>NW_027273866.1:8375000-8975000 GCF_046630095.1 Trachinotus anak | reverse complement strand
TGAGCCCCTCAGGCTTGCTCTGTGCTCTTCATCTTTTGGTGCACAACAGAGAAGAAGGGCCTCAGCTCCACAGAGACTCTGGGAGGAGGGGGGGTGAAAAGCAGGTCTGAGGTCAGCAGTAAGGGGTTCCTAACACCAAGGAGCGTAAAGACAGTTGGCAGAAGTAGCTGCTTCTCTGCTGATGTGGGGAAGAAATACCTTAATCCCAGAAACAAAATTTGGGTTTCATCACTGTGTCCATAAGGGGAAATGACCCTCCTTCATCGGAGGAAATGCCCAATTTTGGAAAACAGGGGCTAGTTAGAGTCTATGATTCAGTGTTAAAGCTCTTATCTTCATCATGTCTCCTGGAAGAATCAATGCACTGCAGTGAACGCTGCACACTGGTGCCTACAAGGTAGTCGCTCTAATAAAAACTTTGATTGTCTAGCTAACAAAAGGAGTCAAGTATACAGAGCGTATTCTTTGTACTGGGGTAGTGTCCTGGTAGTGACTGCAGACAGCTTCAGCAAAGGAGCAAGAGGATCACTCTCCAGCTTAATGTCTGATTTATTTCTCGTGACCCCGTCACAAGATCTCCCTCCACTATGTTCTCTTAACTGTCGTGTCCCTCTTTCACCAGACAACACACTGCGGGCCTCTGTCTTCCCTTTTTTCCTCCCCAGATTGTACCAGCGCCAGCCACAACCATTTCCATGCCCTCACCAGCTCTTCCCCCACAAATACACTACACACTCTGCCCCCCTCCATCACAACCCCTCCTAACCTCCCTTAGGCTAGAAATATGCCTCTCCATTCTCATCCCTCTCTGTCAAGAATTTTGGATATTCATAACTAGAATCCATCCATTCTTTTTTAGTAATGACCTAGAAAAAGGAGGTCACCTTTTAATAGCTCACACACTACTTGGGCTTGATAACGCTTTATGTTCTAGGTAGCGACGAGTGTGAGAGAAAAAGAGAGAGAGCTTAGATTATGCCCCAATGCAACAGTGCAAGGTACACTACGCAGCCCACACACCAACACTGGTCTTTTGTGGAGCTGATGTGTTTCTTGGAACAGAGCTAAGTCTCAATCAAGGGTAACCCGACGACAATGAACAGAAAATTAAGACTTGCTCTGAACAGCCAAATTAAGAAGAGCCAGTGCAACAAAAACAGTATGTAAATAGTAACAGCTATTTGTCATGTAAAGACACCAAACACTTCACCTGTATCCTCTGTTGCCAGGCTAGCTTTCATAAGCCTTTACATAACGCGACTGATGTCAGCTCGTGACACAACACCTGATGGACTTGACACACCACTGTCTTAGTGCAGCAGTTTTGGTTGAGCCCAGGTTGCCTCACTGTCATTTTATCTGGCTGTGTGTGTGTGTGTGCGTGTGCGCAAGGCCTGCTTTGTTTATACAGTGTGCTCATATCCTATAATTCTTCTGTCATGCTTCATATGCAGGCATGGCCGGCCATTAGAGACCTCATGCACCAGTAGGGCCGTGCCTGCTAAACCCGGCTTCCCTCTGCAATGCCTGCTGCTGCTTTCGATGAATAGGAGAAGGGGATTATCAGCATTGTGGTAAACTTATATGCAAATACACATGAAAATATAATGGTCCATTGGTATGAACAGTGTTGGCTTATCTGGGTATATTAACTGTCAGGGCATTGCAATCCAATCTCAGCAGACAGGGAAAAATTTGCATGGACACAGCAGAGGTTAAAGCTTCATCAAAACCTCCAAAATTGGCATCACATAGGTGTTAGCCTTTTTATTAGAGACCTGGAAAGATACTACATGAATCAGACAGTCACAAGGCCAATTGAAATGAAGCGTGGGTCTCAATCTTTCACTAAATTCATCTTGGAAACTGGCCTCTTTCAGACGTACAAAGGCAAGGGATTGAGCCAAGGCAGCCTGGAGCTACACAACACACACACCAGCTGCCTAACCAACTGTGGACACACACGGATCCTGTGGTCAACCTCAAGGCATGGATGTTACCTCCACTGTGATGGCCCATTTCTTCCCTTTTTTCCTGCAATGACCTAGGCCATGCAGACATTACAGGACTCCAGCAAACAGACACACACACACACACACACAAGCAGAAACACAAAGCTAAAGAGGAAGATTTCTCTCTCAGCTGTATTGCAGCTTTCCAGCATGTGCTGCTTGCTGTCAGGATCTGCTGCTTTGTGCCGACGTCTCTGCATCTGCCGAGTGCTCAATGCGCGTGGGTGTCAGAGCTGTAAATTGAACATACATGCTAAAGCATGCACTGCACATAACAGACACACACACACACACACACACGTTCATTTGACCAACTTAGGACAGCTTTGTCTGTTCACCAGTGAGTATGCGCTGAGTGCTGTTCTGGTCGAGTGGGTGTGGGTGAGCAAAGGAAAAAAAAAAGAAAAAAGAAAAATCAAATACTGGCTTTACAAAAGATTTGGAGTGAGCAGCAGTATTTCAGTCTGCAATACACACACTGTGCTCCGCTGCTTCTCACTAAAAACAGCAAAATCCTAGATGTTGACATTATTTCTTAAGCCACAGCACTTATTTTAGGGGATCTCATAACAAGAGATTCTATGAGATATCATTGCTCCATGTCCACACATGGGCAGAAAACAAACATTGTGCATCTCTGCTACACAGATTTAAATGTACCCAACACTAGAAATCACAACCGCATTGAACACCCGACATCCTCCAAAAAAAATGACAAGGTCTCTCATTCCAAATCCAACATGAATCTGAGAGATGATGTGACGGAAGTCGAAACGGTACATCCAGAGAGAAGTGTGGGCTTTACTGTACACAGCAGCTGGTGGGAGTAAACAGGAATGAACATGCCACCCTGTCAGCAGAGAGGGCTGAGGAAACTGGCAGTGAACAGAAAGGCAGGCTACGTCCCCGTCCCGTCTGGGGAGCAGGGGTAGCAGCACTATGTGGGACAGTCACCATCTAGCCTCATTCACCCCCATATCTCCAGAGAACCTGCCATGACCCCATTTAAGAGTGTGTGTGTGTCTGTGTGTCTGTGTGTGCTTCAACTATGCACTAGTGAGCTATATGAGCAACTGTGTAAAAGACACCATGGCACAGAGAGAGACAAAGAGTGTGTACAAGGCTGGCTGAGGCAGGGCGACTGCCTGAGCATTTACTGCAAACAAGCAGAGACGCAGAGGGAGTCTGGATGGAGACACCGGATATGTTCTGTAATGGAGAACATGCGCTGTGTGCTTACTTCACTGTGACTTCAAGATTACTGAAGTTAGGGGTGACCCTTTGACTTCCAGTGACTTGAAGTGATACTTGAATTACGCACTTTGACTTGATAAATACTCCTGTGTGGCTACAGGTACTGCTCTGAGTGAAAACTGTAAGATAGTCCAGACAACCACACACAATTAAATTCTATTGTGTGGTCATACATACAGTCACTCACCAATTCATTACCCCACATTGTGAGTCCATTAAAAAAAAAAAAAACATTCTAAAAAACACTGAAATATCACGCAAAGAAGCTGCAGATTTACCAAGGCCTCACACTCACAATCTCAAACCTGGGTGAAAACAAAAGCAAGTCACACAAAGACTATCTTCGGGGTGCCCTTGTGGTCTAGAGGTTCAGGTGCTGACCATGAACCAATCATGTCAGTCTCCATTGTTTTCATCCATTATTTTTTGTCCTCTCCATGCAACTTTCTGATAAAAGGTGTTCGGTGACCCCAAAAATACAAAACACGCCTGCCCTTAAGGATAAAAAAACTGAACAAGCTTCAGGCAACAGTGGTTCATAGTAGTATCAGAAGTTTAACCATTATGTCCTGCAAGTAAGGAGATAAAAACCAAACATTTCTACCAAAACATTTTACTTTCTCCACATTAATGTCAATATAAAATCTCAACTTATCCAAGCATCTTTCTGAATGATGACTGTTCATTTGTAGCAATGATGCCACCACATTCACAATCACGTGTTCAGGAACAATATGTTTGCAGAAGTGTGTCAAAGAGGAAGGATTTAGAATCTCAGATCTGTTTTTTGAAGATATTCTGGTCTATCTTTCATTAAAATACACTGAGAGTAAGTGACAGCTAAGTGTACTAGAGATTGGGTCAATTTACTGGCTGATATTAGGTTGTTGTGGGTACATGTCGACTGATAAGTGAAAAGAAACTGCAGAGTAGAAAGGCCAAAAATATATCTGAGGTAATTAGGAAACAGTGCTTCTATTAAATAGTTTGTCCACAAGAGAGGAGTTTATTTTTCAACTGCAAAAAATCCAGTACATAGCTTGGTCACAATTCCTTAATAATCATATTTAAGAAATCCTTATCAAAAGTTCATGTTTATGTGAAAAAATGTATATCAGCCAATGTATTGCAAATCCTGTCTCATAATGATTTCCATATTTAAAAGCATTGGATCTGGGTTTCAGTAATAACTGACTGTCCACACAGCTCCACATTCACTGGCATTCAAAGTACTGTATTCACAGACAGACAGACAGACAGACAGACAGACACACACACACACACACACAACCACTGAGGAGTAGAGCTAGAGGATCCCTATTGCCATATATGATCAAAATAAGACGGCTTGGCAAGAGAAGGAAGGTCAGCAATAAACATCTGAGCCTAACCCCTGATCCTCTTCTTGGTTCAATCAGACTGTTCCTCTGAAGGATGTCTTAACCTGGAAACAAGACGTTCTGCTGAGACGGGGAGGATCAACAAGAACAAGTCAATCAATGAGGATTTGGCAAAAGACTGTACATTAAACCCACGCCTGGGATGATGTGCTACCAGGGAGCCAACTTTTACCCCAGTCAGACCTTTTTCTTAAATACAGAGCTTGATGACCAAAACTGTGTTGCTGACGTCATCCTAGGGATGTTTTACTGATCACAACACATTCTGTTACTCGGATTTCATTTGAAGCCCACATCTTTACAAAAAACACGAATGCCAACTGGTTCACTGACAGCTTGAATGGAAGCTCACAGTTTACCTCGGTCAGCACTTTGAGAAACCCTAAAGTGTTTGCCCTTCCATCTCACTTTACTGACCGTTCGCTCACTCCAGCGGTTCATTTACCCTATGCAGCAAAGGCCACAGCTCCTGGCCCACTGTGTTTTGACCAAGTAGAGGCAAACCACTGGTCTGTGGAGCAGGAAGCTGCTGGTATGGCCTGATATGGCCCTCAGTGACAGGCAGCCAGACTGTGGGCACTGCTGCAGGCCTGGCAGAGCTGTTATTTTCTGACCAAGTGGCTAAGCTTGAAGTTGCAATAACTTTTACCTACAAAACTAACCCTAACATTCACCCTTGCGGTATTCTTAGTCTGAAAACCTCATGCCTGTGTCTGGCATAGCCTCATAACTGCTTTGCTGAGAAATGGCTATTATGGCGATGCACCCTGGCCATATAGTAAACTCTGCCAGGAAGGGAGAGGGACACAGAGGGAGGGTGGACCTGAACTAATGCGAGAAAAACTTTGTTGTTAGGGGAATGCTGCAAGCAGAAATGGTAGCAGCTGTTACATAAATCTAGAGCTGAAAAGATTTCTCAGTCAGTCTGCAACTATTTGATAATCGATTAATTGTTTAAATCCTTTTTCAAGCAAAAACAAAAAAACATTCTCTGGGTCCAGGTTCTTAAACATGCTTTGCTTTCCATCACTGTTAAATTGTTTTCATTTTGGGCCTCTGGCTTTAGGAAATTGTATTGATTGTATTTGAATTTTTTGAATTTCTTGTTTTTGTCCCAACCCCCAAAAAACATTTGAATTTAAATGATATAAAAACACAGAATAGTTGCAACTCTTCAAACGGAAGTTCTGTCTACCCTAAATTAATCATTCTATACTAAATCCAGACACACAGCATCAGATGTGAGCTGGATTTTGATACCTTAAAAAGGATCGCATGTCTCCACACTAAAATATTTGAGTACTAAATCTACAGCAGTCTGCAGTGACACGTTATGTTCAACTAAAAATGTGCATACTGTGCCTGAAGAAGCTATTGGGCACATTGCTGCAAGCCCAGCTGAAATGTACAACCAATCTCCAGCACATGCACTGAACTGCAGGGTAGCTAATGACAGAACAACTCCCACAATATTCTACCGAGATGGCTAAACGGACAGAGCTTATTATGCATCGCAGTATCACTTTCCCTTTTCTGTAAAACACACTTGATGGAACATGGCGGGTAAATGTTCAGAAGCAGCGATCGTCTTCAACCTTCAGTGAGGTGAGGAGAGGCCGGCAGCTAACTGAGGGCTGTGGGCCTTAGAATAATGTCAGGGGATAATAGGAGTCAGTGACATCTCAAAGTCTGAGCAGCGGATGTGTTTAACCAAGCCTATTAAAACCTGGACTAATCCTGCCTTACACGTCCTTATCCAGGCATCCACTGACAGCATTAACTCACACAGGATGGGCCACTTACAGCATGACTGATTCTACTGTCATTCTTGCTTGCTTTCAGCCTTTCAAACTGGCACTTTGATAAGTTTTTTTTTGTCTGCTGACAAAATCAGGCATAGACTGTAAACACTAAGAGAACAACTAAAACAATGAGCACACTTGATGAAAAAGCCAGTGTCGAGACAGCGTGTAAATGATTGCCTGAATCCTGAAATCTCTTAAAATCACTTAGTCTAGCCAACCCTTCATTGATCACCTGACAAGAGAAATACAACTGCAGCACACACGCAACCCATTTCAAAACTGCCATGCAAAATCAAACACCCTTTCCATCTGTTCACCTTGGCCGCCAGGTAGAATAGAGTGCAATAGCGATTAAAATGTATGACACAGATTAGAATATGTCCCATCGACGGTATGACTCTAGTGTGGCCTACTTCTCCAAGCTGAGGTATTCAGCAGGGAAATGAAAGGAGACACACATGTCAAATAACCAGGGCTGCTTTTGATGGGCGAGAAATGGGAGCAAACGTTTTGAAACTAAGGATGCAACCTAGATAATTTTAATTGTCCTAAAAATGGACACCTGCTTTTCTTTTTTTTTTCCCCCCCAAGAAGCTTTAACAATTGAAATCTGTTGTTTTAAGTGGCTGACGGGTCACATCATGCACATGCGGTTCAGAGTTAGCCTAGCCACACTGAATACATTTTTCCTGAAAGCAATGCAAGTACATTTTGTGGTAAAGCATAGCCTATTGTTCCTCTTTGTGTCCACAGAACTATGAATCAATGCAGTACAGAGCAACTTATTCAACAGCAGCTCCCACCTGCCCACACACCAGCTATAAAAATAGCTAACCTACTCAGCTAGACTCCAGGATGAGGGGGCAAATCCCTCAGTATCCTTGTCCACTGGAAGGGTAGATTTGTGACAGTGGGTGCATACTAATAAATAAGAGAAAGATAAATGAATGAAAGAGCACCAAGCAAGGTCTAGCTGAAGCACCTCAGGTTGTACAAATGTTATGCAACCTGGTGAGCAACAGTGTAAAGCAACCCAAAGCTTCTTCTATTATCAATTGACCATCTTCACCTTTACACACCAGCAGCTAAAAAAAAAACAAAAAAAAAAACAGAGTCTTAAAGCTGGCCAACTGATTAGCTCGGGGGCTAGTCTGTAAAGCCAAATTGGCCCACTGACTAGCATGTGGTAGCATGTAAACGGTGACATCTTAGTAACTTCGATGGCAAATGAGCTGTTGTCTGCACACCAATGCAATACACGCACACTCGAATATAGAGGCAGTCTCGGTGGCTAGCTTGGTCTTGCAGTTATGCACCTGAACAGACGAGCTAACTGGTTTTAACTCAACAAGCTACAAGACAAGCCACGCATTTCGGAAATCATGCCATAACGTTACTCACACTGAAACCAGGCTCCCAGCTAGCAACCTTAACTAGCAGCGAATTTGCTAGCTTTGCCAAGAAGGCCCAAGGAGGTTAGTTTTGTATGTAACGACACAAGACAGTACAATAAAAGGGTATCTAAGAAATAGCATGCCACATACCGAGAAGAAGTAATTTTAGCTCTCTCCTGGAGTCTCGCTTGTCTCGGCGGAGTTGTTTGTCAATTTCTGCATTGATTCGTTTCGACTCCTTCGCCTCTTCGCTCAGGCAGCAAGCCATCATGGACTCCAGAGTCATCCCCTCTGGTTTTGGCAGCCCGGTTTTAGACGGGACCCGACAAACACTTGCCCACGGTTTCGGCTTATCCCGAATCCCCGGTCCTCGCTTCGATCTCAGGCGAGGAGGAGGCGGTCTGTCGGGGCTGGACGGATGGATGGACGGGACTGGGGGAGGGGAGACTAAAGCTAGGGGCCTCGCTGTCAAGTTGTCCCCCCAGCCGAGAACAACTGCGACTTCACCCGGGTGTTCTCGGCAAATCACGGGAGATTCGGACAGGGGAGGGGAGTCAGGAGACGGTGGGGCCTCCCCGGGATGCTCTGCCTTAATACAGCTAGTGTTAAAATTACCGCAACTGCCACAGATTAGCCACTCAACACCTGGTTTATATCATTAACCCGCTCGGTCGCTTGGTGGTCCAATTCTATCTTTTCGGCTGTCAATGTGGTCCAATTCTGTCTTCACAATCCGGCAAAAGTGGTTCAAAACTGCAGTGTCGCGACATCCAAACCCGTAACAGATGATATCTGTGCAGTCTCTTCAACGTTAAGCGAGCTAGTTCACCCTAGAAGAAGTAGCAGTCCTGGCTAACATTAGTGACCACCGTTATTGCACTATCCACGCCGCAGCTCTGCGTCCGTTTCTCTGAGTAACTACATTAGCTAACGTTAGCTAAAACAGACGTAACGGCTATGAAAAAGCTGCCTTGCTAGCCCGCTAGCTCACCCAACAGCGCCTCAGCTAGTGTTGTGTCAACCCGCAGTGATTGAAACAGCAGGCTGGTTGAAGGAATTTGTCCGCCTAGCTAGCGATAGCAGGACAGCACCCCATCACATCCTGACTCATTTTGACGGTAAAACTGAAGGCAAACGACCACGGCCTCAAAAGAGAGGAGACTGGGGCTGGGGGGGGGTGGGGGGGTGGGAGGGAGTAAAGTGCGTGCCGAGCCGGCGGCTTTTGCCAGAAATATATTCACAGCGAACAGCTGGCTTTCGGATGGCTCGTCGCGGGAACAAGGTGGGCACACACACACACACACACACACACATGCACACACACGCACGATGCCAAGTAAGGAGGAGGAGAGATTGTGGTGTTGAGTGGCAGACGGAGGTTTGCGTGAAACAGGTTTGTGACAGACCAATTGAATGGACGAGGCGGGTCTCAGGGTGGGATGTGACCGTGGGCACTGGGAGAATCAGTTTTTCCAGTTTTTATATACGTGTCCACTCTTAAATCAAGTCCAACACCTGCTGCATGTGTGCGGCGCTGCTGAAAAAGGTCTGTACAGTATGGTGTAACATGAAGATCATCAATACAGAAGACTTTTTTTTATTTTTTATTTTTTTTTATCAAGACAGAAGACATTTCTACAAGCCCTCCCCGTCATCCCATCAATGACCTGTGGTATAAAGCAAGCCGCATCAGACAAGTCAAATTATCAGTGAGGATCGTGGTGGCCATATTCTGTGAAAGCAGTGACACCTTGTGGCCTTAGAGTAGATTTGCATGCAACATGTTAAAAGAATACATTCAGTCTGTCCATCTATCTAATTTAGCATTAAACCTGAGACTTTGCACTTTAATGGAGTATCCTTTATTCTATTTCAAACTGAGAGCCTGAAGAAAAACACATATTTAATTCTCCAAATACCTTAACTCTGGACTGTACATCAAACTTACTTTAAATCATACAGGAATCTTTATGCAATGATGCACTACACAAAAATGTATTATATAAATGAGGACATGGCTGCAATAAATAGAACAAGTTTTATTACAAGATAGAAGACAAGATTGTTTGATAGATTTAAAAATATAATGGAGACAGAAAGACAGTTTCGCTGTTCAAAAATCCTTATTGGAAGTCAAACAAAACGTGAAGCTAGGACAGATAATATTAATATTATTAGATAATATTAGTCCTTTATCAATTATTTTGCTGCAGAAAATAGTCACAGAAGAGCTGCCGGACCTCCTCAGCATGACTTTGGTCCATACTGTTTGAAAGGAGCTGTTTGTGGCTGGGCTGAGGGCTCTCTGCCTCGACCACCTCCACCTGCCACTCTGCCTTGAAGGCGTCACCGTGGGACTCGCACATGTTGTGCAGAATGCAGCAAGCCAGGATCATGGTGGGTACCACGTCCAGTCCGCAGTCGTTCCTCTTGCTCAGGCACTGCCAGCGTGCCCTCAGCCTCAGCAGCGCCTCCTGGGACACGCAGAGCGCCCTGGTGAGTCGCCGATTAAAGAGCCGCTGTGGCTCCGTCAGTGCTGCGTGACTTGCCCTCCTGCCTTTTTCCTCAGGATAAGCCTTCATTAGCCAGGTCTGGAGCGGGTAGCAGGCCTCCCCCAGTAGCACATACCTGGACATGACAGATGGTTTTCAGTCAGTTATGGCCTGAAAACAAAAACACACCGGGAGACTTTTATACTTAAATTTGACAAAACTGTGACAACCTCCACTGTTACAGGGCAGAGATGTAAATCCTAACCCCCTGTCCACGAAAGTCTAAAGGATTTTGATAAACAGTTACTATAAACAGAACAGGCTTACAACTGTATAATATGCTAATGGTTCAAATGTATAATTGAACAGACAGGAATATATGAGGTTTGTCAAGTTTTTGCATTTTTATAATTAAATTTAAAGAGATGTGTGCCCTCCCCCCTCCACCTCCAACCTTTGAACTTATGTTATCACACTCAGGCATGTTAAGTTTTTTTAGTTGACTTCGCTCAACTGCCGGAAGATTTATTCTGTGTCAAACTCATTGCTTTTACACAGACTTTACATTTTGGAAAACAGAAAATAGTGCAGCTACACCAAACGCATCCAACTTTTAATTAAAATAGTAAATAAATTGGACATATCAGAAGCCTGTGTCTGAATTGGATCTTGATTCAATTCTCATGCTGCTGGCGTTAACTGAACCTAAGTGGTTTTCCGATGAACACGGGGAGCTGTGCAGGAGACAGTCCGCCCTCTGCAGCTGTGGCCCACAGCGATGAGTTCTGTAAGATGTCAGCTGGGTCCGTCCCACCTGGGAAACTGGCACATACATCCCAGAATTGTCCCCGGCCACTGACAGCCACCTGAAACAGCAGGGAGACAGGAGGAGGCAAGAAGTCATAATCTGATGTAGGACAACTTGTGAGGGCGTATTTGCGGCAGCACAGATGCAGGTGTCTTATCTACCTGAGACAGCACTGACAGCCAGCCGGCAGGGTTAGCATAGTCAGACGCGTTGTTTGATGGAGTGATGATGGCTGTGTGGAGTGTTGCGATGGCAGCGACACAGTGAGGGAAGCCCAGGTGGGACAGGAAGAGCTGAGCTGAATCCTCCAGCTCCTGCTCATTGGGGGGCCGTAGGTAGATGGAGCTGAGGAGCGCCACGATGGCGTGACACATGTCTCTAACGCACCTGCACACAGTGGACTTCCCCACACCGAACAGGGTGCTGATGGTGCGGTACTCAATGTTTGATGCCAAACGCCACAAAGCCACGGCTACGCGTTTCTCCACCGGCAGCGCCAGGCGGAAGCTGGTGTCCTGGCGAGCCAGACGGGGCCTCAGTTTGTCACAGAGGTAGAAGAACGTCTCCCGGCTCATACGGAACTTATCCAGCCAATCAGAGGGCTGGAATTCTGTCATCACCACCCGCTCCCACCAATCAGTGCTTGGAGTTGTGGTCCAGGGGCGTGTGCGGATGCGGATGTTGGAGCGGATACTTCCTGCTATCATCATCTGGGGAGAAAAAGTTAAGACATAAAATAAAAGACGTTTTCTTTACATTAATTCCGAGATTTTCCAACATTTGTCTACTTGTTTTTTTTTAAAGGGGTCTATTGAGACCATCGTGCTTTTTCTCTGAAAAGAGAAAATGTTTAGCTTAGTTTCTTTGACCACTGCAAGAATTATAATTACCAATTCTACCTGACACATTTTTGTCATATTTATGGTCAGATTTTATATTCAAAAATGAAGATATTCCAACAAAGAACTTTTGCTCTGTTTCAAGAGAAATCCAGAGAAAATTTTAATAAGAATTTTAATACTCATTTTATTTTCATTTCACACCATTTTCAACAACACCAGGTTTCAGCCTCGAAATTAAGTTTTTCTGTTTTATATGACTGTAAATTTCAAATTTTGCGGGGTTTTGTACTGTTGGTCAGACAAAACAAGACAGTTTATTGATGACTGAGAAAATAATTGGCACATGCTGCCAAGGGGGCTTCTCCAAAGAACTTAATTAAGGGTCTGAATACTTTTGTAAATGAGAATGTCGGGTTTTTTGTTTGTTTTTTTTTTTTAATAAATTTGCTAACTTTTCTGAAAACATTTTCCAAAAATGCAGCTGAAAAAAATGTGCAAAAAGTGAAAGGTTCTGAATACTTTCTGAAGCTACTGTATAAGATCAGAGCTGGGGCTCAGTGGGAAATAAAATGAGACGGGGGGGGGGGGGGGGGGGGCACTGACCATGAGCATCCTCCTCTGTCTCTGGAAGAAGTACTGTCGGTGTCGGATGCGTCTTTGGATCTCATTGCGCCTCTGGGTGTCTGCGTTGTTTAAGTCTCTCCTGCGCTTCAGCAGCAGGTAGGTCATCAGGAACATGAACGACCGCAGCTGCTCCTCCTCCTCCATGCTCACAACCTCCGCCGGGTGACAGCGCGCAGGGCACGGAGAAACGGCAGCAGAGGAAACACCGCGGCCCAGGTGCCGGCGCGCCCACCGTCACTTCACCACACAGGCCGCTGTGAGCCTGTGTACATCCGCTTTCTTCCTTTGTGTCCGACGCTGAGCGGCACAAAGGTGCTGCCACCTAGTGTCTGAAAATAAGCAGTGGTTGCGAGGGTGTTTCTTATCTGAGAAACCATCAAAATCATTTACCTAAGAAGTAGCAACACAATAAATGTCCCGCATTGTAAAACTTAAAAAGTAAAAGTACAGAATAATTCAGAAGCAAAATAGACCCCTGTAGTGTTATATTATATGTATTACTGTAGGATCATCATTACTGATTCATTAACATGCAAGCAGAACTTACATGTTGTCACTCATTTAAACTCTTTATATGGTCAAATGTTGAGTTGTTTCATCTATAACAATGCACCATATTTTATACAATGATCACTTCTTACCTGGCTAAAATCTTTTACAATATTAGCCTCTAAAATGTAGCAGCAAAAGCTAAATCAGTTGGTACAAACAGAATATTAGTGTGTATAAATTGCAAAACAAATGTGTATAGCCTTCATTGTGGATGACTATTAGTACATGTCATTTATTTGTAATAACAGTTAAAACTGCTGAGTGTTTGTGTTTGTTTTGCAGGGCTGACTATCAAAGCCTGTGTATCCTAGAATACAGTGATGGTAGTTTGTTTCAGTGGCTTCACTGGATTCTCTGTCTGCCGTGTAATTTGCTCTGAGACGTTTAAATACCACCAACCTATATAATCTGAAGTTATGCCAATATGCTATTTTCTCAGTGAACCTGTGTTTTGTAATTGTGTATCTTGCATACAGAGCTTTCTGTGACACATTTCTGTAGGATGCCTTTACTTGTCTTTGTTTTAATTGTGTCTGCAGTCTGGGTATTGTGGTTCATTTCTAAGAGCTTTCTCCTTTGATAAACTATGGTTTTGATTATAGTTTCTTTTATTTTGTCTAACTGTGAAACCTTCTGTTCCTTCTCTTGCTGAAGACAGGTCTATTCGTGGTCTTTGAGTGGCTGTGAGTCAAGGGTGAAGAGAAGGGAAGTTAAAAGCTCTTTCACTCTTTCTTGTCACTCTCATCTTTGTTTCTCCCTCCTACAACTCTGCCCATGAATGTCTGTCTTTGCACCAGTTTGTTAGTGTTTAAAAATGTGTGATGAGAGTATTTCTTTTGCATTCTCTTTAATGGCAGACTCCAGACAAGCATATAAATGAAAAACATTTTGCACAACTCTTCTCTTGTTTTCTATGATTATTCCCCCAAATGTTTCCTGCTACAGTCATTTCATCAGGATATGAGACTGGCTCCTCTTTCTACAACAAATCGTTAGAACTGCTTAAATATATTGCAATACAATTCAACAGCGTCACAAACGACAGCCTCCAAATTTACACACACCAGTTTAATCCTCATCTCACTGATGGTCTCAGCAAAACATGGACATGGTAAGTTAAAAAAGAAGGATTTATTCCAGGGTTGTTGAAGTGAATTGCATTAGATGTAGCTCAGCACAGAGTGCTACTTTCTAAACTGAGCATTTCTAGAAACGGCTGATCAACAGCGGAACCTGTCAGGATAAATACTGATTTCAAGGAATATATTTAGTCTACCCAAGGAACTCTCTGTCCTCCACACAGCGCAGCGGCTGCTTGTTGAGACACAGCAGACGTCATTGACACAGATAAGCTTAGAGAACAGACAAACAATGTGTTTTATCACGAGTGTTATCCACCAGACAGTGGAATTATTTGGTTTAGTGTCAGTCAGGAGAGGAGGTAATATCTGTGAGTGGCTTTTTTAAAATTAGGTGTTATGTAGACATTTGCCGTTTAGGCAGCAGTAGGTTAGAGTTTAGAGTCGGGAGACAGGGTAATTATTTACTCTATAACAGAATGTACACAGCTGTAGATTCATAAATTATGAGAAAACAGATAAGAAACCTAGGACACAACTTTGACTCGAGTGATAAACAGCTCTGCTGCTGCATTCTCAAACTCCTTTGCGTCCATGTTGCCGCCTGGACCCCGTGCCTGTGCTCCAGACATAGAATGAGCTAGCTTGCAGGGAGAGAGCTTGGCACTGGCCTCCAGGTAGCGGATAGCCTTCACATTAACTTCCAGGCAGGAATTAGCTTTAGTATTAGCATTGACACAGCAGTTTGCATCACAGCCCTGGGAAGTCTCCAGGGCTTCCTTTAGGGTCCCCAGCACGGCCAGGCCCAGCCCCCGCGAGGCAGGCCCTTCGTCTGGGCAGCACACCTCGGCGTAAAGTCTCTGAGCCTGCCGGATGTAGTCTGAGAAAACAGCACATGTGAGCACGCCGTGACGGAAGACATCATACGGGACGGCCTCGTGGTCTTGGCAATGGAGACGCCGGAGGAGTGGGGCGGAGGTGGAGGCAGGGACTCCACCTTCACTGCATAGACACTGCAGAGTCTGTGTGTAGAGGCCTCCTCTCACCCCTCCTCCTCCTCCTCCTCCCTCTCCACCTCCTCCCGTAGGGCTGTTGGTGCAGGAGCCATCAGGGCCCTCAGGAGCCTCACCTGGATTTCTATGGGGCCCAGTGAGGTTTAGGAGGTCGTAGGCCACACGGACGTTGTTGCTGAAGGCAGATCTGGGTTTAGAATGAAAAATGGAATGAAAGTAAATCATTGGTTTGTCTGTGGCAGCTCAAAGGAAAAGCTTGAGATACTAGATTTGGCACCAGGGATCTACTAAGTCCTTTACAAAGGTTTTAGAAGGTGTAACTAATGATGGTTAACCATCTTTTATTGTTATGAGCCACCAATAAGATCAAATTTAGGACAGGAAGGTTGTGGAAAAATCTCACATGCATTTGAGACTCTAACAATAAAATCAGGTCATTTATAGTCATTAATAAAAGGTAAAGAGTTTCTCACTTGTGAATGGGATGTTGAGTGTTGAATCTGTTGAGTGAACATGCTGCAGGTTGTTATGATTGTCACTGCCTATACGCAGTATACAGTGTATTGTGCATCACAGAATTGTCTGCATAGTGCAACACATTGATTAAACCTGTACACACTGTCGTCGTCACAGTGACACAAGGCCAAGCAAAATCATGCCTAACTGAATTAATAACTGCCCACCACAGTTGAAAGCCTGTTTGTCAGAATAGCATTTGGTTCATGTCAAATGGTCTGTGCTGAACCGCCTTATATCTATTTGGTAGTTCCATAAAAAAAACAACAGAACAATCCACACTATAATCACACTATAATCACACTGTTTCGACCACAGACCTCTGGGAGTGGTGCGCCAGCCGCAGGTGCCACAGTGCCCGGTTGAGATGCTGCTGCTCCTGCGCGCCTGCGCTCAGGGGGCCGTTGTTCAGCTGATCCCCGTCGCCGCATCCAGCTGTGCCGGTCTCCGTCACGGAGGCGAGGTTGCAGAAGTGGTCGGCCAGGAACCCGATGGGATCGTCCGATCTGGCCTCCACCATCTTCAGGATAGCCCCGCGGAGCAGCTCCCCTACCCCCGCCTGCGATAAAAACTCCCTGTCGCTGTCCGATTTGGTGGCTTTGCCCTCGGGCACCCCAGGAGGAATAACCCCGGACCGGCGTTTCTCTTTGTCCGCCATTACTGTTGACGTCCCGTGTCGCAGCAACGGCAGCGGAAATGATGGAAGTCTGGTCGGGAAACAGGAAACGGACCAGTTCATATTAGTCATGATAGGTCATGATCAATAAAATTCTTGTGTCAAAATGTTGGCTTAAGAAATTAAAATTATTTAATAAAAAAAAGTCAAGATTTTTGACTAACTGAGTCGGAGTAATGCAATAAAGAGATAAAAAAGATTTTGATTTACTGTTAAAATTATGAGATAAAAATTGTAATGTGTCGAAGTTTGGTCTTTTATGTAACATGTTGTCTTTTATCTTATAATTTCAACTTGTTCTCATAAATTACTTTTTAAATAAAAAAAAAGGCTTTTTATCTCAATTTTAACAGTAAATCAAAACTGTGACCTTTTTTCTTTTTCTTCAGAAATCAGCTTCCACAGAAATATCTTTTTATATCTTAATTTTTCTCTTTAGCAAAACATATTAATATAAGAATATGGCATAAGAAAAAAAACTTAAACAAAAGTTGACCTATGTTTTAGTGGTGTTCTATTCTTTCTTTGTTTTTATTTATCTTTTTCTTTAAAATAGAGAAATCCATCTGGATGATTTGTAGGCTTTTGTAGGTGTGCGTGTTCTGTGCATCATTTGTAATATTTGATACTAGTGCAGGCTCACCTGAGACTTCAGTAAAGCCAACCCAACCCTACTTTTTAATCTCTTAATTTCAGGTTGAGCATTGTAATGAAAAGTTCTAAAATATCCAGTACTGTCGAAACACAAGCAGCTGTTTAATAACTTTGGCTAACTATAGTACCAAACTGAGTGTTTGTGTGTATGCACACATAAAGGAGACTCATTTGACTAATATCAGTCACTGATTAAATGACATTTGTTTTATGTGTTCCTTTTACTCATTACCATGTTTTTATATGATGTGTAACATACTTGATTTTGCAACAATAGCTTTTACCCATTTATACATACAGCATCTGAACTTGACAGCTGCATAGGAGGAAAGGTGACTAAAAGAAGGCAAACACAATAATCAATGCTTCAGATGTATTAAGTTCAAACAGAAATATTTAAACATTTATTATATATAAATAGCCCAAGTTATAGTTAAAATGAGATCCATATTTTCTGTCATTTAGTTTCACACAAAAAAGGAAGAAACTACAAAAATGGCAGTGACTGACGACAACACAAAATACAGTAGGTTAAGAATATGGTCAAACATCAAGCCCATGTACATACCATCCAACGTTAGCACTCACCTATTGCATTTTCACAGCTGCATGATCAATATCACATTGGCTCGTAAAACATACAGTGTTAAACATATCACCTACAGTATTTCTACGAACTATCCTGTACAGTTGTATTTTACATTTACACATTGAAAACTACTTGAATAAAGTTAAAAGCCACATGGAAAAAAAAAAGTTTCAAAAACAATTGTATTAACAAAACAATTCATCAGTATTTCTGCATAAAAACTGTAAAATACTTGAACAAAATAGTCTGCCTTGAACAACGTTATGTCATACATAGTTTTAGGTGACTGCAGTCTCTGTCAAAGCAGGAAATATAGTACATCTTTTAATACGCTCCTTTCCTGATTGCATGTATACGGTGGAAATACAGCTGCAACATGACTTTCTTCAACAGAACAAGACTGGCAGAATGCCTACAATTTTAAATGCATTTTACATAAATGCCAACTTGACTCTGAAAAGTTGTTGTTTTTTTTTTTCTTTTTGCGATGACAGCTTGAGGGCTTTTGATCTTTTTATATAAGGTGTTAAGTTTTAAACTGTATTGAGTTTCAGTTCTATTTTGGGCTGTAGTGTTGTATTTGCAATCATAATGCACATGCTGCATCATTAACATGTGCACAGATGCCATTTGTTAGACCTATGTGGTTCCCGTTGGTGAGAACAGCTTTCTTCATAGCAGCTACTTCACCGTTGCTGTAGGTGGTTTGTGGAGGCAGGAAGTTTCTCTGCAGCTTGTGCTCCAGGAGCATGTGGTTCTGAGGAGAAAGGCCGAGGCACGCTCTGAAAAAAGACAAGGAGACTCTTGTCAATTTCTGCCACAAAAATAAACACCAAACTTTCACACATTTTCACTGGCCTGGGTCCTTTAAAGTGTCTTTCTACTACTGAACGTAAATTTTAACTTGCTAAGCAAGTTCAGGTAAAGAAACCCATGTCTGGAACTGAAACTGATCCGCACCTCATTATGTTTTCTATGCAGGCTCTCTGGCGGAAGAAGGCGTTGACAACTGGGGTCCCTGATGGGACCAGGGGGGCCTTGCACAGGAAGGAGAGCAGTGCTAAGACACTGTGGAAGGACTGGAAGTCCTCCTCCCCCTGGGGCCGGACAGTCACACGCTGACAAAGCTCTGTCAGGATCACCAGGTCCAGGATGATTGGGCTGGCTAGTAGAGAGTCCTGTTGCAAAGAAAGAAAGATGAGGTGAGTTTAATGGTAGGAGAAAGGAATGGTTTTAAGACATTTATGAAGACATGGAACTCTTACACAATACTACCACTTAATACTACCAAATTTCTTATGGGATTTAGCAGTCATAGAAGTAGTTAAATTGTTTCATTTCACCGTAAATTCTGCATTTAATTGCTAAAGGGCACAGCATATCTGGAACGCACAGGCTCTTACGCTTTAATTTGAATATTATAGCTTTATCTTGCCGTCAAACAGCCCATTCCTTTGGAACTACATTTCCTCAACTGTTCAACTACTGTATTACTACACACAAGCGCAACTACGGTGCACAGTGTATTATGACTCAGATCAGCTGTTTGAGTCAGAGAGAGCTAAGCTTAAGTGTGCTTGTGCTTAGGGATATGTAGTTCAATGATCCAGAAAATGAATTTTTTCTGCTGACCCCGTCCACAGCAGCACGTCACTCAGCTTCTGTGCTGGTGCTTATGTCTACTTCTCCGAACTGGGAGCGCACTGATCCAAATCTACTGCAGGTAGATTAGATAGATAGTGTGGTACCTCACGCTACCCCCCCCCCCCCAATCAAATAACTCAAACTATCACTTTAAAGTCACTATATTAAGAATATTTGTGTTATGATCGGCTCTTTAACAAGTATTTTGATAGCATGTTTTTGTTTGGAGGACAATCCCAGTAGAAATCAGTGCAGTCTATGTGCCGTTTTCAGCTTATTGATCACAGCAGTGATCAATACACAGCAGTAAACTCCCACTGTCAGTCAGAAATGTTCAAATTCAACACATAATGGCTTAAATGAATAGTATTCAATTCACCACATTAAAAATCATTTGTGATAATTACATATTACAAATTTCTACATTAATCCAAATTGATTTTATTTACCATACACATTCAGTGCTTGAACGTAACCTGAACAGATGTTATTTTGTGTGATGGAACAAATGGTAGTGGGCTAAAGCAGGTATGCCAGTGAAACATGAAATAACTATGTCAATGACCTGCATATGTATCTTTAAATTAGCTCCAAGACTTGTTAAGAAGGATTAACAGTAAGCTCTGGCGGCTGTGAGCCTCATCCTCAGCTCCTCGGCTGAATGTTGTGTTTAGCCAGCAATTAGCAGTTTGGACTGTTACATAAGAAACCGTTCTGATGTGGTATGGTGTGGTTTTGCTTGTTTATGACAGGTTTTACAAAATTTTGAGACCACTGACCTCGCAGGTGTTGTGCAGAGCGATAGTACTGATCCCGCCCATCATTATTTCAGAGGTGTACTCATCCATGGCACGCTTGCTGTCTCCCACGCAAGGGACGTACTTAATCACCACCTGAAATGACACAGAGACGGTTAATACACCTGATGGGTTGTTTTCTGTAATCTCCCACATTCTTTCCTCTGTGTGTGAGTCACTCACACAGTGGTCAGGTTTCTCTCCGGGCTGGTACAGGATGGGGTTTGACTGGACCATGTCATCCACCACGTTGCTCTTGGAGATCTCTTTGGAGCGGAACTGCTGCGGAGCTGACAGGTTTTTCCCATCGTTGTTGCCAAGGTGATTGTAGCTGACAATGGAGGTTGGCTGTTAAGGGCAGAGAAACTAGTGGTTAGCAGTGTTGTTGTATTCCCGTCACAAGGAAGTACAATGAAATTGTTGAATACATAACTAGTTTTCAAATGTAAAATAATCTGTAGCAGTAGTTCCCCTTTTTTTTTTTTTGTCCAACACTCTGTCAGAGGAGCTCAAGTTCCCTCCACCACATCACCTTCATGTTTCAAACATGATGCTATTTAACTCTGTTATAGAGGTGGATATAGTTACAATATTTTGTTCCCTACAGGACATAATAAACCTGGAATTGTTTTTGTTCGGGCTTGGTCTTTTGTGTCAGGTTCTGGAGCAGCAGAAGCTGCATGTTTCAATGATTTATCCAGCACCTTTAACCATCTGTTTCAATTTCTCTGCTCACTCCCTCACCTGTTTTTATGCACTTTCAACAGAAGCAAGTGGTGTTAATGTGTTTCAGCTAACTCTGGTTTTCTGGAGGGGCATACTGTGCATTAGGCCTCATAATGGCTGGTAGTTAACTGCTTATCAGGACAATTACTGCAATGAAGATCAGATAGTAATCCTATTTGGGTTATTTCCTCAGGTACAGTTACCCCCCGGCCAGGAATCAGTGCTCCGCAGTACTTCACAAACACAAGCTCATCTTCAAACCCAGGGGTGCCTCAGTCTGATTACTATCATTTCATTACTATGACAATCCACCCTCCTTCTATGCACGCGTCCTTTCTCTCACCTTGATCCCTGAGCTGACCAGAAAGTCCACCAGCACTGACTTGATCTTGGTCTGACCGGATTTGAAGTCATCTCCTCCAATGAACACGCCTCTCTGCTCGGCCAGCTCTATGGCGCCTGGGACAAAAGTGTTCTGTGGGGAGCCGTTGATGTAGGCGCAACCCTCCAGTATGCTGGCCACTGCAAACAGAGTGGAGGGAGAAACCTCCTTCGCTCCAGCCTGATGGGTATAGAGAAAAAAAAAAAAAAAGATAATGGCTGTTACAAATTATATCATCATATTACACAGAGGAACAAAGCTTGACTCAGAGGGCTACATTTCCCCTGAGACTCTCTTTTACATCATCTCTGTAGTACAGCTCTATTGTTGGCTTCATGCTTATCTAAAATTGAGCTATTTGCTGAAGATCATAAGTCTGTGAAATAGACTATTATCATTGCTGACTGCGGTACAAGTACGCTGAAGACAGGAGATAAAATGTTTTTTAAAAATCAACCGAGATGCGCAAATCCGAATTTTTCTTCCTCTGATCTGATATGAAAGGAATAGCTGACCCTTTCAGATACATTAAGGCATTTCATTTACAAATACACAGTGAAGTGTTGGGAGAGCTAATCTCTTCATCCTCTAAACTCGAATAATCACTGAATGTGATGGAGGATTACTGTTTGGTCCTCAGCATTAGGAGGAAATTAAAGTTGAATGGGTGATTACTACTGGCCACCAACACAATTTAGTTTGGTTTCATGGACAATTAAAGCCTCTCTCCTGAAACCAGCTTAAGGATTTGTGCCTTTAGATCTTGTGTCTTGTAGAGTATGTTTTATGAATCAGGAAGTTTCTGAACCAAACTATCTTCATGCCTCCTGCGCTCACCTGGATTGCAGCAAGCAGGTTCTTGGCGCTGTCATTGACCCCTGGTATGATTTCACAGAAGCGCTCAGTGTTCGCCGTCCACAGAACAATGACTTTGTCCACACCACTCGATTGACGGAAGTCCCTTATGTCAGCTCTGATCTGCTCCACCTGGAAGATCAAGTTAAAAATGACAACAGAAACGACACATTATAAAGTGGAATAAACGGATGAAGACGACATAACGCTGCTTGTGAGCTGACCATGTATTACCTGCTCTGCCAGGGTCCCAGTGAGGACATTGTCAGCTCGGCTCTCTTGGTTTGCAGCAATGAATTCTGGGATATAGATGGATGGCCTGGGTTTCATGGCGCTCATGTGTTGTCGGAGCTGCTCTTGTAATGACCAATCGAGCACCTGAGCTCGCTCCATAGCACTGCCCAGATCCATTGCAGAGATATCCCAGCCTGAAAACACGAACACACCTCAAGTTAAAAAAGACAATTCCTTAGACATCTCGTATTTTCCAGAACAAAAGGACAGAGGCTGACCTGCATGAGTCATCACTTTCATCTTATAATAGACTGAAGAGGATTTATTAATAGGTTGCCAATTAGAGCTATTCCCTTATGAAGCAGCAGACTAGATTGCGTTAGATGATACTGTAAGAGCACATCTCTGACCATCTTCACCTTGTGGAAGGACTGTCTGGCCTCCAGAGCTAGATTTTCACTCCTGTCCCATCCCATTCCCATTTTATGGTTTTTTTTTTTAGTGATCACCAAATCCATTGGTGAAAAGTCTTTTTTTTTTTTTTTACAGTGTTTCCCTCAGGTGGAGAACTTACTTTTGATGTTGGTGGCTGTATGCAAAGACTCAGTTTATAGGGGGACACTGCACCCCCAAATTACCCATGTGCCATAACTATTGGTAGATGTCAACGAGGCATCTCTGAATTTTTTGTGGCTGCAGCATGTGCCAAAAACACCAAAGAATCCTTAGCATTGTGTTCGAAATAAAGAAAAACGCTTTTGTTCATGTTAGAACTGCATATTTATGTATAGATGTAATTGACCTGTTGTTATTATGAATCCCATACTGCCTGCTCCCATTGACTTCTTTTTCTGTCCCATCCTACTCACGTGATGACTACCTGCGGGAATCCCACAGGATTTCTGGAAAACTGTGAGCCTCTACTGCCCTGGGGTCAGATCTCCCTACCGTTGACACTGCTCTCACCTCACTTGCCCTCTTACACACAAATACACTTCTCAGTTTCTGCCCCCTTGAGCAGACTCTCTGCAATTGTCCGTACCGTCAAAGACAATATCATTAGGATGCACCATGGGCAGGAGGTCACAGAAGGGCACGTTGACCTCGCCCTCGAAGCTTGATCCCAGACAAACAGTAGACGTCTGCAGGAGGGAGCCGTAGTAATTTGCTTTCTAAAAAAATGAGGAAGAGAGGAGAGAAAAAAAAACACTGTGAGTCCTTCTAAGAATTATATTTTTACTGGTTTTAAGGTTTATTACAAATGTATAATCCTATGAGCCACAGAGAGAAATTACCAAAATGGAAATCTCAAGAACCAGCTTGTAGAAGTAAAAATGCATGCCCATACAAAGAGAAATCCCCAAGACCAGCGTCAGATAAGCTCTTAACACTCTACTGAACATGTCAGTATAATCAGCTTTTAATGAGTCTCTACCACTCCATCAGGTCACATACAGGAGGCTATAATAGGACAAGAAGCTTCTCTATTAGCTTCCAAGTGTTAGCCTCAGGTTTTCACATCCTAGTTTAGTCTGGTTGTAAAGGGTGAATTCATCAAAACACATTAAATTTCCTATCTTTTAGACAGCTATTGATTTTGCATCCATTTCAATACAGCTTGGAAATGAACTTGCACAGATTTGAAAGTTGCTTGAGATACTGTAGCTAATTCCACACTGTGAAGATCATGTTTACCAAGTTACATTGTTATGTGGATTCCCCAGTTAAAAATATCGCAGACTTCAAGTCTGTGCAGGAAATGAATGTCAACAAGCAGCTGATTCTCTGTTTGTATGTGTACAAAACAGGTTTGTGTCACTCCACTCACCTTCTCTCCAGTCTTGGTCCTCCAGGTGAGGCCCAGCTTATTAGCCAGTACAGCTGCTGTGACTGTGGTCCCGTTGTTGCCTCCCCAGCCCACCAGCATCACACCCAGCCGGGGCACACGCCTCTCAGTGCGAAATGTCATCTTAGTGGTGTGGGGGGTCACCTGTTCCCCATATGGAGCATGGAGTTAGTGAGAAACTGTGCAGATAGCACATACAGATGGAAAAAAAAAAAAAAACATGTGACAAGATGTGAGACTCACCATGAATTTGTTCCCTTCTCTTCCCACCGATGTGGTCTGATAGGCATACTGAGCCTCAATGTGTTGATCGGTGTACTTTACATTAGGGCTGTTGACATAGATGTTCACAGACATGGCTGCAGAGTCTGCAAATAAACAGGACACAAACAATTCATTCAATGTGTCTCTCTCTCTCTCTCTCTCTCTTACTGTGGAAACTGTTCAACCCATAATTCTCCATTTCCTTAACACGTCATAAGTAATTCACGCTGGCCCGCATGGCGTGTTGAAAAGGGAAGAGATAAGTTATCTCTGGCATTTAACGCTCTCCCTCCACTTGACAAAACCGTAAAATTATCTGACAAATCCATTTTTCAGACTGTTTTATGTCACTGCTGACCATTGAAGACGGAGATACAGATAAGTTCATAAATGAATGACTCGCACAGACGCGCCAACCCTTAACCCGGAAACTGCCTCACCTTTTCCCGCTTACACAAGAGTAAAGATGTCCGTACCTTCTTCGGGTAAAGGAGGATAGTCCGGGTGCTTCTCGCTGACAGTTCTTCTTCTGTGTGATTGGAAATTTCCAGTCCTTTTCAACTGTAAATGCCGGTCAGCGCCTGCCTCCACCTTGCTCGTCCGACAGTGTACAAGTGATTATCCTCCCTCGCCGATGGAACAAACCAATCAGATTGCTCCGTCGCCTGTTGCGCAACAGGCGTGGATGAAAGCGGAGGCCGCGTTGCCACAGCGGAAAGTGGACGTTTTTCTCCTCCAGTCAGGTTTCTTGTGGGCGGGACGGTATGAGCAAAACACTCCTTTCTAGAGACTTCTGTTGGATGGAGATAAAAGTAAAGAGCTCTGGCTGTTTCATATCTTTCCAGATTGATGCAGGGTGTCTGTCTTTGCTCAACCGATCGCCCTGCAGTTCAAATTAAGTGAAGACATACATTGCTAATCCATCACATATTTGTTCAGTGATCAATAATTGATTGATCGGTGTGCTTGTCTGATGTGATAGCTAATAATGGCATCTTGTGTGTGAGTGATCATCATATGGTTGTTTGCAAAAGTTTGGAGTCATATAACTTTGTTGATTTTTGCAGTGAAAAGTAGTCAGTATAATAGACCGCAGCAAACAAACATTAAAAAGCAGCCTGTTGGAACTCGAATTAGAAAATGAACAGTGATTGTTCGGGTACCCAACTGAGTCAATCCTTAGTAAAACCCCCTTTGGTAGACATGCACACTCTGCATATATAAGATCCACACACAGATTTTCAGTGATGGTCAAGTTAAGCTTCAACTTGCTTTTCTTGAATGAGTTCATGCTCGATTCTGGGGTCTGCTGTCTTGACTGACTGTAAGGCATTTGCATGCAAAATGTAATGGTATTCAGTAGAACCCATTCTTCCCCCTATTCATTGTGCCCTGTGCCACTGGTTGCCACACAACCTCAAAGGAAAATATTTCTACCTCTTGCGTAATATTTGGCAAAGTGGGGGGTTACTACGTACTCACATAACACAGGCCACAATTACTTTTTTTCTTCTATTTTTTAAGGGCATGAAATAAAAAAGTAACAGCGCATTAATGTTTGAAGAAAGGTTTGTTTGTCAGTGCCTGTGTGCCTCTAATGTTTCTTAATGTTTAACTTCTTTTCACCTCAAAACCATTAAAATATGTAAATTGCCCAAACCCTTTTCTTTACCTTTTATATTTAGCAGCCATTCAACATGTTTATTCATCAAATATGTGTTATTTCACCTTACCATGTAAAGACATTTTATGCAAAGGCCCAGATGATCTCAGATTTACATGTATTGATATAAATAAAATATCCATGCACCATGCAAATATGACGGACGGGATTTTTGTTGTTTAGGCTGTACTCTGGCACACTGAATTAGAAATCAAACAGTAACAAAGGTTAAAGTGATGACTTTCAGCTCAATGAGACTGTGATTCACATAATAAAGAATGCAAAATGCCAACCAAGCCAACTAAAGGTAAAGAGGATGCAGCAACCAGCCAGACAGAGGAAGGGTCTCGAATTTGACTTTATTTAGGTTTATGTTTTATTTGAGTTAATTTTGGTCTCCTTAAATTGCTTTTGTAGTGTGTACTTACAGACGGCAGGAAAAATAAATACACTGCCTACTGCATTTCATTCTTCAACCTCAATGCAGAAGCCAAATTTTTAACTAATATACAAACGCACAGCACGTTATGTAAATGTAACATAGTTATCATGTAAATGTAATAGACCTACAATGTTTATGTGTGCAGCTCTGGAGCTGGATTGTTTCAGTTGTTAGTCACTGGCTTTCAAGTATATATTTTTTCACCATATACAGTTTACTGTAATTCCCTTTTAAGACCTGAGCAACAGTTTTTGAATTTCATCGTTTTCTTTACTTTGACATAGGCAATGTAGAACGGATATGCACATTTCCTTTTCATCTTATCCTTTATAGGGTGTATATTCCAACTATACTCAACGTTTGGAAAGCAAGGCGTGTGACCAGACATAGGAGTCAAGACAGATGTAATAAAAGGTGATTTACTCTTGATATGAATGTTGCAATATGCTCAGTATACACCAGAAGGAGCTGATTGGTATATGGGTGTGTGAGATATGGCGACTGGAATGGTAGGAAAACCTCACTGGTGGACAGGGGAGGTATGACATGGTCTGAAATGACAACATAACGAACGGAAGGGCGTATTTCCTGGAACAATTTCATGGTTAGTAAGCACAAGATGCAGACTGATATGAAGGTAAACTGGAAATAACAGGAGAGGAGGAGGAACTGGAGCAACCATTGCCATGACAACTATATTTACAGTGTAATCAGAATATATTGCATCAAAAACACGTTATAGTTTATGAATGAAAAACACACGAAGCTCAGTAATTGCAACACATACAGTATTCTGTCATCAGAGCATCAATGTGACAAACTTAATCATTCATCATTTTTGTTGTGTTGATGAATCAAAAGATGAAAAATGATGTTCTTTACTTACGACCAATGAATAAACTAAAAGTGTTTTGCTCTAATAGGATGAACAGGGTAAACATGTATTCGGAAAAAAATGATCATTGAATTATCATTTTATCATCCAAGGGCATAGATTACCCACATTCCTCCTTAAAAACAACGTAATTTGTTTCACATAAACATTTTGCTTTCAGTGCCAGTTTATCACAATTTAGTCGTATCAGGGAAATAACCTTGGGCATTCATGTGGATATCAACACCATGGACACATTCATTTAGATTTACTAAATCTCTTTTTAGTGTGTCCTAGGTGAGATCATACTTAACATAAATTTTACTATATTGAAAACTTAATATTCTACCCCCTGTGCAAGATTTGCATACCACCTATCTGCTGTTAGAAATGTGCCAGAGGGCTTCATCCGCCTGGAGCTTGCACCCCTCTGACCCACTGGAGTGAAACTAAGCAGATAACTGAACCAACAGTCTGTCAGGTGACCCCTACATTCCTCCACAATAAGATAGAAAATTAGACCCTTGACCTCTTGACATAAGTAGAATGTAACGGGGAGATATGAAGATGGCCATGAGGCAATTCTCAGCAAAGAAACCTTAATACTCACCCATCAGTTTTCTGTCAAATCTGGACTTTTCGACCTGGTCCAATGTGGTCTAGTCTGACAAAAAAATAAAAAATAAACAAACAAACAAACGAACAAGTTTAAAGTATAAATGTGTGTATTGGTGTCGTCTGGATGAAAAAAAGACTGTGAGAGCCCTATTTCTGATTTCATGAACAAAATTACATTTACGCTAATCTTAAAGTGGATTTTTAACAGCGTTGAGGCTTTAACTGGGATATTTGGTTCCTTTTCACAAAAAAAGTGGTACAATTGTAAATTAGGTTTCTCTTAACTGCCTAATCGGAAGCTGTGCATCGAAAGCTAAATTTAACGTCGTGTTTTGTTTTTTCTTTAAATACCGTACAAAAAACAACTTCCTCAAAACAACTAAAAAAAAAAAGCAACAATAACAGAAATATATCTATCCCTCTATCGCACATGACGTCACAGATGCTCCATCCAACCCCCCTCTGATTGGAGGAGTTGTGTTTACGTAGCAACCGTCCGGAAGATGTCGCTGAGGCCAGTCCTAAAAAACTTCCGCCTTAAGTTGTAAAGAAAACATAGCAGCTAAAAGGCAATCGACGGCGTAACCAGCCCATTTAAGAAGTCAGACCAAAGGTAGATACAAGTACACATTTGACACGCATATACCGTCTTACACATCTGATCTAAAGCAGTTTGTTGACGTGTTTTAGCTCCTAATCAAGTACAAATCTACAATTTACTCTAGCTAGCACGTAAGCTACGCTGTTCCCTGCTAGCAGTTCGCTACCATCGATCTGCCCGGCCATAGGCCTCATTTGGGAATCTTTACGGCTAGATCTCGATAATTTTGTCACTTTAGCCAGTCGATTGTCGTCCCGACACTAGATTTTGACATTCTGTTCCCTTAAATAAGACAGCAAACCTTATTTAACGGTACATTAACTACTTTGTGGCTATACCCAGTTAGCCGAGTAGCTGGTCAGTTTAGCCTTTCAGTTAGGCAGCCGTCGCGTCTGACACTGTGGTTGACAAACTGTAATGTTACTGTATATCTCAGAAAGTAACTGAACTCTTGGACAGGTCATGAATGGCACAAGTACTTGATAAGACTAGCCGATTACCCAAATGCTCACCATTTAGTTAGCTTAGAACTGAGCTACACTGCCGGGCATTACTTTGTCAGTCATGTCTTCTTGCCCCTTATAAACCAGATTCTCTCAATATAACAGAACAGGTAGGAGACGGTGGGTGGAGGTCTTGCTTGTAATGAGTGTTCCATGTTTCCTTATTTTTGAAATTATAAGACATTTAAATTGTTGTTTGGTTACATTGGCCTTGCTGTGAGGAGCCAGGTAACATGTAACTGTGCCACTCCCTCCCTCAGGTGAAACAAACCAATACGTCACCTCAGCCTGCCTGGTTAGCTTTCTAACAAGCAGAGTTTAGATGTACAGTATTATATATGTGTTAGTTTATATGTTGACAATATCATTAATCTGACAAAACATTAATCTGCAGTTCTTTGGATAATGGAATGCAAAAATGTGAAACATTTTATCTGTCTCAGATGTGGGGATGTGATGCTTTTCTTTGTCACACATCAGAGTAAACCGGATACCTTTGGATTTTGGACTGACAAAACGAGACATATGTAAATGTCACCATTGTCTGTGGCAAATGATAACAGGCATTTGTCACTATTTATTTTCATTCTATAGACAAAACAACAAATTGATCAATCAAAAAATAATGTGCAGATTAATCAGTAATGAAATTAGTAATAAGTAGCAGCCACTGTGGCTGAGCAAATGCAACTTATAGCTGTAACACTGAACTTTATAACAATACTGACCAAGAAACAGCATTTGAAGTGGATCCGTCTCATCATAGCCTGTACCTGAAGCACTTCATCATACGTTGATACTCAGTGTCTTAAAAATAAAAATAACTTGCTGTTGTCTTTTCTTTTTTTCCCTCCAGGCTCTTGTCACTCTGGAGCTTGTGTGGTTTTCAGAGTGTGTGTGAGTGTGAGTGGGTGAGTGTATGTGTGAGTGTGTGTGATCTGCAGTTTCCTCCCCACAGTTTCACCAAGAGCTGCTCCTCCCTGGAGGATGACAATGGAGGAGATGAAGAATGAAGCGGAGACAAACTCCATGGTATCCATGACGCTGTACGCCGTGATGTACCCAGTTTTCAACGAGGTAAGACACACATTGCGGACAGAAGCAGGCTTTAGGAAATTGTTTGTCTTAGCGTTCCTGACTGATTCGTCAGTGTTCTGTTAAATACTATTCATACCTAGAGGATTAGTTTGACCTTTGAGTCGCCAAAGGGTGACTGTGTTTTTATCCACACTGAATCTGTTACGAGGAGATCAGTCCATAGCTATCACATAATAATTAATGCACAATTAAGGAGGGCATGAGGTCAGTTTGTGTGTATTTTAAGGAGTCACCTCATGCTACAATTCGTGGAGAAATCTAAATATATAGGAAAACTGCAGTTTTAATGTATGTGACAGATTGTTGACACTGCAGCAGAGTAGGTGACAACCTAACCCGCAGCTAGATTAAATGCTAAAATACACACTGTGTAATGTACATTTATACAAAGGTTGTTGAGCAAGAAAGTCAAAAAACCGACACCAATGTAAATCCCTGTTCCTGCACTGACCCTTTGAATCCTCCGGGTGGGGTTGACTTTGTAAGTAGCTTAAACATACATCCTGTTTTGTGCCTGTTTTGACAGAGCAGTCAAGTGTAACTTACCACACGGCTGCATTTGAAACCCCGGCAACCTCTAGTCAGATGCTCGGTGACACAGCAAAAGCCCCAGCGTGTCCAGATTTGTCAGTGATGTTCTGTCTCCTTCCTTTTTTGTCCTTTTTTTTCCCCCCATTAGCTGGAGAGGATCAACCTATCAGCAGCTCAGACGCTCAGAGCAGCCTTCATAAAGGTAGGATCAGATGAGATGAAACATAATATCTCTGCAACTGTGTTTATATTTTATCTGATACTAATAATCTGCCAGCAGAACACTACAGCAGGGAACAGTTATACACATTGGCTGTGACTGTGGTCGAAACCATAACTTTCCAGTTTCAGGATGACATAACAACAAGACCACTCCAGATGTTCCCAGGTGTGAATTTCAGTTCGTAAAAATGAAACAAAATGAAACCAAATGATACACTGCAGCAACTGAAGTAAATGATGCCAGCAAACAATAGCTTCAGTGTTGTTGTGTAAAACTGGAGTTATCATCAGATGCACTGCTGCATTTAGGGAAAACTACAGTTTATCACAACTGGGGATTTATTTTCATAGCTAAGGCCATCTGTTCTTTTGCATATGATAAGATTTTACTCGGCAGATTAAGTGCCCAGATTTTGCAACACAGCCAAGTCTCTAAAATAGCTTTCACAGGCAGAGCAGCAATGAACAATTATTTGTTAATTTGCTGATTTTTTTCTCATTGTTTTGTCTTTAAAAGGGCACAAAATAGTGAGAAATATTTGTTGTTATTTCCCAGAACCCCAGGTAACCCCATCAGATATCTAACTTTGTCCAACCAATAGTTCTATACCAAATGACCTTTAGTTTACTATCATACATGAAAAGGAAAGTATCAAATCCTCAACATTTGAGGAAGTGGAACACCATCACTTTCTGCTTAATTTATTTTCACAGCAGTTTCTGAAAAGCCCCCAGACCAGTCTCATTTATTTGAAAGACAAAACAAAGGCAACCTGTAAAATTACTACCCAGACTGTACTTTGTTAACAAGCCACCATAGCTTCAGCCCAACATCCTGGTTCAGCTTTGACCTCCTGCTGTTGCCATTTCTGTGGTTTCTTTGGGTTATTAGCCACATAATGATCCGCTCACTTTTTGTTTTCGCCTCGAAGGGGTTTAGATAATCTGGTATGACTGATTAACTCTATGGCTGGTTTCTTGCCATGTTGGACCTATTTTTGGTGATGCTTTCATAGCACTTCCTTTGATGAGGACAGGGCTGATATAACTGATAGGACCAATGGCCACACGTAAGAAAATAAAACCAAAATTGGAAAAAAAGTGCAGATTTTTAATGTCCTAATAGTTTCTCTTGTAGTCTCTTGTCGTGCATTTATAAGCGCTCTTTGTTGGCCTTCTTCATATCACCTCCGTGCCAGCGACAGCTGTGGCCAGAGGCATTATGTTTTCGGGTAGTCCGTCTGTCCGTCTGTCCGTCTGCCTGGAACAAATTTCTTTTTTGGCACAAACATTCACTTGGACACAGCAATGGACTGATTAGATTTTGGTGGTGAGGTCAAATGTCACTGTAACTACATCCGTCCCATTTTTTTCTTAGCACAATGTATCAGGTAAAAACCTCCCCTTGGACTCAAGGACGAACTGATCAGAATTTGGTGTTCAGAGGTCAAAGGTTATAGCCACTGTGACCGTGGTTTTGGCCATAACTCAAGAATTCATATGCTAATTATGACAAAATTGTACACAAATGTCTAGTAAACAGTATGTAGTAATAGTAAATGCAATCCCAAAGTCCTGTTGGACACCACCAGCAACATTGTCACCACTACACCTCCTGACTTTCCTGTTTTTGTTTTTGTTTTTTTTTGTTTTTTTTCAAATAAGGACTGCGTTTGGATAGTCCGCGCTTTTATATCATCCTGACTAGATTATTGCAACTACTTTTTCACCTGCCTCCGCAACCTGTCTCTGGACCATCGATAAATGGTTCCGAATGCTTCTCCAAGACTGTTGACCAGGTCCAGCGGGACTTCTTACATCACACCCATCCTACCATCTTTACATTTGCCTCCCATCGAGTCTAGGATTCATTTTAAGGTTGTTTTCACATGTAGAGCCCTACATGGTCAGGAACCTGCATACATCTCTGACCTGCTCAATCCTTATATCATCAGTAGGTGCAAGTATAAAAGAAATGAATAAAGAAATAAACATGTTGACGCCAACAGAAACCAGCTGCTGTGATGTACAAAGTAAAGGAACTGATGTAGAGACAACCTGAAAACGTAATGCCTCAGGCCATGACTGTTGCTGGTATGGAGGCCCAAAAAATTTTAAAGTAAAGGGAAAGAAGAATGAGGTGGGAGTGGAGGGGCCCCATCAGGCCAATATCCCAAAGGCCCTCAGTCGGAAACCTGAGCAGCAGAGGGAGCTCCTGAGGAGGGCCCCTGAGACACAAATGTAATTAACTTTCACCAGAGAAATCAGAGACCTGTTGGTCTTGTGCTTCCGATGCCACTTGAATACAGTAAAGCTACGGCAGAGAACAGAGAGCTCTCCTTTTTCTGAAGGGGCAGACGAGAAGCAGAATCTCTTACGTTGTCTCCATGTGCATTTCACTGCAACTCAAGTACTCAGTGGCGTTATAAATGAATAATGTTTGAGGCCCTATAAAGTGTTTTGATGAGTTTATCCATCTGACCCTTGTTATGATAGTGTCATGTAGACACCATCAGCTTCAGTTCACATGGTGTTCATTATACTGAAGCACCTCCATTTACATGATAGATGTTCAAATGAATCAGCTCGGCTGCTGTCAATATAACATCAAAGGTTCTGATTTCACAAGTGATACCCGACTGCGCCTCATCAGATGAGACTTTGTCACTGTCTAGATCTTGTGTGTTTTTTTTTTTTTAAATTTATCTACACTCTATGCGATTGCACTGGAACAACAAAAGACAGTGATCATATATTTCCTCTGTGCTGCTGCTGATGAGCAGTGGTGTTCATCTTGTGCACAGCTGAAATATTAATGAAGACGAAGCAGCTTTGTTGTTATCATATCCCCCAAAGTGGGATGTGATCACGTTAAGGCTGTTTTACTATGACATTTGTGGGTTTTTTGTCCACTTGTCTGACTGATTGGTGTCTCTGCTGCCCCTTCTGCTTCCTGGCTGGTTGCAATTCAAGGTTAAATTATTCAGGAGGAGAGCTTTTGTACATTCACCTGAACTGCTCACAGCTGACATCTGACATTCAATAAAGCTCCAGCTTTGTTCTCTGCAGCTCTTAGCCTCCTCTGTCTTTTGTTGCAGAGGACAGACCGTGCTATACCTGATTATTCCCTCTCATAAATGATTGCTTCTCTTCCTCACTCCGAATGCCTAATTCAACTCCTCCCTTGTCAGGCGGAGAGGGAGAACCCTGGTCTGACTCAGGACATCATAATGAAGATCTTGGAGAAGAAGAACGTCCAAATCAACTTCACCGAATCCCTACTGCGCATGGCAGCTGATGATGTGGAAGGTGAGTATATGAGGAAAAGAGCGACTTGTGATTCAGGTTTGCAGGTGGCGCACACCTAACCTCCAGTTTACTGAAATACACCAGCGTTCACCTTGTTTCTTTGTGTATCTGCCTGTTCAGACTGTTCAGCATTAACATCCATCTCGGGTGATCTAATCACAAGTGGTTAGCTCTAAGTACAAGTGTGAACACACCCACGATGCATTCAGGACGCATTTGAGGGCCGATCACTCCACATGCCACATTCTTTTAGCAGTGTGAACGTGAATGTGTGCTGGGCCACGTTGAAGGACAGAAAATATTTTATTATTTCTAATGGCTAAACCCTTATTTCACTGTAGAGCTCAACGCCTCTGTATCACTCTCTCTCGCTCGCTCGATCTCTCTAAAAACGACACTGCATACCTGTTAATTTGCATATGAAGCAGGGAAATGAGATCCGATCAAGTGGTCACTCAAGATGCATTTTAAAACGGGGCGTGAACAGAACGTAGAGCTGAACACTCGTGGTGGGATCACTGAAGACACATGTTAACTCCAGGTCTGAACAGGGCCTGAATGATGTGGTCTCTGAAAATGTGCTGCCGACCGTTATCCTGCAGATTTCATGATTGACCGGCCTGAGCAGGAGTTCCAGGATCTAAATGAGAAGGCCAGAGCTCTGAAACACATCCTCAGCAAAATCCCTGACGAGATCAATGACAGAGTACGCTTCCTACAGACTATCAAGTGAGTACGAGCACACACACACACACACACACACACGCTGACGAGCACATCATTTCTGTTTTAAAACACAAGTGTGCACTGGGTTAGAAATAAATAGAAATAAATACAGCACATTTACACATCACCGACGAATGCCAGTAATTTAAACATTAAAAATGAATGCTGATCTGCTCCACTGTGTGTGCGCAGTGCTCAGGCCTTCTCTGCAGGGGCGTCAGTACTGAGCTGCACCACATTCTGCTAAGTAATCTATAGCCTGATCTAAAATCTGAAATCAAAAATTTGGCACTGAGTGATGTTCAGCTCTGACTCAGCTGTTCGAAAACAATGAGAACATCTTTAGCCCAATGACTGATGCTGTTCTAAACTACCACACCCTGTCTCACCCCTCCACTATAAGACTCTGCTTTTTCAGTGGTCTTGTATTTCAGGAACAAGGAAGTGCTCCGACTCCATTGTTTTGTTTTTTCACTTTTCTGTCTGCTCCAGAAATGGGAAAGCGAGATGTGTGGAATGACATCACACACACACACACACACACACACACACACACACACACACACACACTCTGGAGGCTCATTTCACTATTATCACTGTCCATCATACGTTTCCAAGGTAACATATTCAGATCTGGCTATTCAGTTTGCAATGATATTAAACAGAGAAAAGCAAAAAGCAGCAAATTTTTGGTGTGGAGAGAATAATCAGTTTTTCAACTGACTCATTATTTTCAGGTTTAAAAATACATTCTATCTATCTATCTATCTATCTATATATATATATATATATATATATTAGATATTTGTGTAAGGACTAGTACATTTCTAAATAAGCCTCCAGACCAACACAACAAAAATCAGTCAGTTTAGTCATTGTTTGTGGCAAATACAAATAAGGTAATAACCAGCATCACTGTACTGATAAGCCTGAGTGCTTTTAAAAATTTTCACCATAAAAAAACATCAAGCTCCTGCTGCCGCACAGTGTCAGCTAGCTTAGCTTGTTGTCAGCGAGTTCATACTGTAGGTACCTCTGCAACAAATATCCTTTTAATCTTACATCTGTGGTGTCAGCTAACATGACCTCCTCCCAAGTGTGAACATGTGTTCCCAACTTCAAGAAAATTTAAAAGTTGGCCATGTGAACAAGTCAGGACCAGGACTTTTGATGCCAGGCCAATATAATTGGCAATAGCAGGAGGTAAAAGGCAAAACAGGAAATGGAACAAATGCAGAATATGTGGTCAGCAAAAGCTTGTTAGGCAACATCTCATGTTAGATTTTAACCAAATATTGATGTTGATAGTTGAATTATTACAGTGGTTAATTCACTATTAATTGGGTTTTGTGTTGTGGAAGCATCTCACAGTCTTCTTACTTTTTTGTTTCTGACAGAGACATAGCCAGCGCCATAAAAGAGCTCCTGGACACAGTCAACAATGTCATTAAGAAGTATCAGTACCAGAACCGCAGAGTGAGTACTACACAAGACACAAACACACACATACACACACATACACACACACACCCCTGCACACGTTCCACATCATTTTCTTGTTTCTAAACGCACTTTCTGTTTGTTTTCTGCTTGCGAAGGCCCTGGAGCACCAGAAAAAGGAGTTTGTGAAATACTCCAAAAGTTTCAGCGACACCCTCAAAACATACTTCAAAGACGGAAAGTGAGTATAACCATTAACACTGTGTACAATGCTTCAGCTCGTACTGTTGCTGTTGACTTTTTATATGTTGAATTTTTCAGTGTTTTCAAACTCTTTGCAACTTTATTGTGTTGAAGAGATGGAAGTGACCAGATGAGTTCATTTGATGAATATTTACATTATTTTAGATTTAGGTTTTAGATTGTTATTTATTTATTTATTTATTTTTTTTTAGAGAAATTGTTCAACATTGTGGGAGGCTGGCAACCTCACAGTAAGACTGTCTAAATCACTGCCAAGAAATAAGCCCGCACTTAGGCTTATGATCTGTGTAAACAAGCAAGATACAGCAAGTGAGCTTTAGAGGTGCTGATATGATAAATAGTTTGATCCTTCGACAGATCCAGGCTTGATGTTTCCAGCGCTGTGCTAAGCTGACGTGCTGCTGGTTATAGCTTCGTATTTAGTGTACACTCAACAGCTGGTATCATTCCTCTCACCTGACTCGCGGCAAGAAAGCAAATGTGCATTTCCCATTTTGTAAACTACATACTATACACATATTATACCAACTATATGCCGGTCGCAAATTCTCAAATATAAGGGCGTGTTCACTTTTCTCTGAATTTGGTTGCAGACAAAATGAACAATAAGAAGACACCACTTTGGGTTCTGGTAAATTCTAGGACGAAGGGTTAAATAAACATATAGATAAATTGATAATTGAATTTATTGTTAGTTGCAGCTGATGTTGATGGTTATGAAGGTCAACTGACAGCTGAGTGAGCAAATAATGAATCATACAATGCATTGATTTACACCGACAGCTGAGTGTTAGTACTGTAAAAAAAGATCTTCAGGGTATCGTGACATTGTTTTCAAATCATCCAGCTCTTCATGTTTCACCCTTTGTGTCAAGAATGGTGGAGGTTTCTAAGAAGGGAGGATATGAGGACAGGAAAGTTCACAGTGACTCAGCTGATCATTTGTTAACCAAACCTGCTGTTAGACTTTGAATGTCCTGTTTGTCCCCATTTCCATTCATTCTGCTTCCCAACTAATAGTTTGCCATTTGTTTTAACAGTGTCTGGGAGCTTTTCCAGTCTGTTTTCTCAAGTTGTCTTTTTTTTTTTTTTTTTTTTTGTTCCCAGGGCAATAAATGTCTTCATCAGTGCAAACCGGCTCATCCACCAAACCAACCTCATACTGCAGACCTTCAAAACTGTGGCCTAGCCCTCACAGACCACAGAGTCCCCGGGTCCTGTGGGGAGCAACTGCTAGAGTGGTGGAAGCTTGAAGAGCGCCTGACCCATATATGTAAATTAGAAAGAGTTGATTTTAGGGTTGGGGGGTCGATTCCATCGGAGTCGAGATTCTAGATTCCAGTTCAAGAGACTGAAAAGTGCCATTTGTTTTTTCAATGAGGATTTTCCAGTCTTGAAATGGAACTGAATGGGCCCAAAGTCTTGGTTGATTGATTTTATTTGGACAGTTTTAATTTATAACCCTGGTCTTGTTGGGAGTAGGTGAGGCGAGGTGTTTATTAAAGACTAATTGCCATTTTTTTCTAATATATTCATGTTGATCATTTTACTTTTAACTTTTCAATCATGGCTACACATGTGAGAGACCACATTCAGTAGGGGTGTGCGTCTCAACCGTCTACACTGGTTTTCTCTTCTTCGCCTCATGTTTGTGTCATTTCGCCATGGTCTGTACACGCAGGGTTGACAAAAGCAGCCGACCGCAGGTGAAATGGCTGCGAGGACAGGGGAGGAAACAGTGTTGGACATTTAAGAGGCAGACTCAGATTTCTTTTCTCTTTACTATCAGAAGACAGAAAGCCAAATGACTTCCAGCACAGTGTGCGCCTTACCAAGTCCTGTAACATTCCCTCCTCTCAGAGTGTAATGAAGTGGAGCCAGTCCCTGCTGTTGGGGGATGTAGAGAGAGAAATGAACGTTCTGTATTTAACTGATATCTGGTTGCAAATGTTCAATAAATAGTTTCCAAATGATGATGCTTTTTTAAATGTGTCGGAGTCCAATATGTGTGGGGGTGACTTCTTTATTTTCCGGTGAGGGGATGGAGTTTCGGCTTTAGACGTCCTTCCAACAGGCGAAGAAACACACTCTCATCAGTCACCCTCTATACACACATGAACTGTACCCTCCAAAATGATCATACACGTGAATCAAACCTCTCTAAAACAGTTTACACTTTCATGAAGTTTGGATTTATTGCAGGACTGTTGTAGTAGACTGCCTTAGTTTTAGCTAGATGTATCTACAGACTGGCAACTCCATTGATTTAGCATTGTACTTCAGTAACAATGGAATCACACTGGACAGTTGCATTCTTCTGGCACCTACATTATCCACAATACAAAGCCACTAATGGCAACTCAGCCGGAGGTTGAGGTGTGTTACGCAAATAGCTCCAAATGAAGCCTTGAGCAATAAGCATCTAGCAGAGATGGGAAGGAGGCTGCAGAGGAGGCTGGTTACTGCACTTCTTTTTAACTCCAAACCCTCAGATTAGTTTCATATTCAAACTTGTATTCTTCAAGTTTTCTGTCTGCTCCAGAAATGGGAAAGTGAGATGTGTGGAATGACATCACACACACACACACACACACACACACACACACACACACACACACACACACTCTGGAGGCTCATTTCACTATTATCACTGTCCATCATACGTTTCCAAGGTAACATATTCAGATCTGGCTATTCAGTTTGCAATGATATTAAACAGAGAAAAGCAAAAAGCAGCAAATTTTTGGTGTGGAGAGAATAATCAGTTTTTCAACTGACTCATTATTTTCAGGTTTAAAAATACATTCTATCTATCTATCTATCTATCTTGTTGTATCACTTAAGGCAGTATATCAAATTTCAAGCAGACCCCTCTAGCCACAAAAGCATTTATCCAGCTTTTTGTGCAGTAAAAAGGAAGTGAGTTTGAGCCTTATTCTATATAAGGATCAAGAGCTGAAAATCATCTTATGTTATTTACACTGACCTGGTAAAGTGACCTTATAAAACATCTCGCTTGAGCAGTCTTTATCAAGTTTTCTTGCGTTAAGACTGCATGTTATCTTCAAGGTCAGATGCCTCTAGCTTCTAACTGTTGCAGGTCATTTCTTTGACGGTGCCCTTGTCAGCTGAAATACCGCTGTTTATTTCCAGGAGCAATGAGACAATAACATTTCCAGCGTTGCCTGGAAACAATGGTAGCAGCAAACCATGATATTGCCCAGGGACTGAAAGACTCCATAATAGCACTGTAGTATTGTTGCAAGGGGTCTTCATTCCCATTTCCTGCTGCTTGGTAATTGGACCTTTTTTTTTTTTGGTGTGCAGCTTGTTTGATTTCACCAGCAGATGAGAAATATGATAGGAGAACCTACTACTCATCTGTCTGAATGCTGTCAGGCTCACTGATACCTGAGCGGGTAATAAAAGCAGGGCTGTGGCAGAAATGCTACTTGCAAACATATAAAGTCCTTAATCATCTGGGAGAACCCCCATGTGTTTGGGTCCTACAAAAACCAGCCGAGCCCTCCACCTTCTGTAATGAAAACGTGCAAGGTGGTAAAAAATAAATAAATATGAACAATGGATTGTCAAATAGTTCCTAAAAGAGGATAAAACTTTGCTTTGGTGTGGCTGGCTTACATGAGAAATTTCTGGCTGGTGTCCATGAGACAACTGCACTTTAGTTGTTCCCTTTCACTGTGTGCTGTTTAATCCAATAATCACAGTCATCGTGGCGTGATCGAGATCCCCCTTTTTTTTTTTTCTTAGAAGCAACTGTGAAAAGGAAAAAGGAAAGTGAACAGATTTAACAGGCAAATCACTTCTTCTTCTGAATGTTCCCACTGCCTGAAGATGTTTCAAAATCCAGCATTCATTCTGAAGAAGCGAAATTATTTTTTTATAAATTTTTTCAATATTTTATTTTTCTCACATTCGGCGGTAAAAAGAAAACACCATAGAGCTGCCTGACAGGATGGTCACACGAACAAATACCTATTAACAGCCTCGTTTGATTAGTGTAAAGCTACACTGCTCACAGACTCATAAGAAATCACAAGGTTTTCATGACTCTCCTCTGCCTGACAAAACCTCTCAGTCAGTTCCTTTATGTATACTATATGTCAGAGTTAAAAATACACAGAATTGATCATAAACTCAGTAAAAAAACAAAAAAAACAGGTAGTATGGCTTTTCAAGAAAATCAGGTTAATAACCATAATTATTTATAGCAATTCAAGAAGCTGCGATGAGGGATCCAACCTGAGCGGGTTACAATTCATAAGTAAAGAAATTATTATCACTGACCTTCATTAATTAAAAGATTTTGATTTATGTCTTTTTTATTTATAAAAAAACACTTTATGTCACACACAACAAAAACTACAGCACTAACCAGTCTTCTTACTGTAACCAGCAGCCTGAGACAGTACAGTGCTAATAATTCCCTGATCGTGTGTTAGATTGCTCAAATGGCAGCAGGATCCAGATCTACCACAACAACACTCATTACTATTATTACCACTGTTCTTAACTATTATTATTTATAACACCATTACCTAGAATATTATCAGCTGTTCCTGGTCTCTCTCTCTCTCTCGCTCTCTTTTCCCCTCTCTCATCCCCCCACCCCCTCTTTCTCCTCTTGAACCCAACCACAGTTTTTCCTCCCTCCTGTTGCCAAGTGCTTCCTCTTTGTTGGGTTTTTCTCTATAATGAAGTAACGTCTTGACCTTACCCTGTAAAGTGCCTTGAGATAATGTATATTATGATTTGGCGCTACATAAATAAAATAAAATTAAATTGAAATGAAAGAGATTTTACAGTTATAGATGGATTTATGGTGATTTATGACAGGGGTTGGGCCAATTTTTTCCTAACCCATTACATGGCGGGCCAGAACATACTCAAAGGCTAATTTTCAGAAACTGATTGATAAAAATGCAACTTAAATGTATTCTATTTATATGTATATATCACAATCAAATATATACATTTGACTGATTCATTGAAATACTGTTATTTTTCATATTACATCATTACATCACCATTACATTTTTTCATATTACATCATATCCTCCTCCTGGTGTTACATGGTTGTGTCCGTCATTCACTCTCAACGTGGATTTAAGTGTAATAACCATCTTCAGGTGGGAGGAGATTCTCTATTTCAACATTAGCTAAAGCTTAATGTGAGACTGTCAGTCTGATATTGTAAGATTTAAAAAAATCAGATTATCAAAATAATCTGGCAGACCAGATATTACCACTGGCAGGCCAGTTTTGGCCTGCGGGCCGCCAATTGATGATGATATGGTTGGATTAATTTAGTACAAACATTCACGTCCCCGTCAGGATAAATTTGCAGTAAATTTTGTGATCCCTTAACTCCCAATCAGGCGACTGATTTCAATGTGCCCAACACACAAAATAAACAAAAAACTAACATTCTCACTTGCTCTTTGTCTTAATTGCTTATTAGCAAATGCTGGCAAATTAAAACACTAAACTGAGGCAGTAACCACAGCAAACATTTTACCAGCAAAACATCAGCTGTTCGCATTTTCACTGTGAGCACAGCTCTGCCATGTCAGGTGCTCACCACACTGCCTCCATCTGTCCAATCCCACCCATCAGCTCTTGCCCTCTGAGCTCAGTAGTCCCACTCTTTTCAGCACCTTGTCCACCCTGGGAATCAGTTTTTCCTGGAAGTCCCACAGCCGTTTGTCCACATGGAGTTGCTCCAGCTTTAACGCCCCCTGCAGGGGCGTGCGGACATGAATTATCCGACAAACCGATGGTTGAATCTTGGAACGTTGTCCAGAATTCTTGATCAACTCGTGTACGGACGTCTGCTCCACCAACCTGTGAGCCACAGAGACATAGATGAGTCAAGCACGATTCTTTGTCTCTACCTTTATTGTCCTATTTGTGGAGTTTTATTGTACTTTGCATGAACTGTCTTTGTTCATACGCGCCTATTGGGACTCCAGTATACTCTATGGGATGTCACCATTTACATATATACATATACAAACTACAAACTACATATATAAACTATGTTTTACTATGATATAAAAACTGATATACTGTCTTACAAAACCACCTCTAGCCAAATGTGTTTACCCATTCAAAACATCGAGTTTGGGTTCTGAGTGAGTCAATTTCAGTCTGACCCACCTTGGCTGAACTATCATCTTGTGGGGGTGATATATATTTCTGTTAGGCTCCTCCCTGTAGATGTGCTCCAGAATATTAATTCCTGGCACCCCCTCCCACTGGGGCAGGTGAAACTTCTTACTTGGCTCAAATTGGTTCTTGGGGAAGATATGGTTCTCAATGAGGTACACCGCTGTCTACAGGATGTGATACAGCATGGAAGATGGAAAGACAATAATAACAAGTTTAAAATATGATATAAATTAGTCAGAATATTAATGTAATATTTATCTCTCTCAAGTGCACATCCAAAATACCCCACATTTGTCTGCTGTTGCTTCATCACAGACATCAGATCGTTGTGCTGGTATGGCATTATAATCTCATCGATGTCGTTCAACAGGACGTAGCGTGACCGCTCCATGGATCTGTAAATGCACTCATTAAGCGTGGTCAGCTGGCCGAAGTAGTGCAGGTCCCCTCCGTGCTCTGAGAAGTGCCAGCCATGAGATGGCTTCAGATACTTGTTGATGGGCCAGGGCACCATCTCCACGAAGCCCTCCTGGCTGTAGCTCTGCAACAGGCGCTCGAGGTCGGGGCCACAGCTGGTGTTGTAGATCACCACTCTGTCCACACCCAGCAACCTGGAGCAAGGTGGGGCAAAGGTTAAATGATTAGCTTGTACATTGCAATTACAAATAAACAAAACATATTTCATCATCTAACACTAGCGATATGCAGCCAAAACGTTTTGGTTTCATATGCTCATAATTTAAGATATTTATCTGGGGATTCGTCTCCATTTGAGTAAAGGTGAAAAACTTTTTGCTTGCAGTACTCGTTCCACTGCCAAACTGCATTCAAATCAGCGGCAACTGATTTCACTGGAAGCAAGCTGTAAACACGACACTGATATATTGTCATATTACCTTTGAAGAGGACATGGCAAAGCTGTTAGCTAACAGTTCATCATCATCAAGCGAAGGTGGAGCAACACTGGCATTCATTTGGACATGGCAAATGTTTCTCCAACTCACTCCTAAATAACTCACAAAGAAAATACCTGACTCTTAAGCAACTAAATGCTCCACTGTGTTAACTACACAGTTGCTAACTTTAAATGTCAGCTGTTTGGCACCTAGCATACAGTAGATTTTCATTTCTTTTGCTGAAAATAGTTATCTGCTGCATCTGGGAACTAAGCTCTAAAAGTTGTAAAAAAAAAACCCAAAAAACCCCCAAAAACAAACAAACAAAAAAAAAAATTAATCATTTAGCACTAATGATACCCAGCCAAAAAGTTTTTGGCTGAAAGTTTAGAGTGTGACAGTTTTTTGACAGTGTCAGAGAGAAGGTGATTCTGTGGTTTGTGGTGTGGTCGCTGCGCTGACCTGTACATCTCCAGGGTCTGTGCAAACTGAAGCACATTGTTGTAGTCATCAAACAGGTTGGAGATGCAGACTGTGAAGTTAAACTGCAACTTCTCCTCCTCCTTCTCGTTGGTCTTTTTATTTCTTATGGGGAGCCATTTCTGGTTAGGCTCAGTCGCACCCTCTGGCTGCGTCAGAAGGGTAACATGTGTAGCGTTGCAGTTTTCAGGAATCTGACACATGACATCTGTAGTGACGAAGGGAAAACCAAAGTTGTCCGAGTGTGGTAAAATGGTTGCTGGAGTTGTTGCGCTTGATATGTAGCCTGCACAGCAGAAAAGACAGTGAAGGGGTTGGATGGAGTCTCTCCTAAATATGCTGATGATGCGTATATCCAACCCTTTCACTCTCTGGTCCATGTAGGCTGACACCTGTAAGTGCTTGGTGTTGTTGAGGGGGGTGATGGTCTCCTTAGAGACCTGAGAGGGGCAAGTTTTTCGAGGCCCAAGCGGGATTGGGATCGACTTGTATGTCCTGGGTTCCCTCGGAGTGTAGATCCAGATGCAAATCCAAATTGAGGTAATAATGAAGAGGAGGCATAATTTCCCTCTAATTGTTTTTGGCTTTTCCATCCAGCCACAGTTGAGACAGATTCACAACCTGAGGCAGAATTAGAAACGACAGTTAGAGACATTCAATATTTTAGGGACAGAGGAAATACGCTGATGGCTAAAGCTGCACTGTGTTGCTTCTGCAATATCATTAAACTCAAATTTTATTTCAGTCAGCCAACTGATGTTGAAGAGATTATTATGTAAATGTAAAACATGTACAAACTTAGGAAGCAATTTCAGGTTAGTTTCAACATCAAATCTGCTTGCTCCCTCACAGCAGGTGAAATCACATCCTGTTTACCCACAACTTCAGACAAAATCCCTTCTTCCGCCAGCTCATTTTTCAGAAATATCACACATTTTTACACATAATTACATTTTCTTTCAACAATTATCAGTCACATCAATATTGAAGTGCTCAGCAATCTTCAACAAATGGTCCTTAGTGCACGGATCCAATAACTCCATGGAAGGAGTCTGTACAAAATCCCCAACCTACCTCACTAAATACCGCTTAACTCAACCCTAGTCTTCGAGAGGCTAATTGTGGGTCGTACTTGTATACTCTAAATCAGTGGGGTGGGAAGGCTATTGGTTAATCCAGCGACACCCTCAGGGGCCCCTGAGGTGTTCCAACGTACACCGCCACATTATGGTTGAAACAACTGATTCCCTAAACAGAACCTGCTGTCTAAAACCTAGCAGGGGGAAAACACTCCAAAAAAATTCTAAGTCATTAATTTACATTTACATTTACTCATTTGGCAGACACTTTTATCCAAAGCATCTTATAAGCGAAGGACAATAGTAAAGCCACAGTGCAGTGGGAAACCTTCATGTAAGTTTTACATATTACATCTATTTAATAAGTGCTGGGAGATTGTATAAGGAAGTGCATCAACAAGTGCTAGTTAGACACGTTCAGGTTTTTACAAAAGAAGGTGCTCTCGGAAGAGATACGTTTTCAAGAGATTCTTGAAAATAGAGAGGGATGCCCCTCCTTTGATAGAACTTTGTAGCTCGTTCTACCATCTCGGAACCACAAATGAGAACAATCTGGACTGAGATTGCCTTGCATGCAGGGATGGCAATGCTATATGACTGAGTTCAAGTAGATGTGTGCAGACCCAGAAGTCACTCTGAAGGCAAGTGTTAGTGACTTGAGTTTGATTGGGGCGGCCATGGGTAGCCAGTGTTGGTGGATGAGTAGGGGAATGACTTGCCCTTTTGGGCTGATCGAAGACCAGCCGGGCTGCCGCGTTCTGGACCATCTGTAATTGTTTCACTGAGCACAGAGCAAGGCCCGCCAGAAGACTATTGCAGTAGTTGAGGCGAGAGATAATCATGGTCTGGACCAAGAGCTGGGTGGCATACTGAGTCAGGTAAAGCCTGATTTTCTTGACGTTTTATAGAGCAAATCAGCAGGACTGAGAGAAGGATGCAACATGGTCGGAGAAGGTTTCTTGCAACCCTCAGATGGGGTAAGGGATGAAGAGGCAATTTAAGACTTGCTGGTCTTTACCGGAGAAGGTCTTCACATGAGTAGGGCTGCACACAAGGGCTGACGCTTCAGCGGCAGCTTGTTACTCAAATAGTATGAGGTTGATTGAACAAGCTGTGCGCACATCAGGTTTGATTGAAAGCACCCGAGAACCTGAGCATGCCCTCTGAATTAGCAGCACAAAACGATTGGTTTCTGGGACAACTTACACAGGAATATCTGTGAATTAAGAAAGTAAGAAGTAGCACTTACATTACAATTGCAGCCTCCACACACACTGTGAGCTTGTTTAACTTAGAGCAAGCACTGCACAAAAACAAAAGGAGTTACTAAGGACCAATGAATGAATCTGTGAATAAAAATGAATGTATCAAATGTCATACTTGACAAGATTTAAAAACCAAAAGGATCAACCACAACCCCTGATATTTCAGTCTGGATTAAAGTAATGGACCAACTAGCTGACCAACAATGAAATCCCTGTAGCCACACTGTTATCATTGCTAAAAATACAATACAATACAATAAAATACGATAAAAATACAAACAAAAGTAAGCAAACTAGATATGTCATACAACTGAATTCAACTATGGTCTTCAAACAAAGCAGTGATGATTTAGTGGTGTGAACAAAACTGAATCTACAGCAAACACTTATCAACAGACAACATGGAATATATTTGTTTTTTGAAAGGTGCAGCGCACCTGCTCAGGTGTTTTCACTGATGCTGGCCGATTACACCTTTGCTAAGGCTGAAGGTGGGCGAGGCTTTGCTGCGGGGTATTAGGTAAGGTCACCAGACTCCATACAAAGGTAAGAATAATAAATGTTTGATTTGTCAGGTGCAACAAAGCTAAGAGGAGAGTGAGAAGGACATCGATCAAACACAGTCTGCATTCTTCCGCAGACTCGCTCTAAATCACCTGTGTTGATGCACAGGCCCTTAAAAGGTAGAGTATATCGACAGCTGCAACGTGAGCAAAAAAAAAGATAGCATAAGTTGTTTCAGCAAATGCTGCAAATACACATGTTTATGCTCAAGTCAAGTAATCAGTACGTGTTCGTCCGGAGCAAAGGAGACAGTTGGGTAGCCTAAACTAAACCATGGTCTTTCCCTGGAAAACAGGGACATCTGGTCACCCTGTGAAACCTAACCAAACCAAACCAAATCTTAAGAGAGCTATTTGTAAGTTTTGCTATTGGCACATTGCCAATATGTCTTGTTTCTTCAGACTTCAATCATCCAGTCCGCCAAACAACACCAAACAAGAGTCAACAGCAAAAAAAAAGCTGTTTGGCATTGGGCGCAACCCACATACTCAGCTCTGCTGCTCACCCCACAAATGCATGTTCCTTACAAATGTGGCACCAATTTAAAGGGAAATAAACAGGCTTTCTAACGGTATAAGATTTATTGATATTAATTTCCTTACTTTTTGTGCTTAGTTAAATAAGAAACAATTTCATTTTTGAATAGGGGTGGGACATTTTGAGTCAGGGTCAAGGCTGGAGTTACACTTTAGGTTGAAAGAAATCAATCAAAGAGATGTAAACAGTATATTTATTTTTATTTTAAGTTTAGTATTTGTGTTAGATATGTTTATATGCTTGTCTGGATATGTACTCTTTGATGCAATAACACACTTAAGATACAACGGGAAACTTTTAAAAAAATGTTTATTTCATTTTTTATTCATTTTACTTTTAGTGTTTTTTTTCTTAATTTTTTGATGGTTTTTTGTATTGTTATTCTAATTTTATATGTACCCCATTGACCTTTGTGTAAAAATAATAATTTTAAAAAAGTAAACCGCTTTCAATGCTAACATTGGCTAAGTAGCAATAGCAAAACTTACAAATAGGTTCTTTAACCAGAGCATTGTCAGATTATAAAAGAGACCAATTTTATTAACTGTGATTTCTAACTGTCTTGGAAGGCACATGCACCCGACATCGTCCTGCGCGTCAGAACAGAAAATGCTTCTGTGCTGTTTTGGAGGTTGGTTAAGAACAACCCATTTTTTATATCAGTTTGGAGCACTTGGTTTAAGATCCTCTAATCATAAAAATATCCAAATCAATATTGTTATATAAATATTACATTTATGTAACATAACAAGTGACTTAAAATCAGTAATTTCTTAATTTTCTATCTCTGCTCACCAGATTAATTATAATACTTATTCTATACAATACAATATACAGATATATGTAAAATTGAGTACAATTTTCCGTTTCTGTCTAGTCTGCCGTGAGAAGTGAGCTGGAAGTGTGCAAAAAAGATACGCGTATTTTCCTTGGGGGTGGGCTAGTTCGCTTTGCTTTCCTTATTTTTGTTGGTTTGTTTCGTTCTTTTGTTAATATGGTTGCTTACCCCACCAATCAGTAACAGGCAGCATGCTGGTGCAGAGACTAGCAACGTCACCTGACGGAAAGAGGGTTATAGGTTTGAAGCCCAGTTCGGCTGGGGCTGGTTAAGCAGTGCACGTCAATGGTCGTTTGTCTATATATTTCAGCGCCGTGATAGAATGGTGACCGGTCCAAGGTGTACCCCCTCCCCCTCGCCAAATGTCATTTGGGATAAGCAGTATAGCTAATGGTATAGTATGGTAAAGGTACGTTGTAACCATTGGAATGTAACTCGCTTACTGTGCACAACTTCTTGCTTACAATGTGTAGTGGGGTGAAGTAGACTTCAGCCCCAGCCCTATTGATGATGGCTGCGAAGTAACTGTGAGGAGGTTAATGCTCACAGATCTTTGTCCCTCAAAGGGGAAGCTTGATTTACAGTGAACAGTGGGACATTACGCACAGCAGTCCCTGCTTGTTAAAGATGTCAGTTACAGTAAATAATTATGGAACGGTAGCCATAATAAAGAGCTGCAGAGCAGTGCAGTTAAGGTTTACTGCAAATTAAGCGCATTTATGACACAAAGGACAACTCAATATTTAAACCTAACCTTTTAACCCTGGGGGACTTGAATCTCCCCCCAGAGGGGAAAAGTACAAATTCCTCCTTGAGCGGGTGGTGAGCTGCCTCCCTCAAAATTTGTTAAAGATAGATATCAGCTAAAGTAAGCTGCTGAATGTGAGTCACTTTGCTGGCTGCTCGTACAATGTTATACTCTGGATGTCTGTTTTGCACTGTAAGCTTCCCATAACAGGAAATCAAACAGAAGGATAAAATGGACTCAATAAATGATGTATGAAATAAAGCGGTTAGAAAGGTTGAGTGAGAGGTTCTCCTGAAGTTGAGATGGGTAAATGTAAATCTTAATGCTGAACTCATGATAGGCCTCTTTACCTTCTACTCCACCATTCTATCGACCTGCTGGTGGGGTGTAATATTTATACAATTCACAGAGTCATTTTGGTGCATGAATATGGCAAAACCATGTCAAAGAAGTGAGTAACAACTGGGATAAGATAAATCACGTCAGAAATATTTCTGTACATAAAGGGAAGAGTACAGAGAAATTGAAAAGTTGCGACTAACCTTTCCCTGACTTTGTGATCAGAGGGTAAAAACGGGAGACTTGTTACATTATTACATCAGTAGGTCACCGTGGACGGATAAACTGTTACTTCCCTTCAAGAGAACATCAAGGGGGCTAACATGAAGTAGCCCACATAATCATTATAAACTCACTATTCAGCGCCGAAACTGTTAAACAGAGAAATCAGCAATCAGCAAAAAGTGTAGCCATGTCTGCATGTTATCATGTCGCACATATTAAGGACATTTCATAGCTGGAAAAGTACATGAACGTCCCTGAATATCACAGCGTTTTATCGTGAGCAGGAAGGCCTACTTAGAGGAATAAGCGCACAAGTCTCAGTAGTGCTCAGGAGAGAAGGCAAAAAAATAAGAAAATAAATAAAAAAACACGTCTTTGCGTTAGTTTTGATATTAATATTCACTGTTTAATGTACAGTAACTCACTCAGAGCTGGATGCGCTCCTCTTGTCGTGGCTGGTGACGGCTGACAAAACACACACACACACACACACACACACACACACACACACACACACACACACACACTCACTCACGAAGCGAGCTCATGTTAGTTTCTTTTTGGTTTTTTTTATCCTGCATGTTTCAGTTTATCTGTATGAGCCACCCCCCCACCCCACCCCCCCCCATGTGCTGCCTTCGCTGTGCCGCCCTTCCTCCCTGCAGCTCTCTTCCACTATCGCTGTTTGTTCCTCTCAGGGCGTATCCAGCTCTCTTTAAGCTGGCGCGACTAATGGGGGGGGGGCAGTACTGAAAGAAAAACTTAAAAAAAATAAAATAAAATAAATAATGATAATAACAGCAAAAAAACAAACAAACAAAAACAAAAACAAACTTATAAATAAATGTATAAACATGCGATGAATAGATGCGTAAATGGTGCAGGTAGTTTTGAGGTGTAAAATATATTGAGACCGTCCGAGCAAATGAATGAATGAAGAAAGAAAGTCACGAAATTAGCCTACAAATGCTTTTGTTTCATTTAGCCTTTAGGTATAATCTAGCAAATTATGATTCCATAGTTGATCATTTTTTCCATAACAGTGTAAAAATACAAATAAAAAGCCACACAGATGATGCATTATAATACACTAATTGAATAATTACCCATAATTTCCCATTTCCAAGTTTTGATAAATATTGTTATTGTGTTATGATAAACAATGTTTGACAAAAACCTCCATTTCAAAAGTCAGCCATGAGCCTTTAAACTACAATGATTCAAAATCTATCTTCACTTCACAAGTTTGAAAAATATTTTTTCACCTACCCTTGAGGCAAGAGATTTATGTTTTGAAGTGGTTTGTTTTTTTTTTTTGTAGTACACATCTTAGCCACAGGAGGCTGACGTGTACCACTGCCCCAGTCTAAATGGGACAAAAAGCATTCCTATTCCTAAAGCATTCTCTTCTTGTAATGTATTTTAATCAGCAAACGCTTTCTGCTGCCAGAAACGCTTTAGGTAGTCTGCTGAGATAGTACAAGGAGCACAGAGTCCACACATGGAAAAAGCTGTAATGGCAGAAAGCCTTCAAGGCACACTATCTCACTATAATAACAGTGGTGTAGTGTCTGTTGTAGTCATGTCTCTGAAAATTTCCTGTCATGTTTGCTTCTCTCTCTGTTATTGGGGGGTCTTGCAGCAGCTCTTTAAGATGCTTTAAAAAAAATAAAATAAAAAATCATAGCTTGGCCTCAGGTGTCCTGGACTGTGTCTTTGGTCTTATGGTCATACACTAGCCTCACCGGGGCCCAACACCTGATTACCATCTAATCTAGGCTGCAATCCTGAATGTGACAGCAACAATCAGGTTGACACAGAACATTTTGGGCCATCATTGTATCAATTTCTTTTTTTTTGTCCCGCTGTCTAAATTCTCCAGAGAAGCCAAGAATTGTGTTATTTGTCCAGTCGGCAGATTTAAAATGTCTAAAAATATATTAAACAAAGGTATAAAGTGAAACGTAATACAAATTGTTAGATGTGTTTTCCTTTTTTATATGCATTATTTTATATTTAAATGAAAAACAAATGTTAAAACTTCATGTCACAATTAAGCAATTCATTCACTTATTTAGCACAACACGCTATCTGTTCCTTAAGCAACAGGTCTATGTGGAGTGTGGTTTTATTTGCCGTTGAAATTTCAGAAGGGAAAGAAGAGGAAATTTGCACATTTCCTAAAAGTGAACTGAAAAATCATCTGTGAACAGGGCCCTATCACATCTGTTCCCAACAGAAACATGGAACTGAAGATTCCTTTAACCAAGTTAAATCAAATGGCTCCATCAGGATAAAAGACACACATTTTAAAGAAAAAGAATTAAAGGATTAAAGATACATGTAAATATTTAATTTGCTCACAGCTTAAAGAAAGACTACGGACATGTAGTGGACTTCTTATGCTTCGTCTTCCTCTTCTTGTTATGTATCTGTACCTATTTGATTTTGAAGACAATAATCAATCTTGTGCTTGTCCTTATATACTACCAGTAATTGTCTTAGAACACCACCCTTTTTTCAGATATTGAAATTGACATAGTTAAAGTCCCAGTGTGCTCTGAAATCACTGTAAAGTGCAGAACAACTAACAAAAGGAATCATGGAATCTTTTTGTTTTGGTTAAATTTGTTTAGCTAATTTCAATCTAAATTTTGGACTCATTCAGCAGCCGAACAAGCTCATGGTGTTCTTCCTACAACTGAAATCAAATATTGTTTAGAAAGTTCGTCTCAACCCTGCTGTAGAAGTTCCCTCAAATGTGTTCCCCTTTCAGGTTGATTTGCTTTCACCTTGTGCCCAATTCATGTCAAAGTGCCTCCATGGGGTTTAAGTCTGGAGACTGTGCTGGTCCTCAATCACTTGAAACCACCGTCTGGGTCTTTTCCTCTAAGGTAGTTCTGACATAACCTGGAGTCTGTGGCTGCACAGGCAGAGGGTTTGAAGGTTTACTTCCATTGCTGCATAAAAGCTGTTAAAGTTAACCAATTTCCCTGAAAAAGGCCTCTGATCTATTTTTTTCACCTCAGACAGTTTACTACTTTACCATTTAAGGTTGTTCACTGGACTTGAACTGCTGAAACCTCAGTAAAATTTGAAAAACTGGGGGTACTTTAAAACTTTGACCAAAAGTGCATATAGGCTGATTGTTTGACATGGTATGTTTATCATTGTTTATTATGATCCTTTTTTTCTATGTATTTTTGAAATCATATCCCAACTTTTACAACTCTGCAAGAGCATTATAAACCCAAAGTTTATGTTGAGGGTGAAGGTTAGTATTGGCAGTTGTAGCAATAGCCAATAGCCAATAGCCAATAGCATTGCCTTTGTCTTTGTGGCCTCTGTGCAGTTGCAATACATTTATGCTCAAATCAGATAAAAGCAGTGAAAAGAAGTAACATGTAGGCCTAATTACATTATGATCGAATAAACACGTCCTAATACTATTGGTAAAGAGTGCAAAATGCATGAGCTCACACCTCTCTAATAATCAGCAGGTAGCCTACTGAATAATTCAATACAATAAATACAATTACTATTTATAGACACCAGTCTATGTGCAGTAATTGTATTGTCACATGTCAAAAATCTGAAACCACATTTTCCAGAGTGTGGCGGTGTGAAATTATCAGTCTGTATAAATACAGACGCACCAGTTGAATGGACACGGATGCCGTTGCATCCTGCTACAGTCACATTCACTCGATACAGTGCCACAAACTGCCACTAAGCAGCAAAAGGTGAGAGCTCATTGTCTTTTCTTTCCTTTTTCTGCATGTACCTGCTGCTGGTGAGAGTGTGCTTTCATGGCCAGAATCAGCCTGTCCAGCCATTTCTGTCAGCTCTACCGATCTAAACTCAGCAGCCCGGCTCTGCTCAGCACCTTGGTCACACTGGGCAACAGTCTGTCTTTGAAGTCCCACAGTCGGGTGTCCACGCGGAGCTGCTCCACCGGTCGTTGTATCGGTGTTCTGAGTGGGCTGTGAATGATCCGACAGACGTCCATCGGAACCTTGAACTTTTCTCCAAATAACTTCAGCACTTCATGAACTGAGGTCTGCTCCACCGCCCTGTGTGTACAGACACATTCACACACAGTCAACCACACATTCACAAGGGATCATATGAATATCATATTTAATACTTTTAAACAGTTTCTCTCAGGATATATTCATCCACATTATTGTGGGTGAGCTTTGAGGAAAAGTAGAACATCACAGTCTGAGAAGTCCTCCTACCTTGGCCTAACTATCATCTTGTGGGGGTGGTATACTTTTCTGTTAACCTCCTCCTTGTGGATGCGCTCCAGAATATTAACGCCTGGCACCCCTCTCCATAGAGGCAGGGTAAGATTTTTACTTTTCTCAAAGGGGGGAAAGATGTGGTTCTCTATGAAGAACACCCCAGCCTGCAGAACATGGATTCAGGTTTGACAGGTGCAGCATGGGAGTTCGAAAGAAATTAGAATATAAATAAATACTAAATACAAGAAATAATGTTATGTTATTCTTAAATAAATACCCCACATTTGGGTGCTGTTGTTGCAGCATGCTCATCACAGACATCAGATCGTTGTGCTGGTATGGCATTATAATCTCATCGATGTCGTTCAACAGGACGTAGCGTGACCGCTCCATGTATCTGTAAATGCACTCATTAAGCGTGGTCAGCTGGCCGAAGTAGTGCAGGTCCCCTCCGTGCTCTGAGAAGAGCCAGCCATGAGATGGCTTCAGATACTTGTGGATGGGCCAGGGCACCATCTCCACGAAGCCCTCCTGGCTGTAGCTCTGCAACAGGCGCTCGAGGTCGGGGCCACAGCTGGTGTTGTAGATCACCACTCTGTCCACACCCAGCAACCTGGAGCAAGGTGGGGCAAAGGTTAAAATGAATTGAATTTTGTTACATTCATTTTGACTCTTTTGTCCAAAGCAGCAAACAATAAGCGCATTCAAACCACACATGAGGAAGAGCTGTTTCCTTTAGAGCAACTATCTAATAGCATGTTCCACATGCTGTACAAGTGCTTAGAGGTATTTTGTTGTTTTGTTTGTTTTTAATAAGCAAGATATAAGTACGTGCTAGCTAAGAGTTGTTGCGATGTAGTCTCAATACACTAGAATGTCCATCAAGTTTTGGACGCACAAAGGTGTAGTACAGGCTCTTATCCCCCTCTTCCACAGATGTCTGCCACCTCAATACAAATATACTTATGACAAAAAGGAAAGATTTGAATACTCCAATGGTGTTACCCTGCCTCCACACACACACACACACACGGACAAAAACTCTCTCCAGGAGAGACCGACAGTACCTTTTGAAGCTCACAGGTGTTGGAATAAATATTTGACATTTTGTAAAAAAAACGAAACAAAAAGGAAAACCATCATATTTCTTTCTGAACGTTAGATGAGAAGACTCTTGTGTACTGTGGTGTTAAGGTGGCTTATGTACTGGAGAAGTTTAACTGTTTCAGTTTTTACACACATGTTTTATATGGGTAAAATAAGCAAGATATAACATGTTAAGTAGTGCGTCATACAGATGCTTTTAGGAGAAACTGTTTCCTTTGTGTCCATACTATGTCTATATTTGCTGACCTGGGTCTAGTGTACATAGGCTCACCGCAGCACGCTGTCATGAGATGTCAAAACAAGTCTTTGTATAGCAAAGATTTGCTCACACTATGATGACACATGATGACACCATCCAACCAATCTTACAATATTTTATTTTGGTGGTCATCCAGCTCATTTTTAACACAGTGGTTTGTGGTGTGGTCGCTGTGCTGACCTGTACATCTCCAGGGTCTGTGCAAACTGAAGCACATTGTTGTAGTCATCAAACAGGTTGGAGATGCAGACTGTGAAGTTAAACTGCAACTTCTCCTCCTCCTTCTCTTTGGTCTTTTTATTTCTTATGGGGAGCCATTTCTGGTTAGGCTCAGTCGCACCCTCTGGCTGCGTCAGAAGGGTAACATGTGTAGCGTTGCAGTTTTCAGGAATCTGACACATGACATCTGTAGTGACGAAGGGAAAACCAAAGTTGTCCGAGTGTGGTAAAATGGTTGCTGGAGTTGTTGCGCTTGATATGTAGCCTGCACAGCAGAAAAGACAGTGAAGGGGTTGGATGGAGTCTCTCCTAAATATGCTGATGATGCGTATATCCAACCCTTTCACTCTCTGGTCCATGTAGGCTGACACCTGTAAGTGCTTGGTGTTGTTGAGGGGGGTGATGGTCTCCTTAGAGACCTGAGAGGGGCAAGTTTTTCGAGGCCCACGCGGGGTTGGGATCGACTTGTATGTCCTGGGTTCCCTCGGAGTGTAGATCCAGATGCAAATCCAAATTGAGGTAATAATGAAGAGGAGGCATAATTTCCCTCTAATTGTTTTTGGCTTTTCCATCCAGCCACAGTTGAGACAGATTCACAACCTGAGGCAGAATTAGAAACGACAGTTAGAGACATTCAATATTTTAGGGACAGAGGAAATACGCTGATGGCTAAAGCTGCACTGTGTTGCTTCTGCAATATCATTAAACTCAAATTTTATTTCAGTCAGCCAACTGATGTTGAAGAGATTATTATGTAAATGTAAAACATGTACAAACTTAGGAAGCAATTTCAGGCTAGTTCCAACATTAACTTAAACTTCCAACTTAACGGGCACTTCCAACTTAAAAAGTGGGAGGCACATATACAAACTGTTGTAATTCCTACACCGTTCACCTGATTTGGATGTAAATACCTTCAAATTAAAGCTGAAATTCTGCAGTTAAAGCACATCTTGTTCGTTTCATTTCAAATCCATTGTGGTGGTGTTTAGAGCCAAAAAGATGAGAATTGTGTTGATGTCCCAATATTTATGGACCTGACTGTACATGAAAGTGAACTGTCCCCTTTTTTTCCTTAGATAAAAACATTGGATATTTTAATGATATATAATAATAATAATAATAATAATAATAATAAAGAAATTAATGAAAAGGGATTACATTCATTATGCAGTTCATTTTTAAATATTTATTGAAATAAAAATGATTTTTGTGTGTGCATGTGTGTACGAAAGATCAAACAAAGTCCCACCTGAAGTCACTGCGCTTCTTGATGAGTGTAAACATGCAGGTTCACTGATGCTGTCTTCTCTTTGACCATGTTCCTGCTCTTCTTGGTCTGCACCTTCTCATGGCTTTGCTTCTGTGCCACCGAGGATTAATATCAGTGCAGGTTCTGAAAAACAATGTCGAACAAAATAAATATTTGTCTTGAAACGTCTCTCACAAAACATTTTTTGAGTTCTTGATAAATGGGATGAAAATGTGGACACCGCAAGGAACGTTTTGTCACAGTTTCTAAATGGAGAAGAAACTCTCAGACCCTCTATAATCTGCACAAACAACAAAACAGTGAACTTAGAGGGTGGTTCTAGGAATGTCTGAATAAAGTCTTGTATGACTCTTTCTGCCAGCTGGGAAACAAAGCATTAAGTTAGACTTACCACCTCACTACACTACTTCAGTTAAATTATCTTTCAGCAAAAACAACAGTGTTGTTTAATGGTATTGTAAACTGAGACAAAATACTGACATGTTAATTTTAGCTAAAAAAAAAAACTGCATGAAGCTTTTCAATGACTAAGAACTGTCCTAAATGGCAGAAAATTCAACTGGAGAAAGTCTCACGCTGATGTTTTAACTTCCTTGACAGGGATGATGTTCTGACATTCACTAACATCCTGACACTTTGAGCAAGAGTGAAAATGGTGACATACCTTACTCAATCGAGGTTGCCTTATCAATGCAACTCTGGACGTCTGTGACAAAAGGCTGAGCAGGTTGTGGTGAGGCTGTGTCTTTGTGGTGACAGAGACTGGTCGGTGAATGTGCTCCATGGGTGAAATCCAGAAAAATAAATGCAAGCTGCAGAAACAGCCCAGACTCTTTTGCAAGATCTTGTTTTGTTGGTTAATTGTTAAATCTTAGCACCACCTTTTTTTTGTTCCACCTTCCAAAGATGCTCAGCTGTTTAAAGTGAAGTTTACAATAAATTACTGGCATTCTTTTTCTCCCAGATTGCATTGCAGTTCACAGTATGGCACTGTACGACACTGATACAGCAGAATACTTCAGATTTCACTGTACATTTACATCAAAGGTTTACAGTGTATTGACAAGCGTTCTGGAAATTTTCATTTCAGAAATCTGGAAACTTTAATGCTATAACCTACCGCAGACTGAAGTGAATCTTTTCTCTCTGGGCAGTCGGGGACTGAGGCACACGAACAGTGGAGGAAGAAGTTAGATTGAGCAGCCTCACTCTTGATCCGTGTGATGCCTGCGCCTCTCAGCTGATGGATTCTCAGGGCGTTGCCTTTCTGCAGGGCGGAGCGAAGCAGGACGCACAGTGCATGACTGAAACGGGAGAAACAGCTCTCATATCAGGACATCACAGTAGCTTAGACTTTGCTAAGGTAAAGGCCACTGACTGTGTGCGACTGTCTGCAGCCAATGGTGGAAGGATAACTCAGATCATATACTTCAGCAAGAGTGGGAGCACCAGGCCTATAATATACAAGAAAAAAAATCTCCACTACAAGTAAAAATGAATTCAAGTAATAGTACTCCTAGTATCATACACTCAAGTATCAAAAGTAAAATGATTAATAGTGATCGTCTTCTGAATTATTTTTATTGTTATTCTCACGGATGCCTGAATTTAAGCATCTTATTTTCGAGGTGGAGCAACGTACATACACATACAGCACTCTTTATTCTACAACATAATCACCTTATTCTCATGTTATTCTCATATAGCCAACTATAGCTGTCAGATAAATGTAATGGAGAACTACTAAAGCAGCGTGAAATGGTCATACTCAAGTACCACACAGTTGTACTTACCAGTAAGTCCACTAATTAAGTAACAGTATGGTTATCCTCTTCTCACCATTAAAAAAAAAAACAAACAAAAAAAAACAACTAATATTTTCATCTAAATATATATATATATATATATATATATATATATATATTTGTATTATTTCAGTATACTCCTTACATATGCAACATGGCGAGCAGCAAAGAGTACTATCCCTAATAAAAAAAAACTAGCTAACTCCTATGGACTTGGGTACTGCAAGAAATTCTTTTTTTCATAATTGACTATTTAAAGCCAAACACTACAATCCTGAAAAAGAAGAAAGTATCGGAGGGCAGTCACAGATGGACCACTGGGAATATCCTACCTATCTGTAAATGGAAACATGAAAAAAAAAATTATGCATAAGGGTTTTTAGGACCCTTAAAGCCATTTCATTAGCATCTGTACAAGTTATTGAAGTGAACTGCAGTGTGAAAGCAGCTTTTTAAAAGTGTATAGCAGATTCTTCATCCCTTTGGGGCACTTAAATACCATTTTGCCCTTTTCAGAACCGGTAGACCAATGGTCTCAGCTGCTTAAGAAAAAAAAAAAGTTTTGCATATATCAAGACAAAGACGTACGACAATGAACCTCTGAAACATTTCTCGTTTTACTATATTTAAAGTAATTCCAGAAAACAAGTGAGAACATACGTATGTCACTAGTACTTAGGTCAATGAAAATAACATGCATAACAAACAATCTTCATAACAAAGGCTCTCTCGCAGTAGACATACAGGTTTATTTTGTTATAGCAATATCAAAAACTTCACCCAATTTATTGGGATAGATACAATGAGCAGCAGCCAGTCATAGATCCCTGAGGGCATTGGCACTGGTGGTGGTAGTGCTGGTGGAGTGAAGCAGCAATGACTGCAATGACAGCAGAGAGAAAAACAGGTACTTTCAGCCAAGATGGCAACTTGGTGGAATAAAAGCCAACAAACTGGATCCAGTGAATGCTCTATACCCATGTTTCAGGCTCGGTTAGGTTGTACTTTGGCACAGCTTTACTTTAAGGCTAAATGGTAATGTCAGCATGCTAACATTAAAACAATGACAATGCTAAGATGCTTATGCCAAGAAGGCATTTCCACTATGTTCATCATTTAGTTAGAGTTTTGACATGCTACCATATACAGCACTAAAAGTACACATGATTAATAAAGAGTTAGACCTGCTAGTAGTGCTGCAGAAAGTCATAGGATAAATAATCAGAACTGATCCAGTACAGAACCTGAATATTTGTGGTGAGATTCACGGTAATCTATACAGTTGTCAAGATATTTCACTGTGACACACTAATGTCCACCTTGTGGTGGCACTAGATGAAGAGTGAGGGGATCAAAGTCAGGCTTCCTTCCTCTGAACTGCCATCCATAGAACCATGCTTCTAACATGTCTAAAGATGTAGATATAGTTGATAAGTATTTACATGCAATTATAAATATTTTCATCCCCGTTTGTTCCCTCTGCCCCTCTTAGTGCAGCAGCCCCGCTCTCTTCAGCACTTTGTTCACATTTGGGATCAGCTGGTCTTTGAAGTCCCACAGTCGGGTGTCCACATGAATCTTCTCCACTGGCTGAACAGAAGGTGTGCTCAGTGGACAGTGAATAATATGACACAGCTCGGGTGGAATCTTGAACTCCTCTCCAAACTTCTTAAGCACTAAATGCACTGAAGTCTGCTCTACCATCCTGTGAAGCACAGACATTCACAGATCATCATCTGAATGCTGCTAGGGATACCTACTGTGCCAGAGATTTAAAACACCATAATCAAGTCTGTTTACCTTGGCTGAATGATCAACTTGTATGGGTGGTACTCTGCCGTTCTGTCAGGCTCCCACTTATAGATGTGCTCCAGAATATTAAAGCCTGGCACCCCTCTCCATCGAGGCATTGGACCCCTTTTACTTTCTTCAAAGGGTGTCTTGGGATAGATATGGTTTTCTACGAGAAACACCCCAGCCTGCAGAACGTGAAAGTTTAACAGATACAGTACAAGGTGGAAAGACAGAACATACCGTGAACACCAAATATGATCATTAAGTATGCCTATCAATATAATATATTGAGTGTCTTTCTCAGATACACCCTACTTTTGGATGCTGCTGTTGGACAATGTCCATGAGAGGTTTTAGGCTGTTGTGTTGGTATGGCATTATAATTTCATCAATGTCATGCAGCAGGACGTAGCGTGACCGGTCCATGGATCTGTAAATGCATTCATTGAGCGTGGCTAACTGGCCGAAGTAGTGCATGTCCCCTCCATACTTTGAGAAGAGCCAACCACGAGATGGATTCAGATACTTGTTGATGGGCCAGGGCACCATCTCCACGAAGCCCTCCTGGCTGTAGCTCTGCAACAGGCGGTCGAGGTCAGGGCCACAGCTAGTGTTGTAGATCACCACTCTGTCCACACCCAGCAACCTGGAGCAAGGTGAAGCATGAAAGTACAATGATCACAAAGTGTATTAATTGCGTTGGTTGGGGGGTGGGGTACGTGCCAGACTATTTTTTGGTCCTGAGCAGCAACTTCCCTAAATCTCATCACCATAATGTTGCCAGGCAGACTTCAGGTAATTAAGCTAAACTAACTTAAGTGGGTGTTGACAGTAGCTCAGTATCATCCAACTCTGTTCAAGTGTCAAATTTCTCTTCAAGGGATCACCAACGTTATTATAATTCATCCTGAGGGAAATATGAATGTTTGTACCAGAATTTATGTAAATCCATCCCAAAAATTGTCAAGCCACTCCATGGTGGTGCTAAAGGAAAAGTCTGAGGGAATCACCAAAGTAATATTAATTCTCTGGGGGACCACGAATATCTCAGTGCAAAGTTTAATTACAATCCATCCAACAATCCCTCAGTCTGGGCCAAAGTGGCGGACTGGGCGACCAACACCAACACCTGTACAGTGTAGCATATTCTACAAGCCCTGTTGTGAATAGTACCTTATTGAACCTAGTGATGCCAGGGTTAATTTAGCTCACTTGAGGCCATGCTTTGGGGTGGTGTTGGTGTTATTATGTCTACCCTCTGTATTCTTTGTGTTGTGTCAAGTGCTGACCTGTACATCTCCAGGGTCTGTGCATACTGAAGTGCATTGTTGAATTCAAACAAGTTGGCGATGCAGACTGTAAAGTCAAACTGCAACTTTTCCTCCTCTATCCCATTGGTCTTCTGGTTTCTTATGGGGAGCCAGATCTGCTCAGACACCTTTACACTATCTGGCTGAGTCACAAGACTGACATGTGTAGCTCTGCAGTTTTGAGGAATCTGACACATGACATCTGTAGTGGCGAAGGGAAAACCAAAGTTGTCAGAGTGTTCTTCGATATTTGCTTGAGTTGTGGTATTTGATAACCGGCCTGCACAGCAGAAAACACAGTGGAGGGGCTGAATGGAGTCTCTTCTGAATATGCTAATGATGCGTATATCAAAATCTTTCACCCTCTGATCCATGAAGGCTGACACCAGCAAGTGTTTGGTATTGTTGAGTGGGGTGATCATCTGGTCAGAGACCCGTAGAGGGCAAGAGTTTGGAAGCCGTCGCCGGTTTCGGATTGGGCTTGGGATGGTCCTGTATGTCCTGGGGAATCTCACAACCACAACTGTGAAGATGACGATGACAATGGCGAGGAAGAAAAACTTTCCTCTGAGTATCTTCCACTTGTCCATTCAGCCAAAGATTGAAGAATCCTGTGGCAGATGTTACAGAGTCACCATTATAAATTGACATTTGACAAACTAAGCTTAAAAAGACACGTTTGAATCCATGAAGTCAAGCTCTATATATTAAGACCATTGCTTTTCCTCATTGTATCGGGTCCCATTGACAACAATTTTAAATTTTCTTGAGTTTGCTCGTAACACTCAGATTTCTATTCCTATTTTGTCTGGTTACAAATCTGAGTATCACTATTGCTTTGACAGATGATGATTTCAGACTTGCAAACTCAAGTGGGATGTAAAAGGTCACAATTCTGAACCTCGACCCTTGTAGGGTTGTCTGGTTGTCCAGTAATGTTTTGTAATTTTAACATAAAAAAAATCTTGTGCATTGAGATTAAAATGAAATGGAAAAGATATGTTGTTTGGTTCTTAATTATGCCTACTGTGGGTTTCTTGCAAATGGTTAAAGAATAAACCCCTGCCAACCACTCCATCCAACTGAGCAGACACAGACCGAGTAATTCCGCTCCACTGTATCTTCAAGTGCATTATTTTAACCATGCCCTCGTCTTACTGTGAAATTTCAGTCACCACTATATCGCTAAGCTGTCCAGAGCACAGAAACAGTCAAGAAATAGGGAGGGCATTCATAATTTATAATGCCCCCCACAATATGTAGGTACAGCACTAAACCAAATGTGCAGATTCACATTCACTGACACCAAGTCAACACACCGGAGCAACCGAGAGGAGCTGCTGCTGCTGCATGTGGAGGAAAGTCAGAGCTGACTTTCCTTTTAGCCGGAACTGAGTCAGTAATGAATGGAACTACTGTATATTACACGGATTCCACAGTTAGACCATGTCCAATATCATAACATCTAAATGTTTATATATATATATAAAATAAAATAAAAAAAAATTAACTTTTGCAGTTTAAGGATCGTTGATCTCAGCATCAGTGATGACTTCTCGTAAAAACAATCATTTTACTACGTAGCAAATAAATGTGTATTTTATTTCATTTTCTCATTTGCCAGAGTGGGGATATTTTAGTTATGATTGGATTAGTTTAAATGTCACTCATTGCTTGATCTCGGTCAACGTGATGAAACTGAATTTAACCAGGTGAGAGATACATTTGTACCAGTCCATCTGGGAAACAAAGCATTAGGTTGGAGATATTTGTTCAAGAGTAAGCAAACCACACTATGAGGGGAGGCAAAGCTACCACAAATAAAGACAGAACCACCAAAATTAACATAGAAAAACGCAAAAAAAAAAAAAAAAAAAAAAATTAATAAAAAATATTATTCGAGTAACTGAATTGAGAATTGGACGCCACCGCTGGTGTGGGGTTTTCCACGGGATAAAAACACAAGCCTTGCGTGTTTTCACACACGCTACAAGGCCCCTAAAAACCAATCGCTCGCATCCCATGAAAAATGAATACAGGCGAACTTCAAAACCTTCACGCAAAATTAGACTTTGGAACAAGCTAATGTTACTTAAACGGCGACATTGCAAGTAATAACAACCTAAAATAAAGAGGCTTACTTCAATTTGCATTAAACATGTGGACAAACAGCAGGCCACGGTCTCGCATCAACTGCAGGTGTGTCTGCGTGATTTGGCCCAGGCGGAGAGAGAGGACCACTCTGGGGCATGAGGGGCCCCTATAGAGCAAGACAGCCAATCAGAATGGAGTATTACGGTCGTGTCCAGATGAAGCTGGCTGCTGGGCGCACTTCAGCTTACCGTGGTGGAAGAGGTAGCTTAAGTGACAGGGAAAGTACCACTACCACAATGAAAAAAAATAGTCCAATGAGAGCGCTGCACCCTCAATCTCACTCCAAAGAGAAACCACTGATTTAATCTTTAACAATGTGCTTCACTGTTGAGATGTATATTTTGCAAGATTATCATATCTTTTGCATATATTTTGCAAAATAACCGGCAACCACTGCTGCCTCATAAATTAAGTGCAGTAAAAGTTTCCCCTCTCAGCTGTAGTGGAATAAAAGTATACATCTGCAGAAATTAAAAAAATGGAAATATAGAAAATTGAAAAATGCAGTAGTGCATACTTACTTTCCATCCGTTACTACTAACAATAATGATGGTAAAAATCCATGTTTGACCACCTGAAACACAAAAAACAACTATATAATATCAACAGCAAACACAATGGGAAACATATAGTGTGTGCTCTTTGGGGACAGCTCATGAACGCACCCAGTGTCATTTTGTTGTAAAGCAGACATTTAATTTCCTGTATTACACAATATGCCACTGACATTTAAGGCAAAACAAATATTCACACAAACAGCTATCATGCTTTTTGTAGCAGAGCGCCTCTTATAACACTACTAATGCACTACCATTATGTAGTGCAGATTAATCATGTGTTGTTTCTTTTATAGTACAGTGCATGAGCGGTGCATCAATTTTAACCACTTTCTCTTCTCTGTGTGATTTGTAATTGTTATTCTAATCTTAACATGTTGTCCCATGTACTGTTTATGTACATGGTCACAATCGGTACTGGTGGTTATGGTATCAGCAGTAGTAGTAGGTAGTAGGTAGTAGGTAATAGCGGTAATCTTACTTCAAGTCTTCAAGTCAAACTTTTTCAGAGAGTACATGTTGTTTTCTACCAGCAGATGTCACCAAAGAGCAAACATTAACCATGATTCCCTGTTGTTGCATCAGTCGGGTCCTGGCTGCAATGCATTTGTTGGGCTCTTATCATGACAGATGGCACTTAAAAACAGCCATCTTTGATAAAGGAAAGATAAAAAAAACATACCATCCCATGAAAGTCACACCAGATTGTAACATAAATATCCTGAACTGCTATTGAACATTCCATGTAGGCCTGCTGTAAACATATGCACAGAGGAAATGTGAAATATATAAATATATACATACATATACATAAATATATGTGTAGGGGAAACTGGGAATCCTAATTTGTTAGATTAACCTCTAATTCATTCATTTAAATCGCAAATAATTTCCCTACAGAATTCAATCTAGAGCAATCCAGAGCACACAGCAGACTTCATTATTTGCACAGATACGAACCGGTTCTCCTATCCTGGAATATTACCTGCTCCCAGGTTTGCTGTGTGTTAGGCTGTGGTAATATGATTAAACACAACCACTGTACCGCAGCCACAATATTAAGGTCTTAAAACTAGATTTTGAAACAGGGCCCACAAGACAGGGCCACATCATAAAGTAATAATGCAGGACCTACTTTAGCTGATGCTAGCCTACTTTAGAGGCACCCATTCTCCAACTATTTGCAATAAATCATGTTATCAGAAAACAAGATTAGTTTGGCACAACGATGCTTTCAGCTAAATGCTAATCTGCATGCTCATATGCTGACAGTGACGATGCTAACAAGCTGTACAGTTGAAGCTGGTGGGGATGTACTTCATTTTGCAGGTAGTCAATGAAGAAATTAAAATTTTGACCTGATAGAACCACAAGGTTACAAGTCCTCCGGGGACATTGAATGTCTGCACCAGATTTCAGGGCAATACACCCAATAGTTGTTAAAAGAATTTTCATTCTGGACTGAAGAGCTGGACCAATTGACTGATATTTTCAGTCTGTCTGCAGGTAGTTTACAGTGGATTTTACAGCTGACTGCTGCTGAAACAATGTGGATGAGAGCAGTGAGAGTGAGCTTAAACAGTTTAGCTTCAGGCCAGTAAACCAAAACAATAAGCGGAAAGATTCTAAAGAGCTCTGCAGAGCTGAGTCCAGTGATAATTCTTTACGGGTTTGTTACTACAGGTGACCCCTTTCACACTTGATCCATTGTTAATATGAAAATATTGATTTTGGAGCAGTAGTGAATGTGACCCTCTTTGGGTGTAGCTTTACCAAGATGGGAACAAATTGTATGGGCCAAAGGTACAAGTTTTCTTCTTTTATTTAAAGAGTTTATGTGCCTCTTCATTTTATGAAATAAAAACAAAAATGCAAACCCATTCTTTGTCCTCTATCAAGAACACTGTGACACCTAGACCCATCCTTACATCCTTGCCAATACCTCTGACTGTTTCAAGTCATTTTCTGTTGCTTCTCTTTCCAGAGGGAACACTGTTGTTACACAGGGCATAGTCACAGTGGCATTTCTATTGTTTTCTATTGTTCCATTTGGTTTCTGTAACTGTTTTACCTGTGCCTTTACCTGTGCATTGCCTAACCCAGCACACATTGGGCAAGAGGCTGAGTACACAGTTTTCTCAGTATAAAGGTTTGTTACACAAAGTTCATTTCTTGGAGAGTTAAAAAAAAAAAAAAAAAAAAAAATTTTATCGTCATATTCAAACTTCAAACCAGCAGAGAAGTCACAGGGATTTACCAGGGGACACCAAACCTGCAGGCTATTCAGATGTCATATTAGTGTCTGTGCAGATTATTTAAAGTGACTGCTGTGTGCAGCAGCTTTGCATGTGTTAAAGTTCGGCAGGTCTCCAGCCCTTTGTGGTAACTAAACACCTCTTTGCCCTGCACAAAAACAATTGACCAATGTCTCCACCTGCTGTAAGAAATCAGATCAGACAGCAACATGTGGCACATATATGATGAATAATATGAACTTCTGCTACACTTTTAACTGTTATTATATTATAATGTAATGGCAGTTTCTGAAAAGCTTGTTAATCTGCATATTATACAACCTGCCATGCTGAGTAGGTTGAACAACTTACTGTTCGATATATTTCTGATAGGTTTCTGGTTGTTACATGTCCCTGTTGTTACTGCTTGGTGTATCCTGCCAAAGTAGAACAGAGAGAACATGCACATCCCCATTAATATTTTCACTTACTCTCTCTACAGAGGAAAAACACTAAACACCCAATTAGAACCCAGGTACACCTGGAAACGTACCGCTCGCAAATAGCTATCATCCCTATGCCATCTGGTTTTCCATCTTCATCATCACCATTACCGCTCTCTTTTCACAGCTTAACAGATCTTCACCATCATCATCGTCATTATCAGAGCCATTATCTACTCTACTCCCTGGATTTCCACTATCTTCAGCATCTTCGTTGCTTCTGGAAAGCAGGATGCACAGTCTCTCTTGCGGTGGCAGGAACTCAAGTAAACTCATAATATGATGTAACAGACTAAAGACAAATTTTTATACTCCGGTGGTTGTTTCTATGTTATTTTTTCTTTTTTTTAAAGTCCATTCTTTATATATTATTAAATCAACAGGACTCGTGTTATGTATTTAACTTAGAGATCAATAGCAATGCTGCAATGCTCAAAAGTAATGGTGTAATGTACAGGGTTTGAAACTGCTTGACACACACTAAACTTAGTTGGCATCTCAGAAATCTGAGGAGGTCATGTTGTAGATATTGTCAAATTTGGCTATAATTTCTCAGCGATATAAGTTTGTATTATGTTTCAGTTTCTTATTACTCCTCTGTTGTGGGGGGCGATTTGGTTTCATGGCCAAACTTTGGATCCATTATCCATGTAAGAAATTAAAGGTGTAGTATTGTAAATGAAAGAACGATAACAAAAAGGAAATAAAACATAAAAAAGAAAGAGTACTGCAGTAAAATTGATATAAACATGAGCATGAGTTACAGTGAGCTGAAGTATTTATCTGAACACTGTGTCCTTGCTGCTAGAAGGTACAGTGATTAAAGCAGTGAGAGGCATCTGAACCATAAATTTATTGGCTGTAAAACCAAAACAATGAGCTAAAAGTTGCAAAAGGTTCTTTAAAGCTGAGGGAAACTGTGGAGTCTGATGTTAATTCTGTGGGTTCATCACTAGAAGCAACTCCATTGTCATTATGAGTTATATTTACTGATTGTTAATATGAAAATAATGATCAGTGCAGCTTTAATAATAGCAAAAAGAATATTCAATCAAAAGGGGGACCCACTCTTAAAAACATTGCTCCATAGCCTCACTAGTGATCAAAAACTTTATAGCGTACCTTGAAAATAGAGAATGTCAATGACTACAGCACGTTGTCCTGTAAGCCTGTTGAAACTTTGTGATTACCAAGTAATTTAAACCTGCAGTTTTGTTGCCTCAGTGCTGTTGGATCTGATATGTAGCCTTCTGCTGCTCTATAATCTCTTTCTCCAGCTGACACTCACTGCATGTATCATATTGCAGTGTACATCAAACCTGACATTGATTTATGCTGACAAGCATATTTTATACCACATCTTTAATGTATCTGGGACGTTAAAGGACAAACGTCTCTGGTCCTTCTAGTCCATCAGATACCATCCGGTGAATTTGTTTTTCCTCACATCCCCTTACGCCGGGCACACACAAACACACAGATTCTCCCTGCTGTGTTTATTAAACCTGAACACAAACGCTCATACACACTAATCACCCCACATTTTGTCTGAAATGTTCTCACACTTTCTCAGTGGAGTAATTCCCAAGTATGATCAATGATTTTCATGGGAGTGCTGCCTTCAGACCATCCTGGTGGTGTTTTGAGCTGGAGGCCACAAAGACATTACGGTGCGTGATGCAAAGGAGGCTTTAGAGAGCCTGCTTTGCATTTGATCGACCTCTTCGTCTTTCATCAGCAGCGATGAGAACTTCTCCTCAGCCACGATTAGAGGGGCATGTTGAGAGATGTAAATTTAGACAAGATCATAGAGAAAGCTGCAAGGCTTAGCCAGCCAGAATTTAGACAGATAAATCAGGTCAAACAGAACGGGGGACAGAAGCCGCAGGAAGCATTCGTGTAGAGTTTCAATTCAAAATGAAAGATCCATCCTTTCAAAAGATGCCACAAACACATTTGACCTTGAAGTTTTCCTGTAATGCCCAGAGGACAAAACACATACTAGAGGCAAAATCATGCGAATTCACAGTGTTGCATGGTTAATGATCTTTTTCACCTTGTGCTCTCTCTGTATTATTACGTTGGTTTACAGTGTCTTTCTAGAGCCTGTGCTGATTTTAAAGATTAGTTAATCAAGACTTGCATTAGTCATTAGAGGAAAAATGTAGCAAGAATTGCTCTATTTAACTGATACAAAAAGTAGTTTCAACAAAAACAAATCATAGCAAAGTGTGTTTTATCTACAATAACTGAATAATTTGTTTCTAGAAGGAACTATGTAATTCTGCACTAATTATAACTCAAATCAAGAATCAAATAGAGACAGTGTTCAACTGATATGCTTTCAGTTTAATCATTTCAGTTAATTGCAAGACCTAAAGTCAGTGCACAGCGAAGCAACTGAACATGCAAACGTGTTAATTTTAAATCTAAAATATACAAATGTAAATCAATAATGTTACAGTAGTAATTCAATGATCATTTCCTTGGTTTAAATGGAGGAGAAACCAACAGCTGCTTAAAAACTCAACACATCTGACTAAACTTAAATACCTGTCTTTATTTTCTCCACACCAATTTACACAGTACTTTACAGAAGTTTTTGAAAGAAATTACCAGAAATTAATGGACCTGTAAAATAAAAAATACAAAAATTAAATAATATAAATTACATTCATCTCCATTGTATTGGGGTAAAGGCACCGGTTTCAGAAGTCAGTATCCCAAAAAAATCGAAACTCTTTGTGAGGCGAGATACAATTAGAGTCAAGATTCGCTATTCGTGATTTACCTTAACTGACGCTTTAACCTGCCATGTGTAAGCGCACCCATCTTGATCTTCTAAACAGACAGACCTTAAGCTGCAGAGGCTCTGCCGTACCCTGATGTTGCACAAGTTCAGTTGCGTTTCTGGAGTATTGCTGCTTTTACAAACACTCACACCTGGGAGTTGAACTGACTGCCTGCTACTGTTGAGTACTGAGCAGCTCCACTGGAGCATGTGAGTGCTAACTGCCTTTCTCATTCATTTTTCCAGAGCACACTTTTCCATGAGCTGACCTGGGGAGCTGAACCAGAATTTTCAGTCTCAGGCTTTTACCTTGAGGTTACCTTGAGGCAATGTTTTGAGTTACATAAGCTCACAATTTCCTTTTGGATGGATGTAGAGATAAGATAACACTAATAAAATACCTCTCTGGATTGCTAACATGTTCGCGTGTGAGGTACAGTAAAAGTGTTCGCCCACTCTCCCGGGGAAAGGGAAAATTGACAGATTTGGGTTTTGAACTCCAGAGCTGTTTGTGAATGTGGTGCAGTAAAAATCAGACTTGGAAAAAAAAAAAACCAAAAAAACAACCAAACAAACTGGATTAGCTGCAGCCACAGTTAATCCCATTTTATTGCAGATACCTCTGTGAGTGTGATCCATGTGATCTCTGTGTGTTTGTGTGTGTGTGTGTGTGTGTGCATCAGAACATTCGGATGTGTGTGCTGCTTCTACTCGGGTGTGTTCATGTGTATGTTAAGGTTTGAAGGCGTTGTGTTGATGGAGGGATTTAGAAGCTATCTCCTTTTTTTTTTTTTTTTTAGATTGAATAAATTATTGTGTTGGCAAGCATCTGTATCTTGTACGTGTGTGTGTGTGTGTGTGTGTGTGTGTGCCTTAAAATGAAAGACACTCCTGCTCTGTAAATCAGTTCCCGAAGGTATCACCACCTCTCAGCTCTCCTCACGTTCAGTAGCCTCATCACAGAACGTTTGCATGTCAGTAAAGAGACACGTCATACAGTAAGTGGGTGTGTGGTGTGTGCACATATGTTTCTATGTAGGTGTACACAAAGACAGAGTAGAAAAAAAAAGAATAACAAACACAGTGAGTTGAAAAATGTGTTTGATGAGGAGAAATGTGTAAGTGAATTACTGTATCGTTGCCTGTTGTTATACCCTTATGTGCTAATTGACTTGATGTCTCCGAGCCATTAGACTGTGTATTTCCATTGGCCAAGGGGCAATTAGCTTATCAGGCGAGAGCACACACACTCGACGCCACACAGACACACACACACGCTCAAACACATACACACAAACATAGATACTTGACAGTTTGATCAATGGATGTCTCACTGACCATAATGACTCGGCGCGGCCCCCTTTCAAAGCAGCACAGCTTGAGTCCGAATACAATAAGCCTTTATCACAATCTCACACACGCGCGCACATACACACACAAACACTAAATAAAAGGCACATCAATCATAATCATAGGCACCTTTAAAGACAATACAGCCGAGAAGAGAAGGGAAATGGCATATCCCTAATTACTGTCTCACTGTTGTTTACACTCAATTATCACACATGAACACACACATATACTGTATGAGTGCACACACACACACACACACACACACACACACACACACACACACACACACACACACACAGAGGCACAGAGGGAGGATGATGAAGTTTCTCTAAAGAGAACGACCCAGAAGAGCTCTTCTAGAGACACAGTGTACAGTAATATCAAAAATCTCTCCTCTCCTCTCCTCTCCTCTCCTCTCCTCTCCTCTCCTCTCCTCCCTCCACTACTCTCACACACATAACTCAACAGATTCATGGATCGGTTTTGCTTCTCTCTTTCCCCTCCGAGTGTGAGTGATCTATTGATCCGCTGGATCTCTCCCAGTGACCCACCACTGAGTTGGGAGAGCCGGCCGTCCCCAGAGATTGAAGCAGCTAGACCGTCTCCCATCGATTAAAATGAGTCATCAACGCACCTTAAGACTGCACTTATTTTTCTGTGCAGCTTGTCGATGCGTCTATGTTGGCATTGTGTGTGTGTGTTTAGCCTGTGGGGGGTGTCTGATTGATTGTGCAGTATGTTTCTGTATGTGAATGTACGTGTGTGTGTGTGTGTGTTCAGGTTTAGCTATACCTCCGCTGGAGTTCTTGTGAGGAAATTCTGGCTGGTCCTCACTGTTGTACATAGTATTATTTTTTTGGGAAATGTAGGCTTATTTGCTTTCCTTCCTAGACTTAAATGAGCCGACTGATTCCACTCTAGTAGGGAGCTAGAGCAAGGAGGTGGATTTGCCAAGCATAAAGACTAGACGCATGGTGAAACAGCTAGCCTGGATTGCTCCATATTAAAGAATAGGGCTAACAGCACATCTAAAGCTCACCAATTAACAAGTTCTATCTCCTCAGTTTAATCCAAACTGAAATGTTTTGCTTTTTCTTTTTTATAGCTTATGTAGGGATTCAGAGCAGAAATACCCTTGTTTTAAACCAGCGCGAGAGGCTGTCTTTGTAGGGATGTGTTGTTTTACCGGTAGGACAGTGAAATACGACCCAAGAAGATCAGTTTGAGTAACAGATTCATGTACTTAAGGGTTATCAGACAGCAAAACACTCTACAGCAGTTTGTAATACTGACAGACAGGAGTTCACAACTCTGGGAATTTATCATGGTGGTGAGTATTTTATGTTTCGTGGGCACGATTGCAATGTAAACATCGCAACACGATACACTGGGAATGTGTGCTTGCTTGAATTTGATCGAATGACGTCATTGCTGCATTGCTGCAAAAGTTGGGCCTGGTTCAGCTTCTTTTTTTTTTTTTTTTTTTGCTGGATGACCCCTACATTGTTTTATTTTCATTGATCTTCTCATTAACTCTCAGCAGGACAGTGAGCAAGTGTATTTACCAAAATTCCCCTGTGAGAGATAGTTTGTGGGCAAAATGGTTGTGCAGTGCTATCCACTTTGGATCTATCAGTTTAGCCATAGATCCATGGCAAAATCAAAATCATGGCAGATCTGATTGCTGTAAACTATGTATTGGTGTATGACTGGATTTGTGATGAATGATACACCACAACTGCCCAAGCATTGATTCTCAACTTAAACCGCAACATGAAAAACATGCAAATCTGGCAGATTTAGCAGCGGCTGCATGGGATATCTTTATTCTCTCCATGCCCTGAATTTAAAATGGCTCAGCTACAGCAGGTGGTGTGTTGTGTTTAAAGGGTTACATTATGAGTACAGTCATTTTGTTTTCATTTTGTGAGTCAGATTTTAATGTGACGACAGAATCATTTCTTCTTGTTGGTTTATGTGCTTGTTCATCATGCATGAGTGAAACAGGAATTTACTCATTTTTACCCTAAAAACACAGATGAAATCATGACCAAGGAGCTTCTCATCTGACACGGCTGTAGGGTCCGAGTTAAAGCCACATTAGGGTTAGCCATGAGGCGTTTAGGTGTAAGGGTTAGTTAAGCCTTCGGCAAATGAGTGGTAAGTCAATGCAGTGTCCCCGCAGGTGTAGCATAACCAACATGTGTGGTGAAAATCTTCATGCAGAGTGGATCTTTTCTCTTTGGCCTGTGGGGACTCAGCTACAGTCTGCATCGATTTTCTTGGAGGAAGTCAGCTGCTGTAAGTGGAGGGTCTGTATTGGATTTATTTACCCCCCCTTTCCTTTTTTTCTCCACATCTCTTGTCATTTTCTCATTCATTGACAGCATCCTTCCCCCCTTTTCCCCCTTGTATTGTCTTTATCTTTCACTCTTTCACTTTCCCTCCCTCCTTTTGTTCTGTCCTCTCATTTTCTTTCTTTCTGGGTCTCATTTCCATTCTGCTACTGTCTCTCTCTCTCCCTCCCTCCCTCTGTATCTCTATGTGTGTCTCCCTCTCTCCTGTGTCTTGTGTTTTTGTCTTCTGCAGCTGGTGCCGCTAGACAAACAGGACAGTAAATTTGCATTGCAACACAGAGTTTCACCATCACATTCTGCACTGCAAGTGGATGCCTGCTGAAATGGAAGGCACCTTCCCTCGCACTGACGCTTCCTCCACCGCCTCTTCCTCCCTTCTTCACTCCCCTCTTCATCTCCTCGAGAGCTGCCGTCGACAGGCTGCAGTAAGATAATTGAGAGTTCTATAGATCGCATGGGGAACATCGATTCCCTCCACTCCTCTATTCTCCTCTTACTTTCAACAACACCTCTTCCCCCTCCCCTCTCCTCACCTGTTTTCGCTTCTCTCTCTCTCGCTCTCTCTCTCTCCATGCCTGTCACTCTCCTTCTGTCTCCCTGCTCCTTCTGTGATCACAAGTTGTAACTGCTGTGATTCGCTGCATAGATAATTCAACCACCTCCTGATCTCTCTGTCTGGTAATCTGCCCGTGTATCTCTCTCTCTCTCTGTCTGCCTGCCTGCTCTATAGCACATCACCCTCTATTGTGGCCAAAGGAGAGAGAGGGATGGCGAAATGGCCTCTGAGGCTGACAAAAGAAATGAAGCAACACAGAAGGAAGAAGCAAAACAGAAAGCAAAGGTGCAATTTCACAAATATTGAGTTGCACTCCCTTTTGCACTTAACAGTTTCTTCAAGATTAAGAATCTTCTTCAACCCGAATCCGCCACCTTATTTACACTGGCTTGTCAAAATGTGACATCGGTAAGGGATTGTTGCTTTTACCTGGATTTATTTGGTATATTTTAAAGAGGAAGCTGCCCTATCCCGTAGACATTTAAGTAAAAATATAATCCCCATCCTTCTAGCCATCCAGTAATGATAATCCTTCACCTCTGTGTGCAAATAAATGCCGGTTTTTATACTTCCTTTTGGCAATTAAAACAGCACAATAGTGGTTTCAGCTCAACAGCAGCAGGAGTTTGAGCGGAAGAACTGAATAATTTGCATGAGCAACAATAACATCTATAGCTGAACACACAAACAAGATAGCTCTTCCCACAGAAACTTCAACTATAACAACATAAAACCCAAGGAGAAAGACTATTCTTATCTGAATGACGAGCGCTCCCCTCAGAGTAAAGTGCATTAACACCAAAACGATGATGCACCAAAGACAGAGACATTAAACAAAAGCTGCTTCTTACAGATTATGACTTTAACATTTCAAGGCCCACCCTTATAGAAACTCAACATTTCACAGAGAGATGATGCATTTTTCATCTCTGACCCAACATAAGGGTGCAAAATGAGAAAAAAAAAAGTCTTTTTGGCCAGAGCAGACAGCTGTGTTTTCTTTGCTGTTCTAAGGCTGGGTTGTTTGCACATTGATTTGCCTTTCCCTACCCTGCTTCACTCCTGATGTGGTTTCTTTGGCTTGGCCTTGACTAGCTCGCTTGTCCTCAGTCATCTTGATCTGCTGCCGACACCGAGCAACAAACACAAACAGCCGACCCTCATCTCATCATCTCTTCTGCCTCTATCGGGTTTGCAAACACTCAGCAAACACTCATTGTTTCACCTTCGAGCAATTACCCTGGTGAGTTGGTATCACGGTCATCACTGGAGGTGCGTTATTTGAATGTCCACTTCAGTTATAATACAAAATATAAAGTGTCTTCATGCATTTCTTATGTAAAAGTCCAATTGTGGTGACTCATGCAGTAGGTTATATTTTCCCCATGTCTCTGGCTCATGAATACTTCTCAGAAACCCACTGGATATGGTAAAAAATGCACTGTCACCCAGCCAGAAATAAAATAGTTTTTCTTAGCCTGTGAAAAGTTGACATTGTGGAGATAAAGGGTTTTTACCCAGAGCAGGACGAGCCATAGAACATGTCAAGGATTATAGATATTGTGTCAGAGCTGCTGTTGAGTTGTTGTCAGAGGGCCCACAGTTTCGAGCCCATAACATGTCTCTCATTTGTAGAACACAGAGGACAAAACAGAGTCCAGAAGGTATTAAATAGCCTGAATCTAATTTCATCATTTTTATTTTCACATTTACTTTACCATCTCTTTTTATTTCCCAATGAGACTTTTATTTAATGTCACTTTTCATTTTCATGGCACATTTTACTTCCCAATGTCACTTTTCATGACTCTACTGTCATGAAAAGTGACATTATGAAATTTTTAGCCAATCAATGTCCCAAGCACACCTGTCATTAGTGGGCTCACCTACACCCACTCGCTCAGAATGACAGTGACAGTATCTCTTCCAAAAATATATGCCTTAACAAAGGACGGTGAGATATTACTGGGCAGATATAACTTTCTATCTTCAGTCTATTATCTTCAGTTTATTATAAAGATGCTTGTAACAGTTGCATTTTAACATTAGGTGTGGAAAGAAAACAATACATTGATGCTGATATTAAACATTTGTCAGATGATATGCTGTTAAAGATTAAAGATAAACTGACATCAGATTCTCATGAATGCGATATCAGGAACACACTCATTACATCTGGCACAAACATTCACTTGGAGTGGACAGATTTTGGTGGACAAAGGTTGAAGGTCAAGGTCACAGTGACCTCAAAAAATGTTTTTGGCCATAACTCCCAAATTCATACACTAATTATGACACAACACAAATATCTAATAGGATGAAGTGATGAAGTGATGACATTTTATATCCAAATGGTCAGAGGTCAACTTCACTGTGACATCATAATGTTCCGCAAAATAACTTCGACCATATATCCTATAATGTGGCTGGTTAGCCGAGGCATACAACTGTGAAGTGATAATTCTAGTTTCAAGTAATTTAGGACATTATTTCTTTCATAACAAGTAACACACCTAAAAGCATTGTGTTATGCTCCTTAAAGTCTGGAGCAGAGAAATGTCAGATGTACAGAGTTTTATGTCTTTGTCTGAGGAACATCTTTAGAATCTCTAAATGAACAATTAGCTGCTTCATACATCATGTGTACTGTGTTGTACTAAAAAACTAGCAACTAAACTAATTAAGTGACGCACTACACCATTATGTTACCTTTTATTCAATGTATTGGTCGACTATCTTCAGTCACATAGAGAAATATCAGTGGCAGGCAGAAACAAACTAACTTTATTTGAAAAGACACCATATAAGAAGAAAGAGGTGAGTTATGAAACTATATGTTTTTAGCTATTGTATACCACATTTAATATTTACTAAAAGCATTGATGGATATATTTACTAGCATCTTTTTCATGAGCATGCATACTTTTAAATAATACCAACTCATGAACTCATTTAGATTGTTTTCATTCATTTCATTTAGACTCTTTTAGACATCTTGAAGACTTAGGAGAGGAAAGGCAAGGGGTATTCCAAAGAAGGCAGGGAAAGACGAGAGAGTGAGCCAGATAACAGGTCCTGATTAATGCTCTACAACTAATAATAAATTAATTAATAAAGCCTATTTAGGTGTGATGAGAACTTTTCGGTACGCTCTATGCGCGTGCATTCCTATCTACAACCATGGGGGCTAATCCCCCCCCGTCTTTCAAGCCTAGTGACGTCCCTGTTGAGCCTGCCTCAGTTGGGACTGAAGACAACAAAAAAATTTTTTATTTTTTATTTACGTCAGAGACAAGTAATCTTACCAGACCTCTTTAGCCCACTCCTATTCACTGCTGGAAGCTAATGGCTCAAGGCAATGTTAGCCACTACTAGCATAACACACCCAAATCTCCAGCAGAACTGTTGATGGGAGTCAAGTTGCATTGTGGGCAATGTAGGTGCCAGGTTTCGATTTTTAATCTAGGTTTAATAATTTATCAAATGATCCCACAATTTATTGTTTTTTTTTATATTCCACTTGGATTATTATTATTATGTTTTTTTATATCATAATGTTTAATGCTTTTATTTAAAGATCCTCCTCCCAGATTTATTTTAATAATAACGTCTATCTCATTGAAATATCCAGATCTATGAATATGCAGATATGTTTTCTTTTCAAAGGTCTAACTGCAGTACTCAAGATCTCTCCCATGGATCACACCCGTGGAAGTGATGTTACCTTAAACTCAGATTTAAGGTGAACATAGAGAAACTTTCCCCCTTCAGTAGATGAATGTGAAAACAGTCTTCTGAAGTCAAACTCTGCACATAAATCATTTTGCACAGTGAAGCTCAAACATCTGAGTGAAGCAAAACACATTTCTGAGAAGAGGAACTTTAATGTTTAACACTATGGCATTCCATAGTAAGAGCACTGTCAGTCTGCAGAAAACATTACCTTGTATGCTTTGAAATCTATATTAATATGCTCTCATTATATTTCCGCATTTTAGTGAAGAATAGCTTATCTCATTTTTGTGGAAGCCTGGCGTTCTTAAAACATATTTCTGACTTACATTGTCTCTTCCTGACGGCGGAAGGAAAAATCCTTGGTGTTTTTAAAAATGAATTTCACTTATTTTCAGTCAAGGTGTTGTTTATCTATTGCACCGTGCTGTTACAAGCCATTATCACTTAGCATAGCTTTGTAGTTGTAAAGCACGACCTGTTGCAGGGGCGCCAACCCAGTCTAACCATCTGTTTCAACTTGAAATGCGCTGCAGTTGAAGGAGCTATTTTTAATTATTATTTTTTGATGTTTCCATCTACAGTAGGAATACAGAACCAAATTTCTCTTTGAAATTGATCAGAATTTTAACACGCTCTGTATTCACAGGGTGTGTGCTGACGAGGGGCATTTACAGTATTGAACAATGGCAATTAACAACAGGCAGTAAGGAAGCAGAGCGGGCTGAGGAGGGAACGTCTTAAGGAGAGATGAGAGACCCTTTTCTCCTCATCAGTAAATCCTTGCTGACGGGCACGGAGGATTTCTCTCTCTCCCTCTCTCTCCCTCTCTCTCTCTCTCTCTCTCTCTCTCTCTCCCCCTTCTTTCTGTTTTAATGAGCACACACACTTTCACACACCCCCACATGCATACACACATACTCTCTATCTCCATTCCTTTCCCCATGTTTGTGACTTTCTTTCTCTTCTGACTCTCAAACACACACACACACACACACACACACACACACACACACACACACACTCACACACACACACACACACACCCTAAAGAGCAGAGATTGCCTCATTCTATCATCATTGGCCTTATTTTGAGCAAAGTGTGCATGGGCATATACTGCAGAAAAGCCTAAGTCAGGAGGAGAGCAGCGTCTGGTTTCTATCAACAAAGCATTACATTACATTCGAAACCAGCTCTTCTGGTTGGTGTTAATCTAATGGCCCATTACCCCACCTGTCATCACGAGAAAATATGGAGGAAAAAAAAATTCTACCTGACGCCCGTCTCCCACGCCTGAATGGGGATGAGCATCTTCCTGTCATTGATGTGTGTCTGCATAGGTGTGTGTGTTTATGCATGCATATGTGGTGTGTGTGTGTGTGTGTTTCTGTTTTGGTGTGTTTCTGTGTGTGCATAGGGAAGGGGATTGTTGATTCCCTGGCAAGCAGAACTATCTAAACAGTCTAAACAATGCCACTTTAAAAATCCCCCTCACACACACACACACATGCACACACACACACACACAGGCAGACACACACACACACATGCTCACACTCGCACACTGTTTGTGATCTGGCATGTGATCTGTGAGAACAAACCCCAGAGTGGACACTGTGACGGGGGTGATAGCTCTTGTTTATCTTCCGCTAGAGCCAAATGTTTACCACAGTAACATGCAGGTGTGTGCGTTCATATGCAAGTGTGTGTGCCAGTGCACGTGTGTGTGTGCGTGTGTGCGTGTGTTCATCTGGATGTACGTGCACGCACATGCCTTTCGTGGACTAACTCAAGGCTTTTGGTTGCCTGGCAACGAGATGGAGAAACTTGTACCTACAGTAAAAATGATTTCACTTTCACGTTGACATCACCCAAAATAACCAAACCTGAGCAAACACACCCACCTCCACCTTAACATACACATTCACCCACGCTCTCCCACACACACACACTCACACACACACACACACACTGTACAAAGCACACCCATTACGAAAACCAGGATTAACTGCATTGTGACCTTTGTTTTGATCATGTGTAAATTGTGCATGTTAGCATCCTCAGCAAGATCCAAAATAACCAAAGCTGTGCAAATACAGAGACACACACACATAACACGCAAATGTAAATGAAGACATCTCGATTAAGTCTGCAAATTGTGAATTACGTTTTACTACAAGCTTTTCGTGGACTTAAATGTGTGTGGCCATGCACAGTAAGTGTTTCCTTTATTGTGCATCTGAATGCTGGTAAGTGAGCTACAATGTTTTCAGTGTTTTTCACCTCCTGGTACACTGCCTTGCTGCTTTGAGACCCATTGAAAGAAAACAAAAACACACACAAACACACACACACACACACACACACACACACACACACACGCACACACGCACACAAAATACAACACTAACAAAATATGAAGGCTCATTTCTGCAGCCTTCCTTGCAATCTCCTGTCACTGTGTCTGTCGCTTCGCCCGCCACCTTTTGATCCCCCGACTTCCATCAAGAAAATAAATGCAATCTATTATCATTATAGACAAGAAGAGATACAAGGACAAAGAGAATGAAATGCCTCGCATCGCTTCTTTTGACACATTCATCACAGTTGTGACGAGCAGGATAGGCAGGCAGTGTGCCTCACTTCAGTGGCTGAAACAAGGCCGGGTAAGACTTGGGGACGGGAGAGGCTCGAAGTGACGCCCACGCTAATGTTCTAATCTTATTCCTGGGCCTATATTTGGAACCCACCCATGTAAATTTAGCTTCACGGATGCCTCGACACACCCAAGGCGCTCCGGTTTCTATCTCACATTTGAATAAGTCTGTTTTTCATGAGCAAATCTATTCCACGATTACACAGCGAATAATTACCTACAGCTGAATATGGAGGATGAAATCATTATTCACCGTCAGATTATTAATCACTACTCCAGACCTGATCTGGCTCCTCAGCTGTGAAATTATAGTTCTACTTTAGCAAACAACAATAATGGACTGTACTGAGTTGAACAGGGTGAGAAGGAGGGAGAAAAAGAGAGAAAGAGAAAGAGGGAGGGACTGAAAGAGAAGCTGAGAAAGACTGAGGAGGAGGAGGACAGGGATGGCGGAGAGAAATGCTAGCGCGAGAGGGAGAGAAACTCAGGTGGAAAACGACAGCTAGACAGGAAGGGAGAAAGGAAGAGCGTCGGGAGAATGAATATGCTGAACAGTGTGCTGGAATCCAGAGTAATAATTACAGCACCGCTCTTTCCATTGTGTGTCCAGGGAAGCTGAATCCAGCCACAGCCAATTTCAATTCATCTTTATTGAAGCTATTGTCAGCACACTGGTTGGCGGAGAGCAAGGAGAGAGAGAGAGAGAGAGAGAGAGAGAGACAGAGAGAAAATGAGAGAGAGAGAGAGAGAGATGGGGAAATGGGACAGAGGGAGGTGCTCGGGGAGAGGAGACAGAAAGGGACAGAAGGCATGATGCAGGAAAGGATGAGAGGCTCCTACACCTGTCAAGCTTCCTGTTTTCACAACAACCATATGCAGTTTACGACCACAGTGGCAGGTTTACTACCTGTAAATTTTTTTTAAAGTTTTTTTTTTTTTTGGGCTTTTTATGCCTTTATTATAGTTAAGTGGAGACTGACAGGAAAGGGGGTAGAGAGGGGAATGACATGCAAGAAAGAGTCAGAACGATCGGGAGTCGAACCGGTGCCCGCCTGCTAAGAGCGTCTTTGCGCCCAAATGGTATGTGCCCTAACCACTTGACTACCGGGCCTCCTCTGTAAATGTTTTTTAAACAGTGGGTCCTTGATTTTACACAGAAATAAACAAAAGCAGGGTGAGACAATTATTTTGGGGGGGCCTGCTATCCAACATAAGCTGGAGGGACTGGAGAGTAGACGTCCCAAAACCACATAAACGACAGGGCAGAGCAGCCCAACTTTAGCCGTAATGTAAGCCCACAGCAGACCGGTTAGCTGATGACATGGTCGTTGCATTTGGATATAATGCTAGGTTACTAGTGGAGGCCGTGAGCTTGAGAGCTGGGCGTGTTGGTATGCGTTCAGACAGAGAGCGGTGAGAACGTCAAAATGAACAGTAGTCATTCAGTTTCTGTGTGAGCCAGCATCGATTGGCGGCGTGTCTTGAGCAGTCCTTGTCCAGCTAAACACCACCAAAAAAGTTCAAGTCCAGGGCAACTTTATGGTAATGACCTATGACACGGTTAAGTGGCAACCATTTGGAATGAAAAGGTGCTCCGCTATACAGAGCATTAGAGAAAACAGCCATGTAAACCTTTGTTCCCGTCAAACATTTGTTCCCATGCACAACGGAGGAGATGTAGATAATTGCGGTGGTGGGTTTCCCCATCTTTTACAACTAGTCTCTGCTCGCTTACAGGAACTTAAACAAAAAGACGATGCATGGACAAAGCTGTCTGGCATTGTAGTTGTTCCAGGTGAGTTGGTGTGTAGTGTAGCCTGCAATATATTTGTGTGAAAATGGGAGGGAACTGCATGCTTACTAGCGGCGTAGCCTGCAGAACAGCTTTCTGAACAAACTTGCTAGGTGTGTCTACATCAGAGCGCCCATGTTAACACTAGCACAGAAAAACACATTGTCTGATCTTTTCCTTACACATTTGCTTTCATGTTTTTTTGGTTCTGGAAAAAGAGTAGAAAAAGATAACACCCTTTAAACTCTTTCAATGTGTAGTTACAGTTGCTAAGCTATAATTGGACAATTCCTGCACTCAGTGAGCTTTAGCAAAGGGGCTGTTGGTGCATGGCAGCTTGTTACTGACTGTATGTGAGTGTGCATGTGTGTGCCTCTGAGTATTACCGCTCTGAGTGTGAGCATTATACATGTATCCGTCTGCATCTGTGTCTCCATGTGTGTTTGCATTGTTGTTGCTCGTGTTATTTCTGGGAGGCTTGCTGGAAGCCAAGACGAGCGATGCGTCCCAGAGCAATAATATTCAGGGGGTAGTATTTTACAACATCCCCTCTCTGTTGGTATTGAAGCCCTTGGAACATTGCTCTGCTCATTTTCATACATATTGCCTCTTCTGTCTCCTTTGGATGCACCTCTACCAAGATCCATCACAGAAAGAAAGTGTTTTCTTTAAGACGTATCTTACCGTAGTCAACACTGCTGAAATGCCCCTTTGAAGAGATTTTTCACAGCGGCAGAATGTTTTCTGTGCTTTTTTAAACACACACACCTCCAGAGGAACTCAGGAGCAGTCAACCTACAACACTGGCAGTCTTGGGAATCGGCTGTAACCACCAGCATTCGGGCTCTCAGTTCTTTTCTTCCCTAGGCTCAGTATAACTTGTTGCAACAAACGCAGGACTAAAAACATGCCGGATTGTTATAAATGACCGTATACTGAAGAATTTAATTCTTTATTCCTAGAAATTTATGTTTTTTTTTAATATGAATATATTACAATTATAAATGATATTACTTCAAAGTAAAAGCAATTGAGTGGTGCTAATACCGTTCTGCTGTTCATGACCTCCTGTGGAGATGTATGTGCTAAAACATGCAAATGGAAGCAACTGGCACCAACTTGCACAAAAATAATTGCTGGCATGGGAGCAAATTCTATTATCATCAAAAGTGAAAGTCACACCTAAGACCTCTGCTTCGATGAAATAGATAAAAAATGTTAAAGAGGAGGTTGATTGACTGGGTTTTGGTGTTATTAGCTGATACATTTCAGGTCACACAGAGAAGTTTTCCTGAATGAGTGTATCGTGTTTTGGAGAAGTGCGGGAAAGCAAAGAAAAAAATGTTCCTTTAAAAGATCGTACTGTTGAGATTAAGAGCAGAAGGGTTACTGACTATATTTCTTAGTGTAATCCACTGTAAAGCCTCAAAGTTAAGCATTGTAGAAGACACCATACAGGGATGCTTGTGTGAAGGATTACAAGGTGTCATCAGATAACCAACTCAGGCAAACCATGAGCTGAACCACAGGAGAAGACAACATCCCAGCCGTCGACTCTCAACCCCCCGGGCCAAATCTGCAGCTGCAGATAACAGCATTGCCTCCACAGCCTGCAGAGGGTAAAGGCGGGCTTCACTTTTCTCGTATGAATTTGACCACTTAAAGTGACCGTACTGTGAGGAGATCCTTATCCCTAAATGCTCGCTCCACTGGATGACATTCATCTGTTGGCTCAGAGCCCAGCACTTGAGCTGTGAGCGTGTGGACTGGACATCATCCAGCCTGACCTGTCATGACACTGCAGTAACACTGTTTCAACGGGAAATAACAGAAGGTGGGTGGAAGTCCTTGTCCAGCTAAACACCACCTTGCAGTCTGCTTGACACCTTGGCAGTCCCCAGCATGTTTTATTTAGATGCAGCAGTTTGTGCAGCACAGCTAAAACAAAGGAAAAGGTATCGCACTGTTGGGAGCACACTAAAATTAGACAGAAACAAAAACCAGAAAAACTCAAAGTACTTGAGATCAGACCTCTAACAACCACAGACAGGAGGAAATTAACAAAGCCATTCTGTCTCTGAAAGTTGGTACACTACCAACAATAGACTCCAGGACAGGCTCTTATATCAATCAAACAATGTGAATTTACAGGTCCTTTGTTGATTCAAAGATGAATGAATGATCCTGACAATGCTGCTGTTCATTAACTCCTGGTAACAATGAAGCAAAATGTTTTATAACATATTTCTCATAATTTAAAGCATATATGATAAATATTTTTTATAATAACAAAATCAACTGAAAGTGTGAATGGAGTCACTTTTGGTGATGAGCCCACAGGGAATAAGGGGCTGAATCTGCCGCTCCATTCAGCTTAATGGAGCTGTATAGCAAGTTCCCACTCATTTTTTAGCTCTGTGAACCTGAGCTTTACACTTTACTCTGAAAGTGTAATTTTTAGTTGTAGCAGGCAGCTGTTTTCAGCCAAAAAGCTCTAAAAACCCACTGTACACCACCTACTTGACACCAAACTGCCGACAGACACAGTTAGCAACTAGGTGATAAACATAACAGAGCATTTAGAAGAGACAGATATTTCCCTCAAGAGTTGGTAGCGACCGAACACAAAGCTGAATGAGGGTGAATATCTGTCGCCACTCCAAATGAATGATACCTGCTGAATATCTAAATAAGCTATTGTTTGCTAATAAGTTTGCCACATCAACTTAAAAGGTGGTAATATGTCAATGTTGTGTTCACAGCTGGTTTCCACTGCTGTCATTCGTCATGTTTTGTGTTCTCTATTCTCTGAAGTGTGTGTCCACACTGTAGCGTTAAAGCCCAAGACAAGACATAATTCAAGCTACATCACTTATATAACCAAAATCAAATGTTATCTGCTCTCACATCCTGCTATAAATATAATATTGATACAGCATATCTCCTGGCTCTCGTATAAAGCAATGAAGCAGAAGAGAAAGAGGAATTACAAACTGTGTAGCTCAGATAAAAATGGGACTTCTAAAAACATTTCACCCTCTGCTAGTCTTGACTCCTGGCTCCCTGCTTCCTACGCTCTCCAAAATATACCTTCCTTCCAATCATATGACTTAAAATTGACAAATGGACAAAAGAATATTTTTGGAGCCACAGACACTGAAAAAAGTCAATAGCAGAAACCAAGAAAAAAAAAGGGAAGAGGAAGAGGAAGAATAAATCTTGCAAATTTTTGTGCTTTAGGCGAAAATACAAGACTCCCCAATCAATTTTTTCTGATACAAATTGTGAGTTACGTGGAAAGATTTTAATGACATATTTCATGGTATTTTTGCACCATTACAGATGATGTGCAGTGCAAAGAGGCAGAATAGGTGTGAGGAAAGGCAGTAAAGGTAGAAGCAGAGAGAGGATAACTTGCAGCAAAGGTCAGGAAACAGATTTAAACCCACAAAATTATAGGGGCACAAGGTTTACTCCTGCTGAGCCCTCCTGATCCACCAAATTGACCTTCCATCAGTTTTGAACAACAGGCAGCTATTTGTAAGTTGGCAGCCATCGAGGCTGAAAAATGTCTCGCGGTTCCCCGACAATCAGCCCAGCAGAGCTCTGACCAGAAGCAGAGCAGCATGATGGGCTCGTCCGGCTGTGCTGCCGCCACCGGGCTGTCAGGCTGTTTGGTAATCAGTGAACTGTTACAAACATTACGATGTTTTGTCAAGTGGCCTGTGAACACGGGAGAGTACAGCAACTCCGGAAATGAAGATGATTTAAAATACACGAGAAAAGCGGTGTCACTAATCCCTCCAGAGCAGGAAACACAACGAGGACTGTCAGCAGAGCGACAGAAGTACACGATGAGATCACACTGGTACTGAAAAGACAAAAAAGGTATCACATGAACCTTTTCCCGTAACCACTGATTAATTAATGCCCACAAAAAAAGAGACTTATTAGCAGCTCTTACATGCTTCGTATTTACTGTTTGTCCTTAATCTGGAGGAAAATAAAGTGGAATATTTAACTAGCTTTCATGAACAAGTCTATAATCCTCATCTAAGTACCTGTAATTCTGGACTGTGAAGCGCATAGAGTTCCTCCAGCAGCCCTGAAATGAATTTAGACATGCAAGAGTAAAATAAAAACCAATTAATCTCCAACTAATCAAAGAGGTAATAGAAAACAGAGAATTGAAACAAAATGTGAATCTTACCAAGCTTTCAGATTTTTGAGCCTTGTTCCTTTTGTGTGTTGTCGAAACTGTAATTACTGACAACAGTGCAATAAAATTTGTTATTCTCAGGATGACAAAATGCTTCATTATGCTGTCTTTATATTGACAAATTTTCTTGATGAGCAAGTGCTTAAGATAAAGAAAAGACTATTTCACAATACAAAAAGAAAAAACAAAACAAAACCAATTACATCTGTATTACGGAAACTGAGGTTCGACTTTGTGCCGCTGAATGACATATTCTCTACCAGGCTTTGTCTTCTGTTGAAAATGTTACTCACAGATGACATTTGTAGATTGCTCTGAAAACATCAAGCTCAATCTGTATTTATCATTTGTGACTTGAAGACCGTCTTTTTACTTAAGAAAGAAGGATCACTGCAAACTAGTAAAGCAAAGGGACATGAAGTCAGATCTGCTCAAATCTCATCTGTTGCGTTACTTTAAGTAAATTTAAAGTGATTTCCACAATTAGTTCCAAAAGCGGCCTCTCCTCCATTTATGAACTGCTTGTCAAATTAGACCTGTTTAATTTCTAACCATGTCTGAATTTTGACTAAAAGGAAACCATGAATTTTAAACAGGTACTACAGGAGGCATGTTCAGCTATATAGGCAGTGACATAACATGACATCTATGTTTTATACCGAAAAAGACACACAGAGACAGAAACACTGAAGGACAGCATTTAATCTGATGGGTTCCAGACCAACGTCAAACCAACCTCCATCATATTAAAATGTTTTTTTTACTGAGTATGACATTATACACAGTATGATAGCGGGGGTCACAGCTTTATTCATTGTCATCTACAGTGAACTACACGGCAAGAGTCTACAGGATTTTCACCACATTTTCAAGTATGTTGCACGTTCATGCATGCACACATGTGCGGGCTTATGCACGCACCATTAATCTGGATGGGCGACAATTATTTCAGTGCTTAGCACCACCAAGGATGCCAGATACCTTTTGAAGGAAGGAGTAAGCCTCCTGGAGCTCTTACAAAAAGACTTACTGTCTCTTCAGCATGACAGCTAATCATTAGAGTACTGTACAGGTTCTGTCAGAGAGAGCCGCAAGTGTCATAGCTTGCCTGGCGCTCGCCCATGACACATAGGCTCGGAACAGTCTTGACAATGACTGACTGATTGACACAGAGACCAGAATATTGGGTTAGATAATGAATGGAACAGAGCATGTAAGTGCTGTATAAGTGCTGAAAGGAAGTTCAATTTTTTATTTTAATGGTGGTGAAAACTGGGATATTGTAATGTTTTACAGTTAGCTGTGGGGACTCAGGACAACCAGCTTGAAAACGGAGCGTCTGGTCACCATAGTCTACAGTGCAGTTACAGCTAGTTGCTCTGTTTGACTGTATTTGTATTTCCTCTTGACGTTAAATCAGCATGCTAACATGTTCACAATGACAACGCTAACATGCTGATGTTCAGCAGTTTACCATGTTCACCAGCTTAGCTTAGTTTGTTAGCATGCCAATGCTAATTAGCATTAAACACAATTTAGAGTCGAAGCCAATGAGAGCGTCATTAGTTTTTGGTCAGAAATCAAACCTGATTAGATATAAAATCAGGTGAACACCAAAGTGATTGCAATTCATCTCGAGGAGAACATGACTGTACGCACCAAATGAGAATCCATCCAACAGCTATTAAGACATTTACATCGTCTGGAGACAATGAGCATGTTCCTATAGTGTAAAGCTCCCTTATTACATATTACACCAATTTCACTAAGTGAAAAATGAGTGCAGCTAACACGGTCAGTCAATATGTCACTTAAATGAGGAGGTCAGATCGATTTTACAAGCTGATACAATACAGCACGTCCAGAAATCACACAGTTGGTTTATTCAGCTCAGCAGAAGCAACTGACTGCTGATACTCTGAAGGTTTTGCAGCATTTATTGTTGTTCACTCCACATGAAATCTCAGTGTTGGTTGACTCAATTATCATTCTGCTTGGACCCCTCTGTTTGCTTTAATTGATCTAAATCATTTTAATCACTTTTGAGGTCTTATTCAGTGGGACTGGGTGAAATGGTTGGAATCATTATCAGGACCTTGAGTAGTATTCTTCTGATAGTGATCGATATCACAGCATGGCAAATGTATTCAGAATGTCAAACAATATTATCAGAGTAATGTTCATAGCAACTGCCTGTCCTTAGGTCAACAGCAAGGGCTGCAATGGAAGTAATGTAGCTATTTTAAACAGTCAATCACTCTCGATTATTGATTTCCAGGTCCTACTGTTGTGTGTATGTTATTGTGCCATGTATGTTTTATATATGAATATTGCTAAATAATATTTGGCCAAGCTATGGCGGCTCTATGTCAGATTGAAACATCTCGACAACTATTGAACGGATCAACGTGAAATTTTCTACAGACATTCATGGTCCCCAGAAGCTGAATCCTACTGATTTGGGTGATTCTTTAATGCCAACTTGAGGTCGACATTTGTAGTTTAGAGGGAAATGTCACAAGAACTGCTGAATGGATTGCCATGAAAATTGGTGTAGACATTTATTTTCCAAACAGAATGAACTGTAATAACTTTTCCTGTTGCACCTTAATCAAGTCAAAATGTTAATAGGCTACTGTTAATGACCACCTGTAAAACTAATGGCATTCCCATCAGCCTCATTTGTACTGCTTATCAGCATGCTAGCATTGTCAGTGTGTGAGCGTATTAGCATCCTGACATTTAGCATTTAGCTCAAAGCATCGCCCACGATGGAAAAAGTGTAGGTCTATCTTGTGTCATCCCTGACAATTTTTAAGTTGTGTGTGATTTAACGTTTCCCTTCTCAAAATGTCAACTAAACTACAAACGTTTGTTCCATGATTATGCATAACTTTAGATTAAACTTCAGTAACCAATTCTGTTAATCGCATTTTAATGACAGCTGTCCCGGTCATTCATTTGTAGAACGACAACAGGATACAATCATACAATCCCAATACAATGATTATTGAACATCAATCAAAATAGCAGACTACAAATCGTAAACAAGTTAAGAGCTGTCAAACCCAATTGTTAATATTTATTGCTATTAATATTTGTGAGTATAAAAACTGCAAACTGTGTCAAATCTGCCCTCAGGCATGGAAGAGAAAAATGATTTTAATGAGCACCTCTGACAGCTGGTAGAGTTTTGTTTTTTGTCGTTTTTTTTTTTTAATTATGTCATTTATACAGTTTGCCTGGAGTTATCAAACTCATTGGACACAGAGGAGAATGCCTCCTGTCTAAAATGATAAACATTAAAGAGCATAAGTAGAGATATGTCTCTGTTATCATTTCCCTGCTCTAGCAAGTGAGATCACTGCCCAGGTTTGGATCCCACTTGCAAAGCAACCACCAACTCCTCTTTTCTGTTTTATGTTTCGGTTCAGCAACAGCCCACCAGAGCACCTCCTGGCACCCCAGCTGGCTGCTCAGCTATTGTGCAGGAGTAATGGCCACGAGGCTCCTGTTAGCTGCGCAGTACACCCTGAGTTTCTTTCCGATCAGTGGACTCCCCGTGTGGCCACTGAGCCGTTTTAAATCATGGCCTCTGATACTGGAGAGGTATCAGGGAATACAGAAGCCGACTGATGCTGAGGCAGGCAGACAGCGACAGGGAGAGGCAGATGGACACAAACACACTGTCAGATACTCACATATATGCAAACACACACACACACACACACACACACACACACAGAGACTGTGTCCACACTGCTGTGAGTTTGAGTGAAAGCATGACTGTGACAGTTCTGCTGTGGGGTTATCAGTGGCCAGCAGAGCAATCACAGACACACACACAGACACACACACACACACACACACACACACACACACACACACACACACACACACACACACACACACACACACACAATCCTGAGGGCTTTCCAGTCACTGTTATGTACAGCTGGAGCCTGATAGGAGCAGAATTTGCCTTTTCCTTGCCTGCCATCATCTCCCCTCAACCTCTCTTATTCACCGTCTTGTACCACTTTGCCCCCCTCCTTTCTCTTCTCATCCACACATCTGCTTCTTATCTCTCACCCGCCTCCACCCTTAAACCCCTCCACCTCCTCCTCTGCCTCCTCTACCTCTCCTTCCCCCCCCAGGCCATATTATCCTCTTAAGTAAAACACCCCAATCATTCTTCCCCATCATCTGCAACTTTATTGCTGAGGTCACACAGACAGACAGACGAGCCCCGTGAGCGCGTGCTTGAGCGTAGGTGCCCCTGCGGATGCTAGTGAGGCAAGTATGGGTGTCATCATCTGAGAGATCATACCGCATAAGCAGGAGTGTCTGTCTGGCTCCCTCCCTTAGATTTTTCTCCCCCTCTCTCTCTCTCTCTGCAATAACAGTTTCACACTCCCCTCTCCTCTCCACTGGGAGACAAACATTAAAGAGCTTTCTCATAATGAGGGAAACTACAGAGAGAAGACCTAAACTACACACAAACACACACGCGCGCCCTATCCATACGCACGCACACACATGCACGGAGCATGCACACACACGTAGAAACCTGTCCACATGTCCCATAGTTACGTAAAGGTTACGTAAAGCACATGAATATTAAAAGGAATGCTAGTGCCACATACAGTTGTGTGTGGTTGTGTGTGTGCACGTGCATATATTCATGTGTCTGACCATTATTAAAATACCTAATATTTCATGAAGGAGCTGGACAGAGGAGATCCTAGTGCAATTAAATTAGAGCTGGTAATGCAGGGGTGGGAACTCCTGTCAGGCAGTGAAGTTATAGACCATCCTCCAGTCAGTGATGCACTTAAATTGAGTTTGCAATAGTAATAATAACAATACATTTTATTTAGATGGCACTTAAAGGTATAAAGGCGCGATAGTTTGTCTTTCAAGAAGGTCAGTTCCTCAACTAAGGTGCAAGGGACCAACGTCAGTGGTCTACCTGACGGCACTAACAATAAATGTAACCTATGAACCTTGAACCATTCATCATGACCCCGTGTTGAAGGTGGGCTCGATCTTTAATCCTTCCCATTTGGAACAAAGCAGGGGAGTGTATGTGTTAAGAAGCTGATGTATGGATTTATTTAGTATCACACCCATTAACCCATGGGTGAGAGCCAAGGGGTTACAGGTTCACTGGGTAAAACTGGAGGCCTGTCTTTTCAAGTAGATTTTTTAAAAGTTATTTTTTGGGGATTTAATTTTTTGATCTGATAGAACAGTGTAGAAGTACAGGAAATGTGGGCTATCAGGTCACCCCCAGGTAGATCTTTATGACGTGAATTCAAGCTACACTGTTCTAAAAAGTTTTAGAATGAGTTAGTTAATAAGCTTATATTCTGTGAATTTCATTTATGTAATTTCCAAATATTTATGATATTTATTAATTTTTACTACACACTGTAATAAGTATCGGCCTAATGTAAGCTGCAAGGAACCCATGCCTTCAATAAAACATGAGCTCATCGTATTCTGAAAGGTATGATAGTATAATATTTACAGTTATTACAGTGGTGCTTGCTCTCTTTAGCTATGCAGAGTGCAGTCAGGGGACAGATTTCTCTTTGCCTTTTGGGAACCACGCCGACTTGTAAGATGTAATACAAACAGACACTTTGGCTGTAATACAAACACACGCTTTTTTTTTTTCAGTAGGTGTTTTTCCCACAGCTCATATAGTGTTCTCTCTCACCAGACTCCTCTTACTGCTGACACTGACCAAGAGAAGATATATATACAATATAAAAAAAAAACCAGGGGGTTAATGAGGTTCAGGTGCCGCTCCTCGTCTCCCTCCACCTCCCAGCCACAGCTCCAGCCCGCCCCCGCCTGCTGCCTGCTGCATCCACCATGATGCCGACCAAAGTTCACCCTGCCTGCAACAGCGGAGAGCAGGGAGTTTGAGTTTTGAAAGTGAAACGAAGAGACGTCTGCATTTATCTCCTGCCTCGAAAAGAAGTATCTCTGCTACAGAAGTTGGTGTAATATTTTAAGGGTAGACATCTAAAGCTCGCCGTTACTGCCTATATCCTGTCACTTCAGTCCTTGCAGTCAAATTTAGTACACTGCAGTACAGTCTGACATTAAATGGATCTATTTGTTGGTTATGTTTAAGAGTATTGTTTGCTTTTAGGTTACAATCTAACACATCGCAGTCACGCTTGCAGCTCTGTGGGGCTGTGTGGCACAAGGAATACCTTTGTAACAGTTTGTGATAATCCAACCAATAACTGTTGGGATAATGGACAAAAATGATGGACTGACATTGCAGTCCTTAAAGCCACACTGCTAGCATGGCTAAAAATATCAGTCCCAGAAATCAGAAATAATCATCTTGAAATTGAAATCTAGCCATGCTGTTGTAGAGCACAATCATGTCACTTCAGTTTTTCACTTAAATTGTCTTCTTATCATGCTGTCTTAACATTAGAATTTGGTTTCCAGGAATGATGATTATTTTATTGTTGACATCCTAGATATGAATTGCCACCAAAATCCAATCGGTTGTTTTTCACCCAAGGCCTATCTGTCCTCCAAATTGAATGAAAATCCTTTCATAATTTTTTAAAGATGTTCGGCTTTGGCGCAGGTAACAAAAAGATGATTCTATTAAAGAACCAGCAAAGATGATACAAATGATACAAAAACACGTTGTGATTCTTTTATCAGTTGCCAGGCAGGTCATGTGACAGATCAGCCGGCGTTATTCGTCAAACGAAGCAGCACTGCTACCATTCATTGCCAAGGGAGTGTGCATCAGATGCAGTGATCTACTAAAGCTCTATTGAGACTGACGAGTTGCTATAAGCAGATTGGTTGTTGTTTAATATGAACAGGATGTATCCAACAGCTGCTGCTTATCATTACCACATATATCATTAAACCATCAAGAGTTATTGATAGGGAACCATGACTGCTAAATTTTGAGGCGATCCATTCGACAGTTGCTGAGAAAATTCAGTCTGGACCAAAGTGTTGAAGACTAACAGACCGACCTTTCCATCCCTGTAAGTGAAAATGTTCATGAATCATTAATTGAGGGTTTTTTTCCAAAGTAATATTGATGAATTACAGTGAGAAATGATTTTTTTCATAATATACCATAACTGATATATAAGGTTTTAGTGAATAATTTACCATTAGTAAAGCCATGAGTTACAACTTTTGTATAAACCTGGCCCTAAAAGAGATCAAATAAAAAGAGAGAAATACATGTTTTAAAGTGAGGAAGGGGCCAGTTAGGGGAGCAAATCACAGCTCATTATTTTTTATTTTTATACATTCCCTGTATAAAAAACAACTAATGGTTTTCCCACAGTTTTAAAATATTAACGTTGTTTAATGTCTTTTTGTTTCATATCAAGATTTTATAATTGTGGTTCTCATACACCCTTATTAATTATTAGCATGATACATTCTCCTGCAGGGAATATTGTTGTTGAACCCGACCCACTGTGAAAACTTCTTTGCTTTGGACAGATGTTGTACATGAACCAAACCAGGAAAACTGCTGTACATTCTCCCACGTACTATGTGACTCCTCAAAAGAGGCAGCTGCCTGGTTGAGCTACACACTGAATAACTACAAGGATTCCAACATATTCCAGCGACCGTGAATGTCAGAGGTCACGAATTTATGAAGTCTTGCCAAAACAGAGGACACAGTAAAATGAAAATGTTGCTTCAGGTGAAATACCACGTTATTGCTTCCATTCATTCAAAAAGCAAAATGGCAAAAGTATAATTTCAGTGGAGCGAGAGATAGAGAGATATTAAATGCAAAGATGCTCTCTGGAAACTGAGCCTATAGGCCTGAGCAAACAAGAAGTTGTGTTGCTAAGTGGATTCACACAGTCAGTTAAAGGAAATGAAAACCCAGTCCAGTGTGGACGGACCGAGCTCAACCCTAAGATCGAGTGTAAACAGGTCCTCAGTGTCCTTTTTTGACACAGTGTTTGATCTCGAGCGAAAGGGAGCAAGAGAACAACTTCAAATGCGCACCTTTAAAGAGAAGTGAGGTAACTAGGGTGAGGCGGATGGAAAGAGGGAGAAGGAGCGAGTGCACGGTTCAGTGTTCCTATGAGGCTGAAATGAGAGAGGGAGAGAGAGAACTCGGAGGCAGTCAGGTGTAATAAAGCAATAATCGAGTGAAGAGAAATGCAGGTTTGACAGGTAAAACTGTGAGATCAGGGAAGCAGAGCAAAAGCAGCTTCTGGCCTTACCTTTCCTCTCACACGACAACTGGTAAAACTCAATGTTGTGTATGTGAGTTGTGTGTGTGTGTGTGTGTGTGTGTGTGTGTGTGTGCTGTTTTGTTACCAGCCCATTATTCGAATAACAGACGGCGCAGATTTGGTCTACATGCAGAGCTGTGGACGTGCTAATGCTGCATTTACATTGCAACATTTAAAAAGCCCTTCTGGGTTGGAATGAGTTGAACAGAGCAGCACATTCTGCTCTGCTGAGTCTGCTCAGCTGTGCAGTTTTCAGGCGGTTTGCTGCGTACTTATTTGATTCAACAATTGGGTATCTGCAGCCTCCTAACCACTTGTGAAGACGCGGGGTAATCTTACTTATAATTGCAAATTCCCCGTCATGAGAAGTTTTGTCAAACCTGGAAAAATGCAGAATAGAGACCGCTGCAGCATTTGGTTGGGATCTGGATGGCTTAATATATTTTCAAATGATTTACTGCAGCATCTTCAACTGCTGCAGCCAACATCAGCAGAGCCCCGGTCTCCCATCGTCTTTCATCATTGTGGGAATGAGTGAAATTCATTTTACCATCAGCTGTCCACATGCGGCTGAAGTAGACGAGAGCAGTTTCTACAGAGGCAGAAACAGCGGGGGCAGAGGCACAAGAAGAAAGTCCTGTGGAGTGATGAAATGAAAGAGGAAAATAAAAATGAGGGCAACTACAGTTGACTCCAAAAAAGCATTTTCAAACAGGTTTTACACCTTTCAAAAAAAACCAATGGAGTTACTCTAATTCTTCTTCTTCTTCTTCTTTTTTTTCATCAGAACAACTGGTGGATTTACATAATCTGTCACATCCTTAAGTGCTCTGTAGTGCTGAAACAAGAAATGTTAGTTTAAAAGAATATAAATTGCTAACAATTGTAATAATAAATGTATTGTTAATCTCATTTATTGTGCAGAAATGCCAGATGTTCGCTGGTGTCAGCTTCTCATTCTGAGCATTTCCTGATTTTCTCTGTTTGAAAAATGGGCGAATATTAAATCAAACAAACTATCTGAAAATGTCACTTTGGGCTTAGGAAAATTGTGACGTTATTTTTTGACATCTTATAAACTAAACCAGTGGTTCTAAAACTGAGGGACCTGGGGCAAGAGGAGTGGAACTTCAGTTGGATGAATCTGTTTCGCCAGGGAGAAACAAACAGGGTGCTTCAGGACAGGAAAACAACACATAAAAAGCACAAGATGAATGGTTCACTGGTTCACTGTTAATGTACTGGGGGGCAGAGGAGAGACCTTCGAGGCAGCGGATAGTGTGAGACCCGATAAACTCCACTCAAAAGACAACACATAGAGACATTAAACCTCAGTTACGCCATTAAGACCCTCAAACATGTTCTTGTTCATGTTCATGATCCTACAGCTGGAGCAGCTGCTTTTTCACAAATACAGGTGTTGTCTGTTGACAGCGCAGCCAAACAAACTCGAGCTAAACTCTTGGACAAACACGTTGCATTTCCAGTGGCTGCTTCACAATAAAAGCCACCGTGTATTTTCACCAGTTGCAGTCCTGTTGTTTTAAATGTGAAGCCTCAGCAGTGGGGGGTTTGATTTGCATTAGCAGTAACTTAACACAACTCCGACCCAGTGTAAAGAAAGTGAACAGTAAACAGTGAGGCTGTTATGTTGTGTGAGGTAGGCCGTCCGAGTCCAGTGCAGTTATCACTATGTAGAGAGCTAATTGCTGAATGTAAATATAATGAATGGCTGGTGCAAAAAAAAAAAAAAAAAAGCCAACTATAAATAACTTAAACTTGTTTGATGCTAATTTGAAGGGGGTTGAAGGCAATGAATTTTTTCATCTTCCAAAGACAGGAATGACAGAAAACATTTAACATTCACCAGACTAAACAATGACTGCATTGATTGAAGAATAATTAACAGAATAATCGATACTAAAAATAATGGTTTTGTTGCAGTGCCATGCCCGATCATTAGGAAAACAACAAAGAGAGTGCTCAATTTCAAGATTTCAATATTCACATTCGGGATTAATTGAAGTCATCAAATTGAATCAGTCACATATTTGCAAAGGGAACTGTCAGGGAAGAGTTAGTAGCCTGAGGAGGGAATCTGCCCCGACAGCAGCAGCAGCTGCAGCAGCAATGAGTCGCACAGCATCCAGCTCATGAACTGTGAACACTCCCAGCTTCTGGGTTGTGTTTGCTATTGTGGCCCCCGATCTCATTGTCCCACCATTGTTAATGATAATGTCAGCAGTGATGGGTGTGTGAGGTGTGTGTGTGTGTTTTGTGTGTGTGTGTGTGTGTGTGTGTGTGTGTGCGTGTGTGTGGACGCTTTACAGTGTGTTTGCAGAGCAAGTTAGCTCTTGTGTGCACTGTGTCGGTGTGTATCAGAGCAGAGTGCATCAGAGCAGTGCGTCTGAGTGTGTGTGTGTGTGTGTGTGTGTGTGTGTGTGTGTGTGACCAGAGGTGACCCAATGGTGTCCCTGCTGGTCCGGAGCAGGGATAACACCCTCTGGAGGCGACGCTCATTAATCATCCCATTCAAATGCACCGAACGCAATCCATCCTCCCATCCTCTCCTCCTCCTGCTCCTCCTTCCCTCTCCTCCTCTTCCTCCTCCTCCAACGCATCGTAATGGGGTCACTGCTCCCATTTAACAGAGACAGACAGAGGAGAGAGGAGAAAGGAAAAAGGGGAAGGCGATGAAGTGAGGGGGTGGAGGAGCGGGGGGGGGGTGAAGTGAGATTAAATAAGAAGTAACGAAGGGGGGAGGATAGTGAGGGAGTCAGAAATAATAAAAAGAGGGGGAGGAAGGTGGGGTAGAGAGGGGAAGGAAATAATTACAGAGGGAGGTGTTTGAAAGTAGGAGCGATTAAGAGGAGAGGGAGGGGTAACAGTGAGCGAGAGTAAGTATAGAGGGTGGACGGGGGGGTTAAAATAATGTGCTGAAAAACAGTAGAAGTCTTTCCCCCTGATTAATGTCGCACAAGAGAGAAGGAAAACACTGTGTTCTTTGGAAACGTGGAGAACAATCTGTGGAATATGCCGCTGTGGGGACTCAGCACTAATTATGTGACTGTGTGTGTGTGTGTGCGTGTGTGTGTGATTCACTCTAGTGCTGGAGGACAAGCATGTGTACATAACCAGCACACACATAGATGCACAAATGCTGGTAGAGAGGCACATAGGCTCTCACGAACACACGCTAGCTGGCGAGCAACGCCAGGGGACCTTGGTAGAAGTAGGTTCCTCCTCCTGCTGCATTATTCTCTTTGGAATGTTGTTTTTATTTCCTGGTTCGAAACTGTGGCGCATCGCCCCCGGTTATGCACCATCTCACACACACACACACACACACACACACACACACACACACACAGAGACTGGAGGGTTTCACTCATCCTCGTCCCATAACCACTTTTGAGAAAACAGCTCTCTGACAGATGCCCCGAACAAAAAGAGAAACCGGAGTCCAAAAAAACATCTGAGCCTGACAAAAAAAAAAAAAAAAGTGTCACTTTCTTTCCCTTCCCTATGCGTGCCCTCAAAATAACAAGTTCACTCTGTTTCCTGGTGGACCCTGGCCCCTGGAGACGTTGTCTTCCCTCAGCACTTGGAGCAAAAAAAAGTTTGACATTTTGGGAAACAAATGAAAACATTGATACCTCTCGCTCATATCTGCATGGTATATGTAATCAAGTGAGGCAAAGATACTGCAGGGAGGTGAAAGGCAGAGGTGCATGCTGGTATTCTAAAAACAACATAAAGTTAGTTATTGTAGTCTGGCCCCCTGATATGGCTCTGTAATCACCAAGAGCTGCAGGAGTGGCTATGACACATGTGCTTAGGGAGGCAGTTAAGGTACTTTAAAAAGCCTTCCTCAACACCTGAGTGCCAGAGAAAAATAGCTCACCTTCTCAGAGTCGTAACTCAAACTGAAATCTGAACACACAGATATGACAGAGATATCTGCATCACCGTGACTTACACTAACACGGGGATACTATCTCTTGATGTCAGACACAAATAAATCCATGATACTGCGAAGAAATCTTTAAAAAAAGGCAAAACTTACAACTCCAGAACTTGATAGGAAATCATCACAAGTTCTCTTCAACATCAAAGTAGTCCAGTGATAGCTGTCTGTGCATCCATGGGTACACTGAAAACAGGGAACGCTATCAGCTAATTCAGCACACTTTTAATGGGGGCCTGTTTGCCCACATGTAAACAAACATAGGCAAAAAAAAAAAAAAAAAAAAAAAAAGGGGGGGCTGAAATTGTATTGAATTATTGCATCATTTCGGATGCACTCAAAGTTTGAAAACCTCTGGTCAAAGCTGTACAAAAATCTAACAAAATATGATTTAAAACCACAATTTGTGGTTATGTGCCCGACCATTTCTTGGCTCTGAGGAGTGAGCAGCCAAGCTACTGTGTCTGTCCAAGAAAAAGTCTGGCATGTAACAACCCAGAAATTAGGTAAACTGTCATTTTTAGCCTTGTGTTTTGTATAAATCAAACAAATGAGATGCAACATGTTAATTACCGATGTGTAGGTAGACCCATTTTGTCAATGTTGGACGGTGCCAGGCTAGCAGTTTCCCCCTGTTTCCAGTCTTTTTGCGAAGCTAAGCTAAACTAACCAGTTACCTTATATTTATCGAACAGATATGAGAGAGGTTCCAATCTTCTCATCTAATAAATGCATTTGCCCAAATGTCTAACAGCAGCCCAGGAAAAGATAACTGCTGTTTGTTATAGTTGCTGTGAATCCACCCAACTCCGAGCGCAGAGGTCTGGGCATTTGGTGTCGACTCAGAAAGCTCTGTCTGCCAGAGAGGAGGAAGCTAATTTATATAAGAATGGGATGGAGATTAAGACCTCTGTGGGTATTATGGATTTAGGGAATTAAGCATAATGGATTTCATGTTGGGCTTTCTTTTACGAGTACCCCATTGGAAGGAGGTACGCAGTCTTGAGAGTAGATCTGATTCATTCCACGGTTGCAGAACTGGCACGTGCACGTATACCGGCCGGCTCTCATCCAGCAAAAACAGCCTTTCTTCTCCCCGCATTCATACAAACAGCAGCTCCATGGGACGAGCCATTCCTCCCAAACTGTCTGAACTAAAATGCCTTTTTGTCAACCCCAAGTGTATATTTATGAAGATTACACTTCTATTTCACACTTGTTCTAGTTTTTGAAACAGGGATGGGTGGGAATCATCAAAACCGCAAACAAATCAAATGCACAATACAGCAGGCGTCGTGTTATGTGAGACTTGAGATGTAGAACCGCCAGGAATAAAATCAGGCAAAACCTTTTGTAAACAGCCTTAAAATGGTCTCCTCTAGACATATTTTGAAGAATAACTGTTCAAAGTACAAATGCAATGGGGATGCAACAACATCTGTACAGTGTCGTGCTATCCAGGGCAACAACATCACAAAGCACTGCTTTAGAAATCACCATAGAAATGAATTAACTGCATACTGCAGGTTCAGGTCGAGGACAGGTGTAAAATATAAATATTACTATTAAACACAAAATGTTACTATTAATTATGACTATAAACTTGCATTAAAATTGCAATGATACGGCGTGCACAGGCACACTGATGATTTTGTTTCACTTCATCTCACACACACACACACACACACACACACACACATTCTGCTCTGTAGAGTAACAGAGATAAGGGAGAACATGTTCTGGATATTCTGTTCTTTCTGAGTTTATCTGTTTGGACTCTTTGCTTGTAACCTTGAATTGTTTTTTCATCAGATTCTTGTCGAATCAAGGCTAACTCATGAGTTAGTTTTGATTTATTAAACTATTTATCGCCGGTTTCTTGTTCTGTTTGTTTTAAAGTGTGCTTCCAAGAATTAAAGCAGTATTAATTGGGCTTTTTTTTTTTGGGTCACTTGGTGGCAGCGGAACAGGCTGTTCAACCTTATAACGTGAATAAGGCTTTTCTGTATTTAAACATCCAGCAGACACAAAGCAATCTGACGTGTTTCTGGCCACCTGTTCACTGGAAGTCTGATATTCAGTCTATGTGCTGATCTATAAACTCCTGAAGGGAATATCTGGCTCTTCAGCTGTGAAACGCTTCACCACGTCCACCAGCTCGTTGCTAACTTTGTCTCTCTGCCGTATGGTGCTGGGCAGGCAGCATACAGTGGGGTTTTTTTTTAGCTGGAAACAGTGCCAATAAGATCTGCGAGAGGGAATCAAAACATTGAAGCTGCAGGCCACGAAACTAAAGCTGAAACATGCTAAACGTTATACATGGTGAGTGGAATTCTGTCACCTCCTTTCATATTACACACAGCAATTTGATTCATTGTCAATATAAAAATATTGATTAGCGCCGCTTTAAGGATGCTTGGTGCGAGCTGCTTAACAGGTGTTGATGTCAATATTTGCAGTTGATTCCCTTGTTCCGACATTATGATTGATAGGTTGATTAAGAAGCACCAGACTAGACCATATCCATATTGCATTATTGCACTGAATGCATTTTCAGTCTGTCACCAGTTTAACCAGAGTCTGCTGTGTCTGCGTTTGCATATGCAAGAGTGAGGGAGAGACGCTTTTTCATATTAAATTACAGACTGTGACTTTTGTCATGGAAGCCTACGACTCTGAGATGTCCACATAACCAGAACATCCCAGAATCCTGCATGTTATCTCCCTCTCTCTCTGAATACATTTCCTGTTCTGGATGCTATTAAAGGCGAAAGGCCCCACAAAAAAATCTTGAAACATTAGAAGCTTCTCCTATGTTTAAATTTTCATGTGTTCCGCCACCTCTATAATCTGAACAGAAGTGTCATCTGGGTTTTCGCTGCACTGAAAACTTTTCTGTAACTGATCAGGAAATCAAAATGTGTGAACTTTGCGTCATGGCTGGGTGAATTTAGATATTTGATGCAATAACTCTGGCGATGAAAAAGTTAAGATATGGGACCAGCGCTCCCCTTTGTGCACAGCACCCATAAATCACAGTTACGCCCCTGCATCCAGCCACATAAACACAATCACACTTGCAGTTGCACAGCGGCACTTGGAAGGAGGGAAGATATTCTGGGTTATCTCTGTGAACGGGTGCCTTCCCCTGGCTCCCACTCCACTCGCCTTCCCCGCCAGATAAACATGTTGTTCCAAACACTGGTTCAACACACGGCAACGGGCGGAGATTAAGGCCGACTTAAGTTTATCATAAATGAAGTGCAAAGTCGACAGTTGTGTGGCCCACTGCTTCTCAATACTGAAACCACCAGCTGGGGTATTTAGCATGTGATGGGAGCTGTGCAATAGCAGCCACCAGGCATTCCAGTGCTGAGGTAGGCTTTAATCCTCTGCTCCTGGCTGGCTCCTGACAGGGGAGGAAACAAGTGGAAACAGCAGGGAGACATGTTCACAAATCAGAGTTTATGGAGCGATCAACTGCTGTCTTATGTTTCAGTGAGACACTGATCCCGAGGCTTTGTAATTTATTTTTTGTTTTTTTGTTGTTGTAGCTCTCAATCCAGCGAATAATCGGTATAAAGTGAAAATTAAAAAAGTGGAAAATTGGATTTAAAAAAAAAAAAATCAATGATGCCGATATCTGAGTGAAATCAGATCTCAAAATTTCCAGCATTGATCTCGTTTGTTTTACTATTAGGAATGCACAATCAGCAGGACATCTACATTTCCCCACTAATTTTCTCCTCACTTTCCATTAGTGGAAGCATTTTCCGAATGCTGCAAGAAGCCTGAGGTGAAGAGTGTCTTCTTGCAGCAGGAAACTCAACACCTTTCCGATGTGTAGGGGCTACTGTTAAAAGTGATCTACTTCTATCAAAGGCTTTTTTTTTTTTCTGTACAAATCTTAAAATCCATATTCTCCTGATTCTGTCTGTTTCCGATCTTTCACACACACAAAAGAAAGCTTAAAACTCACACATAAGCGTGCACAATGATTTTCAACCACACAGACACACACTTTGGAAAGGGCTGCACAAGGGCTGTAAAACTCATGTGATGTTTTCAAACGTCAGCCGGGCCCGGTCCCTGCCATCTTAGTGTCTCCACACCAGCTTACTGAAACGGCAGAATGACACAGTAACAGACACATATCAGCTTACTATAATAACACCTAGCCAACGTGCCGAGTAATCCGCCATTTTGCTTCACCGCACTGTAAATAAGTATTGTCATGTTACACTAGGAGGCACGGAAACCTTCATCTTCTGACCGTAACTGTTTGGCAGACACGTAATTGAGCTCGGAGTCTTTGCAGAGATCATGTGGGTGGCGTTGTGCGCCGGAGAGCAGACACAAAGCAAAGGCGGCCGGCAATGTGTGGATTCACCACGGCAAATACAGTATCCGTGACTCTTTCACACATCTACCGTGAATACTTTTTTTCTTCCCTCTGTCTCGCTGCCTACTGTAACTCTCCACTCGCGCACAAATTAACAAGTCCTCCAGCAGCCTTAAGCCTGGAAACACCCGCTCGCTGATCTTTCTCCCCTTCTTTTCATCTCCTCCCATCCTCCCTCAAATCTCCCTCTGTCCTCTTTAGTCCCTCTTTCCCTCCCTACCTTCTCATCATCGTCTTCCTTCCAGCATCCTCCTTACCCTCCCCTCTCTCTCTCTCTCTCTCTCTCTCCCTTTCCCTCTGTCTCTCTATGCCTCTCGCTCTCACTGTAGGTATTTCCCTTGCTGATATTGTCCATTGAGAGCCAGTGATTGTCTGTGGGTGAGAGCAGAGGAGAAGAGTGGAGCCGATTACTGCAATGCAGAGCAACCAAACAACATCACGGTGCTGCAGCAGACGCTGTGTGTTTGCATGTGCGCTTGTATGTACAGTTTGTGTACATATTTAAGTGGACTTTGTTTACTTGTGCGTTTGTATTTGGATGTAGGGGGAGTGTGCACACACTTGCGGCACTGATGCTATGATGTAAATGTTTATGTGTGTGCATCTGTGAGCGATGACCAGCTCAACCACAACTATTTGTCATGCCCAAACACCAAAGCTTCTGCAGCTATGCACCATGACTTTTAAATAGATCTCTTTTCACTGACATCAAGCCATGCTCAACTGTGCATTTTTAATACCCTGCATGTTTATGCAGAGAAGAATATGGTTTCATGCCTTCACACACACACACGCACGCACGCACGCACACACACACACACACACACACACACACACACACACACACACACACACACAAGCTCACTCAGAAAGGATCTGCCTATTGCAGCTCAGGCTAAATCTATTATGCAAAATGACAGTGTTTTAATCAGGCTAATTGTCCAGCTCCTCACCATGTCTCCACCATCTCGACTTAACCGATGGCACAGCCTTTTTTTTTTTTTTTTTTTTTCAGGAATAAATGACACGGCGGTGGAAGAAGAGCGAGAGGCAATCTAAGCCACAGAGGCCCACAGGCGTTTGAAGTCTAAAGACTCTTTCATCCTCGACTCTGGGAAATGAATGATTTTTTTCACACAGTGACAGGACAGCTCTGACAGGACCCAAACACATGAACCATGGCAAAGCTGTCAGATAGTCCAACACACATACACGGACGCATACGCATGCATACAGGGAAACACAAGTGCAAACACACACGCACACACACACACACACATGCACACACAGCTGGAGCCAGTCCAAAGCCCCAAAGTGTTGCAAAAATTAGGCACTCTGTGTTCACTGGCGAGGGAGTGAGAAGTGAGCGTCAAAAGTGAGGCAGAGAGAGAAAGAATAGGACGGAGAGAATGATGCTATAATTAGTCGTTTGTTGCTTTAACTGGCATTTAGTTTCAACTGGGCTTCTTTGTCTGTAGACACAATGGGGCTGATGTGGCATGAGTGAACTACACAGCTTAGAGGATTAAGGCTGGACTGAGGCTGTGGCGCCGCACTCGCGCTCTCCGTCACGCGCAACAAACAGACACTCAACTAAGCTGCACAAACACCCAGCTTCGCGCACTTTGTTAAACACACACACACCTACAAGCAAAGGCACACCCCTCTGAATACACACACACACACACACACACACACACGGTTCTGCGTGTGAGCGCACACACACAAACGCACCCACAGGGGGATTATCTGTGCAACAGAGTTCTGAACACTGAGAGTGAGGAGGCGTCTGAAGAACTGCACTCATCACCGAAGGATGGAGAGAGCACAGCAGAAAGGAACAAAAAAAAACACACACACTCGCACACTCACACGTAGACACACTTCAGTGCGGGCTACCTGTGTGTTGAGCAGCATATAGAACAGCAGCTCTACGTGTCCGACCCGTGAGGCTGAGCTGACAGCCAGAGCAATGAGAGGCAAAGAGAGGGAAGGGGAACTAGGGGAGAAAAGAAAGAACAAAAGAGGAAGGTGAGGAGGAATAAGGAGGTAAAAGAAAAGAGAGGGAACACGTTGGATGGAGAGATGTAAGCAGAGGAGAGAAAGAGAAAATCATTAAGACGGAAAAGGAGCTGGAAAAGAGATGGAGCAATTCACGACCTTGGCCCTTGGGGGGCCACCAGCCTTACATGTCCTCATTTCACAAATAGAATGTATTGATTTTATACCATTAATGTGGTAGAGTTCACACTATTAGCTTCTATCTCCAGCCTTTAGTGTGTGAGGAACCCCTGCGGGCGCTCAGTTTTGCTCAACTCTCATCTGATCTCTCCAACATGCTGCGTGGACAGGCTCACAGGCTTTGCATACCTCGAGCTGTTTCTTTCATGCACCATTAAGGCAACGGAGACAGAGGGAGAGTGAGTGTGCATTTATAGGGGTCAGGGCATATGTGTGTGTGTGTGTGTGTCACATAGTAGCTGCCATCGCAAAGGTTTTTATGTAGCACCCTTTATTGTATTTTGTGGGTCGGCGGTAAGAAGGCTGAACCAGATGCAGAATCATCCTATACATTAATATAACATGATCCCTTACAGGAGAGCTTCAACACGCAAAAACTAAGAATAAATATATTCACAACTGCCTCTACTATTGGTAGGAGATGAAAGCATAAAAAGGTACCTCCGTAAAAGATAATAATTGATAGTTGATAGAAGTGTCTGTCTTTTTTCTGTTTTTTTTTTTTTGAGCAAAAAAAACAAAAAAAACAAACAAAAAAAAAGCCTTCACATCCTGGATTTTTGTCCCTTTGTTTGCCATTCATTTTTCCTCTGAGAAATACTTAAAAATCAATACAATAACCTCAGTGCCTTTGTCCAATGAAAGAAAACGTGGAGCAGAGGTCCTCGTGGCCCCATCAAGTCTAGCTGATTAAAAAATCCAAAATGCATCCATTGCCACTATGTCCTTCTGTATGTCGGCCTTCCTTTGTTTTGTCTTGCATTCAAAAAAAAAAAAAACAAACAAAAACATTTCTCTATCCTTTCCTCCATAAAATAAGAGGCTTTTTTTAATGTATACTTTCACACAGCACACCACAACCAACTATCCATGATAAGTCCCTCATCTAGCCCTGTAAAAATTCAACTGGATAAGCAAATTAAGTTAACTGGATGAGATGAAAATGAACTGAACTGCATACAAACAACTCCAATATTGACTGGGTATATTATTATTTTTGGCTCATCCAGGGAATGCAATTATTCGGCGGCTTTGATTGGTTTTTAGTCTCAGTCGTCCATCAGCGTCCCATCCGTTGGTAGTCAAACCTCTTTGTTTAGATAAATAGATCTGTATTCATAGAAAAATAAGCATTGACCACGCTGCTGGCTGTTCATTGCTAAGGCACTTGGCTGTTTTCAGTAATTTCTCTCCCTCTCGCTTTGTCTCTGTCGTTTCTCCATCTTTGCGTGTCCACCCAGCTCGCTCCGCACCTTCCGCCTGTCACAGTTTATGACTCTGTGTTGGGTGTTGCAAAGAGCTGGTGTGTTTCACCTCCACGCAGGTCTTTTGAGAGTGATAATATGAACACTGACGCCCATCGCCACGCTGTCTCCCGCTCACTGTGGTGCTGAGTAGAAAAAAAAAATAAAATAGGAGCCTCGGTTCTTTACGATTGTGAGGTGTAATGGAGGAAAAAGAAAATAATAATAGTGTAGTAGCTGCAGCTGAAGTTTCGCCTCCAGGCAGAGATCTGGGATCAGCTAATCCTTGCCAAACCTATATGCCAGTAGTGGGGAAAATACAAAAAGTGACCTCAGCTCGTTATCCAGGAATAAACATAGTGTGTAGTGTAGTCCCACTCCCCCACAGGCTCCTCTCAAAGCCACGCCAGCCTCTGTACAGGAGTCATTGTTACTGGATGATTCATCACCAGAGAGGGAGATGATGAGGAGACAAGAGAAGAGGGGTAGCAGGGGGAGGAGGAAGAGGAGGAAGGGGAGGGGGAGGAGGAGGAGGAGGAGTGTTAGAACTGGTAAGAGCGGTCCAGCACCTCCATGTAGTCTGGTGTGGTCCTCAGCCTGGCTCTCTGCTCTCCCGCTCCCTGCTCGCTCGGGCTGCTGTTGCTACCACCCGCTGTGGAGCTGACGGTGGTGACCACGAGCGTTTGGTCGGGTCTGGTGTCCTGTTTGGAGTCCTGGGGGTGGGGGTAGCGGGGCGGGGGCCTTGCGTACCTGTCTGGCAGGTCTCTGAACTCTGGGGCTGGGAATCTGAAGAGGCAGTCCACCAGTTCGACTTTAGGGGTGGGGCCCTGGCTGTCGATCACTGTGGGACAGAGGATGCCGTTCCCGTGAAGGCCGGCGAGCGGTCCCATAGCTCCTGTGACAGTGTTGATGGGCGAAGAGGACACCTCGAGAGTCCACTCCCTCTCCTTCTCTGCTGCGGAGCAGTATCCACCCTCGCTGTCTTTGGGAGCTGCAAACGTCTGCTGCTGCCGTGGTCGCTGCTTCACCGCGGTGTCCTGCTCCTCTTTGTAGATGGGGTTGCTACACATGTGCGAGGCTGCAGCGGGGTCAGGGCTTTTTGACGCAGCCTCTGGGGGCAAGATGGTGTCGTAAACATGATTGTGCTCCGGTGGAGGTAGAGGCGGCGTCTCTGGGAGGCCGTGGTGATGGTGGTGGTGGTGGTGCGTCTGCTCAGTGAAGATTCCACACTCCATCTGGATGCCTGCCAAGTCTACCTCTCCCTGGCGACGGAACGGCAGCTTGTCCCTCCTCCTCAGGGCGTAGGCGATTAGTGCCGCTGCCGCGAAGAAGGCTGCGACAAACAACACCAGCAGGCTGAGCACTAACACCGACAGAGGGATTGAATCCTTCCCTGGAGGGCTCAGGGGCCCCCGCCCTGGGCTGGGGTAGCCAGCCGATACACCTCTGTCTGCTGCTGTGGAGGTGGTCGCCTGCTCCTCCTGCTCCCGGTCCTCCTGGGGCTCCAGCTCGGGGCAGAGCAGCTCCATGGAGAGCGAGCGCAGGTCTACGCCTTTGGTCTTTTCCGGAGTATGGCAGACCACCTCTCCCACCACCACCACCGCGCTGAGCCCCTCCAGCCAACGCTTCAGTGGAGCTGCCTCGCAGTTGCACTCCCATGGGTTCTGCTGCAGGTCCACCTGGAGAAATACATAACACCAAGGCGCGTTGTCATCGTGTAATAGTAGACTAATTACTGGTCTGCCATGCAATGCAAATTCATAAATCACTGTGTGGAATATCAACAAAAAATAGATCCTCTTGCTAACACCCTTGTGATATATACTAGTAACTTGGTAAATGTCTGTTGTCTTGAAGAATAAGCCAATAGCGAACCCTCTAATAAGATGACAACAAGAAAAATGATGTTTTCACTGCTACCTTTGCCTCTCACCAGCAAGAGTATAAGGAAAAATGAGTTTTTCAGCATTTGCATAATAGAATACAGCTCTCCTCGACGGTCAGTGTCTCCAAATGATTTTTTGAAATATGCATGGGTTGGATAGCGCTGATTAATGTAAATAATGTCATTATAGGGTCATCATAACATTGAAGTGCCTACATTTACTGAATGGATGCACGCAGGGATGATATATTCTAAATAATACAAAACGATCTGAACAGGGACCAATTCCACTTGTTCCACCCACACGTGCTCTCTTAAAAAGCTGTTCACACGTGTACTACAGCAGGTTATGGGAATATTTCAGTTTACAATAAAGACCTCTCTGAGTTTACCTAAGTGTTTATTCACAAAACTCACCGGCAGGTTTTTTTGTGTGTGTGTATGTGTGTGTGTGACGAGCATGTGAGAATATCACAGCACTTTGGTGTCAACAATAGACGGGATGTGATGCAACTCTCCCTTGTGCTATAATCTAATAGGTATGTGCGTAAATCCATTTTTCTCATTGCCAGCTATTGATTGCGTGTCCTTAAACAAACTCAAATATTCACTACGCCACACTTTGAAAAGGCAAAAGCAGATTATGCACAAAGGGAATCACTTACATCACTTCGTTTTGTCTGCGGAACTCATCTATTCCATATCTTTAGCAATGACTCCGGCAATGAAGCCTGATATCCTCTCTGTCACACTTCCAAAGAGCTTGCACAAATGTTGTCATGCTAATTTGGTTAGACCATCTCCCTGGCTTGCAGAAATAAATGGATGCTTTTTGAGATGATTCAGCATTGCCGTTATGGGAGCCATGGTACGACTACTTCCCCATGCCTCACGCTGAACAACAGGATGCTCCTTCACTTTATTGAACTTAGCCCACTGTGGGCCATTGTGTGGCTTTGTTAATGACATAAGTGCAACTAGAGGGTGAGTAGAAACAACAGTCATCTGCAGTTTTAACTCACTTACTCTATATTAAAGGTCGACCGGAAAAGTGCTGCTTTGCAAGTTTCTGTACCATCGTGATGTAGCATGAATGCACAAAAAAAAAAAAAAAAATTAAAATAAACTTTCATAACTTCCTCAACTAAAATCTTACATCTGGTTGAAATTCTTGAAGCATTTTATTCCCAGTTTTTTTTCCCTGTTTGCTTTCATGCAGATCCCAAGAGGTCTACCCCCTTCTCTTTTGCAAGCATCTGTCCAACATGTCTAACACAGTTTATAATTTATACGCCTGGTCACCTAGTGTGTGATTTGCTGTCAGCTTGTCAGTCAAAGCTGCGCTGTGAGGGGAAATTATAGACCCTCAGTTAGCCTGACAGGTGCTGGATGCAGCTGAAATGCAAGTGCACGAAACCATTATACATTTGTCATAATGAGGCTTTTAGTAAACTCATTCCACTTACAAAGTCAAATACAGCATGTTAATGGCAACAGCAGGCAAAACCAGCCCCCACTCTTATTTTAACACTCACTGTTTTGATGCAGCATATACAGAAAGAAAAACAAAATGAAAAAAACAAAACAACATCAGAAAATATATTTAGCCTGACTTAAATAATGACTTCAATTTTGGATGAAACTGCCAAGCTTTAGCCACTGAAGAGTAAATTTGCTCTTGTGGGTTTTTATCGTTATGGCAGAGATCAAAGATCAAGCAATAATTGTCCAAAATTTACTTGGGAGCTATAAAGAAAATCACATCAAGGGAGAAATTCAGGATGTTCTCAGCGAGCCATGTGTCTTATAATTGATCACTTTGCCCAAACAGCAGTATCCTGTCAGTCATGAGAATTCCTCCAGTTAGTTCACAGAAATATAGTCAATATAAGCAGGTTTTTGGGAGGTCTGGTGCAGGGATTTTGCTGTAGTCTCTGGTGATGAGATGCCCCTGAGTGACAGCTTGCCTAGCCTTCTCCATACTGATGAATGTGTTTCATTGTCTTTTCAATAATACACAGAGCAGAAATGAAAATGGTGCATTTGAAGAAGAATCTGCAGTATGTGCAAAACTTTGTTTTTTCTGAAGGGAAGCTGTCGTCATGGCTACAATATATGCAAGATGTTACATGCATACAAAGCCAGAGAAACGTGTCAAAGCAAATTCACTCATGGACACTCTTACACTGTTATATTTTACCACTCTGTGATATTGAGTGAATTCCAGGAGGTTTTTTTTCCATTTGAAGTGTTGTAATTTACTTTCATAGTGTACTCCTGCTCCTCTTGCCTGCCTCGTCAACTTCTACCTCAGATAGTGATTTCCCATATTTCCTGGAGTGACTTCAACAACCCCTTGAGAAGGGGCATGAACTTGTTCTATCCAGCGGTTTGTGTTTCATTTAGGTGGAGAGAGAGCGGTAGTAATAGCAAAGAGCAAAGAGCAAGAATTTCTGGTCCACTGAGGTTACTGTCAGTGGAGAACCTGGCATCTGTGTGTGTGTGTGATTGCCAAACATCAGCGCAACATAGTGAGTCTAGAAATATGCCCTTGATCTTTTATTCTGAGTGAAAACAAACACTAACTTTTAAAGTTGCTGTATTAGATATCTGGATTTTCTGTGCGTTCAAAATGTGCTCCAAGCTGCTGTGAGAGTTTATATTACCTGCAGAAGAATACAATACTAAACAACAAAATGCACCCAGACATGGAGGTTTTGTAATATCTTTTTGGACATTTTGGACATTTTTATTTATGAAACACACACTGGAAAGAACATTTAAATAGAATCAACTTTTCACAACTGCTATAGATACATAGGGCTAATAATTCAATATTATAGGTCAACACCTCTCCATCTATGACTGTATAATGACAGTATTCACAGGTTTTGGTTCACGCTTTTTATGTTTGAATAAAGGCTAATAATGTCTTTGTAAAGAGAAACTCTATTATAAACATTTGACCTAGATAGGTGAAAAAGCATAACATATTGATATTGCAATAACACTGCATTTATAAGTCTAATATTAATTATGTCATGTCATATCACCCACCTCTATAGTTACCTGAATAGAAGTAGGTATTGACCATTACTGTAACTATTAACTCCTCTCTTTCGGTGGTGAGAAAATCCTGCCTTTATTATGAAGAAAGAAATAACCTAACAGTGCTGTGGCTGGAGTTAAACTGGCTACGGCATTTAATGCAAAAATCACAAATACTGTAGACAGTCGACGAGACAACGGTCCAGTCTGTCCTAAAATAAGAGAATTTATTCATGTTTGCCAGGAGACTGGTCACACTCCGCACCAGCTGCTATTACAGTTTTTTATTGAGATATTTGTTCCAAAACACCTGGTTCTATTTTTGTAGTGCTGTGAAATATAAAGTGAGATATAGGTTTATATGACAAGAAAATCTAACTTGTTTTCACAGCATAAACACATCCTAGTTTAGGTGTTAAGAAGCAAGAGATATCTACTGGGGTGTAAAACAGCCAACTGAAAATAAAGGCCAGACCGACAGAAGTCGGAGATGTACAGAATTAGTTGTGATCTAAGATGTTAGTGGTTATAATTAACTCGGCTGAGTTTTAGAATTGAATCAATGTTAATGCAGCTCATGTGGCCGATGTTAATTTTAAACTTAACATCTTAGTTGCTGGCTAGCTGCTAGCCACACTGCTGCTAACCCTAAATGTTAGCTTTAAATCACACAGCTTTGAATCCTTTGCTAGTCTGACAACAGAAAGTTGAGTTTTAAAATGTAATTAGGTAGTAGGTGCAACAAATAATGAATGATTGGTCAAAGCTGCATGACAGTAATTTGTTCATTTTTTATGAGCTAAGATTTTAGTAAGTCCTATCACTGGTTCGAGACTATTTCATTTGTTTGGCCACACACCTTCAAGCACTATTTACAATTTGCTAGTTCAATAGCCAAGCTAGCCTCTACGGACACATCATGATTGTTTCCGTAGCTTTCACTGTCTTTCAATAAGCGTTTAGCAAAAACGTAACATACTGTGTATCATGGCTGAGCTAAGTATCGATCCACTGCTAAAAGCTAATGACTCTGTCAGTGACAATCATAATTCATTGTAGTCGCCACCCATAAAAATGTTATTTTAAACTTTTTTTCTGCTTAGATTAATCAAACGAGATATAATGTTAATAACTGAGCTTTAGAGGTGCTGTTAGTACTTTCCAACAGAGCCAGGCTAGCTGTTTCTCCCCGTTTCCAGTCTTAATGCTAAGCTAAGTCAACCGGCTGCTAACTTCATATAGTATAGTGTACAGATAGAGAGATATTGGTCCTCCTCTCTAACTCTCTGGAACATGATGAATAAGTGTTTTTTTTCCAAGCTGTCCATTGAATTATTTATTTGTACATGTATTGAACAACCCTAAGAAATATTTTCATGGACTGAATCAAACTATAAGAGTCAAAAGTCAAGTAAAAACTGATAATCAGGCGTCGCTACGTTGGGCATTGAATGTAATGGTTTCCTGTCAAACCAGTCCCTGGTGAATACGGCATTGTTTTCATCAATCTTTCCTGTGAGTGCATTGTTTTTCTATCTGACATCATTCAAGGTGAAATGTTCCTGTAGGCAAATTTCTTCACTGCAGTTGGCAATGATGTGTGAGTGCTGACCAACTGTGCAATATTTTTGTTTTTTGTTTTTTTTTTTAATTTAAATTTTTTTTTTTTTTTTTGCATTTACTGAGAAAGACATATGTTTTCCTGAACTTTACATATTTCTGGCACCCACTCAGAAGCTGATTCACCTAACTTAATCTTATAATTATTTTTCTAGTTAATAACAAAGACATCAAGGAGGTATTTTCCAAAACATCAGTGCATGTAAGTGGTTGTAACTGTATAATCCTGTCCTTGATGGTAACACTGACTCTAAGCTATACGTGCTGCTGCTTTATTATTGTCAAAATGGAGTGCTTTTTATAGCAGCTGCGAGCTTCAGCCCTGCTTCCATCTGTGTTGCCCTTTGATTTTACTGTGCAAGCTCTGGGTCCAAAAACACATGCCAGCACCCAGAAATCCCACTAACCAAGCTTCAAACAGGCCAGCACTAAGTCAACAGGTGATTTCATTGTCACATTATTTTCTGCAGTCCATGGGCAGCGCTAATGTGGCTTTGTCAGAGTAATAACAACCCGGTAAATGAATGAATTCAATTACTGTGCCACAGATTTCGAGCACTACAATGGTGATACCGCTGGGCTTTATGAATATGGCCCACAGTGCACTTCCATTTGGTGAATGCTTTAATGCACTTGGACATCAGAGGCGTATAATGGCACAAAAATATAATACACTTCTACATGGCTCCTCCAGCTCCATAAACCACTGCCGTCCTTCCCTTGAGCAAACATTTAGTAACAGCATGTGAACTGCAAGCCTCACCCACACTACCTTGGATCAAGAATTTTTCATGGAGCAAAGTAAAGCAGAAATTCACAATGACATTCGGGGTAATCCACACCCACCCTACCTAATTCTACTCTGGCTCTCTGAGAAAAGCCTGGTTCACTAAATTTGCTGAAGTGAGAGGAGGCAGGATGAAAAAATTGTAATACCTTGGGTTTGGTCCTTATCAGTGCATTGTGTACATAATGCCACAGCCAAATGTGTGAGGTAAGGCCAAACACAAACAACAAATTTAACGCATACTGTAGTTTATACAGTCTATTTGCTAAGAGGTGCGTTAATTATAAGCATACTCAAAAACTTGAGAGGTGCAGCTTTCTCCAGTTTAGCTGCTGATTTATTAAGACCACTTATGCAAATCAAGTCAATTGCAATTTTCCAATTAGAATACCTGAGGCACAACCACAGTCCCACATGCCACAGCAGAGCTCTCAAAACAACAGACGACGCAGATGATGGAGAAAACTGCAGCTGTGCCAGAGACCACGAGATCAAGGGCTGCCCGAAGTTTTAAATGCGGGTTTGGCTCAATCCAAGACTTCAGGTTGTTTTGTTTATTCCATCAAGCTGTGATAATATAATGTGTCTTGGCAATGACATTTGAAATAAATATACTCTGTATAATTATGCTCATTTTCATTAAGTAAATCAACAGGGGTTACCCAATTCAATAATCTCCATTTTTCACCCTGCCACTGTCACTCAACAAAATACATGTTATTTGGCCTAAATTTGCCAAAAAGCCTCGTGCCAGATATCTGACTCATTTACACACGCACAGGTCCTTTTTCCAAGCATCCAACCGCACTGAAACCACCTCGATCATTCAGTAAATACAGCTTTAGGATTGCACCAACCTGTACCAGTCCGGTGAGGTGCTCCAGCACGCCCTTCATAGGAAGCTGCAGAAGGTGGTTGTTTCTCAGATTGAGGCGAGCCAGGTTAACTCCTGAAAACACGCCGAGGGGGAGGCTCTGCAGCAGGTTGGCGTTGAGGAACAAGAGCTGGAGGGATGGCATGGAGTCGAACGTCCCTGGATCTATCTCACGGATCTCATTGTACTCAAAATAAAGGTACCTGAATAAAGGAGAGGACAGTGTTACAGCATTTACATGTCTAGAAACTGAAGACACACTATGGAAATAGGAGGACAAATTGGACATGGTTATGTTAAAAGAAAGAATCACTGCATCTCTTAGTACTTACTTAGTATCTGACAGACATGAAATATAGCAGTAAGGTCTGTCTTTGTCTCACCTTGGTACAAAAACATTATTTTTCACTCTTGATTAGATCACAGTAGGAATCTTTAAATCAATTTATTTAGTAAGGATTCTGTAGGTAATTTACTTCTCCTGCACCTCAGCATGACAATTATATCAATGAATATTTATGTAAAAAAGTCATAACTGAAATTTAATTTAATCTGCACTTTCCCTGTTCACAGCTGATTAGCTGATCAGCATCAAATGATATCGTGTAATTTCCCACTGATGATTACTTGCACTTGCCATGGCATGCCTGATCATCATGTTGAATTTAAGAAACTTTGAATTTTTTAATTCTTTTTTTTTTTTTTTTTTTTTGTCCAATAATGGAAATCAGCAGAGACTTCTCCCTGCATGCTTGTCATCCAATCTACTTCCACTGCTGAAATAAGTAATAGATGTGGTTTAAATGAATTACAGTGCAAACTTGCCCCTGAGTCACTAACAAAGGCTAACGAGAGGTTAAGAGGAGAACTTTTTCAATGTCCTGAGAGGATCTTTATTATTGATTAATAGTCAAACTAACAGGTCTCTTGATTTTCTCAACCTTACCTTGAAATATAGAGACAATGGAGCTGCAAACTAAAGGCTAAATGAAGCTCTGAATATTACAGCACAAACCGTCTGAGTCTTTTTATAGCTTATCATCAAAGCTGACCTGTTGTCTTAATCAAACTCCACAGTGTTTAATTCACTGAATAAATACAATTGCTGACTTAAGATATTTGCTGTATGCATTATTTGCAGAGGAATTATCTTTGTAAGCTTAATCTGACAATGATACATAAGCATCATTCTGACGACTCGTTGTTGTTATAATAAGCCTTTCTCCAAGAAGCAAATTCCTGGCATCACCCAGACGTCTTACTGCCTTATCAACACCTCTGTATGCGAATACAAAAAAAAAAAAAAAAAACACATTAATTTTCACGTTGTCACTCATGCCAGACCCACACCTCAGCTGGAGCATGCCATCAGGCAGCGTGACTAACAAATGACAATCCTGGAAGAGAATGGGCACCTTTCATTTTAATCAAACTCCGGCACAATGGTTGTCAGTGTGTTCTGCTCTGTGCTGCACTTGTATTACAGTGAAAATTAATTTCCACATACTTATAAACAAATGTCTAAATACCTAAGCTGACATGTGGTTTCAGTTTGGGAATTTGTTTTAAGTGCAGTGACAACAAAGTGCTTGAAATGCTGCGAGTGATCCAAAAAAAAAAAAACCAAAAAAAAACAACAAAAAATCCTACTCTAGATTCTGCAGCCCCAGGAACACATGGGGGCTGAGCCTCTCCAGGTTGTTCCCATTCAGGTAGAGGCTCCTCAGGCCTGTCAGGCTGGAGAAGGCCCCCTCCTGGAGGTAGGAGATGCGGTTGTTCCCCAGGTGAAGCAGGTCAAGACTGGAGAAATTCCAGAAGTCTGTGCGGTAGATCCTCTGGATTAAATTTCCACCCAGGTAGAGCTTGCGGCCGTTTAGGGGCCGAGGTGTGAGCTGGGACACGTTGAGGAAGCCGCTCCCCTTGCAGTTGACAGTCAGGTCAAGGTCTGTGATGTGCAGGTTGCAAGTGCAGCCCAGGGGACAGATGATAGGGATGGGGGGTCTGGTTTGGTAGCCAGCCACGGGGGGATTCTGGTTGGGCATCAGGCTCCGGGATGTAGGGGATGTCCTGGAGGGTCGAGGCTTTTTAGTCGGCCTTGGGTGCCTCTCTCTGTCTTTACGCTCTGCTGAGGAAGAGGATGATGAAGTGGAGGAGGTATGAGTGTTCTGGCGGGAGCCGTGCACCATAGAGGAGGGTTTAGTCGGTCTGACTCGCCCAGGATGGGAGTTGGGTTTCGAGTGCGGGGGAAAATGTTGGGGCTGTGATCCTGCTGATGGACCACCCCCCTCTCCTTGTAGCTCTTTATCTGGCAGGTCGGCACACAGCTCCTTCCGAGGGATTTCCCTCAGGTCCTTGCCGTGAAGGTGGAAGGGATATTCACAGTTAACCTCCCCGACCACAGCTGTGTAAGGGATCTGACCCAGCCACTGCTGTAACTGCACTGCCTCGCAGCCACAGTTCCAGGGATTCTCCTCCAGCTGTAGCTCCATCAGGGAGCGACCAACGTACTCCAGGGTCCCAGCATATGCCAGGCTCTTCAGACGGTTTCCCCGCAGGTCCAGATGAGTCAGAGACACAGATCTGGTGCAGGAGGAGGAGGGGGGAATCGTTAGCTAGGTTAGATGAAAGGACAATGCGATAGTGAGAGAAAACATAGGTTCACACATTCCATTTCTGTGAAATCTGCTTTTTATCTGATGGTTAGTCCTCTCTCATGATATGAAATAATATGCCACAGAAACATTAATTCGACGACAGTGCAGATCAGCTAATTGTGTCTGACACTGATAGTTCTACAGATCAGTCCCGGCATGATTCAAAAGCTTTGCAGTAAAATAATCGAAATGCAACCTGAACAGATGAGCGGGCAAGACAGGGATCAGGTTGTCATTGAGGATGAGAACCCGGAGCTTGTAGAGGAACCTCAGAGCACCGCTGTCTATTCGTTTGATCACGTTGTAGTCGGCCTGCAGGTAGGAAAGTGAAAATGTGATGAACATATAATTGCTGCAGTTGAAAAATAGGCTGGGCTGAAAGCTGGGGCACTCTCCATTTGAAAAGGAGCTCGGAAAATTCTTCCACTCCGACCAGCTGCAAACCACTAACTATTTCCGTCAGCGCTACCCATTGTCAATAATCCTGTCAATCATGGATAATCGACATGGATTATCGTCTCGAGCCTACCTGGAGGTATTCCAGAGCCTCTAAACCAGCGAAGGTGTCATTTCTGAAGACCTCCAGCTTGTTCTCGTGGAGGTACAGGCGTCTCAGTTTGGCCAGCCCGTGGAAAGCTCCCACTCGGATGTCCTGGAGTGCATTGTTGCCAAGGTTTATCGACACTGCGTTGCCAAGGTGCTGAAACCCGTTGCTATAGAGACGCCTCAGTGAGTTCTTCTGGAGGTTGAGTTTGAAAGGGCGGACCCATGACTGTGACACCTGGGTGATTAATTAGGGGTCTGATTAGTTCTCTTATTAATTACATGAATCTAACAGTTAAAAACACCCATAAGCCGCATTAGAGACAGGATATTAGACGTGGAGATACGGTATGTTAATGAGGTAAATGACAGCGCAATAAAGTGCCGTGCAGTTCCACATGCATTTTAAAGAGCGAGAGTGATACCTGGCTGACATTAGTGAAGCCCCGCCCATCGCAGTGCACGTGCAGCACGCCTTCTTTGACCTCGCACGTGCACGGCTCAAAGCACGGCTCGTCCACTTCCTCCTCAGAGTTGTCCACTAGAGGGGTGTGTGTGGAGGTGGGGGTAGGGGTGGGGGTGTGCGACGCCCAGGACAGACACACACACCCCAGGGCCACTGCCAGAGTGACCCACTGCATCCTCCTGCTTCTCCCTCTCAGCTCAGCAGCCTGGGGCTACAGCCCGACATCGGCCCTTCACCGCACTGCACGGCAAAGGCCCCGGCACATGCATGCATAGATTTCAGACACACACACACACACACACACAAACGCACACACAAACGCACACACACGCACACACACACACACATACATACACGGTTAAAAGAGGGCAAACAGCCAGGGAGGCAACAGGAAAAGTCAGTTCAGGATGAATCAGATTGATGATGCATCACAAGCATACTAAAGCAGTCAGAAAATAAAAGTTAAATCACACAGACTGGAGTGCCATGGGCAAAGAATTACATTACATTGGAATAATGATGCATAGGCCGACTGAAGGCCACAGTACTGCAATGATGTGATCTAAACTATGGTAAACATACATAAGCTCTACAGTATGTAGCACAGGAAAACAAGGCTTTGGATTTACAGGGATCACAAATGTAGGAAATATTGATTTAAAAACAACAAGCTGAGCAATCTCTCAGCTTCTACAGTGTTGTTTTTGAATTAAAAATTTAAATAGCGAGATTGAAAATGCAAAACAAAGGCAAACACGTGGGCTAGTTCACCTGTGAATCACGTTTTATCATTTTCAGAGTGGCTTTTTTGGACAAGTGGGGTGGGGTGGGGTGGGGTGTGGGGAAGGGGAGAGGAGCTCGTGATGAATATATTCATCTGTATTCTCAAACGCCCGGTGAAGCCGAAATGTCACGCATGTGTTGTTTTAATGTATGCAATATGAATATGGGTAAATGCAAATCAGACTCATAATGCTTCTGGTCTAATGAACTGCTCCATTTAATAAGATGAATGGCAATCAGAGAACAGAAGGATGAGGCACAAAATACCCCATATTATCAATCAGCAGAGTATGTTAGGTTATCAACAGCCATCAAATCCTGTCATAATCATTATTGTGATAATGACAGTGGAGTGAAAGCATCGCAGCAAATCAAAACTCTTCAGAATTTTCAAAAGGGCTGATGTGAAGGCAGTGGAGAGACGAGCAGGAACATGAACTGACGGTGATAGTGATGGGGGGGGGTGATGATGACCATGAGAGTGGCACTGCAATAACAACAGAATGGAGTTGCATGAGTCCAGGAAACAAAAAAACAAAAAACAAAAAAAAAAACAGCTGAGATGTGAGTCTTGCATGGGGATATTTCCTCTCAAGATGTAATGAGATCTAAATTGGATAAAGCATCTCGATCTGCTCATACAGTGTTGAACACTGCCATGCGAAATGCAATAATGATCATGATGGTATGGTAGCTGTAATCATACAGCAATAATCTAGCATCAGCGAGTTAGACAAGGAGGCAGCAGTGAAAACATCACCGCCCGGGAAAGGAAGAGCAATCACAGAGATGATTATGATGGTGGGGGGGGGGGGTAAAACAAGAGGAGGAGGAGGAGGAGGAGTAAAGAGGGGAACAAGGCGAAGGTGTGGAGTAAAGGAGAGACAGACAGATAAAGGAAGAGTAATGGGCAGAGAGTAGGTACAAAGGAAGAGGAAACGAGTGAGGTGGGAGAGAGGAGTGGGATTGCATAAGCAGTGAGAAGTCAGTCAAGGCTGCCACTCAGGATGAGAGCTCACAGTGAAACCGCTGAAATCTGATATTGATTACATCAAAGCCCTCCTCTCGCCCTGCTCACAATGTACGCCTGCCTCACAGAGAAGCAGTGCTGGAGCCAAGTTACATGCATGCGTGTGTGTGTGTGTGTGCTGAAAACAATGTTAGAAAGGTCAAACCATATCCAAAAAGTATGCTTTTATAGCCTGCCAAGTACAGAAACAGGTAGCTAGACACGTGTAGATGAGTGTTGTGATTTTGTAACAAACCAGTGGTAACGCTGCAATACTTGCTGGACAATCCTACTGTACTGCTAAAAGCATGAGCAGGAGGAAAAACATGTATCCTCCCTGTAGGATGGGGGGGAATCCGCCCCTTTATCACAGTGTTTTGAACCATGTATGCTTCACACATGGAGTACAGGCCAATCTATGCCAACGTGGTCAATAGTGTTTGACAAACTGGACCACAATACGAAACACAACCCACTCAGGGTCCCAGTAGGTCTTCGTTTTCATCCAAGAAATGCATTGTTTATCGCTGGGCCCCAAGCCCCCCTGTATAGTGGAGATCAATACTGAGTCCAGATAGACCACTGGGATCCCTCCTGTTAGATTCTGCTTTGGTGGACGGCCATCTCCCCTTAACAAGAAGAAACACAGTCAACACTCAAGCCTCTTTCTCCAATCAGCCAAGTGGACTAGTCAGCAGTCGGCATAGCTCTGCATCATTATGTTAACAAGAGAGGAAAGGACTTATGTGTTGAGTGGTGACAGCACAGCAGAATTTAAAACTCTATCTATCTATCTATCTATCACTTCATGTCCATCTGAAAACAGGCCTGACACAGGTGTGGCTTCCCTCCCTGTCTTTCTTGAGTCTCTCTGACACTGAGTTTTTTTTGGTTTTTTTTTTTTTTTTTTTTTTCTTCTTCTTCCTCTCTCCTCTAGACCTGCACACTGACGCAAGCGGACCAGAGATGACGGTCACTGCTTTTTCTTCACCATATTATTCATGTCACATAATTCCTGTGTCTACCTCTCCGTCCTCTGTGTCCGTCAGAATACACACAGAGCCCCACCAAGCCTCACACTGGCTTTTTACATGGGCCCCTGCTCCCCAGCACAGACCCGCACTATCAGGCAAGCAGCAGCATCACTGATCAAATGTATGGGGCTATCAGCCTGGATAGCCCACAGCCCTCCAAGAAAATCAATTAGCCCCAAACATTACAGCTCACAAATTGCAATAGTTAGCAGAATTAAAGCATGACCAATTAAACAGCCTAGTCATTAACAGAACCTATTAAGACATTTACCAGGCTATGTATGAAAATCCTTGGCAGAGTAACGCAATCCAATTGCATTCCCCATTGTCTGTCTCTCCCCACCAGCCTCTCTGATCCACACAGCGACGCTTAGCAGAGCAGGGATGCGGGTAATACTCACTCAGTCCGCCGCCAAAGAATTAGGGAACGACCGAGAAAACACTTTAGAGGCTGACTGTCGACATGTCGTTCACATTCAGCCGCACTCTTCTCCCTCTCTCTCCCTCTCCCTCTCTCTCTCTCTCTCTCTCTCCCTCCGCTCCTGTAGCGGCTGAGGCGGATGGGGAGGGAGGGAGGTGGTGGTGGGGGGGGGGGGGGGGGGGGGACCAGAGCAAGAGGGGGGACGTGATAAGACTGCAATGAGGTGGAGGATAAAAACCAGGAGAGAGAGAGAGGGAGAGAGAGAGAGAGAGAGTGAAAAAAAACCCGATTGGCTTTAGGATGCAGGTCCTCTTCTCCACAGTGCAGCCGGTGAGAGCTGCGGCACTGGACCCCCGGACAGGCGTCCAACGCGCGGAGTTGTAGCCTGCGTAATGATGGAGAATCCTCTCTTCATCTCAAACACAACTGGGTAATTCATAGAAGAGAAAGGAGTGTTTTGGGGGGGGGGGGGGGGGGGACGGGATGGAGGCGCCGGAATTAATCATGCAATAAGGCGGCGCGCAACTGCTAGTTTGTATATGAGGCATGAAAGCGCGCAGGGTGGGTTCCTCCTCATCAGAGAGGAGCCAGTTGAGTCGCTCATCATAAACAGATTACAGGAGCCACAACAGAGTCGCAGACAATGGGCCCCATAAACTTCCTCCTCACGTTGCCCGTGTGTGCAGTCTGGTAAAAAAAAAAAAAAAAAAAAAAAATGCCCCGACTGTTCAGCTATACCGACAATAATTTATAATCTCATTAGTTTATTCATCTCTCCCCTTGCCCCTTAAGCACCGACGGATTTCGTGAAACCGGTGTGTGTGTGTGTGTGTGTGTGTGTGTGTGTGTGTGTGTGTGTGTGTTACCATGGCGACTCGTGCCAGCTGGCTTCGTCGCGCACGCACGCACACGCACGAGCTCGCGCGCGAGAGAGAGAGCGCGAGAGCACGCACGCAGCATCGGTCGCGGGAGACTGTGGAGACTTTCATGAGAAGAGGAACAGCGGAGATTACGGGGGGGGGGGTCTGCACGGCCTGCATCACAACACCTGTCTCGCCAAATGGAGGTGGTGGGCGCAACAGATGCCGCGGAGACTGAGATCAATGACGCCCCCCACCAGCACCACCACCACCACCAACGCTGAATTTAGCTTCCTAATCGCAGCCTGCTAGGTGGCCCCTGCTCCATCAATACTTCCCTTTAAGTGACAGGTATAGGCCCCCTTGTGAAGCCCGGGCTCCCCCGGTGGACCAGCAGCAGGGTCTCCATCAAGGACACCCTGGTGCCATCATGTGGGTGGGGGGAAACAAGCATTCAAAAGTGTTCAAATATCAGTCAGCCGGTTTCATGGCTATAGGAAAAGATTTAATAACAACATGTCTTCCACATTACTGAGCTGAAAGTTCAATTTTCAGTTCAATTTCACATTGATTTCAGCGTGCATTAAGGTGAATCACCTTGAGGAAATGGAGAGGTGCATCACTCCCTTACACACACGCGCTCTCTCTTTCCTCTCCCTGCAGCAGTGGAGGGGAAAGCTCTCCCTGGAGATTCCTATCAGAAACAGGAACAGAGATGGTTCCAGTAATATCAGGAAGATGTAGATGATGGTTATAGATTTCAGGGCTCTCAGGTGCATTAGGCTGTATTACAGCCTCCCCGCAAGGCTACTTAATGCTCACTTGCAATGGAAACAGGCTGGCAGGCGCGGGGCATGTATGCACAGTCATATGATCACGTGCATTTGTGCAGATTGCTCACAGACAGGCATCATGCACATTTAATTCACCTATGACATGCAAGTGCTGCAGCTGACACATATGAATAAGCTTCAACGATCCCTAGGTCTTGGTGCTGAGGTATTATTTCCAGCTTGAGGATGCCAGATTTGTGGCAGGGGGAAATGTGATCCCAGACCTAAGGCTATATCATCTACCTCAGAGTGCAACGACGGCCGTGACGGAGAATCTGGGATAAAAAAAAACAAACAAAAAAAACACCCACTTTCCTCACTGTGGTGCTGTCGTTGAACCGTGGAGCCTCCCTAAATTAAGAAAACAAACGGAGAGGAACTGAGAGAAGATGGCTATCAGGCACCATCAGATACCTGTGTGTTTGTTCTCTAGGGGCAGGAGCCGCTCTGAGCACATAAAGCACTTTTTTGGAGCGTTGAAGGGGCCTCTAAAGTAGGGGATCTATTTATACTGGCCTAGTGCTGTCTGTGGAGCTGTCCAGTGCTGAAATGGATGAGGATTCATGCCGTTTCATTTCAGCCACTTCTCCTTTCTTCCTCCTCCGCTTTCTCCTTCTACAAAAGCCCTTTCCTTTCTCCCATCTGAATTATTTCTGTCAGATCATACTTTAGATTCCTTCTGTTTCACTCCCCTTTCTTCCCTTCTTTCTTTCTTCCTTCCCGCCCTCCCCTTCTCTCTTTCTCTTTCTTCCTTCTTTATTTTCTTATTTTGATTCTCCTGTGGGCTCTTGTCAATTCAGATTGGTTTACTTGCCATTCTTTCTTTGATTTCCTCTCTTTTGTTTTCCTCTTCCTGCTCACTCTTTCCTCTCCTCCACTGTAGACATATTGCAGGAAGTGGTCATCCCATTTTTGCAACTCTCGCCAATTATACTTTTCTTCACAAGATCTCTACTGGGACTAGCTTGCATGCATGAATGAAAACACACTCCAGACTTGAGGACAAGCAGACACACTGAAAAGAGTAAGAACGTGGTTTACTCCCCTCCCCTGCCAATTCACGGGTCAGAAAATCTCCTTAAAGCTACACGTTGTTCGCATACTGTTGCACTGTCTCTTAATACGTGTTTTTAGTTTCTTTGGTGTACGCACTGCCTGAGTCTTTAGTTACTCAGTGGGAAGAGGCAATCAGAGAGGCAGGCAAGGGCACCCAGCACTCTGTGGGAAGGAGTAGAAGGAGAGGGAGGGAAGGAGCAAAAGGGGGGAAAAAAAAAAACAGGCCGATTGTGGGAGACACAGAGAAAGAGAGAAAATGTGCAGTGGGAATTTGGGGGTTTGTGAGGGCTGGCTGAGACATGTGGTGGAGGAAAAGGAGGGGAAGGAGAGGGGAGAGAAGCAAACAGATAGAGGGGATAGATATGAGCGAAGAGTGGAGGAGGACGGCCGGGAGGGCAGGTGGTTCTGTCATTAGCTCCAGATTAAAGCAGAGGGCAACTCCAGAGGACTCACCTCTGATTCACACAGTAGTACTGCAGGCAAGGACAAGCCTCCAGGGAGACATGAAACACACACATACACACACACACACACACACACGCTGAAAACACAGTAGTGATTCGCAGGCTTACCCAGAGGCTCATGAACACACATATTAACACACACACGCACATACATACATATAGGCATATAACACCCCCTCCTCATTTAGCATAACTGCACACAAGATACACAGTGACTCACGAGAACATGACTCCCACATACATGCCACATACAGAGAGCCATGTGACACACACACACACACACACTTCGTTGAACTAATTAATCAAATCTCCTGTTTTAATTAGGATTCAGATCAGTTGCTATGGGAACCTTGCCCCCTTGGAATCTTAAGGTAAAGACTCTCATTGCTGCGGCGGCGGCTGCTGCTGCTGCTGCTGCTGCCTCCAATGACTCTACAGGAAGCTGACCGAGGGGGACAATTTCATAATACCTACAATGATTCAGCTGGCTGCATTCTACATTGCGTTTTCTCCATCACAGACACATTTTTCAGGGGAGGCCCGAGGTGCTCGATCTGAGCCTCAATTTGGGCTCAGTCATAGAAAGGGGGCACAAAAGTGGGAAAAAAATGGGGGAATTATGACGGTTCCGGTTGCAGCCACGCTACTGCAATATACCTTACCATGAAAAGGCCATATGTGTTGGCGTTAAAGAGGAGCTTCATGGGCTGCAGAGGCTTATCCAATCGATCACTAGCACGAGCCTGCCATTTTTGCTCTGAAAGTTTTCCTGTGGCGAGTCACGTAAAAACACTTTCACACAACTCTAATAGGCTGCTTATCCTCGCTATTACCACAGCCCAGCAATTTCAGCCGAGCAATGGGTCTGTGCTTGCTACAGTATGCCTGGTGCCAGAAGTTTTGCTCTGAAAACATCATTCACGGTGTTTTCACAAGGGCTCCATTAGAGATCAATAGGATGTGTATGGGAGCACCAGCTCAGTACTTTCACTTTCTGTCTGACTGCTTTGAAGCAAGTTGGGAGAATCAATATGCCAACATTTCTGTTAATTTCAATCAGACGGAGGAAATATTTAAACAGTGACTAATATCTGAGCTCTATTTTGAGCATTGTGTAGGTTTTAGTGTTCATACAGCTTTATCTCACATGCTGATAGACGTACCTATCTCAAAAGATGAGGATGAAAAAGCTCAAACTGTAGTGGACCCACACCACCTTCATCTGTCCCGAGTGTATTATTATCAGCTCAGGTGAAGGCTGGACTTGATGAATTGAAGGAGGGGGGGATGCCAAGTTAAGCCATTAGGATACAGGAACTCGGGCATGCGTCTGGCTCGCCGGTTGTCATGGTTGCGGTGTTTATCACCTCTTTCTGCCGACAGAGGCCCAGGGGCAAATCAGATTGGCTTCAGACAGAGAGACACAGAGGGAGAGAGAGTCGGTGAGCGTGGGGGGGCATATTGGCACAGCAGAGGGGTGAAATGCCAACACTCTGCAGAGGGGAGGCTGAGGAAGGGCACTGGACAAATGTCAATGTGGCTTGTTCATGATAAGATTTTTGTTTTTAACTATTAGATGTTGAAGTTGAAGTGTACATTGCTGATGTTAGTCGGATGAATCCAGCAAATCCTTACTTCAAATCTTTTTCATTTACTCGCCTCTTTTTTCCCCCATTTTCCATCTAGCTCTACCTTTACTAATTCTTTTGTCTCTCTTTTTATTTTTACATTTTACTCCAGTCTTAGTTACATACGTCTGAGTGAAAGGCCTTTAAATACTATGACAAAATACAGATTGGTGGCCCTTTAATGGGAGTCTAAGAGGCATGTAAATCTTGGGCCATCCTCAAAAATCAGGTGTAAAATTAACCCTACATCCCTTGTGGCCTATGCCTGCCACCTAGCGGCCCCTAAAACCAATCATCCCAGTTTGCAGCCTTGTACAGGTGCATTTAAAGATGTAAGATTACAATTTTCATGGAGCGCAGAGGTTTGTCATTTGACTACAGCTAACAAGACAGTTCACACCCAGTTCAGCTCTAAGGAGGTTTAAAAAAAACCAAAAAAAACCCGAAATGACCAATTACGACATTTACCGGTTATGACATGTGGTCGGTTGAACACTCTGAAGCTAGCAGTCATAATCATAAACAGATGGCGAACAGCTGCCGGTTACATCCAGGTGGCCGGTTGTCGCCGCCTCTGTCTCCATCCCTGACGCTTGTTAAAATGTAACCACTCCTGACTGCACAGGGTGCACATGTTAAAAAGCGAAAACCACGCCCCCTTCGCCCCGGGAGCCAACCAGAGATCGGCATAAGGAAGGGCCGATTCTTGTCAGCGAATCACGGCGCGTCTTGTTGGGGGAGACACTCGCGTTCACATTTGCCGAGGCCCTTCTGCTGTGAGCCGGGAGGAAGGTACGGGTACATTGTTGTAGCACCGGTGTTATGAACTGTTCCTAAAAGTATATATTTTTTTTTTCCGGTTTGGCTTTTGCCTTGACACAAATTCCTACCTGAGCCAGTTAAAGCTTATTTTAAAGAATATGTGTAATATGTTGACATGAAATTCTATCACTAGCCCGTAGCACCCATTTATGTTTACTTTTCTCTGTGTGTAAAGGGCACTGTAGCCATTTCTTCTCAGGTGTTTTTTTTTTTGTTTTTTTTTGTGGTTCTTGGTGGTCTGTGTTACTGTGGCCGTGCAGTTGAGAGGCTCAGGTTTTGGTTGAGGTGGTCTGCCTGGGTCGTACTTTAGCTGACATCCAGCTGAATAGGGCGAAACCACCAGACAGCCCTTGTGAATAGCTGTATTGTGGGCGCTGGCTGGTGTGAGTGTGTGAGTGTGTATGTGACAGCTCAGGTTCAAACCTATAGGCCTCTGCCACAGAGAGACTCTGGGTTAATGTGTGCTGTTTTGGTCCCACTGGTTTCTGGGCTTTGATTCTCTCCACTCTCGCCTGTCAGAGAGGGTCTTCATCATAGCTCTGTTCAGGCTGACACGGTGTGTCGCCGTGTTGAAGAGTAAATTACCGGTGACAGCGAGCTGCCCTGTTGTTTACGGTCGCGCCTTACTGTCAGCCCGCAGTGCCAAACTCTCATCATCTCTGCCGAGGATGCCGCAGACAAACAAGTCCAGAAACGCCCCGGCGTCTGACTCTCCGGGCTCGGTCCAAGCAGGAGCCTCAGCAGAAGAGCCAGAGCCGGTGTCTCGTCAGGTGAGCCAGGCTGCGGGGGACGGAGGAGGAGGAGGAGGAGAGGACAATGTTGGAGACAGCGAGATCATCAAGTCCCCCAGTGACCCCAAACAGTACAGGTAAAGAACTCCTCTACTGCGCAGTTTGAAAGAATGAAAACTAATGCTTTCATTTTAGAAGCAGTATTTCAATTAAACATTGTACTGTAAGCCTGTTACATGGCTTATCTTTTCTATTTAGTTTATTCTCAGTCATTGTTATTAATATGATTTCATGTGCAATGATATTCATCAGGGGATACTATTTTCTGTATTCATGAATGTGAAAGCGCTTAGAAAATGACCCAGATCCACTAACCCAGATCCAAAAATGATACTGAGCTTCTCTTCCAAAAGGATCAGTGCGGTATTATTGTAGTTTGATGGGACGATTTCATGCTTTAAGCACACACAAGTGCCTCAGGACTTGTGGGGGCACAGAAAATTTGTTGTGAAAAAGGACAGATAGCAAGAGAGCCTCACAGGGTCGAAGATGCAGTCTGCGAAGAGACATTTGATTTAACAGCCTGTTCAAAATAAGAACAAAACAACGAGAGCTGTAAAACATGATGGCACAACACTGTTTCTCAAAGCTCTCTGCGCTGTGTCACCTTTGACTTTTCTCCCTTCAGGTACGTCGTGTTGGAGAATGGACTGCGAGCTCTGCTCATTTCAGACTACAGCGGACCGGCAGCGTCAGAGGACGAGGACTCGGATGGAGAAGATGAAGGTGAAGAAGAAGAAGAGGAAGATGATGAGGAGGAGGAGGAGGATGAGTCTGGAGACGAAACAGAGGGCGAATCTGAGGAAGACGACGATGAGAAGGGCAGTGATAATGATGAAGATGATGACAAGGAGGGAAAGAAGAAGAAAGGAAATGCAGAGAAACAGGTACCAATTGAAAGCATGTGGGATTACCTCAAAACAAAGTAATACCCATGTTCATTGTAATTAGGGAGCATGTTGTCTAGTACAACAGTGTGACTGATTTGTGTGTTTTTGGACGAGAATGGATCTCTTTGGCATACCTCAGAAACACATGTCAAAAAACAAATCAATTCATTTGTTGGCTTTGGTCTTTTTTATGGGGCTCGTTGACGATACCAATAGTTAAAAAATGACTCAGTATCCCATGTGTTTCAGTCTGCAGCTGCACTCTGTGTTGGAGTGGGCAGCTTCAGTGACCCCAGTGACCTCCCCGGTCTCGCCCACTTTCTGGAGCACAGTGAGTAATTAACCTTGAGGGGTTCAAGTCATTTCTTTGGAAAAGTATTTCTCATGCTTTGTTTGATGCAGTTGTTCATTCATCCTCAGATGCATTGTTTCCTATCACCACTCACGATTTTGAATGCACACCAGATGCAGTTTATTGCCCTCTTTGCCTGTTTTTTTTCTAGTTTTACGTCACTTAATAATAACTGACATTTCCCAGAATGCCCCTCTCCTAGGGCCAGATTAACCCAGGCTGCAGGGCAAAAATGAGCTTTTGGGCTTCTTTTGACCCACTTTTCCTCCTGCTCCTCTGTGTATTGTTTATCTAACTGATCACCTCCAAATATTCATTTAGTTCACACAGAACACTACACAACCAGCAGTGCATGCGAAGAATTTGCTGTATGTCAGTTTTGGTCATTTAAAGACTTTTCTTTTAATGAATATGCACCTTGTTAGCACAGTAGTGCCTGAAAATCATTTTCATATAACCGTATTTTGTTTGTAAAGGGAGAGCATTGGGATGAGTTACTAATGGCCCCCAACATTTCAGATTATATTGGGCTGTAGAGGCGCATATTCCAAAATTTGGAACTTGTTGCAGTCACTGAGATTTTCTGGTCAAAAAAAGGCCAAATGTAGTCACGTCCCTCTGAATTCTGAATTGCATTACACTCTACTGATGCTGCTGTCAGTAGAGACACTGTTATATCTGTCTCCTCCACTGATGTGATCGTTGAACATTGTCCCTAAATGGCCGGTCTGTAGAGAAGCCCTTTTTCATTCTTACTGACTGTCATCAAAACTGTCACCGAATGCTAGCAGCAATATCTAGAACTATGTGTGCTGTTATATCTGAAAAAGAAAAGCTATCAAATTCTGTTGTGGCTCAGCTAGAAATATAGTACAACACTGTGTTTGGCCAGCTCTGCACATAAATAAGAAAAGTGCAAATGCAAGGCACGTCACCAAGTAGCTTTGGTGGATTTTTCTTTTAAATTCCTTCATGTTTAAATCAGCTCCTCTCCTCTCCTCTCCTCTCCTCTCCTCTCCTCTCCTCTCCTCTCCTCTCCTCTCCTCTCCTCTGTCCCAGTGGTGTTCATGGGCAGCGAGAAGTATCCCTCAGAAAACGGCTTTGATGCTTTCCTGAAGAAGCATGGAGGGAGCGACAATGCCTCCACTGATTGCGAGAGGACCATCTTCCAGTTTGACATCCAGAGGAAAAACTTCAAAGAGGCTCTTGACAGGTGAGGAAGCGTCTGAGGTTTTCTTGTTTTTGGAGAACTTGCTCTTAAGAAGCGGACTTCTAGAGAACCATTAGATGATTTACAGACAAACACAAAACACAGGAATTAGAAAAGGAGAATTAAACTTAAAAACACTTAAAACAGTTATTACATACCAACCACAGGACGATCACTCATTGGACACCCAGTGACACATAAAGCCATGTCTTGGGATTATTGTATATACAGAGAAAACGCACACTCGCGTCCTTAAATGTTACTCTGTTGGACATAGGTAGTTTGTACTTTATTGCACGATTTATTTTGATAGATTTGATTGATTTATATTTAGGTCTCTGTCTATGTCTCTTAAGATGTGTACCAACAGACTGAGACAAACATTACAGGTTGTATCCGTGTGTATCAGTCTACATCTGAATGTTTCCGTCTCACCTATGTCCTGTCCCTCTGTGTGGTACACAGCCCCTGATCGTGGCCTCTCTGTCCTGTCACCCTCCTAGGTGGGCTCAGTTCTTCATCTGCCCGCTGATGATCCGTGACGCCATTGATAGGGAGGTGGAGGCCGTCGACAGCGGTGAGTTGCCTTAGCGCGTCGCCCCTCTGTACTGAGAGGTTAAGTTTTAGCTGTCGTGCTTGGCATTAAACTAGCCACCCTCCGCGCTGCTGTGTTCCCCCCACGCAGCTCTTTTGCACACCATCGATCGGCGCCTTCCTCTGTCGTCTTGAGTTTTTCTGTCTCTCCGTCTGTCTGTCAGAGTACCAGCTGGCTAAGCCATCCGACTCCCACAGGAAGGAGATGCTGTTTGGCAGTCTGGCCAAACCTGGACACCCTATGGGCAAGTTCTGCTGGGGTGAGTTGGCAAACACAACCGCTGGGACACATAATACACGCTAGGGCCTCCTTGGGGTATGTGCAGCAATAACAAACAGGAGGACTGAGACCAACGCCAAGTTTCCTTTCTTGCTGATATCCCCACACTTGTAAACAGTTTTTTCTACGTTGAATTGATTGCTTACTTGTGACGACACTAGGGAATGCCCAGACACTGAAGCAGGAGCCAAAGAAGAAGAAGATCAATGTCTACAAACGTCTGCGTGCCTTCTGGAAGAAACACTACTCTGCCCACTACATGACTCTGGCCGTGCAGTCAAAAGGTTAGGAAATCTGTCCCTGTCATTACATATCAAGAGCTAGTCAATTGGTAGAAACGTAATCGATTTCATTAATGTCATACAGAAAAATTAATTTAACAATTGAAAAAGCAATCTGTAGATTAATCGCCAATTTAGAAAATCATTAGTCACAACTCTAATAATGATTCAGTTCATCCATGTCCAGTCAACTGTAGATAATCGTTCTCTGAATCAACTCAAAATGCTATATTTCTCAAAACAAACTCAGATACACATTTTTTCCGGGTTTCACAGAAAATATCACACAGCTAATTAACTACTAATGACAAAATGATGACAAGTGCTGCAAAAAATCATCCTCATAAAACAGCTGAAAATGACTTCTGTTTTTTTAGGCACTGATCCCATTATTGCTCTCTATGATAGCAACTTGATAGTATTTTTACTGTTGGAATTGATGCCCCTGCTGTAAGAGAACGCTGTGTAAACAGGGAAGCTTCTCTCAGCGATTTAAAATTATGAACAAGGATGCTGAAAAACACACCTGCATCTTTTTCTGTGACTTCATTTGTCTGTGTAATTTGAGACTGACTCTGCCAATTGCTGCTATATAGTAATTACAGAATATAATTATGTTGAATTGCAGAATATCATGTAAAACATTGAATGGTAAGTGGCAAAAAATGCACAAAACATATGTCTTTTGTTTATACAAATGTGTGTAAACAATAGACTGGAGCCTCCATCCACTCCTGCATTAACTGACAGGTTATACAACAATATACAATAGCTGCTTTGCAGTTGTAATGGTTTTTCATGCTTTGTTATGGTTTGTTTACATTAGTTAGGTAAAGAAATTCTAAAACATGTATTTCATTAATATTTTAACATCATAATAATGCATATATGTATGTATGTGTGTGTGTGTGTGTGTGTGTGTGTGTGTATATATATATATATATATATATATGTGTGTGTGTGTGTGTATATATGTATATATATAAGGACAAACTGCAGTCACAGCTTGTAGCCAACGCTGCAGCTGCTTTAAAACAAAACCTCTGCAGTGCACTGAATTCTCTCCCAGAGCCCAGAATTATTAAGTTTTCAGGCAGAATTATTGAGACACACTTAAACTCTGATTTATCCTCCTTCACTCGGTGTGTCCTTTAGAGAAGCTGGACACTCTGGAGGAGTGGGTGAGAGAGATCTTCAGCAAGGTGCCTAACAAGTGAGTATTGAAGGAGAGTCTCTCAGGCGCTGCGATGAGGTGCTGGTGTGATATAGATTGAGTCTGAATATCCTTTGAGACTTTGCTCAAATGTAAATGTCAAGTTTTCCTCCGTCTCCTTCTCAGCTCTTTTTTTTCACCTCTCTTCATCTCAGATGTTGTTTTTCAACAACATACACCTGAAAGGGATCATTCCTCCCTAAAGTCAAGCTGAATTAGTGTTTTCTTACTGAGCTCCTCTCCTGTTTGCTTTATGAGTCACTGCTCCATGTTTTTTTTTTTTTTTTTGAGAATCAACATGCTTATCACTATTATGTGGAAACCACGTAACTTCCAGTTTCTGAGGCTTTCATTTCAATTAAAGGATTACATGCTCCTGTGTGAGTTGATGAAATTCCTCATGTATGAGCTCATAAAATCTTCTCAAACAACTTCAGCTCCTGTAGATGAAGAGAACTCATTTTCATTGAGCTAATAACATGAAAAGTTGACATTTTGAAGTCACGTCAGGCAGAATTAAGGTGTTATTTTTGTGATATGTAAATAATTGTTGAAAACAGTCGTCTTCAAGCTTGTTGTAGAAACTTTTCTCTGTTGTTTTCCTAAAGACATTAGAAATTAACTTTTCAAGTGTCATATCACGTCAATTGACATGTTACTGACATTTTTAAATTGATGTTAATACATTCATCAGTGTTGCTTCTCATAATTCTGGTTTTATGTCTACAGTGGTCTGCCCAAGCCAGATTTCTCTGATTTGCTGGATCCCTTTGAGACACCAGCCTTCAACAAGCTCTACAGAGGTACTGATCCATCTAACTGCATGTATGGAGCAGCGGTTCCCAACCTCTAGATAAGTCTTAAGTTGGCCAGGAGATGATTTAAAAGATAGTAAAAAGAAATGTTTCTGCCTTGCAAAATAAGGTTTATCTTTTCAGGCTTTCTTCTAATCTTAGTTTTTTCTTATCAATTACTGGATGATTTTACCTTTTCAGGCCTCTAGAAGTGTTCCAATAAAAGAATCTGTGAAGGGAAAAATTACTCTTTGGTTCAGACAACTTGTGAAAACATGCAAAAAGATAAGATTCTGCAAGGTTGCATAGCTTTGTTTTAATAGATCGCAAGCAGAAAAGGTTGGGGGCCGGCGCTGTGAAGGAAATATAATCCAGCAGTTGGTTATCTCTATATTATGGTGTTTTCTTTCACTGTGTTTGTGTGTATGCAGTCATCCCTGTTCGGAAAGTTCATGCTTTGAATATCACCTGGGCTCTTCCTCCTCAGGAAAAACACTACAGGTGAGGTTCATACAGTAGATATACTAACATTAGACCTGCTCTATCATTGCATGATGCTGAAACCGTACTCTTCTCTCTGTTGTTGTGTCTTCTAAGTCTTGAGCTTGTTCTGAATGCTGCAGCTAGAGTTGATCATTGATGAGCTGGTTACCAGTGAAAGCCAGAGCTGATTTTAAGGTTCCTCTTTTAACTTACAAGGCCCTGCATGACCTTACTCATCTGAGCTAATTTTAACACATACACCAGCACGCCCTCTTCGCTCCCTTGATGCCAGTCTCCTCATTACTTCAGTTCACAAAACATCAGTTGGCTTCAGAGCATTTGCCAACTGTACCAGGCGAATCAAGACTGAAAACCAACCTTTATTCACTTTATTACAGCCCACACTACAACTTAGAACATCCATCACCTTTTCAAACACCCCTTTAACACTGATGTTTTTACTGTGTTTGTTTTATTTTCATTACTTGGTTGTTCTATCTGCTTATTATATGTTTTGTCCCCATGTATTCTCTTTATTTATGAAGTGTATTGGGACCTACTGCATGGTGGTTCTGCTCTTTAAATGAATTGGTAGATGTGCAGTACATGGTTCAGGGTACATGAATGCAGAGTTAGACAACAACTCTAACAGACCATGCTTTCCCCTCATTTGAAAGAAATTGCATCAAATGTGTTTGTTTCTCTTTTTTCCACGTTGCTGTCTCCTTTCTGCAGAGCAGTGCCTCTTCATATAAACATAGCATTAGACCAGCCACGATACCATGCTTTGCCCTGATTGTTGAGGGATTGCATCAATGTTTTTTGTTTCTCCTTTTCATGTTCTTCCCTCCTCTTTTCAGGGTGAAGCCTCTCCACTACATCTCTTGGCTGATTGGCCATGAAGGCACAGGAAGCATCCTCTCAGTGCTCAGGAGGAAGTGAGTGTTATTGCCTCTGTCTGTTTGTTTTTCTGATTCGAGGGCACTCCAAAACCCAGTTAAAAGGTATTCAATTTGCTGGGTATACATGAGCTTTTTCATGCTCCGAGCGAGCCGCCAGTGTTTGAGACCAATCTTCAAACTATACACTTTGCTGGCCCACTTGATGATGTGATTCATACATTCTCATCCCTGGATGTGGCTGTACAAGAGCATTTCAGCCTCTTGTTGCTAAGTGGCAAAATGATTCGCCAAATTCTGTGCAGTACCACAATACCACAAAGCTCATCCAATAGTCCCTTTACCTTCAGCAGCACTTGGAGCATTTGATAGAAAAGTCCTATTTAGTGTCTGCGCTGTTTTCACTTGTTGATAAATGACAACAGTGAAATTTGAGTGTACTCAGTCTCAATTCCCAGTCGAAACAAATCTGCCGAGGCAGTAGAGTGGTCGTTTTCATTGAGTTCAGACAATCATGACAAGTGCTGAGAGGCCGGTTTTGAAATTTGGCCATTGTTGTCCCCCTCATTAAACCTGGGGAGTGGTCTGTCTGTGTGTCTATCACCCACGCTGTATGGGATGCTGATCGGATGCCTTAACATTTAAATGTTTTTGCAGGTTTTAGTGCATTTACTGTACAGCAGATCAAAAATATGTTCTCCACATCACTGCAGGCCATTTCAAAAAGTCCATCTTACTTTTTTTTTTCCATTTATTTTCCCATCAATGATGAAAATGTCAGAGATTTGAAACCTCGGTGTGATCCATCACAGTGAATATCTTTTCTACTTGTGTAGTAATGCAGTGCAGACTTTAGAAAAAAAATCGTTTTTTATAAATGCATCATCACAGAACTAGAGCATGTCTTCACACAGATAAATGCAGACATGATGTTCACTTTGAAAGATTGTCCAACTCAAGTTTCAAGTTGTTTTCATGTTTAAATGAAAGAAAAACTAACCGCAAAGCAGGACACTTGCATTATAGAATGATACATGTCACGTCTTCATTCAGGGATTTTTTTTAAACAAGACCATTATCTGCAAGCAAGAAACATAAAGGGACATATTTTCTACTCACTGCCCTTAATGTGCATCCTCTTTCCAGTTTATGGCAGCGAGTGAATCTTTACCAGCAGTGATGTTTTAAAATCAGCGTTGATGAACTGATGTGTGGTTGTGTGTGTTTTCCTGTCTGTGTGTATGTATGTGTGTAGGTGCTGGGCCCTGGCTTTGTTTGGAGGAAACAGTGAAACCGGCTTTGACCAAAACACCACCTACTCTATCTTCTCGATCTCCATCACCCTCACTGACGAAGGTTTCCAAAACTTCTATGAGGTAAAGGAAACTCTTATATTTGTCTCTTCTCTTTTTTTCATTCTGTGTTCAGTGAAACACCGAGACTCAGAGCCGAGTAGATGAAATCAGGCCAGTTCATCATTCATCATCCACATCATTTGTTGTTGATAATATGGAGTCAGTTTTTCTTTTTTTTCTGTGTGTAAGTTAGATGTACCCTGCATGCACCCAGACCTATTTGTCTTATTTTCATTAATACAACAGATAATTTCAAGGAAGCAGTCGGTGTTATCAGTTGCTATGGCAACTGTTGACTTAAACAGAGAGGCAGTTGGTGATTTTTCAGCAGGGGCTCTGATCTTAAGTACTTAATGGAAAAATGTTTCAGTCAACAAACATGTATTGAAAACTGCTGTATAAATACTGCAGCAACCTTGGGGACATTGTTGACTGCGATGAAGACCACTTCATCTTGCATTCTTCCATTCAGAGAGGATGGACCTGGAGTTGTTTGGATTAAGAGGATGCTAGTTTTTTAAAATCATAGTGCAAGATACAAACACAGTCAAGTGTGACTCGCAAGGTGTACTAAGTGTTTTTGTGTGGCACACCTGATAACCACTGCTTGGTAACAGTGTGACGTTAGGAAGATGCATCAGCACACCGCTGTGTGAAGGACATTCAACAATCATGCCTAATCATATTAGCATCAGTTCAGCGTTGTCTGGATAATGTTAAATTAAATGTTAAAGGAGCTAATTGTAAGTTTTGCTATTGCTACACAGCCAGTGTTAGCATTAACAGCTGTTTAATTACCAGTTTTGCCAACAGCATCAGCTTACTAATTATCAATATTTTATTAATGTACAATGGCACTGTAACTGTTGGGTATAAGATTTTACACAGTTTCCTGCCGATCTGCAGCCCCCTCCCCTCCCTGAGCTACTGTGAACAAGAAAGACACGTCTTGTCAAATGAGCACAGTTTTATAGTATTTATGTGTTTATTTATCTATCCAGGAAACAAAAAAAAATAAAAAAAAACACAAACATACAAAAAGTTGTATGTAGGCTCTGTCAGAATAGTCTGGCCTATAACCACTCAACCAGAGCAATATGTAACCACATTCAGCACAGGTATGTGGACAGTAACCTTCAAGGTAAGAAGGCTGCTGGTGCTAGCGGTGCTAACGTTAGCCACACTCAGCAAACCATTATGACATTGTTTACCCACAGATGCTGAGATCCCAATTAAATTGAGCTATTTTTTTTTCTTTCTTTGCTTACTTTTTTATAGTCTACTAGTTATACCAGTTGACTAGTCTAAATTTAAGTTTCTCCCGTTTAATCGACATGGAAATTAGTGATTAGGAACACTGAGCTCAGTCAGTCTTGACACCAGAGTTGCGGTTTGCTGCCGGTTTATCGTTGTCATTTTGTTTCCATTAGGCATGCAGCAAGTCATTGACATGTTTTACTGGTGCAAGCAAAAAAAAGACTCATTGCACCTTGGAAAAATGCTACTTCATAGGTGCAAGGCTACAGTTGTTCAATGAGCTGAGTTTGCTTTGTTAGGAACTCGTTGTGCAGAACAGACAGGACAACATTAAACATAAAATACAAATCAATCCATCTTATAATTAAAACTTGTTTAAATTCACAGAATATCATAATTATAAAAGATGACAGAACTGGACTATTTCTTGACTGGACAGTAAGACCATTTTCCGGAGTCAAGAGTTGAACAGCCTCAGAGAATGCACTACTTTTTTAAATTGCTCAGATTTGAAACGGAGCTGCCTCTACTCTGTTGTATGAAAGTCACACTTCTCCTGTATCCTCCCCTTTCAAACACATTGGTCAGGACTGAGAATCCTTTTGTTCGCAGTTAATAATTATTACTCTTGAGGCAGAGCTGACATTTTCATTTACATGTTTGAATCTCTAAAAGGGGGCAGAATAAATACACACATTACTTTCTGTTTAGTATTGAAATGTAGTTGCCTTTTTCAAATAATTGTCATAGCTTACTCTAATGACTGTAATCATATAACCATAGTCAACATGATTGGCAGCCTCTTTCTTGCATTAGTGTGACTGTTATAGTTTATCAACATAGTTTATCAACATTAACACTGCATTTCACTTAAATTAAGCCCCATCATTAATGGTGACTAAGAGGGATTTAACAGTAACTTTAGCAACTAATGAATGTGGTGATTGTTCTGTAACACCGACACACTTCAAGTTATGACATCTCATTCTTGTATGTGGTCTTTTACAGGTGACTCACCTCGTGTTCCAGTACTTGAAGATGCTGCAGACACTCGGACCACAGCAAAGGCACTCTCTCTCTCTCTCGCTCTTGCTCTTGCTCTCTCTCTCTCTCTCTCTCTCTAACATAGATGTACAACAACTGTCTTTTATACTTAAACACAACTTTATTCCGTCTGGCTTTTGGGTACATTTTAGGGTATGAGGTAGTAAATACTGTGTTATATTGCATACTGTGACAGGTTAATGTGTTTGGATGGCCATTTGTTCATTTATATATTTTTGCCATTTATTATTTTTGTTGTGTTCCTTAATCTGTAATAAGGAGTGCTGATGTTGTGACATTTGAGATTTTGCCTGGGATGAATAAAGATAATAATGCTGTCTATATATCTGTTCTTGCTTTCAGAATATACGAAGAGATTCAGAAGATTGAAGCAAATGAGTTTCACTACCAGGAGCAGGTAAGGATGCCTTTTTTTTTTTCTTGGCCGAACAGCAAGTTAATATTGTGTTATGTCCACTGAGAGCAATTTTCCTTTTTGTCAGATTGACCCTATCGAGTACGTGGAGGACATTTGTGAGAACATGCAGCTGTTCCCTAAGGAGGATTTTCTAACAGGAGATCAGCTGATGTTTGAGTTCAACCCAGAAGTAAGTAGTTCAGTAGTTTGGGGAGTGAACCATTTCATTTTTTTTTCTGAATTCCTATAATTTCCTTTTTTTAGATAAGGATGTTAATGAAACAGGTCATTCAGATGTGGGGAAATAAAGACGTTTTTTCCTGTCTGATATGATAATGATTTTGCAGCTCACACCTTTTATATGACAGAAATATATTTGTGAGAGTTGTTGGTGCTGTCTTTGATTGTTGGATATTATTTTGCATCAAAAGTTACAGTCTAATTGTGGCTTTGCATATTTTCTGTGATGGCAGTAACGTCTTTTAAGTTTTTCTGCTTCTTATTGTGATTGACAGCTGAAATAGTTCTCACATAAACAAGCAATCTAGAAACGGAGGGAAAAAAAAAATAATTTCACTCTCCACTCTTTGCTGAAAACTTCACTTTTTTCTTTTTTTTTTTTGTCTGTGTGTGTGTGTGTGTGTGTGTGTGTGTGTGTGTGTGTGTGTGTGTGTGTGTGTGTGTGTGTGTGTGTGTGTGTGTGTGTGTGTGTGTGTGTGTGTGTGTGTGTGTGTGTGTGTGTGTGTGTGTGTGTGTGTGTGTGTGTGTGTGTGTGTGTGTGTGTGTGTGTGTGTGTGTAGGTGATCAGTGCAGCCCTGTCCCTCCTCACCCCTGAGAAAGCCAACCTGATGCTGTTGTCACCAGAACACGAGGGCCAGTGTCCCCTCAGGGAGAAGTGGTTTGGCACGCAATACAGCATGGAGGGTGTGTTTGTTGTTTTTTTTTTTGGTCTTTCTGTATGTGTGTGCGTGCTTGTTTACTGTCAGCACAGCAGCTCCTTTCCACAATGTAGGGATTCAGTGAATACATTGTCTTTTTTCCCCTTGTGCAATGATATAATGCAGAGAGCCTGCAGTAGAAATGCCAGCATTTATCTCTGTCTTGTAGAGGGGCAAACAATGGTGTCGGAACAACATTTAGATAAGACAATGTACAAAACCAGTATTTCAGTTTTGTTGCAATAAAGACTCGAAATCGCTCAACTCAAAAATCTAAACTGCAGATATACCTTACGCTAATAGATGTTTTCCCTCCTCACAGACATCCAGCAGCAGTGGATGGAGCGGTGGACAGGACACCTGGACCTGAACAACGACCTCCACCTTCCTGCTGAGAACAAGTTCATCGGTGAGTGAATATATTTCTTTGTGCAGTACGTGCAAAAATGTCTCTTTCTTGAGCCAAAAATTCTGCAAGTATCTGAAAAGTGTCCAACAAGATTCAATTTGTACTTTTGCTCTCCATTCTTCCTTCCAACCAATAATCAGATTTATTGAGCAAACTTAGGGGAACAGCATTTTGATAAATATATTCTGTCTTTTTTTTAAACACTCCTTTGTGAGACACTGGTCTAATGGATGTGTCATAATTCCAGCTCAAATCTGTGAAGCCATCCTCTGTATCCTAAGCCTCATTTGAACATGGTTTATTTCTAAGAGGTCAGGTGATAACATACACAGCCCCCTTTATCTACTGTTTTTTTGGCAAATTCTCCAGCTATTTCGTCAGGTCAGCCTACAATATGACAGCAGAATAAGTAGAAAGGGATTTTGCTAAGCTGATAGATCACTTCATCAGTCAACTCAGACAATGAAAGAAGAAGTAAAGATAAAAGACTTGGGTGGGGGGTGGGGGGGGGGGGGGGGGGGGGGACGACGACGACTCACGTCATAGAACTGATAATTCTGTCTTTGGTGGTCTACCTTTGCACAGCCAAACTCATTTTATGTGTAGTGAGTTACATGTATTTCACATTGTTTCAGATACCAGTCCTTTTTATTACTGTCGCCTAATCGGCATGAGCCTATAGCTAAATAATCATTGGCAAATAACACGAATATTCGTGCTGCATTTTGCTTCTATAACATTGTTTGAAAATCAATTAAGCAGGAGCAGACACATCTCATTATTTTACATTACCCACAATGCAGCTTGACTGTCAACAGTTCAGTTTGACATTTAGTTGTGTTATGCTAGTAGCCTAGAGCCTCTAGCCTCAAGCAGAAATGTGGAGCAGGCTATATTGATCTGGTAAACTCACTTCTTTCCAACTCCACACCTCCAAATGTTTTTTTTTATTTTCAAACTTGTTGACTCAAGTGACATCACATGAGGAAATGTATTGGATTTCACACAGGTCCCGCTGTAGCAGCTTTTCTTTCACATATGTAATAATACTCCCCAAGACTAACTTGGGGTTTTAGATGCCACTTGGTGCAATTATGATGGATATATTTTTTTGTATCAAACTTACTGACCTGATGGGGGCGCTAGACTAAAGGTTTACGATTTCCAACTTTCACCATCTGTTATACAAATCCAGTCATTTGAGTATATTAATTAAAGGTCAAGATTTTTAGCTGTAACATGGCAAACAAGGCAGCTCTGATACAGTTCTGATTAGACATTATTGGCTGATACATTTTGCATTGTGCTGTGTTTATACATTTTGAAAGGCTACAGCACTACACGGCCAGTTCTGATAAAATGAGACGATGCGTATTCACTCATCAGCCCAAGGGTTCCTGAATCATTTATTGGGAGGGGGGGGTGTAACATCTTCTCTCTGTGTTGACAAGTTGCTGCATGTCTATCCCCAAACTGTATATATTGAATTGTTGAAACTCACACATTATTTATGAGACTGTACCAAGAGAAATAATGCTGATATATTGTTTATGTGCATTTGCTCAGCCACTGACTTCACCCTGAAGCCCTCTGACTGCCCAGACACAGAGCTCCCTGTCCGGATAGCCGACAGCGACAGGGGCTGCCTGTGGTACAAGAAGGACAACAAATTCAAAATCCCAAAAGGTGAGATGTGTGTGAGTGAGCCATTGTGTGAGTGCTTGTACCGTGTGCATCATTTAGCATCCAAGATGTTCCATACAGACATTTAATATCATTAGAGAGGCGTTGACACCCGTTTGTCCTCTCTCCTGCTGCAGCCTACATCAGATTCCACTTAATCTCTCCTGTAATCCAGCAATCTGCCAAGAAGTAAGTTCAGGCTCAGATATAACCTTGTGAAAATAGTATTAGTTTTTTGCTCTAGCACTCATTAATATACTTTCTGCCACCCCTCACTCTTTTTTTTTTATTTGTTCCCTCCCTCCCTCTGCTTTCATTTCCATACCCTTGTTTCATCACTTCAATTGTCCTTTTTACCTACCTTTATTCTTTGTCTTCATTTCCTCCTTTCATTCTTTCCTTCTTATTTGTCTTCCATCCTTCCTTTCCTCTTTTGCTGCCTTGTGTCTTTTCTCTCTGTTCCCTCCAACTCACCTTTCTCACCTCCTGTCCTCTTTCTCTCCCTCCTTGACTTCACTTTCCTCCTTTGTTTTTTCCTTCTCACCTTTCTCCATCCTGCTCCCCTTCCTTTTTAACTATCTTTTCCTTCCCTCCATCATCACCCCTGTCCACCCTCTCCTTTCAGTGTGGTCTTGTTTGATCTGCTGGTCAACATCCTAGGCCACAACCTGGCAGGGCCGGCCTATGAGGCTGAAGTGGCCCAGCTGGAGTATAAACTGGTGGCTGGTGAACACGGCCTGGTCATCAAGGTCAAAGGATTTAACCACAAACTGTCCGTGAGTGAATGAATCAGGAGATACTGCACGTACACAAGCAAATAGGGATAAGATTGCATTTATTTCACCACAACTGATTCATAAAGTAATGTAGGGCTTACATGTCGACCATGAACCATACTATTTCAAAGTAGTACACACCTGAAAACACAACAATACTGTACGTAAATGATAATACCTAATGTTATACGCCCTGTAAGGTGTAGACTGTACTTCCTCTGTAATTGTTGCCGACCTGTATCCCAGTATGTAAGTTATTTTAGATATAGTAGCTAAGATAACTGTTTGATACCACTTTCTAATAAGACATGCTTTAAGAGATGGATGACATTTTTATCAGTGGTGATAAATCATTAATTAAAACTTTTCTCATCATTTCAATAGAGATAGACATAATTTGCCCTTAATAAGGAACACTGTACTTTTTTAGGTGGGCAAAATAAATTATCTAATATTTGTCAAAACCTGGCAACCCAACAATTTGTCTTATTATTGGATTTATGGTGATCAATAAAGCATTAAAGGAGTGTTTTTACTTTTTGGGAATTACAATTATTTATTGTCTTGCTGTAAGTTAGATAAGATCAATACCACTCTTGTGTCTGCACGTTGTGGCAGGAGCCACTGATAGTTAGCTTAGCTTAGCATAAAGACTGGAAACAAGGGGAAAGGGCTAGCATGGCTCTGTCCTAAGGAAACAAAATCTACCTACTAAAAGTGTATGAGTGTGTTTTTAAAATGTCAAACTATTCCTTTAGTAGTGGTTATGAAATCACTTCTTAAAGTCAGTCTGAAGTTCTACCTACTTTTATTTAAACTTCTTAGATTCATATACAGCTACAGCTACAGTAACACAGTTACATAAATCTGTCCCACTTCATTTTTAAACCACTTTTAAACAGATGATCACTGGCATTTGTCATATGTGCACAGTCACATGTTTATTCTGGACACAAACACACACACACACACACACACAAATGTGTTTTTTATTATTTACATTCATTATAATGATGGTTGGTCTGTGTTTCTGTATTTTCTCTGTGTTAGTTGCTGTTCCACTTGATCATCGACCACCTGGCTGATTTCTCCGCCTCCCCTGACGTCTTCAGCATGTTCTCGGAGCAGCTCAAAAAAACTTACTTCAACATCCTCATTAAACCCGAGAAACTCAGCAAGTGAGTTGCCTGTCTCCTGCCTTGTTCTTTTTCTCTGGCATTTCCATCTTACTTATGATTCATCACAAAGTCTATGATGCCTTCTAGTGGTGAATTGCGTGGCAACCTTAAACAGATGAGCCTCCTCCTCTTGCTGCCCTCTTTTTTCCCTCCCTCTCTCACTCCTCCTCCCTCTCCCTGTCCTCCTCCTCTTTCTCAGGGACGTTCGTTTGTTGATCTTAGAGCACTCTCGCTGGTCCATGGTAGAGAAGTATCAGGCTCTGACGGCCAGTCTGACCAGCGACGAGCTGATGGAGTTCAGCCGGAGCTTCAGGGCCGAGCTGTACGCTGAGGGACTGGTGCAGGGCAACTTCAGCAGCACTGTAAGTGAACAGCAGTCGGTACACACACAAGTAGATTGATTAACAATAACATTAATACTTGCATCAACTGATTCTCAGCGTACTTGACATTGTTCTCTTGTTTTGCGGATTCCCTCTACTACTGTCTCTGTCTCTCTGTCTCTCTTATCTTTACCTGTTCATTATCGTTTTATTGTGTTTCCTCCACAGGAGTCGGTGCAGTTCCTGGAATATGTCACAGAGTAAGTCAGCTCTTACACTGAATGCACTCCCTAATGAGAACACTAATGCTATACAATCAAATAGATTTGTTTGCTGCCATACACAGTAATTTGAATTAGCTTTGGTTGTTCAGTCCATGATTCCTCTTTCACCCTCTTCACTTTCTTCCTACTTTCCTTCTTCCTCTCCTCCTTCCCTCCTTACCTATTTTGCTCTCTCCCCCCTTTCCTTCATCCTTCATCCTCCCTTCCTTCCCTTCCGCCCTCCTTTCTCCTCCTCTGGCAGTAAGTTGCAGTTCTCCAAGTTGTCAGCAGAGGTGCCGGTGATGTTCAGAGTGGTAGAGCTTCCTCAGAAGCACCACATCTGTAAAGTCAAATCACTCAATAAGGGAGACGCCAACTCTGAGGTCACTGTTTACTACCAGGTACACACCTGCACACATCTGCAGTTCATCAGACCTTTTACATTTCTGACTTCATAACCTTAATACCTACCAATTTTAGCATCCTTTGTTTTTCTGCTCACTATTTACCTCCCATTTTACTTTCCTCCTACTTGTTATCTAGTCTGGCCCCAAGGCCTTATGGGAGCACACTCTGATGGAGCTGTTAGTGGTGAGTACTGAGGTGTTGAACTTCCTGTTCTCCACCCATTTCTTCATTCATTCTGTCAGTCCATCAGGTCATCACACAGGGCACCTTTGACTGAGTTATTGTTTTTCAGATGCACATGGAGGAACCGTGCTTCGACTTTCTCAGGACCAAAGAGACGCTGGGGTGAGTTCCTCTACTTATGTTTTCAAGTTTTAGCTTTATTTAAAAGCTTTTCTGACACCTTGGAAAATCAAAATATGTTAACACTTTAATTTCCCCTATTTAGCATTTATAAGCACTACACAAGCATTTAATAAATGGTTATTACATACTATGAATGCAGATTTGAGGACAGTTAGTGTTTATTATTGTGCAGTTGTCAACAATTACAATGTCTCCTATGAAGACATATTTTGTATTATTACAATTGTGATTTACCATACTCATTCATTATGTAATTATACACCAGCCTCCGTTTATGAATGTCCACAGGAGGATTATAGTTGTGTACAAGCACTTATATCTGCTTACAACTACATTATTGTGTCTCTATAAATCATTTGCGTTTACATATTGCTTATAAATTCTAATGAGGGGAAACTTCAGTTAAGTGTTACAAAGTCAGGTAATGTTTCTATAAACTTCACTAATTATACATTTACAAATTTTTAAACTCATGTCAATATTTCTGTCTTTTATGTATATAAAAAAACTTGTCTGTTACATTTTAAAAGGGATCTCCCTTTTTTAAAATTTTTTGCTTTGAAGCACATTGTTTACATCTTTTTGTAGGAAATGTGCAATATGATCACATTTTTAATACAATTTATTCCCTTAATATATTCAACACTAATGTATTCAAAAAGGGTGCACAAACATTTGGGACTTTTTCATTTATTTTCTTTTTTTTTTTAATGTTTTCCAGAAGAACAAGTGTGTATCGATCTTGTTAAGAGACTGGAGGACTGATTTTTATTGTGCATGTCTAAAATGTGCACCTAATGCTCTTCACATTTACCCACACTTCAGACCGTCTTTTCAGTCAGCTACTATATGATTAAATTCCAACTCCTTGCTTCCCAGACTGGTTATATTATAGATTGCAAAGTAGAGAAAGTCAGGACAGGTGGGGCACTAACTATTGGAAAATGCAATGTACTGTCTCATCTAGTTAATCTTGATCTGTCTCTGAGTATCTGCCTCTCAACTTCTCTAATCCTAGCTGTCTTTTTTCATTTCTCATGCTGCAGGTACCATGTCTACCCCACCTGCAGAAACACCTCAGGTGTACTGGGTTTCTCTGTCACCGTGGAAACACAGGCCACCAAGTTCAAGTAAGTCTACAACACAATCGTAACCTTTCATTTGCCCAAAAGCAAGATACAATTTATCTCGACCGCCTTTCCAAAACCATGGTGTAATCTATCTTACTGTTCACCCAAACCCAAGCTACAATTTATCTTTGTGGCCCTGGAAAGAGAAGCGAGTGGAACTGATGAATGACTAAAGGAATCAAATACACCCCATAGCCTATAATATATCTCTTTTCCTCTCATGAACTTTTTTCTCTCAGTACCGAGCTGGTGGAATTTAAGATTGAAGAGTTCTTGGCTTCATTCAGGGAGAAGCTCAATGCTCTGACCGAGGAGGCCTTTAATACTCAGGTGTGTGTCTGTGTGTGTATCACTTTGTGTATTTGTGAGCTGCTGGTGGTTATGGAAAAGCAGAAAAGTTACAGCAAATGAAACACATCCAAAAAGTTTTAGAAATGTCAAAAGTTGTTTTTCAAGTTACTTTGGTGGATTAATAAAATATTTTCTAACTGTGTAAGACCCTGTTGTGTAAGTAGAAGAAGAACAGTGTGTAGAAACCTTGTGTAAACTGTGTGTGTGTGTGTGTGTGTGTGTGTCTTGTATAGGTAACTGCTTTAGTGAAGCTGAAAGAGTGTGAGGACACACACCTCGGGGAGGAGGTAGACAGGAACTGGGCCGAGGTGGTTACACAGCAGTATGTGTTTAACAGGCTCAACAGAGAGGTGAGTATCACACACACACACACACACACACACACACACACACACATACACACATACACACATACATACATACATACATACAATGCTTACTATAAACATTTACATGGCAGTAATATATGTGGGGATATTCTGTTGCTGATAGATTACATTACTGTATTCTCTCACAACTTCATCCATCATTAGTTGGCCACATGTGCCTTGTTCTTTACAGTTTGCCCCAAACTTTGCTCATATATATGTCTATTTAGCTTATTTGGAAAAGGCAACACACAAAACAAATCTGAAACCTGGTTCCTGTTAGCTCACTAAAATATTTTAAAGCCTCACTAATTGGTTTAGATCTCTGGGGGCAAGAAGAACATGAAGACAAACTGTCGGACAGCCCTGACATATCACCTTTACAAATGGGTAATATGTTAGCAAACAATTGCCAGTTGCACAAATCTAGCAGAAGCGTGGCAGCATCTTTATCCCACTGGAGTCATGTGTCTAACCACCTGTCAAATGTAAATCCAATATTCACACTCCTTTTTAGCTTTGACTCAGTCTCTGCCAGCTCCTGAGGGAAATCTGACAGTCTAACAGTCTGTTAACAGGTCTTTAATGAACAGGTTTAATGACAAGCGGTCAGACTGAACCAAACACTAAATGAGCTGTTAAAAAAAAAAGCTGAGCTAAAAGAGGCTTAAAATGTAGGTGGTAATTCTGTGGTTTTGTCACAACCAACCACTCTTTTCACACAGCCATTTGATTCAGTGTTTGATAAAAATATTGATAAATAAAGGGTTTAAACAGTCAGTCAATATTGTGTGTCCTTCAGCCCCACCAGTGTTCCTCTTACCATCAGTGTTTCTGTGTGTTTAGATCGAGGCTCTGAAGCAGATGACCAGGGCTGAGCTTGTCTCATGGTTCAATGAGCACAGAGGACAGAGCAGCCGCAAACTCAGCGTGCATGTAAGCAATGCCTTTATTTATGTAAATATATATATATATATATATATATATATATATATGTGTGTGTGTGTGTGTGTGTGTGTGCATTTATATGTGTATTAGTGCATACTTGACAAAGAAGAAGAAGGGTAGCTTGCATTTTCTTTTACCTTTGTGCTTCTATTAACACACTTACTTTATCCTTCTGCTCAAGGTGGTGGGATTTGGTGCTGAAGAGAATGATGAGGAGGGTGAGAGTAAAAAACAAGAGGGAGAAGAAAGCAAAGAGGAAGATTTAAGTGGCTCCACCTATGGTGAGGTGTCAAAGCTCACCTTCCTTCCTGCCTCGCCCAAGATGTCTGGCGCCATTGCCATCATGGACATTCCTGCTTTCACTGAAGGCCTGCCCCTCTTCCCTTATCACAAGATACTCGAATAAGCTCATGCTCAGACTATATGAGACAGACTGACTGAGCTTTGCCTCTTACTCAGGCACGTTTGGGGACACTGCCTCATTAGAGATGCAGGCACTTAATATGTGGAGGTGAAGGAAGGTTGAAACAGCTTCGGCTCCTTTCTGGTCCTGGATTCTGTCTCTGGGGCCCGGCTGTAGATTTTACTTACCCTGTGTGCATAAGCAAAAAGCCTGGAAGTGATGATAGAGTTTTCTTTTAGCTAAGTGATAATCTATTCTGTTTTCTCACACTCAATTATTTTATATCCTCAGACACCAGGAGTGTGGGAGCGCTCCATTTCTTTATCCATCCCACACTGACTGAAAATCTTTGAATCAAATTCTCATTTATTTGGTTCTCTGAGCTCTGCTGCTCTTAACAACACTGGATCTTTGTCTTTTCCACTGTTTGTGTTGGAGCCCTGGCTGAGTTTGATACAATTTAAAAACACAAATCAACTGTGAAAACTGCGGAAATGCCTAGTCCAGTGAAATCCAGATGCATGTGTTTGATTGATTGTGTGCTTTCAAGCTCTGCAGTGCACTATTGTTGTTAGCTGCCCTGGATGGAACCATGGTATGAAACTGTGCAAAGAAATAAATCAATAAGTGATGAGTGAATGAATGGAGCCCACAGAAAACACTTGTATCTGTGAAGTTGTCCTTACAGTAGAAGTACTATCAAACTATTGAAATAGTATATTAATACTGAAATTTGGTTTATTTAGATTTTCTTTAGTACATTGTCAGCTTATACTTAAGCTGGAAGGAATTCACATTAACATTATATTGTGGCATTTTGAATATTTTTGTCTTCTGTAGATGACAACTGAACTGACACATCTGCAATTTTCTTGACATACAAGTCACACTAAACAATGCAAACAGCACAGATGACAGAGTATAGCTAGAATCCACTTTCTTTTAGGTCTTTTCAATGTCACAAGTGTTTGCATGCTGATGACTCAATATGGCATCAGCTGTTTAATTTACGCAGCTTTGAAGTATGTTAAACTTGTATATGACTCAGACTCTCTATCTTCTCCCAGAGGAAAAAGTTGTTTCAGGCGATACTGTGTGGGCTTGCGGCTGGTGACATTCTGCACTGTTGAATGTAATTAAAAACTAATCCAGAGCCCAGCGCAGCAGAGCGTGTTAACAGAATTGACTAATATGCCCACAGGAAGGTCTTGTACTATTGCAAAGTCTTCACCTGCAGTTGCCTCACAAACTTACTGGTGTTACCTGAACAATGGAAGCCAAACCAGCTTGTCCACATACAAAGTACAAGCTTTGTTTGTACTATAGGTCCACTGAACTGTATGTGCTTGTTCAGCATCTCTTACCTAAAGCAAGACAATTGAAATACTGCTGTAACTACCTCTGCTCTTTTGGGAGTGCCACCCACAAGATTTTGGAACCTGGCTGCAGGGATTTGCTCTCGTACAGTGATAACAGCATTAGTGGGGTTGGCCTGAGGTGAGTTTGGAGCACGGTGGGATAGTCAAATTCTTATTTTTTTTTTATTTTTTTTATTTTCCATGTCTTTGTGGAGGTCATCCTGTGCACAGGTGTAGTTTTAGTAGGTAAAATCAGTAAGTGTTGCCACAAAGCTGGAAGCACACCATTGTCTAAAATATAATAAGCAAAGCAAGAATAACCCCTTAAACCTGAACTAACTATTTTTGGCCACTTGTGGGATGTGGATACAACCTGCAGGTTAATCACAACTTCTGACATTATCACCTGTGGCACACCTGTTAGCAAACAGTTGCTTAATTACACATCTTGTGGTTAGAAGACAACATAATCCTTCGGTTGGGAGTCGTATCTCAGACCACTTGGCAAATTAAAGCCTGATACTCACTCTTTTAGCTCCATTTTGGTCTCCACCAACTCCTGAGATGAATATCTGGCTTTTTTGCTAAACTCTAAGCAATATTCACAAGCTTTTACTTTTTAAAACTTGTTCATGACAAGAAACCATGTTCGGTTAAATAAGCCGAGTTCCTGTTTGCTATGTACCATTGTATGTAGTAATCGACAACTATAGATGAATTGCGTTGAAGACAAAACTTAAATGTGGCAAGTTGTGGAGTTAGAAGGAGTGTCTTTTTCCTATGATTCCCAAGCAGGGTTATGGATGTCAGATTGCAATGGACATCAAAGATAATGATATCCTTGGAAAGTGTAAGTCACTAAACAATCTAAACATATATGTATCATGTGTTCAGATTTGAATGAATTATTACATTGCTGGTGGTTTTAAAGTAGCCCATCTTGTTTGCCCCCATGAACTGTGCATCACTGCTGCTGCAGCAACTGTTGATGTTGATCAGCAGCCAAACTACAATTAACTTCTGTTTGTTTTTAGACCACCTGCATCCACCCGTCACTTTCACCTCATACAGTATATTTATGTCTCTCTCTCTCTCTCTCTCTCTCTCTCTCTCTCATGTCTCTCTATCACTGTGCCTCCCGTGGACTTTAAAAACCTCTGGAATATAGCCAAACTATTTGTTGGTTAAAACTGGCACAAAAAGTTGCCAGAATTATCACAATCTGTCCAAATAAATGTTTACTTACCCAACTGAAGAACAAAACTGACACAGAAAAAAAAATCAAAATTAAAATTATTATTTTTTAAAATATTTTTAGTAAAGAAGTCTGCTTTGGGCTGTCATACCAGGAAATAATGTTGGTGTACTGCAGGAAAGTAGTAGTAGCGAACTGGACTTATAATGAGCTGTTCTGCATTAAAACAGTGCAGATATTAAAAAAAAAAAAACATAAAAGGAAGCCCAGCTAAAAAAGAAGTAACACTCTACCTGTGGGAAAGATGGTGTTATTAGACTCATTTTTTAATTATACAATGTGGAATTCTCTTGACAAGTTCTGAGTAGAAACATATAGCACTGTACAGTCCCACAGAGCGTACTTGGGGATGACGAACAGATGTAATTAGCTTCCAGTTTATTGCAATCTGAGCTGTGTCTCCCTGGTTGATCAGCTGCCTTAATCTCTTCTCTGGGGAGTGCAGGATATTAAACATAGGCCACTCGTCCTACATTACACCAAGTCAACGATACTGTAGCTTTGATGGACAAAATTGACTCTGCGAATATGAGCTACTAGCAATGAACAGAGGTGCCTTCTAGCTTCAGAAAGCCTCTGCCTTGCTTGCACTGAAACAACTCCTGAACTTTGTACATCTTTAAAGTAGAAAAAGCCAGCGGTTATTTAAAGGTTGAAGAATTTCTATTTTCACACTTTACACCCTAGGATCTCACATAAAAGTTTAGTGATGTCTCACTATGGTGAGCTGAGAGGCTGAAGAAGGCTCTTGACTTTGTTGTGGTGTTCATGAAAACACTTTAAAAGACTATTTGGACTTTGTTAGAGAGGAGACTGCTGGAGCTCTTTTGAACCTGGTGCACTGCATTCAGCCTAATATCTTCACTGTGTTACCTCAGAGCTTGAGCTTTCAGTTTTCATGTGATATTTCCATTAGTTTCTTTCTCCTAATGTAGGAGCAGGTGCTGTATAAAGGAAATGCTTTATTGAGACATAAATCAGCTTTTGTTTTTACTAGTATAACAAGATTTACTGTAGCTATATAGTCCTTGTCATCATACCTCACTATAGTGCAGCAGACCATTTTTGCCTGTCACTGGCAAGAAAAGATTTCATAGCTCAAGTTGAGCTTGCACTGACTACACCTTCTCTTTTCATAAAAGGGTTCAATGTCAGATTTCTAGTAAAGAGGTCTCCTTAAGAATAATTTGTTACTTACAGATGACATTTTATTGACCTTACAGAAACAGGTCTAGGACTCTACACCCATGCTAGCAGCTCTGTGAGGCTGTACTTAGCCACCACGATGTTTTGAAAAGCAGACGTCAGCATGCTGACATGCCCGGTGACAATGTTAAACATGCAAGAGTTTAGCAGGTATATGCTTTACCATGCTCATTATCTTAGATCGGCATGTTAGCATGCTTAAAAAAAAAAAAAAAGTATAGCTGAGGCAGATGGGAGTGTCATTAGTTTTGCAAGTATTTAATAATAAATATTGTACAAGTTATAAATTTGATCTGATGCTGTTGAGACATTTCAGTCAGAGCCACAGATGTGAACCACGTGGTGACACTAGAGGAGCAACGGCACTAAAATCAGCAGGATACATCATCTGGGAACCATGAATGTCTGAACTACATTTTACAGCAGTCCATCCAATAGTTGCTGAGATTTTATAGTCTGCACCAAAGTGGTGGACCAATCAAGATAAACTTTCTAGCAACTTATTTTAAAAACAAACCATGAAACCATGGGGAAAATAACATACAGTTAAAAAAAAAAGGAGATTTGAAGCTGCTCATCCAGACATCCTCTGCTCTTATCTGTGCTTTTGAGGAAAAATGAGAATTTGCCTTTCCCTGCTTTCTGCCTGTGCAACAGAGAGCGGCAGTGTCTCAGCACTTCTTTGGATCAGGAAGTCATAATTCAGCCTTTAGGGTATGTAACTGTGTCACAAGTAGTATTGCCAGTAAATGAACTCAGCCTGCACTGTCAACAGCAACTGGTGGTCCCACTAAGAAAGGCTTTGTGACTTTGTCCCAGGGAGTTGTGCTCACGCTGTGTTCTACTGTCAGAAGCCATTCTGTCTCGTTCGCTCTCGCTCTCCATCTCTTAGACTGAGTACATACGCAAAGAGGAAGCGTATCACAAATGCATGCAGACAAGCTTGCCTATGAATCAGAGAAGATTAGATTTGTTCGGCGTGCACACATGCACACACTCACGCACACACACATGCTCTCAGCTTCACCCTTTGTAAACTTTCCGCGGCTACACTGTGTGTCATTCCTGTTGTCATTCTAATTTTCATCTGAGGAACCCTGCCGAGGCAATAATGAACTCAAGTCATGAGGCAGGGGCCATGCTGAGTGGCTGTGGCTCGGTGTGTGTGTGTGTGTGCGGCAGGGAGAAAATGAGAGGGAAGGTAAATGGAGGAAAAGACGGTGTCAAAGAGCTGCCTGGCCAGATTTACGCGTGTTGTTTGTGTGCTCTGTGTGTACGTGTGTTTCTGAGAGCCGTGTATAACACTGTGCTGGTTTTAAATTAATCAGTGCAGTGGGGTGTATCGTCTAAGCCGCTGTAATGTGTCGACTCCTTTATTCAATTTGAGCAGTAATCTTAGAACTCCCCGCCGGCCTGCCTTCATCAGCCCCCAACTACAAAGCTAGCTTAACTTAGCCACAGAGACACACAGAGGGAGAGGAATGCTAAAGAGATAAGATCAAGATTATACTTAAACAAGTGGAACCAGACTAAATCTCCTCATTATATCGGCATCACGGTCAAGATGGACTGTGGTTGTTGGAGCAGCTTGAGATGGTTGGCTTCAGATGAAGACGGTGCAGCAAAGATTTCGGGACGCTCCTTCAGTGACACGCATCTGAGGTAAAGGTGCGACTCCTCTTGCGTTTGGCCTTTTGTCACAGTGAACTTCAGCACCATGGACAGCAGATCACAGTCACCAAAGCTGCTTCCCTCTGAGACTTTACAGCGTCTGTCCTGTTTGAATGGAGGTTCTGCACCTTTGTGTGAGGTCAGTGACCCCTAAGTTCTCTCAAAGAGACACACCTGCATGTGGTCCGAGGTTCTCTTACATGAGATTTCAGTTTCTGGACGGCAGGAAAAGAGCATGAAACATCTTTTTTTTTTTTTTGTAGTTATTCTAACTGTGTTTACTCTCTACTGTCTAGTGACATCAATGTCTTTTCCTCAGTGTGTAAAACTAACGTCTCTGAACATGGTTATTAAATCATTTACTTATGCTTTATGGATTATGCACCATTACTAAGATCAACTTTTCAGTTGCCAAGTGGCCATCAATAAACATGCATTGATCATTAATAAATGATCAGGAGCTTTTTGCTTTCTAAACCATCAAGTGCAGTTATAAGTAAATAATGGCAAATATTCATCATTTTTTTAGTAATACATATAAAGTCACAGCTTTTATCGGCAAAAGTTAGTAATTTATCTACAATTTTAAATCTTAATTCATGAGTAAAGGGCGATTAAAATAAGTCAAGTCTGCACTTTGAATAAAATGCCCTGCAGCCCTTGTACAGAAGGTGGGAAGACAGAGCAGGTGACCTGAGCAGAAACACCTGCCAGAGATTTGGTTGAAAGAGAAATATGTTGTGGCTTTGACTTTTAAAGTTCAAGTTTCCAGTCTAAACTTTTAAACTTCAATCTAAAATTAACTTTGGAACTGAAATAGCTTTAAACTAACTTTTACAAAGCTATTTTTTACAGCAGGCTATTTGTTTACATTAGTACTTCTACTTTTCTACTAAAGAGTCTTTGCCTTCACCGTGGAGGCAGTTTTTTATTCAATATCTCAAATGTGTGAAAATGTAGGTTATGAGATTTCTGGCATCGTTCTTAAAACCTGATGAACCTCAGAACTCGGTGGCAGGTTGAACCTCTCAGCATATTTCAGACCACAGAGCGCATCACTCCACCAGCTTTACGCTTTCATCTCAGCATGGTGACGACCCCCTGCCCACCACCACCACCACCCTCCCGCTAAAGTGATACCACACCGTGTACAGCTGACTCCGCCGCCCCCCCCTCCTCCTGCTGCTCTACCCACCCCGCCCACCGGGACCGGCGGCAGCGGTTGCCAAACCGCCCCCCGGGACCCGCGCTGCGGACGCGGCCATGCCGAGCGATGACACTCAACAGCCGGACTGCCGCCTCGTCTCATCCGTCTCCAGCGTTTCACAGAGGAGTAAGATGCCGTGAGATTTCCCCACAGGCCCTCAACGACACCTGGTTGTGAGTGAACCGGGGAGGGGAGGGGGGGGAGAAAGGGTGATAACCGACGCGATGGTTCGGGTTGTAGAACGAGCAAAGGGGGGCACCTGGCGTCTTTTATGACCGGCGCTGGAGAGAGGAAATCACCGGTGACTGTGTGTGGAGTCGCGTACGATACCGGACCGACCGCAGCTCCCAAAAAAAAAAAAAAAAAAAAAAAAAAAAGAAGCGGTCTCTCAAACAGGTTGCTGAGATTTTCTTCCATCTGAAAGGTAAGGAGGCATCGTGGATTTACAGCCGTCCGTGCGCCACTTCACGGCTCTGCGCATCAATTTCATCCGCTTAATTGAGTAAAAATGAGGCCAATCAGTGATGTAACAGCTGGTAAATTGACCTCCAGACACCACTTCACTCAAACGTGAGCTGTGTTTGTTTCAGGAAAGTACTGATTTACGGTTTTTTTTTATTTTTCAAGGAGGTCGCATCCACTGTAGTTTGACATTACTTGCAATGATGTGGATCCTGAATTAATAACAATAGCCTAGTGGACGGTAAGGTGGGTGAAACAGATTTAACCCTTCATCCAACTCCTCCTTATGATAATTCAATATGCATTAGTCTGTTTGCATTAGGCTAACATTTGATTTGATTTGAATTTATAGACTTAAATGAACAAATATATGTTTGGTTTTGCAAGATTATGACCACTTTCATGCAGATTTCATGTTGTTTAGTGTCTTTCAGATTTCAGTGTACAAAACTGCAATCTGCAGAGCACAGGCCAGTGTGAGCAGTGACCGGGTGAATGTGTGAGTGAGGCGGTGGATGAATGCAGGAGTGATGAATGAATAGATTTATGATGTGAATGAAAACAGATCCATCTGACTGACTTTCTCGCCCCTTGCAAACAAACAGGCTCCTCTACCGTAGCTGCAGTGCTGACCACATCACTGCTTGGGCCTGAGGCGTCTCTCCACATCGTGGTTATTACTGATGTCATGCTTTTTTTCTTTTGTTTGTTTTGTTTTTTTGCATTCCCAGGGGGCTTTGCAGCACCGCCGAGGATGCTATCCCCCAGATGGTGACTTCTACAGGTAAGGTGTGTGTTTGTGCATCCTCCTGAACAATATATCTCAGACTTACCCATGCACACACTTTTTTTTAGGGAGCCAGCTATAAAGCTACAAGGTTGTTAAAGTAGTGTCTCTGATCTGTGCTCTGCACCTCAGGGATCTCGCTCTGGGCCAACTGTGCTCGCTTGTGTTTCAGCTCTTTTCTTATATCTTTTGCCATTTTCTGCACAGAATTCAGCCCCTGCTCAGTCCACCAGTCCAGTGCTTGCGTATTCAACCATAAGTGATCCAAAATAAATAATACTGAGGTAATTATGACTCCTGTTAGCCACTCCAAAGAGAGAAAGAGACCTCGAGCGAGTGTACGCGTTGTCAGTCATATGGAAAAAAAAACGGATGACTGAATTCCGTTTAGACTATTTGAAAATGAAATCATCCACTTTTCCTCCCCCTCCCCTTGTTTTTCCACTCCTCTGCTGCCTTTGTTCTGTCCTGCTCGGGGTGTCTCTGTCCTAGATGTGGATGTGTTCCTCTCCTCACACGCTGAGATGAGTGCTTTCAGAGGCGGACGAGGCAGAGAAGTCCCGATTTTACTACCTGGCTAAATTGCCCTGTGATGGAAAAATATTGTTAAAGGAATGATACTTGAATAATTGAAGCCCCAGGGCTTTAAAATTGCAGGGACTCGCTGTGATTTTCAGCACAAAGTCGGAGGCCACCTCAACGAAATATTCATATCATTATTTAAGAATGGATATATCAAGGAGCCACTCAGGTACTGCCACCCTCTCACTCCATCTCTGCCCTCGACTCTCTGCGTAAGGTCTCTGCTCCCCTTCTATCTTCTGTTGTAAACTCATCTCTCGGCTTCTCCATTTCCCATCTCTGAAAGGAATTTAAACTCATCCCGCTAATAACTTGATTTTGAACAATATCCTCTATCTAACGTTCTTGAATGGGAGTTCAAAATGAAACGCTTTCAAAGCTTTCCAAGATAATAACGTATTCACACAGTTCTATTCTTTTTATCTGCAATAATTTGCAGATTCCCGGTTCTTTAAATATGAAGATTTGCTGCTTCCCCCTGTTTTATATGATTGTAAACTGAATATTTTTGGATTTTAAACTGCTGATCAGACAAAACAAGTTTCCTGTAGACGTCACTTTGGCCTTGGGAAACTTGGGGTGTTCATTCTTTTCAGACATTTTAAGCTAGAGTCAGGAGATAGCTCTAAAACTTAACGTGCTTAAGATGGCGGAAACGGTGGGAAACAGCTCGTTGGCTCTGTTCCAAGTTAAGAAAATCTGGGGGTTTACAGGGAGCAGTGATTCCTGGACTCTTCATACGGCTGCCTGGCAATCAGCAGAGACTCCAGGAAGTCACTGCTCCCAGCCAAGAAATATGACCCCTGTGAAACCACAACCTGATGTTTTTAAACTTCCATATTTTCACAGATAAAAGAATAACGCGTACAATGTGTTAATTAGAGAGCTGTAGAGGTGGTGGTAGGAAGATTTTGTCGTTTCACCCTGTTTAAGGTCTTTGTGCTAAGCTAAGCTAATCGGCTGCTGGCTCCAGCTTCATGTTGAACGGACAGACATTAGAGGGGTATCAATCTTCTCATCAGCAAGAAAGCAAATAAATGTAATTCTCAAAATTCTGAATTATTCTTTTAACTTTAAACAGATAAATTGGGTTTTCTAATTCCATTTTCCTGGTTCAGTCGTAACTGCATCACAAGGGGGGGAAAAAAGCTCCAAATCTCAAAAACACAAATCATCACCACATCATCTCACTTGAAACTTCTGAGGGAAGCAGAGTTTTTATCTCTCTGGGTTTCGATCAGGGATAAAGGATGGGAGGGTTGGTGGTGGTCGTGTGTCTTTGTGCTGAATGTGGGTGAGTGTGTGTGTGTATGTGTGTTGGCTGACTGCTAGGATCGTTTCATTTCCCACAGAGAAAACAAATTAAAATGTGACACCTCCCTCAGCTGCCTCTCTCCTGCTTTTCACTGTGTCAAGAGACGACAAAACTGCTAAATATAGTCCTGCAAGTGGAGTGTCAAACCTCTCCACCTCTCCCTCAACATTTCCACCGTTATGAAGGCCGTAACTACATGATGCTCTGGCAGCTTGGACAAAGGTTTAATCATCTCGCCAGTTGTGTTTTTAAGTATCATTTCATATGCTACAGAAAGAGAAGACAGAGCGAGAGAGGAAGAGCGAGAAAAGGAAATATCGATTTGTGTATTAGCAGGGGGATGTGGCTGAAAACAATATCATAATTCATATTAATATGATTATATTCTGTCACAGCATGGAGATACACGCAAAATCTCATCAAACTGTCAAACTAATGCTCAATGAAATGAACTGTATTTCACTGTTTTGCATCACAACAAAGTTTTTTTTTTGAACACCGGAGTCATCAGCACTGTAGATTTAGTTATGAGTGTCAGTTTTAGTTATTTCCACTTGCCCGGTTTGGTACGTTGGAAAGCTCTCAATAATGTGATACCCATGAGTTTCAGCTGCCACAGGAATCCAGACAGAGGCTTGAATAAGAGCTTGAAAATGCTCTGTTGATTCAATTGGGAACAAAACAGTGCTCTGTGGTCATTAGAATTAATCTAATATTAACCCAGAATGCAAAAGTAAAATGATACCAGCTGCTGATTCCAGTTTTAATAGAGCGTGTTCTTTAATTTTAGCTTGCTTTTGCTGGCAAACAGATTCCCAACCTCTGTGACTGGATATTTGCCAAAGAAATCCTACTTGGAAGATAAAGTTGACTTCTCTGCTCATGTTTTAATGTGCACTAGCTTACCCCATTAACTTTTTTTTTTTTTTAAATCAAAGAACCAGATATTTTCTAATGCGAGAGGCCATTTATTTGTGCCATTTCATTTCCTTTTCCAGCCTTGGACGTGCTCCAGCTGTAAGTCACCTCACATTAGCTGTGCAGAAAATCAAGCAAATATTACCACATTGCATTAGGATGGTATGAACCTTCCACCACTTGGTCGTGACTCACAGTTCAGTTACTTTTTGTATTAAATCATTATTTAAGACTTATTTTAGATCTTTTCTAATGTGATAATGCAATAAGCTGATACCATCACCATGAAGTTGAATTGAAGTTCATTTTGAATTATCACCCTGCTCAGTGTTTTGAATTGAGTGGCAGTGCTGACTCTCTCACACGCACACTTCCAGGGTAGGCACACACACAAACCGCCTCTCATCACCTCTTGGCTACCTTCAAAATCCCTGCAAATCTCAGGGATACACATTTTCCTCGGGCCTCCTCTTGTACAGTGAGGAAGTGGAGCCTTTACTTACTGTCACTGAAGCCTATTTGACAGATACACACAGCATAACAGGAGTCTTCTGGTCACCTGGGACTTGTCCACTTAATGACTTTGAGGAGGTTTTTTTTTTTTTTTTTGTGTGTGTGGCGGAAATCAGATGCCTGTTGGCTCCTCTGAATCTTCCTCATCCCCCTTCATCCCTGTCACTTCTCCAAGTCAGCATCTGAGGATTTCTGGCAGATCCTCTAACTCCTTTCAGGGCACAGTTAAATCTAAGGATGGTTTATGTGTGTGTGTGTGTGCGCGTGTTTCCTCGGGCTTGTGTTTGCGTGTGTCTCCCGGTTGAATCAGACAGCTCTGAACCCACTGAGAGTCATACATGAACTGCTTTGGTTAAGATACTCTGACAGCGTTGGAGTTGAGTCTCCCAACCTCTGTCACTTGGCGTCTTTGTCTCTCCAGTCTGTTGGAAACTCTCTAATCTGAGGCTTTACCTCAACACTCCCTTTTCTAGCATAATTTGGTTGCATGTTAGTCAAAATCACTTATTTTTGGTTCCAGAAAGACTCCATTGCTTTGTCTGTGTTGATACACATCAGGGAAGAGCCATACATTTCTGCATAAATGTGCTACAGTAGCCTCAGCAGTCTAACACAGCTCTTAAACTGACGTGATGCTGTAGAGCAGGAGGGGGAAGATGTGGTGATGTGTCGCAAAAGAGGAGGATGGGATTTAAGAGTGAAAGGGAGACAGAGAGGGTAAAGAAGAGACAAGAGACATAAGGAGGACTGAGGAGACAGAGATAGTGAGCAAGGGAGGGAGGAGATGGAAAAATGTGGAGCAAGAGAGACTTCACATCGCTTTTAACGACATTAACGTGGCCTGTGGTGTATATAATTTAGTACGATGACGCAATGGAAGATACTGCACCGAGTGAGCTCACAAGAGAAGCTCATATGCTCATTTCAACACACACACACACACACACACACACATTTCTCTCTGTGATGTTGTTAAATTTGTCATACATTCATTTGTATTCAGTGTTAACTGATATGATGTATCATCCTAACTCTACCTTTTTTTGCAGTCACCGTGCTTTTTTGTCTCCGTTCAGACACTCAGAAAGCAAAAGAGACACACAGAGAAAGAGATCTCTGGCTGGGTTTGACTGAGGGAACATGTGGCTCCACAGCCAGGCAGCAGACCAAAACCACCCAGCCCTAAACTAACATTTGTTTTAATCCTCTGGCGGAGGTTCTCCAGTTATGACAACACAACAAGTGCCAGAACATTGAAACCATTTCATTAGGCTCCAAGACTAAAATTCAGCCTTGGGAGGCTCGTAGCTTTCAGAAAATTGCATTAATACACCAGTAATGAGAGAGAAACTTGAGTTTTTCTATCAGTTTAATTTAGATAATTAAATGTTGTTCTTCGACTGAGACATATCTGGATGATTCAGTTAATCAGCTTGCGCAGTGGATAAATAAAGTCGACTGGTGGTGTAATTACTTTAATGGCAGTGCTTAAAACGAATCTTTCTGCCGGAGCTTAAACATATAAATTAGTTTAAATTAATGTCAAATTCACGCATTTCACTTACTGATATAAAAGGCCATTCTGTCTGAGTGCATTAATGTTTAGAGTGTGTGGTGTTATTTGGTATTTTAATGTGACATATTCTGTATCTGTTCCCAACAACTAATTAACCACTTCCTGCCAGATAGACCTGTTTACAAGAAGGTCTGTTTCTTTACTGTGTGCTTTACTGTCATTTACAACATTTTCGCTCCTGTGTGAATCAGAGCTATTTGTTAAATTATTATTCCCCTGCAATACAAAAATTCAAATGAATTTTTGAATTTTGGTGGTATAGTAAATTTGTTTGTGCTCGTGATGCACGTATCAGTATGAAGCAAATCCTGTCCACACGATGACAATTAAACCTGCAACTCCGAGATGCGCTTTGGAATCGGTCACAGGCGACTGACATGACAGGGGACGCACGTACGCCTCAGACTTAGCATGCTGAAACTATACTGCACATATGCATGTAACACACGGGCCATATGGCTGGCGTGAACGGTCGGTGCTGCTGCACTCAGCATACTAATTCATCCTGACTGTCATTTTCTCATCCAAAGTGGTCCTGTTGGAATTCTCATGGAAGTCTAATTATGTTCAGTTTGCGCCTGTATGTTAGCTTATTCCAAGCCATATGAATTCCAGCTAATCGTTTTAAGTCATAACTGTGTCAAAGTCCCACATGTTAAATGAGGATTTGCTGCCTGTCTCTGCCTCATATCACTGTAAACTGAATATTTATGGGGTTTTTTTTTTTTGGACCGTTGAATAAACTAAATAAGCACTTTGAAGTACATCACTTAAGGCAACATGTACCAGTCACCAGTCATTATTTTCAACATTTGATAGGCCAAATGATTATTTGCCCTAATCAAAAGAGCAGATTGATCACCCATGAAAGCTCTGTATCTTTCTCCAGTTCACCAGTCCACCACCTCTTTCTCTCCCTGCAGGAGTTCCAGTGAGAGGAGGTTTTGAGAGTGATGCTCCACAGGCCTGTCATGGTTTCCTACCTTCTCACACTCCTCCATCTCTGCATCTCCCGCCGTCTTCTAATGTAGGTCCATCTATTCTGTGAGAGCTCGGACATTTCTGTGCTTATTTGTTGAGTTTGTGGGAGTTAGATGAGAAGATCGATATCACTCTTGTGTCCAGTATGGAGTTCAACTGGGAGGTGATTAGCTTACCTTACCATAAAGCCTGGAAGCAAGGGGAAAGCAGCTAGCCTGGCTCTGTCCAAAGTTCAAAAACACACTTACTAGCATCTCTGAAACTCACTAATAAACACAATGCATCTAATGTGATATGTTGCACTGATCTCTCTGAATGGCTGATTTTAAATTAGATGAATTCTTTATATAGTGGTTCATGTTGGATGAGACATTTTGACATTTTGAAAACAGTTTTCTGACACTTCCCAATATCCCTGACTCTGCTGGGTCTGAACAATGTGGTGGTGTGTTATTGTGTACAGACAAAAGAGCAAAAAGGGTATCAGCCATCTCATGTCGCTCCCAGAGAGAAAGTGAATATGTGCAGAAACAGAACGAGACCACAGGGCATGACGACTCGATGGTTGGATGAGAAATGAAAATAACGTGAACCCAACACAAAACCTTTGGGAGATTTTGGTTTAACGTGCTGAACAGCTCTCTCCATCATTTCATGTTTAATTTGTGGTCATGTCATTTTGGATTTCAGGATTTTATTCATTTTTATCTTGTGTGTCATTTTATTTGTCCTTTAACATCTTGGAAGCATGTTGGACATGCATGTTCTACCTTGCACTTTTAATGTCTGTAATCTATAAATAAATCGTATCGTATTGTCAAAACACCAAATTAGGGGCGAGTGGTGTAATGTCTGAGACTTGTAGTATTTTTGAAAGATTTATTAAGGACCATTGAAGCTGTTCTGCAGGTTTGTGGGGCCCCAGCATCTTACTTACACATTTAATGTTGTTTTTTTCCTTTCATTTATCACCCATCTGTATCTGTGAGGCCTGAAACAACCTCAGCTGTCTGATAACAGCTGCATGATAACCAGCTGGTTACAACATGTTTCATCAGTTGCAGTTACATCATGATGATACATGAATATACTCATTTAGCCTACACCGGTTATCATTGCAGACACTATAGAAACCTTTGTTGGACCTAAGTATGCAGAGTATTCTGCAGCAATACTGACATCCCGGTGTCTAATAGGCTCATTCAGAGTGTCTATTTCTCTGTCTTCAAATTTCCATCTCTGTCGGCCTCCATCTTCTTCCCTCTCTATTGCTTTCATCTCTCTCTGTCTCACTCTGAAGGGTTTGATGGAGAGCTGGTCGAATGTCAGCGGGAACTATTGTTATAACCGGAGGAATTCTCGCCGGAGTGATACTGCTGTGCATTGTAGCAGTGCTCTGTTACTGTAGACTCCAGGTATCGCTGTGTTGCTTCGTATGCATGAATTTGAAATTTGACAGGAGGATTTTCTTTTTAAGTAAAACATTTCAAAACTTTTTGCATGATAAAGCTTTAGATAGATGATCTATAAAAAACTGAGCTCAGTGATCTGTGAATATGGTGAAATGAGTGACATGAAGATTAGATTAAAAAATGAACTGATCCTAATCCTGTTGTGCATGCACAGTTTTTTTTATCTTTTGTTTCAAATGGTTCTTTTTAGTGTAGTATCAGTACACTATGATGTAATTTAGCCTTTAAATGTATTTTGTGTACAAAATATACACTCTGTTGTACAGTGCTCACTTAAATACAGTAAGCACTAAAGGTCTCTCTCTCAAACTCTCTCCCATCCACCTCTGCAGTATTACTGCTGTAAGAAGAATGGTTCTGAGGTGGACATGGGCTCCGTGGTGGGGGCGGACCCTCTCTCTCACTTTCCCTGCAACACCTGCAACGCTCTCGCCATGGACGGCGCCGCTATCACGCCCGTCTCTCTGGATCAGCTGGACACGGGCTCTCACCACAACCACTGCCCCACCTGTTCGCCGTACCCCCTCCGTTCCGGACTCACAGACAACATGCGTAACGGAGGGGAGCGGCTGGGCTTCCATACCTACTACGAGAACCCGTCCGTCTCTCTCCCCCTGTCTGCCAACCCGCAGGGCTCCGCGCCTCTGAGTTACTACAGTCCCACGGACATGTTTCCTCCCCTGCCGCGCCCCTACAGCACCCAGGTCTGACCTCTGCTGCACCATGATGACACACAGACACACGAAAGACTTTACTTTCACACACGACACTTACACATTGGGCACATGCCCTTTTGTTTGGGACTAAATTCAGGTGATGGATTACAATACAGCACAATTACACTCACTACCCACATCACTGCACATGCTCACTTCAGCCACAGATTTATCCAAGGGGGTGACCCATAAACTGAACAGAGCCTTGGTGTGGGCAACAAATCCACTGACCAGCCCTTTGAGCTGCAGACAGCTGATAACACGGTGTTAGTTGCCTCAGTTTGTTTCGTACATGTGCCACTAAAAATGTGTCTTTGGTAACTGGATAGTTACAGGTGTGAACTCACCTGCAGGTGGCTGGGAGATGTGATCACACATGTACTGTATAGTGTGAACACAAAATGGGCCCCGTGCACACTGGAGAGCCAAGTCGTTTTTCTTGTTTAGGTGCTAGGGATGCAAATTTGAAGCAGTTCCCATAAGCCATGTTAATGATCAATTACAGGTTATTGATGAAATACAGGATTATTTGCCCTGAAAGCTCATTTTAACAAACCCAAACCCAAAGGAATTATACACTTGTGTTATAAGAAAATAGTTTGATTCATGAATGAAATAAAACAAAATAACTTAGATTTAATTTAAATTTTTTGGTCACACTTTACATTCTGGGTTTGCTGTATTTTAGTAGTAATTATAGGAAAAGTAGGAATTTCCTTGAAAGAGAAGATGATGGTAAGAAAAATCTTTAACCCCAAGTAAATATTTATTGAGTTTATTATTGGTATTTATTATTATTGCTATTATTATTATTATTATTATCCGTTTATTATTGGTAGATTTATTCTCTACATACAGTGTGTTGAAATGTATGCTTGCCTGTTCACATTTTCTGCCTGTTCAGCTGATCTCCTAGCACTGACTGAATAAATAACTTATGTTAGCAATTCATGAGAGTTTACTCCTCGAACATAGTCTCTCTTTTCCCTATAAATGGCACCAAATTACAGCGAAAGTATCAGAAGATTGTCAGAAAATTACGCATCCATAAAAGAAAACAAATGTTTGTGCTTTGGCTCCACTTGCTGTTATTCCCATACGACACCAACAACAATTAAAAAGTTCAGGCACAATAATTCTACACAATTTACAGGAGCTCAGTTAGATTTGATTGGACATGCAAGGCACTTTAAAACAAAGGTCAAAAGACAGAAGCCTTATCAAGTTAATATATTGATCATTCATTAATTAATAGTAGTTTTAGTGCGACAAACATAGCTGGATTACATTACTTGATTTTTGTTTGTCAAACACCTTAGATGAGATGCTGAAGTCCATTTACCCAATGCAGGTTCTGAATCGCCACACAAATCCCCTTTTCATCCTTTTTTCTGTTTTTTCACACTTTTTTTCCCACACTTTCCACACACATGAACTCAAAGGTCAAGTCAAATTTTAGTTGCATTTCACAAATCACCAATTTACCTCCAGGGGCTTTACGTCTGAGCCGTGAGGTGAAATCTGATCACAAGGAGACATCACTGAAACACACTGTGATGAGAGGTATTAGCTGCCGCCTGTCGTAGCTTGATCTTCACTTTGTGAACACACAGTATCTGGTTACAAAAATACAGAGACTAAAATCTGGATCACTATCACTTCTTCAGTTTCTGTTTCTCCTTCCTGCATTGTCCCACGCCCCCCAGCGTTAACTGAAAGTCTCAAAAGCTAGTTCCCTCCCCCCACCCTCCCCAGCTTACTGTACATGAGGGCTAACAGTTTTTCTATTAGGTGTACTTGTTTGCCAGCTGTAGAAACTACTTATGGAGCTTGATAGTTTTTGTCCAGAGGAAAGACATGAGGAGCCAAGGAGAAGCATTTTTGTGCATCTTGCAATTATTTGAGAGAGTCTAGTTTCAGTTTGCTACAAAAAAAAAAGTCCGGTCCGCTAGAAGAGTTTGTTTACTTCTATTTTCACTTCTGGTTAACTGCAACTCAGAGGAGCTTGGTTCTGCAGTGTCTTCCCTATGAGCTGATGATGTACTAGACTTTTTACACATTGAGATGGACGAAAAGAACAAAAGTGTCCTCAGAGATGTTTTAAGCACTAACCAGATACTAGGATCATGTACCATATTCTGTTGAACCTGAAGCTTCAGTTTTTGTATCTATAAGCCATTATATCTGCTATACAGTACAGTAACAAGATGCAGTGTTATTCCACAGTATATGCCTGAATCTATATATTTTTAAGGAAAATTGTAGTTTTTGTGAAGGATGTCAGGGTTTAGGTGTGTTTTAGTGAGTTTGTACCAAATGTGAGCTTTTCCATGCTCTTCGATTGTTATTATTCTATCTCGATTTTAATTTGTGTTCCTGTGTGTTTTGATACAACAGAGGAACACAATGGGAAGAGAATGGGGAAATTACATTTGGAACTGGAAATTTACTTTATTCAATTATTAAACATTGAAAAAAAAATTTTTTTAAATACAAAAAATTACAATGGTATTTAGAATAACAGATTAAAGATTATCATTTAAAAGACATATTAAAGATATTTATTCTGTATATTCTCACATCACAAAGTTTCCACTGAGCTGTGAGCTTCATTATCACATCTCCTGACTTTCCTCTCCTCACAACTCATTGTCGTTTGGAAGTATGTGCTACATTATATATGTAAAATGACTTTTTGTCACCGCCACTCAGCCGACATACTCACTCACACACATTTGGTCCCTATAGTGTGGTGAAAGAGGTTTATTTTTAGTGCCCACTGGTTCTGTGTTTGTGGCAACACAAAGAGCACCATAGCTGTATCACGACTGACCTGTACGCCTTTTCTTTTCAGGTTCCCTGTTTCTTGTTCTGATGAAAAATGTATTTTTCAGATATTTCTGTATGAAACTAGAATAAGTTTTTGGTATATCCTAATACAGTAAGAAAAATCCACCGTGTTTCACAAAATGTATTTTTTTTTTTTTTTTTTTTTTTTAGGAAGAATAAATGTTTATACATCTTCCTGGACTTTTGGTCTGACTTACAATAATTTAGAAAGTCATTATTGAAATCACCGTTTCAGGTTTTTAAAAAAAAGAAAAGCACCGACATGTAGCGGGAAGCTCTGACAAACCACAGAGGGACACATTAAAAAGTTGAGCAAAATCTAAGACAGAAGTGAAAAATAGCAACTCATACAAGCTTAAGGGAAGGGAAGGGAAGTGAAACTTGGGCAAGACATGAAACTGATGTGTCATCTGTAATGAAAAAGAAGACAAGAAATTAAATGAGAGATTTCACGACGAAGTGAAAAATTGGGAGAAACTGCATCATGACGTGGGGTTGGGGGGTGGGTGGGTGGAGGTGCCGAATCCTCTTTGTTATTCTGCATTCATGCTTTGGTATTCTTTCGCTTTACCTGCTGGACCCGTTTGCTCTCCTGCCTGGCTGCTCAGCCCATTATAATAATAGAGCGACGGGCCTGTGTCACACAAACACCCGAGGGTGAAATATCCCAAATACCACATCATTTACTCCCTCCAGCCTTCATCAGCAGAGTTTAGTCGGCAGTCTGGCAGGTTCACGCAGCAGCCCTGCCAGCTAGGGTTAGAGTGTGAGTGTGTGAGCAGGAATAGACTAAAATAAAAGTGTAAGAAAAAAATAATTACAGGATCTCATTATCAGCAAATAAAAAAAATAAACAGGTGTTTGGGTGTGTGTGTGTGTGTGTGTGTGAGAGGGAGAGAGGGAGGGAGGGAGAAAACAGGTGATGTGATAAGAAAGGTGAGCGCTGTGGTGGGTGTGTCCAAGACTCGTTCTTTCAGACACTCTCCCAGGTCTCATATAAACCTTGTTGAACCTGTTACTGCCAATACACCTGTAAAACACACACACACACAGGCCTTCACCAGACACTGTGTGTAAGTGGTTCTGACTACTACTTGTTAGGTGGCAGTGTGCATGAGTGTAGCTACACTTCACCTTTGGAGTTGGAGTATCTCTTCCTGTTCTCCACCTTTGGACCGTAAGCTGAGCTTCCTGTGCCAGGACGTCTTGGACTTTGTCCCTGTTATGATTATACTTTATTCCTGTTTATACTCTCACGCTGGACTAAACCGCTCGCCTGCATCACAGCGGGCACAAACAAGACGCCTTCATCTTTCTGAACTCGCGTTACATCTACCAGCTCTCCTGGTGGATTTCTCTCCATTTCTGTGATTTGAATCGGAGGCTTCGTCTGCAAAGGCTGCAACTGTTGGTGTGCTGTTTGTGTGTGTGAGCGGCAGCAGCCCCTTGGGGTTGCATATTTGGGCAGTATGATGGAGGAGGTGTCCGTGATGATGGCATATGATGCCCATGTTATGGAGCAGATGAGCGAGGAGGAGATCCTGGCCTGTCTGGTGGCTGAAACAGGACCAAAATTCACAGTAAGACTCTCATTGCATTTTAGTCAATTGTATAAGAATTTACTTTCCTTATAGAGCGCAACAAACATCTCAACATTAACAAACCAAAACCATGGCATGATTGGAGTATTTGTAGGGATATGAAAAGCAAACAAAGAATTTTCCCTTTTCAGTCAATGCAGTGCACCTAAAAACCTGCAGATACAAAACTTAGTTCTGCAACTTTTTCCTACATCAACAGACAAACAATTGCTTAAGAGTTAGACTGATCCAAAAAGCCAAAATGAAACTTGTACACTTCCTATACTGACTGACAGCTACAAGCATGAGCAGACTCCACACTGCAACTTAAAGCACATTCCCCTGCATGACAGATGTGTGATTGGAGACAGAAGGAAATGCATTCTGATTGCTAATTTTAGATATCTGAGATATGGAAATTGTCATTTCAGGCTTGAAAAAAAATTCTCCTCCACTATTATTCCTAAATTATCATCCCTCCCATGTGCTCAGGTGTATCTTATCTTTGCTTTATTCTTATCTGGATCTGTTTTATAGGGCCTGGTCTTGATTTGTTGTGCTCATACTGCATCCGGCATCAGATCAGTTTGGGGATAGCTTTCTTCCTTTCAGTCAAATGTGACAGTTTCTCCACATTACTGTGTCTCATTAGACTTGACTCTCTTCCCTCAGGTTCCGACAAAGAAAGCCAAACTGAGGGAAAGTCGGCTTCAGATAATGGATGATGTTGAGAAAGAAGACCCTTTGGACAAGTACCTGGTCAGAAATCTTTGACTTCCTCCAGTAATAAAAGCATTGAAGTTATTCCACTGATAAAAAAAACAGCCACAACATAAAATCCTTTCCCATCTCAGCAGCAGATAAAAGCTACATTCTCCTCTTCTTTTTCTGAAGTGACCTGATTTCTGGTCTTAAGCTTTCTGAAGGCTGGAGTCTTTGTGCTGCCGTCTGCTACGGACCCTGATAGATTTCTGCGTGTTTTTCCAGAAGGAAAACCGTCAGCTCCAGCAGGCCAGCCTCCGTCTGGAGCAGGAGAACGACAACCTGGCCCACAGACTAATCACCAGCAAGGTCGCCCTGAGGAACGCTCTGGACGAGGTACGATTAGCTGCAGCTCTTCCCAAAAAAAGGGTAAAAAGGTTTCATTTAAAAATGCATAATCACCTGCTCGAGGTCACCATTGTGACATTTCAGCACTGGAGCTCAAAATGTCCACCAGCCTCTGCTTGAACATACTCTCATTTTATCTGGAGAGACATGAAGCGTATACCCATGCTTTAAGATTGTCTTTTTTTTTAATGAAATGGTTCAGCAAAAGCCTGATATATCCTGGTGTGGAGGTGATCGAAACTTTGAATGGGGATTTAATTTTCTTTGTGTTTAAGTTTTCTAACTTTATCACTAAAAAACGAGAAAAAAGCCAAGATGGACAATTTAAGTAGGTTTGATTTCTCCAGTTTTACACAATACTGTGATTTATGAATTTTGCTGTACGCATGAAGGCCTAAAATTACATTTTTAAATTTTATTTTGTGAACTGGTTTTCTTTATTTTAGACCATTTGTAATATTTTTTGCTTTCTGATAACATCATTTCTTCGTTCATTTGAAATAAAATGATTTAACTGATAAATTCTGCTGTTTGTGCCGTGTTGCCAGGCGGAGGACAGAGTGGATGAACTCACCAAAGACCTTCTGCAGACCAGACATCGGCTGCAGGCCACGGAGGAGGAGAAGAGCGGGAAGGAGGAGGAAGCTGCAATGGCAAGAAGAAAGATTTTCATGTTTCTGATTATTAGAATGCCATATAATCATAGTCATAGGAGCATGCAGGAGTAAAGGATTTCTCCTCTTACAGCTAAAGGAGGTGTTTCGGAGAGAGCTGGAGAAAGCTGAGCAGGACGTCAGGAGGTCATCTGGCATCGTCGCAGAATACAAACAGGTACAGAGAATCAGTGACAGCGTGATGGGAATGTGAAAAATGAAAATGAGACTGCCGGGAATTAGGAAGCACACTTTATAAAAGACATATTAATAAAGGATTCTCTTGTGTTTTGCTTAATGATGCTAATATCAGATGCTCTTTCTCTCAGATCTGCTCTCAGCTGACAAACCGTCTGGAGAGGCAGCAGGCCGCCCACAAAGACGAGCTAGATTCACTCAAGGTGACAACGTGTACTTTCATCTCTGCTTTTATGTAGTCGGTTCATGTTGTAGGAAATCATTTTCAAAAAGTGTTAACGCCTCAGTTGCTTAACCTTCCCATTAGAGATCATTTATTACAGCAGGTGTCAGTGGTTTTTAATTGCCTGGATGTCATATTTGGGGCGGAAATGTCTTCATCCCATCTCGTATTATATCTGTTTTCTCTTATTTTCCGTGTCTGCAGAGTGCAGTGAAGGCCTGCGCTCGCTGTCAGCACATTGTAGAAAGACACGAACCACTGAGTGCAGGTCAGACCTCTCCAACAGCAGCTCTGACAGAAGGCCAGGGGCTGCTGACTGAACCAGGCCGGGAGGAAGACAGTGAAGGTCCTGAGAAGGCAGAGCAGAGGAGGGAGGACCAGGAGAAGGAGTCCCTCAGGGATCAGGTCAGGGAGCTGGAACAGGAGTTGGCCCGGACCAAACTCCAGATGGTGGAGGCTAAGTGCAAAATCCAGGTACATTTTGGCACATACAGTACCCTCACACCAGCGTGCGGGTCAAATGATAATTATCAGAATGTACATGAAACTGTATTTGTACTTGCGGGGACTTTCCAGGGAATGTACGCTGAATTCATGAACCTAATTATCTCAATTACCTGCCCAATTTTCTGTAAACATAAGCCCTTGAAAATAAATGATCGGAGCGGATCCCCCAAAGTCTAGGTCCTGTTGGTGGTTAGGTAAAACACATTTGACAGCACTAGAAAGCAGAAGTGATATAGTAGATTAGAGTGGAAAGGAAAAGGGAAAATATTCATTCACAAGGAAACAAGCGTCATTTCTGATCTTAGCAAATTCCCAGTTTAAATTCGAAACCCTAAATCCAACCTTTATCCTTAGTAAGCCCCTTTAGAAAGTGATAATAATAATAAAGTGTAATAATTTCCCTCGATAAGAACACTGTAATAGTATACTGTGATATACTGGAAAGAAACCTAAATATCAGTATGTACATTTTAAGCACTTTATTTCTTTCGGTGCCAACTTGAAGTGATAGAAAAAATGTATCTAAAAAAGCTTATTAAATTGTGTTTCACTATACTTTAAAATGTGTTATTCCTGTAGTAGTAGTAGTATTTCAATGTACTTAAAATAAGTATATTGTAAAGCAATACTACTTCACATGACTTTATTGTATTTCTTCTTAAATACACTGCAAAACATGCTACGCATATGCTATGCAAACATGCATATGCTATGATCAGTCTAAATATAAGAACAGTTCCAGTGGATCTACATGTACTATAACTACTATCAGTATGATGTTGATGAACTGACTCAAGAAAGTCATATTGAATTCATATTTTATAGAAGTAGTATTAAGGTACAATTAAAATAAGTATGCTAATAATAAGTCTATTATACTTTGAAAGTACAGTACAATAATATACCATTAGTACATTATTTAAAATTATAGTTTGATCAGTTTAAGTGTAATAAAGTGGATTTTCTTATACTTATACTTTACGTCTTATAAAATGAAGACTTTTAAAAATATTTTTATGACAATATTATAGTGTTTTTAAATGTTTTTGAACTTAGAGCAAAGTTCACACTTTTCATTTGTGTTATTTTCGAACAGGAGCTGGAGCACCAGAGGGGAGTCCTGGCCAACGATCTGCAGGAAGCAAAGAACAGCTGGATCAGCAAGGCCTTCACCTCCCTGCGGACGTCCAGCGGAGGGCTTCATGGAATTAGCATACCCAGGGACGGGGCTCCAACACTGGGCTGGAGCCTCCACAGCGGCTCCCTGTCTGGATGGAGCAGCAAGAAGCTGTCGTGGCCTCACAGAGACAACCGAGAGAATGTGTGACAGCTTAGATCACCTAAAACTGGACATTGTAGACTGATCAAGCCTCTTTAAGCGTGAGCAAAGTAATGTACACTGTGCATTCAATACTATAGCTGCTATTTTTCATTTTGTGCACTAGAGGGCAGACTAGAGCACAAAATGAGCAGAGGAGAGTACCTGAGAATACGCACAGGTGCTGCTAGACAAGTACCCTCTTGTCTATTAATCACTTTCCAAGAACTGCATTCACTGATGAAGCTCCTCCTATATACTGTATGTACAACTAACCCATGTGCCATGTGAGCTTTTTCTGTATCATTATTTAAGTTGTAAACAATTAAAGTACAAGATTAAAGAAAGTATGACACAGACTTTTTGTTTATGACATAAAGAAAGTTGACGCATCAACAGAGATGTAATGTAAAACGGTTATTTCTGAGGGAGGCTTTCCTGTGATACACCGCACTGGCTCTTCCTCTTTCATTTTGACCACATCTGCTTTTAAAGCTTCGATCAGCAGCTGCTCAAGAAACACAGAGACGAGTCGACAGCAGCAGGCTCTCTGTTATCAGCGAACTTTGACACGTGGAATCGAGCAGGTCTCAACAGAACAGCAAAGAACAAAAGAGCAGAATTGTCTTTAAGGGTTGGCTGCACCTATAGATTATAGACCTATTTAGAGAAGCTACACTCAGGTAGTAATTACTATTCTCAAAGGCTGATGGCTGCAATGGTTGGTCGTGTGTGTGTCACTGTGACGCTCCTCATGTGTGTCCTTGGAGGCCGAGCACTGGATCTGCTGAGAGCAACATCAGGGAGTGAGTACCAGTCTGTCCCAATATACTCGGTGTGTAGCTCATGGTGTGGGTTTAAGTGAAAAATTATTATTCTATTTTATTTAAATTCACAGCTCTGTAGTTGAACTGTGGTCACAGAGTCCGTCTTTTTTTTTTTTTTTCATTTATTAGTTAATATTTCATTAATTTGGTCTTTTAAGTTACAAGCAAAAAAAATGTTTTCTGTGTTGTATGTTCTGCTTATGTTGCACATTATTTGACTTCATGTAACCCTTCCAGCAGATCCTGCCTCCACTCCCGCAGTGCACTGCTGGTGCGCGAGCTATCCAAACGTGACTCTTTGCTCCTGGCCTGAGCCTCCTCACTCCCCACCGACACACTACGTTGCCACCTACAGGTAAATCTGACAAAGAAAACAGCTGTCCTCCTCCTCCTCTTCCTCCTCCTCCTCCTCCTCCTGACCCCTGTGGTCAAGTGTTGTCAGGCAACTCATTTGTGTTTATGTGTTTTGTTAGTGAGAGACACAACCAGTCAGTCACCGAGCCGTGCCATCTCATCCCACCCGACTCTTCATCCCCCGCTCTAAACTCATCATCATCAGTCCCATCTGAACAGGTACCAGTTTAATGACCTCTGCAGCAGTGATCTGCAGATAGACCATCTCGAGCTGAGGAAGGGGTTTTCCAGAACAATCAGACTTCAGCCAGAATGAAACCAAGCACACATTACTCATTGATCGGGAATGTTATGATGAAAACAAATAAAAATATACTCTAATGCAGCAGCTTTAAACTCTATTTCCAAACTGGTCACAGTGGACTGGCTACATTTTGGAAAAACCCCTTTCCCCTTTCTTGCAATAGCTGTAACAGACCGCAAACAAGTTTCAGGTTTGACATGTGGTCTGCCAGTGGGAGAAATAAGTAGCACTGTGCTTGGTTTCTAGCAATTATTCATTCATTATGGACAGAAGTGTACAACCCCCACAGCACCCACCCTCTCCTGCGTAGATGAATTTTTCAAATAAATAAAAAAAATATGCTGCATATGTGTGTAGAAAATAGCTAATTATTTCCATTAAGTGGGCATTTTCCTAATGAAATATATATATAAAACATATATAAAATGCTGTAAATACTGTATAAAAACTGCAAATAATATGTTCTACCTGGCATCACATATGATCTGGTGTCTGTTTTAGCTCTGGCACTGCCAACTGCCCACTCTGAAGCTTCTTACCGACTACATCATCAATGTCACAGCTGTTTATTCTGGCGGAAGCAGCTCCCATCTCACAAGTTTTATGCTGGAGGATATTGGTGAGAACTGACATTATACATAATCAAATGTAAAATTATAAAGAAAGCGATGAATGTATGAATATATGTGTTACTACCGGAACAGTTTTACATCTTAGCTTGATATGATAAGGGAGTGTATTCGCATAAGAAGAAGAAGAAATAATCCCCTCTGTGTCTCTCTTTCTGTCGTGCAGTGAAACCAGACCCCCCTGAGGACGTGCGGGTTTCCCCTAATAATATCAGAGACCTGTTTTTGCAGTGGTCTCCTCCCTGCACCTGGGCCAACCTGGACATCTTCCCCCTGAAATACCAGATAATGTACCAGTGGGAAACCAGGGGCACCCCAAAATCTGTCAGTGTAAGTATCATCGTCATCAGAGCCTGCTCAGATCAAAATGCAGTCATAACAGCAACGTGATTAAAAACTCCACCTCTGACACACACACACACACACACACAGGCACTGATACTGCACGTGGGCAATCAAAATTACCCAAACTTTTCAGGCAAAGTTTCAGAAAGTCCTGTCATTTGTGCACTCTCCTTTCTCTTTGTTTATGTTGCCAATTCATTATCTGAAACAATCTAATATTTCAAGCTTTAAAGCGTTTAACTGTGGGGTATTACCTTTTCTGTTTGCTTTTATAAGTAAATATTGTCTTTTAGAAGTGTTACATAATCATGCCATTTTCTCATAAGTCAACCCTTAAAAATGAATTATAGGTTGCATCTAATGCCTTTTAGTCATTGTTAATAAATCATTTACTAAAGCTTTATTGATCAGTCATTAATAAGAGCAACTGTTGGATCATTGGGATTGGCTGACCTCCTTTGGCTGATGTTCAATCTGGACCAAAGTCAGCACTTCATGGACTTGTTTTATTGCAGACTTTAGGGCTTATTAGAAAGTCTTATATTTACCCAAAAGTGAATAATAATGACAACTACCATTTATAACAGTATTATTAGCTGATAGAAAAGATAAACTTTGCCCACAACCTGGAAACCCAAAAGTTGTTCTTACTATTCTGATATAATATCTTTATATTAGTATTTAAAATTAATAAAGCCTTGAGTTACAACTTCTACATCTTGTGTAAAATGACCACATATATTTCCAGCTGATAAATGCTGATTGGAAAACATGTTTGATGATTCGTGATCGTCTTCTCTTCCAGCTGGGTCCCATTGAGAGCACCAAGGTTGAGCTGAAGAAGCTGACCCCAGGGAGGACCTACCTGTTCCAGGTGTGCGCCATGGAACTGCTGGGTCTGGGCAAGTGTAGCAACTGGAGCTCACCTGTAAACGTCACCATACCAAGGACGTAGCCGTAGACACTCACACTCGCTCTCACACTCTGTTTTATTTACCTCTCTCCTTTTAAGCTAATGGGGACGTCAAACTGAAGACGTACAGACAGCTTGATGCGTCGTTGTTTTCACTGCACATACAATGTTGATATTTGGTTTTATTTATAAAGGAATACACTTCCATTTAAACGTAACTGTCTTAGTTTGTTGTAACACTGTCACTTTGTGTTGGTTGTTGTTTGTTTGTCTTTGAGGAAACTGATATTTAAGTAACATTGTGTGAAAAATTTCATAAAAATAAAGCATTTTAAATAAATCCAAACAATGGTCAGTCAACTACATCCACCACAAGTGGGGTGACAAACTCAGAGTGTCTGACACCCAGAGTGAAGGACGGGGGTCTGGGAAGATGCACGTGAAATTTCTCCGGGCTGTATGCGCCCGGGCCGGGAACCGCAGAGGAGTAATTGGGCCTCTTAGTCCGGCTCTGCATGGAGAAGGAGGGCTGACGTTGGCGGTAGATGTCTGGGTTGGTGCTGTTGTATTTTCCCGGTCCTGGAGTCATGGAGAGATCTTCAGAGGGAGCTCCGACCTTCCTCCGGCCTGAGAAGCTGTAACTGGCACTGGTGGATTTGTTGGGAACCTGGCAGCCCAGCACATTAGGAAGACTGTAGCTGGTGGTGTGAAGAAAGCAGTACTTAGGTTGAGACTTCTCCTTTCAGATTTTGAAGCACTATCTCTGATTTAGAGGATAAGGCTGGTGATAGTCCAAGTGTTTGCTTGTTTCTCAATATTTCATTCAAAATAAGAAAAACTATCTGTCTAATAATCCAAACACTCTGCAAAAGTAATCTGTCTGTGTTCCGTCACCTGTTGGGTGCTGGCACAGCATCCACAGAGCGGTATCTGGTGCGGGCGCCAATGGTGTAGGATGGAGGTCTGCGGTGAGCATTGAGGGGTGGGGCCTTTTCTGGGCTGTAGGCCCCCGGTCCAGGAGTGTGGAACAGCTCAACTATGAACATATACACAAAAACTGGTTCAGGAAGTCTGCGTTTCTTTTCTTTATTGCCTTTATTAAATTGAAAAAACTCATGCTGATGCTTACTGCTGGTGTATTTTTTTATTTACACCATTTCACTCAACTTTTATGAGGCATGGAGGCGGATATCCCATAAGTCCCACTAATATACAGAAGATGCTGAGTAAATCAAGTAGGTGCTTTACAAATTTTTCTGTGTTCTACATAGGATGGTGTAATAAAACAATGTGTTATATGATGGATGGTGATCCTTTTCTTATCTTATTACCTGGATGCCTCTGTGTATGTTTTAGCCACTTCAACTTTTAGCCACTTCAACTTTTTTCTGTTTTCTGTGGACAGTATATATATATATATATATATATATATATATATATATATATGTCTGTCTGTCTTGTCTGTTGTGATACGTGCCCATACATGATGATGGTCAAGCAACCCAAAACATCATTAATAAATAAATAAATGAATACATATACCAGCAGTAAGGGAGTTTATATCACCTTTACTCCCTGTGCGCCTTCCTCTGCCCAAAATAGAGTATGATGGCGACTCCATCTGGCCAAACCGGGTAACCTTGGCACCAATGTGGTACTTTGGTCCTGGGCTGGAGTCTGAAGACACCACTACAGAAAACACAATTACATCATCCACAGACATCTTTTGACCTTATAAAGAGTAAACCAATTCCTGACAGGCACTTAGCCTAAAAAAGGTTAACATGAAACATTAAGGAGTAAAAGCTGGGTCACTGCAGATCAGTGTAAAACTCACTGCTCATGCGGCTGTGGAAGGAGTACGCAGGGCTGCTGGGTTTGGTGAAGTCATGGTTGATGTATCCAACTGTAGGGGGCAGAGCATAGCGCCCAGGTCCCGGGCCTGACAGTGAGCGAGAGGAGGAGGAGGAGGACGAGGAGGAGGACAGCGATGAAAATGATGCAACAGATTCAATTCCAAGCAGCAGTATAGCACACCCACCACGCTTTAGCGCAGGCCGGGTTGTCTCTGATGATTTCCATATGGAGCTCTTTGACTTATTTTCTATGGTCATGCATTTTAACGTCCTTCCTCGGTTTGTTTGGGAATGGATTCTAAACAAAGTAGAAATCTCAAACAAGTATTGAGCAACGGCTGTATAATGCTGTGAGATTTTATACCAAAACCAGTTCAGCTATAATACAGTCCATGTGGATGTATTAACACACACACACACACACACACACACACACACACAGGCATACAGACTTCTTAAACTGACCTCTTTCTCTAGCAGAGATTATTGGCCGTTTCTTCACCACCTCCTCCATACTCTGCCAACTTCTTTCTCCCTTCTTCTTTGTCCTCTTCCCTTCCTCTTTGGGTCCTCTGTCACTTCAGACACATCCTGTTCTTGTGTGGCTCTCTCCAGGTGATCAGCAGCCTCCCAGGCTGAATTATACATGACCACAAGGTGCAGAAACCCTATAGGCCCTGAGTACGCCCCAGCCCTGCTCTCCACCTCTCTTTCCCCAAGGTCCCTGCAGGACAAAAAGGTTTCACATCTGTGGCCACAAACTGTGGGACGTCTTAGATAGTTGAATAAGAGCAGCACTAAAGCTGCTGATTGTACAGATTCAGAGGGAAAGTGCTCTGTTGAAGTGAAGTCTTTAAGCACCGCAACATTAACCATGGCAGTAAGATGTGATGTAGTTCATTTGTCATTCTATTCCAAGGCATTAGGTTACTATGGTACAACAGTATGTGCTCTGAACCTCTCAACTGCACTATGTATACGGTAACTAACAGCATCTTGTATACATGCTATTAAAAATGAAAGGACTTACACTAATCTTCTGCTGTTTGACAAGCTGAACATCACTGTAATGAAAATCATGGACTGGTGAGTATTAAAATGTGACTTTTTTTTTTCTTAAAATATACTTCATCAGTATAAGATCTCTGAATGATTCTAATTTTCACAATTTTGAGGTGCTATTTTGTATTTCCATTTAATTCTGTTTTATGCTTACATGCATTATACATTGATACATTATGTGGACAATACTTCTGTAATTATACTCAAGTAGAATTATTAATGCAGGACTTTTACTTATAAAGGAGGATTCCTACAGTGTTGTATTGGTGCAATACTTAAGTAAAGGCAAAAACACTCAAAGGTTGAAGTGCAACTCTAGAGTAACCTGATACGCAGACAGAGCGACGGGAGATTTGTTGGAATGATAAAACACTATTGTTTGACATATATCTTAATAAAGAAAAAATACACATTTGAAATATATAATAACTAAAAGTTGTGTCAGTGCTTTTGGAAATAGAATAAAAACACTCAAGACTGCCCTCCCACTTTCAAAATAAATTTCTGTGATTGTGGGATTTGGGTTTGCAGCCAGAAAACTTCATCATGGTCCACAGTAGGTCACTTTATCTGTGAGGTTAGCACCTTACAGCATCTGAAAAGTGTCAACTGTGGCAGAAAAGCCCTGAGGAAGATTAACCTTTGGCAAAGACGACGCTGTTTCCTTTCCAGTGTGAGAAACTCAGGTAGAAATTCACCCTCTTGCTCTCTCAGTCTGTCCCTGAGGACAGAGGTAACTAAAGCCTTTAGTGCAGAGCCATGACCAAGAAAAACCCCACACTGGTTAAATATTAAGCACCAGTGACTCTTGAGTGATCACACGCTCAGTAACAAGACTCTGCAGTGTCACCAGCTGCAGATGAGCTCGCTGCACGAAGGAACTCAACCAGTGCCTTTAAGTTTCCCTAACTGTGCGACAATGCAACAAACAGTGTTAGTCGTGTGAAACGATGTAACTCACTGATGTGGGGCTCAGATGAGAAGAAGCCAGGATTCATGATGTCAAGTATTTATCAGAGATATCAGGTGGTTATGTTTTTCAGTTTGTCAGCAGGAGATCATCCACAGAGCTCAAAGTTATTTGATGGAAAGTTAGGCCTAGGGATTTAAAGCGCCACCATGTGGCCGGCATGTAGCATTTTATGTTTGTGCTCATTAACCTTGACCTGTGATGTGTAGGATTCCTCAGTCTAACATATTACCCATCTCTACCTGCAAACACCATAATCTCTGGTTGTTTAAATGTTGTGGGTTTGGGATTTGTTTGATGACACATGCATGCCCATGTGCAAATCTATCAATAAACAATAAAACAACAAATTTAGAGAATGCTAAGGTATCTTCCATGTGAGCGGAGTGCTTCCTAGTTTATTTTTAAAGGCCATGCACGTGCAGATGTTTTTTCAGGTACTAATTAAACATCTACTCAGGTTCATGTGGAGTGGAGCTATTTTGAGAATTACATCATGTCTCCAAAAGCTGTTCACTAATAAGAACGACAAAGGGTGTAAACTGTCATGTGACAAAAAACCAGTAAATGTGTGTGCAGTCTGCAGGCATCCACATGAGAAGTCTGAGCCCTGAGTGTGTAGCAGCTTTAACCTGACTGTGCTCACTGTGCCATCTGATGGTGACAAAATAAAAAATCCAACAACCAATGCTGACTGTTAAAATAAGCATTTTCAGGGAAACATCTCTGGCTATAAAATATGAAAAATAATATAAAGAATATAAAGATATAATCTTTTACTACTCTCTCTACACTAAATAACACAGAATATTGAATACAGCAAATATACTGACCAGACCTCCTTTCTTTTCTATGAGGAGTGACTAATTCTACCAGACTAGATCACACATATTGTATTGTGTTGTCTGCTTGTTCTGAAATGAAGAGAACACTAGAGATCAACACCAGCTTCAGTCATTGATATTTCTTTACTAACTAAACATAACTTAAGAAATAAAACATAACTTTATACAGTTTTAAATATGCTGGTACAATTCAGTACAAAAATAAAGGCAGTGAAACGCTTCCATACACAAACACCATCAAGTCGTCAGTCACGTACTGTCACTCAGAAACAAGAGGAATCCTGGGTGAACAAATCTGGCACATTATCCACATATATAATAAAGCATGAATTAGAAATACTGAATGATAATTAGTTACTTTTCTTTTCTTTTTACATCGGGGCCGCAATGAAAGCTTTATTGATCGGTGTCTCCATGGACGCTGAACAGCCACTAGATGGTGCTTTGAGTCCACAGGAGGAACCGGGAAAGGTCACAGAATACTTCTAGATGCCTAGGCAACACTTTGTGTTTTTGCTTGAATCTGTTTCGAACTGCGTTTGTGCACATGCAGAGCAGGTACCTGTCGAACGCCTTTGCTGATGTCCAAGTTATTCTCGCTACACTTTCCTTTGTGAGAGCAGAGTAGTCCACGTGATACCGGGATGTCCATGACGAGTCCACCTTTTTCTATCCTTTGGGCAAAAACAGCGCTCATGTCAACTGGAAAAGATGCAGTAATTCCATTGTTTTTCTTCAGATGTCCTCTCACGTCTGTTGCTGGTGTCCACACAAACTGTCTTTATGATTCCCATATACGAATACAACCTCTTTCTCATTCCTCACACACACATAGATAAAAACACAAATCACACTCAGTTCTTTTCTTGACTTGTTTTCTGCTTGTAAAGCAGCATGTGCTAGGATTTATCCCCTTGGAGAACCTGAATTAAAGGACAAAATCTGTTACAAATCAGCTTTTATATGAAAAAAAAACAGTGTGTATGTGCAGCACATGTCTGCATGTGCATCTGTGTTTCATCCCTGCATTAGTGATGCTTACCTACCTGGTTGCGAGCTTTGTGGGATTTCTGCATCAGCACTCTCCACTGGTCGTACAGCTTCATGGACATGCTGCTGCAGCCGTAGGCGTGTTTCCGCACCCAGCCGAAGAACTGCTTCAGCTCCCTGCGCAGGGTGGAGTTGGAGTCCCCGCTGGACTTGGAGTCACAGGAGCCCGACATTAACCGTTCTGCAGGAAGAGGAGAATACAATATAAAACAGGTTTCAAGACTGAACATGAGAGGTAAAATAGCACCTTCTACTTCTTCTGTGAGGCTGCCGGTTTTGAGCAGTGGGAGAGAACTGCGGGATATGTGGTACACCGTGATACAAAACAAATTTTAGTGGCACAAATTACCTCTTAAAATCGGCTAAAAGGCTCTAAAAAGTGAGAACAGAGATGTGTGTGTGTGTGTGCTCACCGCTGTGGGGTGTGGAGGCAGCAGTGGGATGGCTCCACTCGCTCCAGATTCCAGCTTTGCGAGAGCCGTAGATGCCCACGGGGTTACAGCGGACCTGCAGAAAATAAAACATTTTCAGCTCTGAAACACAGACCAACTCTGAAGAACATCTTCATCAACACTCGGACACACATATTCACACCACACCTGGACAAAATACACGGTTCCAGGTCTCAGTCCAGCCAGTCTACAAGAAGTCTGGTTCCCGACATCATCCATCACCTACACAACGGCAAAAAAAAAACACAAAAGTCACAAACACGGAGTTGAGCGCTGGAGGTCTGACCGCAGTATTAAATACCAACGGGCATAAACGAAAACACAGGGTGGAATCAAGAAAACACAACCGCAAACTATGTACAGACCTAAACATGCATGCACACCACATTGTTTGGTGGCTCCTGATCAGCATGTTTATGAAAATATGTTAATGTAATCGTGCTCGCTGGGTGAAATCTGCTCTCTATTATTTATTACAGAGCTGGATATGCTGGGACACACACACACACACACAGAGGAGCGTGCACAGGTACTTGCACAAATATACAGACAGCAAAAATAAAGACAGAAAGAAACACACGCACACACACTGCAGTTAATAATCTTGTCTAATAGTCCCCACTTTCTGTCTGGCATTCAGTCTGTAAACACTTGTTAAGGGCGACTCCAACAGAAAACAGAACACGGAAATTACAGGCATCAGAGGGCTAATGATGTGACGTGGGGAGGCCAAATCGGCAGAAGTCACCACTGAGCGTTTTTTACGGCCATATTGAAGACATTAACAGTTGAGATGTATCCCTCCATTCCTCAGCATGACCTCATGATTAAGGCTGGTTACAGCGTTCTGTTTTCAGCACCAAACCCTTAAAGCCACTTGGATTTAAGTCTCCTCTCTCCTCCTTCGAAAATGGTCCCATCCCTCCACTGCCTCTCCACTCCCCTTTTCTTTTCTTCCTCCACTTTGCGAGCAAAGACTTGCTTATATTACATCTGTGTAATTCCCCCTTAATTACTGGAGAATCTTCACTCTTACCCAGAGGACTCAAGTGAATTCTGGAAAGCACCATCTGCATAGCTGAAGGTTTTGCACTGCATTTTTCATTCATTAAATGCTTAAACAGAGGTATACACAGTGGCTCTGGCCTGTGTTTTTCCCGATCACAACCCGACTTCTAGATTTATGACTTATGAAGGTTTTTGACCGGCCCAACTATTAACTCATCTGGCAGTGGAGGCTTCAATCAAACTAGATTAGAGGTGATTACAGCATGAGGATGAGAAACAGCTGGAATAGTGCTGCGGTGATGTGTGTCCGTTTGAGTGCAAGAGACAAAAAGAACAGTTTAATCCGTATAATTTGTCCTCCTAACTGTGTGTCCTTGTTCTTTACCTTCCAGTCTTGGCTGTCCTCCAGTCTGTAGCGGATCTGGTATTTGGCCTGAAACAGGAAGTCTTTGAGAGCAGGCGGGGCCTCCCAGCGAACACTCAGCTGGTCTTCCAACTGCCCGACACGACTCACGGTCACACCTGACGGAGGGTCCGTGGTCACTGGGAGGAAGAGGAGATGGAGAGGGTTATTAAGTAAGAAGATCTCATCAAAAGATGAAAGAAATATATTCAAATTTGAATAGTTTCTCTGTGAGTAAATTGATAATCTTTGGGATTTTAAGTGTTGGTCAGATAAAACAAGCAATTCAAAGTCACCTTTTGCTCTGGGAAAAGGCAATGGCCATTTTTCTCTATTTTCAGACACAATGACTTATGACAAAATAAAACAGCTGATTAAAGGAATTAATAGATGATGAAAATAATAATTAATTAATCTAACACATACACATTCACTCAAATCAACTGTGCTCTGACCTATGACTGTGTATAAACATGGACGACATGACATGGACAAGACGACATTTCCTCAAATGTGATAGCAACCCCCGTTTTGATCCATTGTTAATTTCAAAATATTGATTAGCATGGCTTTAATGATTTCAGAAATATTCAATTCAAAACGGGGTGTGAGTACGTGTTGCCCAACAATCTGATGGATTTCTATGTATTTATTTAAAAAAAAACAAAAAAACAGAAGCTTGTATCTAATGTAACGTAATCATTAGCAATAATTTCTAAAATGTATAATGGTTTCATGAGTTCTTTATTGCATCCAACACGTTTATTTCTATCCTAATGACATAATGATAAACTTCTGGTGGACAGATGGCCCATATTGTGATTCCAGCCATGGCTGCAAAAATCCATAGCTTAGGGCCTTCTCTCTACATCCTAAGGTTATGTTTGCAGGGTCAAGAAATCCATTCAATTCAAATTGTAAATGGTAGGAGTTATGTCTTTATGCGTTAGAGCACACTGAAGGATTGTTCAGCGTTGGCGGAGGTTTGCGGTCTCTGAGAGCCTTACAGTTACTGGAGACTTGACTTGTGTGAGCTGGAGGTGGGTTTTTCATCTGACAACGATTATCTTTTCGACAAACAAACATGTGGTGACAGACCATTATTTTAACTTTCCTCACGTTGGATTTTGGGCTTTTGAGATCGTTTCAATAGCAACTTCAGTTCCTTTTCATAATGTCATCCCTTACCAGTAAACAAACAAGACGACCCAGGGGAAAGGAAGAGATGGGAAATACTCAGTGGAAGGAAAAAGTGGGAGCTGACACGGGAGTTTTAGAGGATTTCTTTCTGGTCGGCACGAACCAGAGATTCTCTCTAAAGTAAAATTTGTTAGTAAAGGCAGTACTCATGGGTGATTTAAAAAGTGTAAACCCGATGGCGGCGGTCAGCCCTCTTAGAAAAACATTTATTTTTAACACAAAAGTGAAGAGTTAAACTTAGAAAATCAACATTTTAAAGCTTAGCATCTTAGTACAGTGGAGATCATAGATGGACTACGAGAAAATGGGCCCCGTGCACAGACAAATAGAAGGCCCCCACACCCACACAACCGCACAATGACACAATTGCTAATGATGGTTTTCCATCTTGTTTTGGTCATTTTGCATCTCTTTTTGGTAGTTTTGTCTTTGCAGTCATTTTATGTCTTTAACTGAGCTCTATGACTTTCAAACAGGAAATATTAACAGTCACTTCAGACAGAGTCTCTGGTCCCCTGACCTCTCGGGCCCCTGGGCCTGCACCTGGTAGGCCAGTTCAACAATCCATCCATGGTGGAGACACTAATCGCCCAAGCCAATGACAATCAAAGGTGGAAAGAATGGAGTGGAGATAAACTACAGTTAATTTAAATAACTGATTGATGGTTTAGGTTGAAAAAAATACAATAGTTGGTTGCAATAGTTCTACTTTATCCTGTTATCTCAAGACCATAAAGTGATTTTGTAGATTTGCAGATTTGTTTTCTGATGATAATAGATTAATTATAACCAAGGAAGGTATAATTTTTACTTTTCAGAATCATGTTTGTGTCCCTCCTATATTTCCAATTTCAACCTTATTTACTAAATCTCTCTAAACAGTCTTATTGCTGACAAGCTGTATATTCAGTTATTGCTGCTTCCACAGCAATCAAGCTTTGCAGCAATGTTTTCCTTGACTTCCTTTGCGACTCACCTCTCAGGCTGCTGCCCTACAGCAGTAAAAAGCAAATAACTGAATCCAAATTTAGCTTTAATGATGCAGGAATTGAACGTCATTCAAACATCAGGCACTAAAGGACAGTGCTCTTTGTAAAAAAGCTGCACATATGTTATTCAACATAGCATTTCTACTTCTGACTACCCTTAATTTGGAAAGCCAGACAACAGGTTTCATTCAGAATTATCCTGTTCACAAGAAACCAAAGACATCCAAAGATAATGAGAGAATTAATTCAAATTAAACTTAAAATTATTCTAACCACAGTGAGAACATTTTTAAATGGTATTTGTCATAAAGAATATGATGACAGCAAATGTTTTATTTATATACACTACGTGTATTTAGCAATAAAAGTCAATGAGACATGCCAGATTACAAAATCAATCATTGTTTACATATGTCGTCATTCCTCAGCACATCCTCATCTCCAGAGTGAGACACCAATACAAGTTTCCTCTAGTCTCTTGGTTCAGAGGGCTCCCCGTGACTGAGGAATGCAGAGAAAACTGTAGGTGTTTCTGCCTCGCCTTCATAACTGATTGGACATGACCGTAGACGCGGGTGAGTCACAGCAGCTCCAGCACGCAGGTGTGGTTGCTGTGTTTTATGACATGCTACTGTTGTGGAAACGACCTGACTGAAAAGAACGGCGAGGGCAACCCGAACGAAACAAAACGCACGCACGCATGAAGTCCAGAAACCACCTACACTCTGTCTGCCTCTCTGTTTCTATACTGTTACCAGGCCCTGCCCTGCCCTCAGGGTGTGTAAACAGGTGTGGGCGTGTGTGCATACATCAGGGAACGGAAAGGGATTACAGTGCGATCACCAGTGACGTGTTCACCTCTGAAACTCTATATGGTGTTCTCTCTGCACATTTTTCCGACACCGTTAGGGGCATGCTAGGGGTGAACCAGGTGAAGAGTTCCAAGCTAATCAGGTTTTATTATGTCAGGTCCAAATCTTAAAGCCTCAAAGCCCAAACTCTTCAGGCCTCAGGAGTTTTCAGCCAGTTCTGAGATGGGATTAGGTTCGAGGATCAGTCTGGAACATTCCAGCACTTCATAAAAAAGGGGTCAGCGAGTGTTTTCTGTGAGTGTGTGTTTCCATGTGTGTGTCCAGAGGGAATGAGTAAAGAGAAATTGAGCTCATCAAAAGAGAGGGCGTTTCCATTCGTCACACACCTATGTGTGTCCAGGTGTGGGCATGCATGTGTGTATGAGTGTGTGTGTTTTTTGGGGGGGATGATGGGAGAAGAGAAGAATTTGGTCTTGTTGCATGCTCCGTTTCCTTAAACCACACTAAGCTAAGCTAAGCAATGGACCACATAACACAGCTTTAAAAGGGAACACTGCTCAGCTCCTATCAGTGTGAAGCTGGATGAGAACATGTGAACAATTTTCTTCAAAAGACAGATGCCACAGAACTCAAGCCAATGTCCTGTCTGTGGGAATAAAGGAGACAAAGATTTATCTGTTCAAGAACTGCAAAATTTCTGCTGGTTGCCTGTTAATCTCAGAGTGATGACTCCTGGACTTTTACATTTCTGTTGAGAGTTCGTTTAGAGGATTGATACCACTACAAATCTTCATATCTGTCCATTCAATATGAAGCTACACACAGAGGAAATGGCGGAAGCAAACAGCCACTGCTGACCTCAAGAAAACGTCTGGCACATGTATAATTGCTAACTGTTGATGTTAAACCAAAGTTTTGTACTGATTAAAAAAACAAGCTTTAACTTATTAATCAATAGGCCGTAGAGGTTAGGGTCAGACATTTACTGCTGTTTATAAATTTAATGTTAAGCTAATCACCTCCCTACTCCTGCTCCAAAGTTAATACAGACACATAACCATGGTATCGATCTAACTTGGCATTGTGTGAATAAGTGTATTTCCCAACAAAGCAAACAATCCTTTAAATTAACAATTTTAAAATTTTACGCAATGCAGGACAACTAGAAACCACTTAAAGAAGCTAATGGGGAGTCAAATAAAGACTTAAGAGAAGGGAAAATCACAAAATCCCTCATTGGATGAACTGCACACAACTTGTAAGGATATATAATCTGTGATGAGGTGTTGCAAGGAGATATTGCTTCATTTCTAAGGCTCACAAGCCTAAAAGGTTGGTATCCACTTTCCTAGATTATAGCCTGGGGGCTCATTGACATGGGGATCTAAGCTGTAGAAAAGAGAAGGTAAAAGAAACAGGGTCAAAGTTCAATATGTCTCACACTTACCCACGTCTAGGATGTCGAGGGTGATGACGTCAGAGACAGCCCGGCCCAGCTGGTTGGAGGCCTCCACCCAGATCTCATAAGGTGTGAAGAGGTGCAGGTCCCGGGTGATGCTGCAGGAGTAAGGCTGTGTATGGGTGTAATCCTCACACTCCTTCTCCTTACCATACCACCTGTGAGAAAAACAGATATGACTGAAAAAACTCTGGGCAGTATTCAATATTCAAGAATAATAAATGTGATACAGAATTTGTCATTAGTTAAGAGTTTATCTGGTATTAGTAGTTTTATTAAATTCTTATTAACGCTAATCTGACTCTCATAACAGATCTCTATTTGTTGGCATGACTGTGGGCACTGCATGTCAAGTCATTTCCCTTTTAGATCCCTTACATCCCATCTGAAACTCATTTTCATTTTTCTTAAAATGAGATCTGCCAGAAAGATAAGTTATTTTGTCTTGTTTCCAGCTCCACTTTAGCTTGATTCTGGGGCTTTTTTGAGGCATACCAGTGTTATAAAAATGTCTTGAAGCATGTTGATTTTGAGTGGAAACATTTGCAACATACTCACAAAATTGGATGTTTAACCCATTGGAACACTAGGATGTTTTTTTTTTTTTTTTGGTAGTTTTTCACTCCCTTCATTTACAGGCCTATTGCATAGTCACTTCATGTCTCTACATGCTGCAATTTTCAGAATAAGTTAGGCTACTCAGATATGCCAGGTCTGAACAGGGATGACCGTTTGCTAAACCCTTCCTCTCTGATGGTCCAGTCATAACTTAGAAATCCTAACGAGGCACGGCAGGCTCATCAACCTTTGGATTTCTCCACATGTTGAAGCAGCGTTCATGCTGCTGTAGTAGGAGCTGTACACTGTGTACAAAACGTTTGGAGGGTGGTGTCTTTTTCAAGTCTATTCAAAACCAAAACACAAGGTCAAAAGTGTAAGAAATTAATTAAACAGTGTGGTTATCTGCTTTGCTGCAATCGTTAGCATGTGCTAATCTGCTAATCCCCATTTACTGCTAGTGCATCCACTGCGTAATATTTCCCCACTACTAGAAGGACGTCGTGGATGCTACTTTTTTTTTTCTTGTTGCAAGTAAAATCACACTATTTGAAAGTAAAATCAAGTATGTAAGCTAAGCAGCCAGGGTTATATTTACAACAGAAGAACAGTCAGTGTTGTCAGCTGACTTTTGAAGCTAACTTTAGTTTAATTAGCTAGCTAGATCCAGCTATCAGCAATAATCATCATTTCAGATGACGAAATTGTTGGTAATTAGCTAGCTTCCGTTTTCTATTCAATGTCTTTACATTCTGCTATCATTTTTCTTTATATTAATTTTTTTTTAATTGTTGGTGTTGGAGTCCATCATTCCACCAAAAGATTCAGTTTATTTTAACACTCAAGGAATTCACTGGCAAAATGCAGTATTACTGTTTGTAATTTCATTTCATTGCTATGAGCCCCATTGCTAAATGCTAACTCTCCTAAAACTGTATCAGAGGTGTATTCAGCTGCAAATGAAAACTATACATTTCCTGCTGCTGTTGCTTCACATTAAAAGTAGTCAACTGATGAAACCCTGGGCTTTTAATGTGAAGCAGTCACAGGAAACAGAATGTATCTGTCACCGATGTTGGCGCTAAACCACAATTAGTAATGAAAAATATCTTTATAAAGCAAGACAACAGACATTTTAGGTATTTTTTGTCATAACAATTTTAGTATAAAAAAGCAGATTTTCAAACTCCACTGTGGATTAAATGACATGCAGAGATTTTTCTTTGTGTAGCTGTAGTGTGTGTCCATACCTGAGTTTGTACTTGAGCGTATACTGGGTGCTAATGTTGGTCTCTCCTTTTCCTCCTGGAGCCCAGCTGCAAGTCAGGTCTTTGGTGTTCCTGGACCAGCAGGTCAGATTGACCGGCTTCTCTGGAGGCACTGGGACAGAAAGAGGGAGAGAGGAGGAAGAAATGGGTGAGGAGGAGGAGGACAGAGAGGAAGAGAAGTTAGAGAGAAGCAGGAGGAAGAGAAAAGAGGTAGGGAGAGAGAGAAGGTGAAGAGAGACATAGGGTCAGCGAGGGTACAAAGTTACCTCCAGCCATTACTTCAGCCCCTTCCTCTTGAGTGTAATTTACCCACTCGTGATGTTCCTCAGAAAATGGTGTTTTTTTCTTAATTGGTCTCTCTCTCTCTGTGTGTGTGTGTGTGTGTGTGTGTGTGTGTGTATACAGTCTGATTTGGTCAGACTCAGGATCCCTGCCAACATTCCTCCTCTCTAAGAACACAGGGTGCTCAACACCAGTGTCGCACAGAGATTAAGATCCCGACTGCAGCTCCTTTTGTGTGTGTGTGTGTGTTTTTCTGTATGCTCATGTGTGCTTCATCTTTGTGAAGACCATTTTTAATTTTAGATCTTGAGAGCGAGGACATTTTTAAAACGTGAGGACATTTTGGGTGGTCCTCATTTCTCCGAGGGGCTGTTTGAAGGTTAAAGGATAATTCCAGTTTATTATAACTTGGGTTTTGTTTGGGTAGCCTCAGTCGTCATTCTTATGGGTAATAATAAGATGGTGTTCTTCCAGTTAGTTGCTAAGATTTGATGACATGGAGATAGCACTAAAAAAAACACCTGGATGGGCCAAGAAACATACATGTGGAGATGCATTTTGAAGCCAGGTGTGAACAGGGCCTTTATTATAAGCCACAGCCTTTATTATAAGCTAACCAACTGCTGTCTGTAACTTTATATTTATCCTACAGAGTTGTAAAGTGCTATCAATCTTCTCACCAAACTGTCAGCAAGAAAGCAAATGAGCCTATTCCCCAAAATATCAAACTATGTCTTCAAGGTAAGGAGAAAATAAGGTTATTTTAAGGTTGTTATTAAGTTACCACATTAACAAAATCACCCAATAAAGTTTGCTGTAAAAATAGGGAAGAAAATATTCAGGGGTAGGCAATGCAATAAATTCTGGCCCTCATAAGTAGAGAAGTACAAATGTGTATGTGTGTGTGTCTGTGCAAAATGTCAGACCCACACTCTGTGAGTGGACCCTAACCCTAATGGACCACACAGGTGGTCAAAACGTCACACAGTGACACACACTCATGGAGGCCTCTCACTGGGCATGAAGGCAGGAATACTAAACATAAGATACAGCCACAACTGTGTAGGGACACTTCAGAATCTGCCCACTACTTCCTTGTTGTTTCCCATTATTCCCATTTCGGTTTCACTCCTCTCACCTCTTTGGTGTATCACACTTCTTCACACTCATTGCACTTTGCTTTTAATGTTAACAAGTTACTTCAGCATCTCACAGTGAAGCGGAAAAGCAATATTTGGCACCTAAATAAAATATTAAATAACAAACGTCTACATTAATAAAACCAAACTAAAAACTCATGTACAGCACTGCAACCACTGACAGACTTCAACTTACTCCCCACGTAGAGGCAGGATCCGGCCAAGATGTGTCCCTTGTGGTTGTGACAAACCAAGTTGTCTCCGGACGTCTGCTTGGAGGCGTTTAGTCCGGCCAGCGTCACGCTGAGGTTGGTCGGGCTCAGCACTCTGTAGAGAGAGGTGGGCAGCTGTTGACCATTTAGCGTCCAGAACAGAGAGCTGGCGTGGACACCGAGGTCGGGGTGGACCCAGCAGCTGGCGGTCAGGTTGGACCCCATGTGAAGGACGGGGTCCTGGGGGTAGATGATTGCTACATCTGGAAGAGGGCGGGAGGAGATGGATAATAGAGGATGACACTTAATGACATAAGAATATCTTCACATGGTGATTGGTGCAGAGAAGTGATCAGGTCATCTTCAGTTATGCCTTTACAAACTTGAGACGTGGTGTTGGACAGTTTGTTGGACAGATGTGTGCTGGAAATTTACCAGCACACATCTGATGACAGGCAATGTTAAGTTGCATTATGGGAAATGTAGGTAGTTGCAGTTTTTTTTTTAAGCTTTACCCATACCAGGAGATAAAAGTGAGGATATCTCAACCTAGCTTCTAAATTACTGCATTCGTGAGCTAAAATATTGTGGTAAAATACCGTCTTATTCAGGAGAGGAAGGGTAAGGACATGAATGTCAGGAAAAAGATAAACATGCATTTTGTCATTTGTAGAATTATGAAATCTCTGAATCTCTGAAATCTCAGATGGTGGAGGGGCCTTGAATGCACCAGCAAGAGTCTCCAAATACTTCCTGCTTTATGATAACTTAACTGACAAAAAAAATGTAGTTAATGAAATTTTCAGTATGATGGATTACATATCTCAAGCAGGTTTTAAGTTTCTGCAGGTTGATATTAAGCTGAACTAATATGTGATGTAAAGCATTGCACTGTTAAAACTTCTTAGTTTCATTTTTTTTGTTTTTGTTTGTTTTATTTTATTTTGTTAGTTTTTTTTAAATTTCATTTTCATAATTTGTTTTTCATTTTTTCTCTCGCTGTTTTTCCATTGGATCTTGTCTAAATTTGTTTCTCTCACTTGTCTTACAGTAAATCTGTTTGGCTGTTTGCTTATTTTTCTGTGGTTTTTGGTTTTTAATCCTGTAAAACATTTGGTAAACTCCAAATAAAAGTGGTTAAATAAACAAACAAACTATTCATCATTTGTTATCATATTTTAAAGCTGAATATTGAATTACAACCACACAAGTGGCAAACTGCCAAACAAACCCTAGTTAGAGATCTTCATTCCTCTGAGGGGCTTTTACTTTTTTAAATGATATTTGTGAATGTGTGCGTGACGGCTGCTTTGTGTGACTGAATTGTCTCGGTGTGATGTTGTATCTGTAATTTGTTCTCAGGTCTCTCATGCAAAAACACATCTAGAAGTTTTTACTCGCACTGCAGGTGAACAAAGCACCAAGAGGACACAAAGAAGAGAAGAGAAGAGAAGAGAAGAGAAGAGAAGAGAAGAGAAGAGAAGAGAAGAGAAGAGAAGAGTTCATATTCGTCTGCGTCAACACTTTGTCAGACCACTACAAATCTGCGCCTGGGGCCACATCTCTTCAGCTGCCAGCCACCTTACGCTGACAGACATTGTGTGGTCCTTTATGGAGGAGCCGCCTTTGAAGACGTTAATTCAACCGTGACTCCGAACCAATATAAATATCATAACCTCATCTCCAGCTCTGACACAACACTTCCACACATTTATGCACACACACGAACGCAAACAAACACATGCACAGAGGCCGGTTGTCTTTGTCACCGGATACCGTGGTGGAGCAAAGGGGGCCGTGATTAGCCAATAATATGCTGATCCAGCTGAATAACAATCAGTGTTTATGTATTCCAGGCGCAGAGGATGGGACCTTGCCCCGGAGTGGGGTGTGAAGCCCTCTAACACCCCTTCCTTCACAGTTCAAACACTGCGGAGAGAGACACAATTACTGCTGTTTATTGTCTCTGCTCGACACGCTCACTGGAGGAAATGACTTGTAAAATCTTATTTGTTTGGAGAGACTGAGGCTCCTTGAAGCACAGCTCTCCGATCAGGGCAGGGAATGAGTTTAACCCGACGACAGCGGAAGATGGAGTCACTGGGCAGGTTCAATTGAGAAGCAAGGAAAAGGCTGAATAATAGGAGGTCTCCAGTGATAGACTGAGAACACCCTCTTATTTAAGCTGTCAGACTTTCAAAGGTACATGACATCCCCTCCTGTTTCTAAAGACCTATTTACTCTCCGCTCATCCGTGGAACAGTTCAAAGACAGCCTATACTTTCCTCTGTCTGCTCTACAATAGACGTTCGTTTGGAACTTTTTGAGGGGCCAGCGCGGACGAGCCAAGTTGAAGAAGTCACGCAACATTTAGTGACAATGAGCCATGCAACGCCATCTGAAAAGAGATCGAGGAGACAGCAGCGGATGTGTTTTTTTTTTCTTTTTCTTTTTTTATAGATTTACATTTTAGGTATTTAACTGATGGTCTTATCTGGAGAGAGGAGAGATTATCTTGTTTTACGGCAAGTCAAATTAGGGCAAGCACAGGCAGGAGAGGTTAAAAGGCTGCGTTTTTTCGGTGGGTTTCTATGTATATTTTGGAGTCAGGAATTTGGTATAAAATGATTATATCCAACATTATTACCTCTTTATATGTTTAACAGGACACTTAAACTTTATGGGATTATGAGCTGCACTAAAAACTAATTATATGTTAGTGAGAAAGTTCCACATTTAAATGGTTGTATTTCAGTGGCATATGTAAACCACAGCACACTGAGCAAAAGGGGGAAGTACCAGCCATTATTACAGTGAGTAAAACAGTAATGACCAATTAGGGTTTATAATAAACAGCAGAGCAGCTCGTGATCAAAGCCCATTGTCTCCTTTAAGCCCCTACAACTACACTTTCTTTTATTAGCGCCTTTCAAACAGGATGAATAACAGGAGATCCTCTGTGAGGAGCTGTTCTGTGCCAGTGAGCTCACCATAAAAACTAATCCAGCCACTTAACAGGGGAAGCGGACATAACTTTGATTTATTTACCTTACTGTGCATTAAGCTGCCGGTTAACATTCTCCAAAACCCGAGCAAATGATGTCACTGTTTTGTTGCGGTTCATAAAGCCCCCATGCTCTCCATGTGTTAAACGAATTATGGCCTGACTTGTTGAAATTCAGCCTCCTGGGAGATGAGTTCTCTCTGCAGGGATACAACCAATATACTTCAGCAGGAGCACATCAATAACTGGAGCTGTCAAGTGGACAAAGTGGCGTTTGTCCTTTTGAATGTGTCCAGAAATCAACCTTAGTGGATCCAGTGTGTCCTGAGCAAGTGGCCCCTTATTATGTAAGCCATCTTAGGAGAGAATCTGTGGAGTTGTGCTGTATTGGAAACAAATACAGTATTATCTAATGGATACTATGTTATTTGTACCTGCTCCTATGTATGATTTACATGATCTTATGTCAGTTTTATCTTCCGATGGAAACCCTATATCTGTGGTCCTATCCACTGTACTTAAAGTGGCCTTTTGGTGTTTATAATCCACTTAAATATCACTTTTCCATTTCCCATTAATATTCTGTCAGGGATTGCAGATTTTATGTAATGTTTGCATTATGAAATAGTTCAATATGATCCCACAGAGAACTGATATCACTTCCCATGAAGGCTTGTAGTTTTTCCTGTAACGTTTGCATCGACTAAAAATCTTCCAAAACCATGTTGTACTTCAGTTGAAACACTTTTTTTGCACCAGTTTTTATCTTAGAAATCACGCTTACCCGAGCAGGACAGTGTCACACAGCGTTGTTTACACTAACATCCCTGGGTGACACATAGATTAAGCTGATCTCAGTGGACCCAAGAAAAAAAAAAAAAAAAAAAAAAACCCAACAAAACAGCGTAACCAAACCAAAACCCTTCCCCAGCAAGACCACGACTTTGCGCATCGATGGACATCTGTGTGCAACTTACGTGTGGACAAGGACAGCACGCCGGGAGCAAGCAGCGTGAGGAAAATCCAGCAGAAGTCCAAGACGGTTTTCATTTTCACCCTGTTGGTTTGATTTCTGCCTTGGTTCCTCGTCCTCCTGTTGTTGTGATGTCGCCCTTTTTTTTTTTCGATCCTGGACAGAAATTACGCACAGAAAAAAAAAAAACAACAAAAAAAAAAAAAAAAAAAAAAAAAGAAACAGCACGGGGTTCAAGCTGAATGCTCCGGATTCTTATTGAGAGGACAAGTCTCAGGAGTGAAGGAGCGCACTAGAAAAAGTGTGACCCAGTGGAAAAAGTCTCACTCTTGAGAAGCCATAAGGCAACTCGTCCTCAGTAAAGCCCGAAAAGAGTAAGTGCAGCACGTCCTGTGTGCAGCCTTCTCCCTTCTTAATGCTTCCTGCAGCTAAATCATACACAAGTTCATACTTTTTAAGCCCCTCCTCTCTCTCTCTCTCTCTTCCCACACAGTCGCCAGTCATTTCCCCCTTTTTTCCGTCCTTTCCCTGCTCCTTTTTTTTTTTTTTTTTTTTTTTTTTTCAACCTCTCCCCCCTTCAGTGATGGGTAGGAGAGTCAGAACCATTCACTTTCACTGAATCACTCTGTCTCTGTTACTTTCCATGCCTCAGGTCCCTGCTTTACAATTTTTCACCATAGGAGGCCGTTGAGTCACAGTGTTACAGGAAAGATTGCCAAATCCTAAAGTGTCCTTTTCTTTTTCTCTACTTTATCTCTTTGTCTGTGAGGAGTGTGACACAGACCCTTTTTTCACATAAAGAGAACCTCTTTGTACCCACTTGAAATATGATGGGTTTTTTTCTCAGTTTTAACTCCATATGTAAGTTATCATGTGCTCGATAACATACTGCACTGTACACTGTATCCTATTATTTCCTTTTATTATCCTATTATTACTTAAATCTTTCCTAAGTTCCACCCATGGCCAGTAATTGGTGGAGTTGAAATTCAAAGTTTCTGGTGGCCCTCTGTTGTCAGTGGATATTACTTTTCTTCTCAGATAACTGTGAACATTGAATTATATATATATATATATTTTGGTCTTTTCTTCTCTTCCACTTTTTTTTTAATAACAAATGAAATGATCAAAGTGAGCAACCTCTGACCTATGTTTTAGGATTCATTTAGTTATCATTTGGTTGGCCTCAGGATGATACAAATATTAAAGTGAGACTATGACACTTTGAAAAGATTAAATAACACATTCCTCCTCTCACAAATGGAGGGTGAATACTTAAGTCATAAAACACATTACTTACTTAGTTCAGCACACAGGTGTTTTGCTGCTACAGCCTCACTTGGTCTGGTATGACCAGTAGCAGTAGCGAGCGTTAGCTAATGTCAGCAAACTTCAGATGCGTGAGCACTGCAGTGTAACTGACTTTAGTGAGACACTTTGCTGATTTCATGACATTTGTCTGCTTGTGTTGCTTTTTAGGATTTTACTGTGGCTGAGGTCTAAATAATTTATCTGTTGCACCATGCAATAATTAAGGCCTAGTTTACAACGGACGAATTGTATGTATGAAAATGAAAATTCAGCCAAAAGTGTAACGATACAAAAAAACATATAGTAGCAGTGCAGACCTGATGTTATGGTTTCTTAATGTGGCGGGGCTCAGTGCTGCTGTTACTGTGGTCTCTAAAAAGTCTTCCCCTTCTCCGTACTGGCATAACTTTGTTAAATATCCACAATTTCTGAACCATGTTTGCCTTTTTTTTTTTTTTTTTGTGTGTGACTGGTCAGCATTGGTCAGTTGCTGTTACCATGGAAACATGGCTCTTATTAGCCTGGTGTTACCATGGCTAACTTTGTTTATAGGTGTAAGGTAAGTCCGTTTGTTTTTGTGACTTGCATTAGTCTAAAAATTAAGAAATGTACATGTCTTTAAAGTGGAAATTGGCTTTAGAGAAAGTTAACCTCCTTCTCTGAAATATTTCACTTAAAATATGACCCTCTGGTTTATTCTAGGGAACCATGTAAAAAAAAAAAAAAAAGAAAAAAAAGAAAAACTGGTTCCTTTGCACAAACCACAAACAAGGATGTCACGTTGTTAGGTCTGCTTGCAGTCCTATTGTAGTGAGAATGCCAGTCACTATTGTTAAAAAGACACTGACTAAGGATGAGTCAAAAAACCCACTTACTGCTGATTTATTTAATATTTATTTAGCATGCCCTTTCGGTCTAGATGACTATCATCAAATATGTAAACAAGAATCACAACAGCTCCATTTATATACATAGATTATCCAAACAGAGAAGCACAAAGTTAGATCAACAGTAATTCATACTGATGACATTAACAAAGGTTCAGTTCTTTTCGAGTTTCCTAGGAAGCCATGGCAGCGTGACAGTGAGCCAATATGCACAACCTGAAACTGAAGCAGCTAAATAGCATTGTTGTTGTAGGAGGATGAGAGATGTTGAGGAAAACTCCATTGTCAAAAGCTTTGACGGGAACAAAAGGTAAATGAGAGAAAAAGTCAGTATTCAGCATAAATGTGAACAAATCTTATTTCATCATACAGATAATGTGTTATTCTAGTCAACAATGCCACACTGTCCAAAAGTCATAGAAAAGGATCAGACAATATAATGCAAATAAAGACAGAAACACTTTGCATGTATTTTTTATCGTCCATGGAATAAGCTGTGAACTTTTCAGTTTGCAAGATTCAACATCCAAGAGTGCGACCACAAAAAAAAGTCATAAATTATAACAATAAGAGCCCCAAATCGGGTGAGATTTGTTTCGAATTTTTTTCCCTAAGCAGCGAAGAAATGAAAGTGATGATGGGAAAACCCTTCCATGTTTTAAACTGAGGTTTTTCAGCAGGAACCCGTAAGCCAACCGTGTGATTGATCAAAAATCCTGCAAATGGAGAGGACTTCCTGTCTGAGGAGTGATATCAATACATGTGAAACAGCCACCTTCTTCTCAGACATGACACAGATCAGATAATGTGTCAGCCAGTCAACACTGAGCTTTCAGTGAAGCTTGAGATAAAATTCTTCTTCAGAAGAAGAGCAACTGTATTTTCCACAGAGAAAAGCTCTTTTTCCACAGAGGAAGAGTTGCCCTCTGGCACAGTTCTGGTATCAGCTGAGTGGATTAGCCAGTCAGGATCTCAGTGGGAGTCCTGTGAGGCAGGAATCCAACAAGACTGCCATCTAACAGACACCGGAGATAAGCAGGGAGCAGGGACGCACAGCGGGGAGAGGAAATACAATCACATCAAATCACACTGGGATTGAGAAATCCACATTTGGGCCCTTGTGAGTGTTTTTGTGTGTGTGTGCGAGGAGAACAGTAACTCTCTTCATGTTCATCACCTTAATGGGTGCCGTGATTAATGTTTGACTAATGGTGGCCCAAGACAGGCACAAGTTAGTCCATGGCCGGACCAGCAGTGAGTCAGCAGGAGTCCAGGCAGAGCGTGAGCCGAACAGCCATGATGACCTTTGGGTCCTGGCCTACAATGTTCCCTTTTCTCCTCACTCAGAGGAGACTCTTGTTCGGAGGGGCAGTTCCCGCTTGTGCTCCACGGTTACCGTCCAGGAAATGTGAAAAGAAATTTCGTGACACTGTCGCAGGCGTTGTGTCACTTTCCGGTCACTGTACTCTGACGCCTATTCACAGTGTCATAGTTAGAATAGCTGATTTATGACAGGCAGTCGTCACCGTCTTCCTCCGTCAGTGAAAATATTGTGTCACTGTCTCAGCTTGTGTGTTTTGTGCTCCATTTAACGCCTCCTCCGCACACACACACACACACATACACACACACATTTACATACACATACATAAACTCTTTAGTCTCACACATGCATACAAAGACAAACCCTTGTATAGGCTTGCACAAATGCAATGCCATTAGGTCAAACACACACACACACACACACACACACACACATGCAGGCAGACACAAACACACACACAGTGCCATTTGAATAACACATCTTCCAACCAGACAGCCCTTAATCTAAAACACCACACACTTGGAGCAGAAGACAAAGTGTTGAGAGACAGTGAAACACAGTAAAGATGGTGCGAGTCAGAGAGAAGTTAGATGAGGAAGGCTGCTCTCTAATGATCCTAGTCATGTGAGGACAAGCGGCTTGGTTACATCTCTTAAGCTAGAACCACAGCATGAGAACGCAGGCTCAGTGTAAACCAATGGCACATGTCTGACAGGACCAGCATCTCCAAAGTCTGACACTAGAAGGTCTGGTTTCACATTTATCTGATGATGGGGAGATGTTTCTTTGTGCTCACCTTGAATCTACAGATGTGTACATATGAGCACGACATGCTAGCTTGGAAATGGTTCGATATGCAGCTTACACTAGAAATTAAACTTTTCACCAAGCAGCTGTGTCCTGGTTTCTTCCAGAGTGGTTGGATAAATAGTGGAGGTTTTCTTTTCAGATTCATGCACCTCTCCAGGCTCTACAGGAGAAAGTCTTTAAGAGGGTCCTGCAAGCAATGTGTTATATTTAAGTGTATGTGGAAATGAACTGATTTAAGGGGCTTTCCTTCACTTATACAATTTCAAATTAAGAGGAAAGCATCATAATTACTATTTCCTCTGATGAAAATATTTAAGGCAGCAAAACAAAATACATTTACAAACATTAGAGCAAATAATACATAAAAATATTAACTTAAAATCAAAAGTTGTGAAGTTAGAAAATAAATAATAATTATTTTTTGGCTTTTCTTTGCTTTTAACTATTTATAATGTGATTTTGCTGCAGCATACACAGTATACACTCAAAAAGTACAATACAAAATTTAAACAAACACTTTTATAGCATATTTTGTGTAGAGATCTGAGATTGAAGGATTTGTTGAATTCAGTGTCAAGGTGGATAAACAGATCACCACCAAGAGACTGGAAAACTCTGAGCAGCAAACCAGGGAATAATCAGAGGGATGGGTGCAGACGAGATGAGAAAGAAAATACAGTGAGTAGACAGACAGAGACAGGAAAGAAAAGTTCGAGATTGGGTTAGAGACAACCGGAGAGAGCCAGCAGCCACTGAGACAGAGATATTTGGAGAAAGAGAGTGGGGGCAGAAAGAGGGGGAATAAAGAGAGAGACAGACAGAAGCAGAGAGAGAGAGAGAGAGAGAGAGAGGGAGAGGGAGAGGGAGAGAGAGAGGGAGTAATCAAGGAGAATCAGGACGTTTCCTCTGTAATACCCACAGGCCCCGGCTGAGCCCCAGCTCCACAATCCTCGCTGATTGGAGGGAAGGGTTTGTTTGAAGAGGAGGTCAAGACCATCAGTACCTTGTTAAGGAAAAGTTGTGTCCAGAGGAATGAAGAAGGCTGACTCCTTCCTGAGGAATTCATAGGGGGATAGTGTGTGTGTGTGCGTGTGTGTGTGCTGGAGGTAGAGACAATGTGTTTGAGTGTGTGTCTGTGTGTGTGTGTGTGTGTGTGTGTGTGTGTGTGTGTGTTGATATAGACACTAAAGCGGAGCAGCAGTGAGGAGGAGGAGGAATCAGATTGTGATTTAAAGAGGACCCATCAGCCCCTTCCTCACATAGTTTCTAAAGCCAGGATAACAGCACTGGCATTCACCGCAATAATGCATGACAGATGTACATCAACCGTGCTCTCTCTCTCTCTCTCTCTCTGTCTCTGTTTCTCCCTCTCTCCTTCTTTCTCTGCCCCCTCTCATCTGGGCCCAATGTGTTGTTGGTGATGGGCATCATGCATCTAAACATAAACCACTATAACAAAAAAAATGAAACCAAAAAAAAAAAAAAAAAAAGAAACAAAGGGAGGACTACAGCGTCGCAGTGTTGTCTGAGGAGGCCTCCAGTTTTAGTGGTTGAACACTGGCATGGTGTTGATGTCAGCTCCAATTTTTTTACCCCTCTGGATTGTCTGCGGTGACAGACAGGACCACCTATATTTGCCAGTTTAATACTTCACATGGCAGCACTTCATTCAATGATGGAACCTTCTTAATTATGAGTGTTTACATTTTTTGACCGTGATTTCTAATGTGCATTACTTTTATTTCTCTGCATCTTGATAAACTGCACATTTTCGAATGATGTTATCAATCTTTTCACGCACTCAGGTCTCCCTTGAAAATGAAATCAGCCTCAATGGAAATTACAGAACATTACTGTAAATGAAAATGTCTGTCTAATTATAAAAATTCACAGAGGTTAGGAGAGGTTAAAGTTTCGTTAAAAGCAGAGTATTTTTAATTACTCATCTTCAATCCCTTAAATGCATAGGTGGGTCTTAAATGTCCATGTAGTCTAGTTTTTTGCAATAGTTTTGTGTCACAAATATTTCCTAAAAAAAATCTTATTTTTGGTATGTTTGAAAAATTTTTATGTACATTGTGTGATGACAAGAGCAGGGAACTGAAGCTCAGTAGTTTTAGAGTTCTGGCAAAATGTGTGTGCGGGTGCCCCTATCGCATCAGAACGGCCTGTACACTGTATTTCTGTGTTTTCATGATTGCTTGTGTTTCTTTGTTCAAACAGCAGAGGGCAACACGTTCACAGTGCATGATGTCAAGTTTCCCTCCCCTCTCATTATCACACTTACACAAAGGTCCATAAAACCCTGCGGTTCTTCCGCCAAGCACAGCCAGCCTCGATAGGAACTCAGCAGCATTTTCACATCAACCGTTAATTCAAAAAGTGTGTTCACAAACAAACAAGGTCTTTTTGTTGGAGTCCGATATGCATGGGTTGTTTAATGTGGAGAAGTAAAATCTGGTGCCAAGAAGAATCTAAGCTACAGTTCTCTCTCATTACCACAGAGGAGAGGAGAGGAGAGAGGGAAGGAGAGGAGAGGATGGCAAAGCCCACAGAGATATGGAAATGGATGAAGAGCAATAAAGACATAAAGAGAAGGAGGAGAGGATAGGTGCAGTAGTGGATGAAGCACAGAGGCTGATAATAAGGAGGACAGAAGGGATGTAGTCACTGACAGAAAAGAAATGTGGCCAGCATTGTGCTGTGTCATCGTGCCGTTGTATTTTGTGTTATTACTTCCTTGTAGCAGTAAATGGACTTGAGCACAATTGCCTGGGCCACAGAAACTGAATCGACATGGGCATTCATCTGAAAAAAAAAAAAATAATAATAATACCCAGCAAAATAAAAGTATTTGATTAAAGTTTCAAAACGGCTATCAAAGTAAAAAGTCTTTAGCATGACTCCAGCCACAACATAGCTGCTCTGTTCCTGACCGTGGAGGCTTTTTGTCACAAAAATGTGCCTCTCAGTTTTGTTGAGTGTGTTCCAGTCAGTTTCCAGTGGTGGAGTGAAACCAGGTACATTTACTCAAGTACTGTGCTGAAGGCCAAATTTGGTATTTGTACTTTCCTCCAGTGTTTCCACATCACGCCACTTTATACATCTAGTCCACTACAATTCAGAGGGAAATACTGCACTTTTTACTCCAGGTATTTTATAAGATTAATAAGATTAATAATATTTTGTATACAAAACATATGATCAGCCTAAAAAATATGAAGCATTGTTAGAGACTAAAGTACCAACATAAAATGCATCAGTGTCTGTTTTTGGTTGCCAAGGCGGTACGTGCAGCCTCTCACGGACCAAATATTTCAGTGCTTTTATTTTCTAAGAAAAAGAATCACTCATACTGAAATAAACAAAACTGTTCAAACTTTGGCAGAAAATGTTGAGTCCATGAGAGATCCCACTGCTCTCAGTAAGAAGCTGATTGAGAAAATATGTTTTCAGGGTCTTTAATGCGTCAGCAACACTGGTCTAATAAAATATATAATGGTACAACACACGCATGGGCTTTTTCTTTTTTTGCATAGTACTTTTATTTTTTTATCCTTTCGGTAAACAAAAGTTTAAACAATAATATAGCAAAAAACTTTTTTTTTTTAAAGATCTGGTGGAGTAATGGCGTCCTAAGCAGAGAACAAAGTCACACCCCCTCTATATGTGCTGTAGTCGGAGCTTCCCCGTTGGCACGTACATGTTAGTGCGTGTACGTGCACACATGGTACGTGTTCAAGTTCCTCCCTGTTTAACTGACTTTATGAAGACACAGTGACCGCCTCATTGCGTTAAGTAGAAAGCCACCTCCCAGAATTTCCTCCACTGAAGAAACCCTGTTTTCAGCCAAAGAGGCCTCAGACGGAGAAAGAGAGACCACCATGGGCTGCAACCCCTGTCGGCCAGTGAAGAGAGGCTGGAGGCGTGGCTGACGCTGGTGGCCTAGTGCGACATCTCGTTGCAGTGACAATCGCTTACAGAACCTTTAAGCTTATATAGTTTCTGTACATTTACTCAAGAATTGCTGTCAGTGCAGAACTTAAGCTAATAATAGAATATTGTTACTTTTACAACGTAAAGGATCTGAGTTCTTCTTCCCCCGCTATCAGCTTCTTCTAGCAATGCCTGATTCACATAAAGCAATCAAGCATTTATTGCCTCTGAATGATGACATCAGCACTTTAAAAAAAAAAACAAAACACTGAACTGTATTCTATTTATTTACCGAGCCAGCTCGGTAAGCACATCTGGAGTGTTTATGCTCACGTGGACATTCCCGTGCATGTACTTAAAACACACCTTTAATTGCTTGTGTATCACAATGAATCATCAGATATGAGTCGCATTCCATAGGGTGTTCGGCAACAAAAGCAACTCACTGTAAATGAGAATGGTCTCTATTGTCCATAATTTGAGATAAGACATTTATACCTTCACTGCTCCAGGAAAAGGTTTAAACTTAGCTTTGTTAACAGGGTTTGCAGATCAAATAACCAAGACAAGGAAATAAGAATTCAAGGCAAACCAAATAACCTGTAACCTACAGTAAACCCAGACTCCAGAAAATAATAAAGATGAAAAAGTCAAAATAGGAGACAAATGTATATGAAAAAAGTCCTATGCTCAGCTATTATGCAGTAAATTATCAGCTTAATTCATGATTTCACACTGGTCATCCTCTCCAGCATTACTATCCAAATCTCTCATCATGATGGATTTGCTGTTGAGTCTTTAATGAGAGACAGAAACAATAATCTGGTGAAGCAGCTGGCAGGCTGTTGTAATATGATGCAACCTGTCCTGGCTGTGCAGTCATTTTTGTTTCATGTTATTGATGTTGGTGGGTGTGGTGTAGAACATGTAGACTTCCTGACACCTTATAGCTGACACTATCAAAAATATGCTGCCGTGCAGAAACACACCCGTTTGCAACTGTCAGAGAGCTGAGGCGAATGCTGCAGTGACAGAGTGTTCAGGTCGGTAGAATAAAGTATCCACACTTAATTAAGATCCCTATAGATGACAGTAAGATATTCACCTATATGATCAGGATTCACAGCCCTACAAAATAAAACCTCCACCTGATATGTACCCAAACATGAAGCTGAACTCTATTTCTATCATTTTCACTTGTTAAAAGGGCTCAAAGTGTCTGTGGGTATAAAAAGAACATCGTCTGGATATACTGTGATTAACTTGTCTTCCTTTATTACAGATGATCTAGAGATCAAGGAGAGCTGTAAAATGAGTCCACAGTGGGAAAAGCATGTGAGGGGAGTTCACTGGTTGCAAGTCACTGTTTCTTTGTATATTCAGCGAGTGCTGTGTTTTTTTCCCTAACATTTAAATCAAGCATATTTACTTTGGCCGTGTGCCAAGGGTGTGGCTTGTCACCTCTCCTATTGTTCGAGATATCCATGGACAGGATATCAAGGTACATCTGAAGTTTGATGTGATCAGGATGAGCACAAACACGTCGAAGAACATGGTCCTCTCCAGGAAAAAGGTACCAGGTGAGGGGGAAGATGGCAGTTACTCCAAGCAAAGAGGGTTCTGGGACAAAAGGATCATACAAAGGAGCATAATGCAAATAAGCCCTTAAGCTTTTTTTTCTTCTGAATAATCTTATTAAATTCCTTATTTAGCTTAAGGCCCATAAAGGAAGGCTTAATGGTTTTCATTCCACTGGCAATAGTGAATGTAAAAGTTTGGTCTTCATCGGCTGATTGAGTTTGAATTTTACCAAATTTTATGTAGTTGTTAGATCACGAATGAGCTTTTGAAACGCTCCCGTTTCAACCCAAAAACTGCTCAGGTAAGTGGCCAACTGACCAAACTCTATCTGCAAATGAAGACCATGATAGGCCCTGAAAAGCCTTGGAAAAAGCTAGCAAGAGAACCTTGAGTGATTTATTTTTCAAACAATTCACTCGTCTTTTCTCCAAACCTCAACAATGGTCCCAAATCTTAGGTAGAGCACTGACGAGGTGCCAGTGGAGGTGGGTTTTCCATCTAGTCTGCCCCGTGCCGGCTGCTTCCCTCTGGGGCATTTCTGGACAGGACTTGGCAGGGGGAGACGCTAGAGATGCTTGCTGGAAGGATTACATCACCCAGCTGGTCTTGTTACACCTGGAGATCCCCCCTGGCAGGAGGAGCTGCAGGAAGTTTTTGGAGGAAAGAACAAGTCTTCTGTGACTGGAGGAATGAATTGTGGCTGACCTGCTGACATTTTATTCTCATTATTAAATGTGTGGTCACTTAGAAATGGACAGATTTCACACTACAAGATTATACACAGGTATTATTATACACCGGTTAGACTTAAAGAAAATGGGAGACGGGTATGATAACTTGAAAACATCAAAATAAAGCCAGTACTTTCCTTCACTCAATGCTATATTGTTCTTTTGTTTCTCCTTTTTGGAAAAGTATTGGAGATGGGTTTAACAAACCACTGCCAGAATCTCCCCGGCTGCGTTTATTAGCAAACATGACTCTTCTGAAGGTATGTCCAAATGATGTGCATTGCAATTTCAAGTTTTATAGAAACCTTAATTACTCTTCTTTGCCATGGGGAGATTTTGCAGAATTTTCAAGGACCTATACATAATGGGACTTGCATGAAGCTTGGGGTCTCTCTCTTGGTGACTCCGTGTCTCTCTGGCTCTTGGTCTGTGAGCCTGTGGCAGTTTTCATATGGGTGGCCAGGTCTAGGCCAGTATACTCACTCTGGGGTGACACACGCATTAGAATTTTTTTCTTGTGTATGTCGCTGTGCAGAGGTTAAGGTTATGATGTTTACTTGGGGACAGGAAGTGTGCATCTAAAATAAGTCCCTGATAGTTTGTCAATGCACAGGCAGTAAAAGAGAAACTGTACTTTTTAAATTACTTTCTATTTATCTTTATCTATTATTTATGTTAATAAGATTATTAGCAACTTTAACAACTTTTTTTTTATTATCTTGCACCTAAAACTGCTTTTTAGAGTTGGGTTCTTTTCGGTACTTTCTTTCGGTTTTCCCCAGTTCTTACTGTTATCTAATAAAGTCGCTTCACCGTTTGCAGACCGTTGGGGCGGATCCGGAGCTTAAGCTATGAATCATCAATTAGTTTAGTTTTCTCAAGAAAACTAAGACTAATTGTTGTCCTGCTGCAGCATGTTACAGCCTCGCACGGCTCCCGACCCCGGACGATCTTCAGTTTCAGTTTGAGGAATGCTGCTCCTCACTTGCTGCCATGCAGGTCTGTGAACATGCGTACTGCCCGCACTGTGCTTAATATTGTACTCGAAAAAGTTGCAGAGTCATGTTGGTGCAGAAATTCCTCCCCTCCACCTCCACCCCCACCCCCACCACCTCCACCACAGACTTTGAACGCCTGCCAGCGGCGACGCAGAGCGGCGGCGGCGACGCTCTCGACTCCGCGCATTTCTCCTTTTAACGCGGAGGGCGACGCATCCGCTGGTTCCCTGACAGGACTCGGAGCTTCAGGCCAGCGGCCGGGGGAAGACCTCCCGTGGGTGGACAAGTCTTGCTGTAAACTCTCGCAACTGCTCTCTGCGGTGTGGTGCGCTGTGACATGGAGTTTCCCAGCTGCCGCGGAGCTGTCGCTTCGGGTGAGTGACTCCGCGGCTGGTAAAATGTTTAAAGTGTTTGACGCGTTGAGCGGACGCGCCCTTCGGTAAAATCACTGTAACGCATAAAAACGCGGGTCTTGTGTGAATGTGGTCTTACGGCAGCACCCGTGACACCACTTATTACAACACCGCTACGCGAACAGTGTCCGTGGGCGCTGTAGTTTATAATTCTGCTGTCGGCCGTTCAGTTTATTTCCTCCGTAGTGCGCAGACTCCCGAAAGGGAATTGAAACTTTGTTTGGATTGCATTTCTAGGCTGTTTTGTTGCTCATTTGTTCTGCTTTTTTTTAAAAAAACATTGTGTTTAAAACACAGGCTAATTATAATTAATTATCATAATCGATTAGTCGATTTTTTTTTTAACGATTAATCATTAATTAAACCATTCTCTGGTTCCAGCCTCTCCATTGTGAGCATTTGCTGCTTCTCCCCTCTGTATATCATTGTACGTCAGATTGTGATTTTTGAATGTTGGTTGTCAACAAAACAAGCAATTTAAATATGTCACTTTGGGCTCTGGGTTTTTTCAGTAGACCTATTTTCTGGCATTTGGTGGACATACACAAACATTACTCCAAAAATGCAAATGCAACTAATGATCATTTCATTATTGATTAACCTGTTGATTATTTTCTTATCAATCAATGGATGTTGGTATGTAAAATGCCATAAAACATTGGAAAAAGCTCAATGGCAGTTTCCCAAAGTCAAAGTGGCTCTTTAAATTACTTATTTGTCTAACAAGCAGTCAAAAACCGATTATTGATTAATCCTCTGATTATTTTTCTGATTGGCTGATTAATCCTTTTGTCTGACCAATAGTTTAAAACAAGGAAAAGCAGCATATTCTCACATTTGAGAGGGCTTTTTGCTGACTTAAATGATGAATTAAATGATGAGTTGATTATCAACACAGCTGCAGAGCAAGTTTCTATCAGTAATATAATTAAATTAAATAATATAATATGATAATATTGTAATATTTTAAGCTCTAGGTACAATGAAATCAGCCAGTGAACAACATCATTCATCATTCAGGAAGAAGTTTAAATAGCTGGTTCTAGGTTTTTCTGTGAAAGTATAGGAAATATTTTCAAGGTTTGAGACTCCTAGTCTGACCAGTGACAGAATTAGTTGATTCATTGAAAAAATAATAGAAAAATAAATGAAAGTAAACATTCGTTGCAGACCTAGAATGAATGCACCATTGAACAAAACTCACTGCATTTCTTTCTTTTTGTCATATTGCATGCGTCAAAACATCAGACTGATCATTTCAGTGTTTCCAATGTTACGTGTACGTACTTTTTTTTTTTTTTTTTTTTTTAAACCACAGATGAGGAAGAGTTTCTTTGTTTAGTGATAAATCAGCATACTGTATGTTCAGTGCTTTGGATATGGTTAAGTGTGTGGTCAGGAGGGAGCATTGGGATTGTTGTTCTCCATACTCAAGTGTTATTTTAGACTGTGTAGTGAGCAGCACTTGGCTGGAGTTTCCATACATCAAATGTCTTCAGAGGAGGCTTTTTACATTCTTTAATTCCTCAAATTGAATGTAAAACAAAATATGAGGATCCTCCAGAGTTGTGCGCTGCTGTGACGCTTAAATGATGCAGTGCTTCTATGATGCTCTGTTCTTCTACTCGGGGAGTTATATCAGAACAAAAGGAACAGCACGTTTGTCATCAGCAACCTTTGACCCTCGATCAGCTGTCAGGGCAGCTGAACGATGACATGGCAGAAGAGCTTGTGTCACTGCTGTTACAAAACTTTTCAAAAGACATGTGGTCATTACAGCTCAGCAGTTCGGGACAACATATTTTTACAGGTTAAGCTAGGGTATTGTCATTCCTGTCAGAAGTCCGGTCACTTGTTGTATGTGCAGATCACAGCTGACTGCACTGGCCAGAGTCAGTAGACTGCCAAACTGCTGTGTCTACCATCTGCCAACAGAAATAGTCTGTAAATGGTTAACTCTCCCTCTCTCTGCCTCTCTTCGCTCTTCTTAAATTCTGCATTAAGCTCGGCTAAACAGTGTCTTGTTGCCAGAATCGGTGACTTATAATGATTCATTCTTCATATTTAAAAGCGCCAAATTTCTTTAGATGAAGAGCACAGATCTCCTCTTTGACATTGGTCAACAGATGAGTCACAGGCTGATTCATTTTCTCAATGAAGCGCCAGTCATCTGCTCGCTCCTCTTCTCACTTGCAAACAGCCATTTGAGAGGCAAACACTACGACCACCTAGAGTGTTACTGGTCAGGACCTTGGTCAAACAGGGATTATGAAACCTCATTGAGATCAATAAACTGGTCCGGACTTGTGTCACAGTGTTCTCACAGAGTCCCTGCAGGCTTGAGCAATGCTTTATATAGTAGCCAAGCTCTGCACACTGTGTTTACACAGTAATTCACTGTTAACCCCCTTAAAGCCTGATCAGGAGAGTAGGACAGGCTGATATATCCAAGCACAATGGCCCTTTATGGAAAACTGAGAAGCTCACTGTATTAATGTCCCTCACGTCCCTTCTTTTATTCCCTCCTTGGACTCCCTTCAGCTTAATCATGGCCCCTTTTACTCCTGTCATCTCTCTCTCTCTCTCTCTCTTTCTCACTGTATGTTGCCCTTAAAATCTCTCTCTTTTCTCTGGATCCCTTTCTTCCCTTTCTGTCTCACACTTTTGGTCATATGACCAGCAAACAGGCTGAACAGATTTGATTGTGCAACCATGCAAAGCTGCACTCTGCCAGACCAACCCAGCAATAACCTTTTTATGTGGTTGGCTCAGTAAAGGAGAAACAAAAACTGAGTCAAAACAGTATCTGATCAATTCTGCTGAGACAGAAAACCAAATAACACCAAACTGCAGGTGCTGTAAGTGTCCCTGTGATCCTCAAGGGGGTCACTGTGGTTTAGACTCTTGTCCCTTTCATGCTAAATAGGGATCTGCTGCTATTGATTCTAAGGGTCTTTATACAGACGGATGCGCTGCCGCTAAAGGGCAGCATAGCAGACGTCTTTTCTTGCTCTCCAGCTGGAGAGCCGATTTGTTCTGCTTCAAGCTGTGGCAGCGAGTGACACTCTGTGGAATGCAGAGATTTCACGTTGCTCTGGGTTTTCTGTGGCATGTAAAGAGACACGCTAAAAGCATTTAACACCATGTATTTGAGCATTTTCAGGATAATTCCCAAGTATTGCAAATGTAAGCCCATTAGAAATTCCCCTGGATCGGTATCTATGCTGCTGCTGACTTTATTAAGTGGATCGGGTATCGGCGACATGACCAGTCCACATTAAACACAGTTTCTCTGTGAATGTCATTATAAAAGTCAGCGTTTCAACTAAATGTTCAATTCAGTTAATTTTATAGGACCACAGCTATCCCTGGTGTCTTGTGACCTCACATGAAAATGACCCCAGTGAGTTCATGCAAGGAGGTTTACAGACTTTACATTTGTTTCTGATTTCTGACAAGTTTAAGTATCAGAAGTGGTGCAGGGAGAGGAAAAGTTTTATTGCAGAATCCCTATGTTCAGCTGATGCTAGCATTTGCATCTTTTTAAACATCTGCCTGACCTTTCTGTTCAGTTTCTGAATGCTTTCTGATAGTATGAGGCACAGCGCACAAAGATATAGTCCTCCTCACAGTAACAACTGAAAGCTAACAACTTGTCTTTTCTTTCTTTAGTAGAGCCTGACCGACACTCGGGCTGTGACAATATTATGTATAAATAACAAGGAGTTTGTCCATTAAAGAGCGCTGAGGAGTTAGTCACAACTGTGGTCTGTAACAATACAGAATAATAGCAAGAAATGTTTTGAGTTCTCTTTATGTTTAAGGGAGGAAGTTTGCTGCTTTGGGGAAATATGTTAAATGACAAGACTGATGCCACTCTCGTGTCTGTATGATATACTGTATGAGGCTACGGCCAGGAGATGCTTGTCATATTTTAGCTTAGCTTTGCACAAGATTCCAGCCAAGACGACTTTCCTTGAAACCACAAATTGTTGATAGTGCACCATGGTTTGTGTACAATCAGTGAACTTTAAGTTTTTTTGGGTTTTTTTTTTTTTATTGTTTGTAGAAGTCTCTGCGGTCCTGTTTTTGTACCTACTTTGAATACTACTTTCTTTTTTCTGTTTCTGTCCTGAATCCACCTCTTGTCAGGAGTTGAGCCGAGCACTGAACTGGTTTGATCTGCATGACACATTGTTGAGATCTGGGAGGTGTCCGCGTCAGCTCCTCGGCGACCGAAAGTTACCTGTAACTCCCTCCTCTGCAGAGGTTGACAGAGGCATTCATGTGTTATCTTTGGAGGAGAATAATTCCGGCTGTAGCTGCTGCTTCCCGTCTTGGGGCTAAGCTAACTCGTATCAATCCTCTAATCTATCGTTTGGCATTAAAGCGAAGAAGCACATTTCCCAAAATGTTGAGCGATTTCCTTTAAAAAGCGAATCAGCTGATATTGTCTCATGTTGTTTGTTTGTTTGTTTGTATTGAGACGGGCCACAAAGATCAACAAGCAGTCAGATTCATTAGCTGACATTTGGCTCCATGCTAACTGCCTGGAGCGCTCCACTGTAAGTGAGGGGCTTATTAACTGGCAAGAATCTAATGAGACTCTTAATTAGCACTTCATTAGACACAGGTGCACCACCCACGCCCATATAATTATGTTACACTGACACACAGTGCTTACATCATGTCCTCCACACGTACCTGGCTGCAAAGACAAAGATCTTTCAATGAAACCATCAAAAACTCGTACACCTTACATTGTCTAATTTCAGGGTTATTGACAATAACTGCAGAAACGCAATCCCTGAGATTTGATAAGACGGGGATGTTTGAAAACATTTGCCCGGTAGTGTCTAATTCTGTGCTCTTATTATGTAAGAGGCAGACATTTGTAACCTCCAAGCTTTCACCGGTGTTTGTTTGTTTGTGTGTTTTTGTTCGTCGGCAGGATTACGCAAAAAAAATACTGAACTGATTTGCATCAAACTTGGTGGAGGGATGGGGCACGGGTGAGGGAGGAACCTATTAAATTTTGTTGACCTGGCTCCAGGAATCGTGTCATTCTAGTTATTAGTGTGTGTTGACATTTATTAAGTTAAGAGTCATTGTCCAACAGGTTCCAGTAGTACAGAGATGAGTTGGCTCTGACAGTAGGAAGTAAATTTACTACATACCCAGAGAATAAGTAGAAACATAGAGGTGAATGTTTTGGTTTTTTTCTTCTGTTTTTTCTTTTTTAATTGTTTGTATTGCTTTGTTTCTTGAACAGTCAAGTCATTTCTTAAATGAAATGCCTTTTGTCCATATAGTCTTACATAGAAGTCAATGTGGTTTTAGGGAAACAGCAGAGTGGCTTGTGAGCAACAACTTCTGGTAGGAATTCAATTCGTACTGTCTGTTGTTTTAAATAGTCTCATTGTGTTTTCTTTATGTTTATCAGCTGGCTGCAGATTCTCAGTCATTCCTCTGTGACTCACACACTGAGTGTGACTGTTCACAGCCTAACAGCCAATTTCTTGGCTGATCAGTTTTAAGTGAAGAGAAAGGAAAACAAGAGCTTTGAGGTCCCCATGACCTTGCAAAAGTTTTCTGGTGACATCTGCAATGGTTAGCAGATTAATGGATTTCTTGATCAGACATGTTCTGGTTCCAGCTTCTCAAATTGTTGTTTTTCTTTGACATATATGACACTCAATTGAATATCAGGTTTTCAACTATTAGTAAGTCTCTGGTACATTAGAAAAAATGCCTTAAATGCACACTATGTCTAAATGAGTGGAATTTCATACTACATTTTACGGTTTAATATTTACCTTAAGAGGTTATCATTTTGCCTGTACTGTAAGGGTAAATGCTTTCTTCTTCTTGTTTCCATATTGAGGCCCAGACCAAAGTTAATAAATGAAGTCCATTCAGCAGCTCATTAGAAATAAAACAATATAGGAATGACAGTGCTTTCATTACAATGATCCTTTTTAGAAATGAAATATGAGAATCTTTTCCTTGTAAAATTCCTCGCCCTGAAGTAACCAAATTAAAAATACAGTCACCATTTTCTTAGGCGAATGCTGTGGCATAAAGCAGTTAACCAGAATATGTCTTTTCTGCTTTAGCTGTAAGGAAGTGAAACTCTGAGTGTGTGACTCAAACTCCCACACATACGAGGAGGAAACACGTGAGATTTTGATTCCATTAGCTATTTTTCAAACCACTAAAAGTCTCTCATCTTTCTAAGCTTACTCTGTTTTTTTACAACTTTTTTGCAGGATAAGCATTGCAGCAGACGAGGTCCTTGCCAGGATACATCTGATTGTGCAGCTACAGATATTTGCCAGCCACTTCTTTGCCAACTACTTCTCCTTCTCCTGTGGAACCAAATTAAGGAGGGCTCCCTGAAAAGTCAGAATGGATTACTTTCAGAACCCTGAAACCTGTAAAATCTGGACTAACAGCAATTTAATTAAGATGGTTTGACTCATGCTGTGGGAACTGTCTGATCCTTACACAAAGGCCGTCAGTCATGTTGGAGCCAGGACCTGTAGATGAGGGAATATTATGTGGTTCACCATCAGTCTGCAAGTTTGTTGACCCATCGTGTTTGTGCAGAGAAGCATATGACCTTAACTTATTTTTATGCAGCAACTGGCTTTTCCTGTGGACTGCTTGCTCTGCCTGCTGGCTGTTACTGGGATCATCAATGGATAGTACTATTACACAGTTCATCACCCTGCTTTCTTGGGAAATGTCTACTGTCTGAATAGATTTTTGTGTTAAATTTGCATAAAAATGGAGAAACTAAAGACATCTGCTCACTGGAGTCTTCACATTGATGAGATAAAGACCACAAGGATTTCCTCCGTTGACAGCCTGACCCCAGTGGGGTAAGAACTCAGAAGCTATAGAAGACTTTGAGACTGAAAAAGTAATATCTCTGGAGTTCTCCTCTTCCTCTCTCCCAAAATGCATTGCCCAATAAGGAAGAAACGTCCCACGCGTGATTCTGATTTCTCAGCTATTGTAGTTCCCTCAATGCACGGGTCTGGGTACCTTGACTACACGGTTGAGACCCACGCCTCCAGATCCTTGAAGGTCATGGACGAGTTCAGACGGCAGGAGATGCTGTGTGACCTGGTGCTGCATGTCACGCACAAGGAGAAAACTGTGGACTTCAAGGTGAGACATGCTCTAAGTTAAACTTCAAAAAAGCAGTTTGTGCCATTTTGTTAGAGGATTGCTTCACAATTTCAAAGTACTAGCTCGTTATGGAGGCCGACAACTGACTAAACGTAGTAACAGGTTATTAGACAAGTCAATAATACAGCTGGGTGCATCAATAGATAATATTGTTGTACTATTGTACATACTCATAGCATGACAACTGCATTATTTATGACCTATGTATTGCTCTCCAGGATGGCCATCTGTATGTACCCTGTATATGAGAATAGGTACCTGGTAGTTAAAAATGACCTACAGTATAAATGGCCTACTTTGTAATTTCCCATATTTTTACCCTCTCAGTCCCTAACTTCACACCATGTTCCCATATTTGGAAATTTTAGGTTAAATGATGAAAATAAGTCTACACACACACCGTGTAGTCCAAGACATGAAACATGCACCTGAAGAGTAAGATAAGTTGTGAAGACATAAGCATCATGCCTGTGAACCAAACAGTAGTTTTAGCTAGCTAACTGTGTTTATGTTCACTTGCTAGCTAAAATGCCTTACTTACTGTTAAGTTAAGTTAGTTAAAACAATTAGTCGGTTTAAGTCATTTTTTTTAAGCAAAAATGAATGTAATATTTTGGACTTTGAGACTCTGACAAAATAAGACCCATGACGATATAACCCTGGGCTTGCCTGCTGGCTGGTGTTGTTTTGTGATGAAGGTTAGCTTCAGCTGAGTGGTGCTCGGTGTTTTAAGCTACCAGTGTTTTCAGGTAAGCTGGCTAGCCACACACTCCAAAGATGTTACATACACATGCACACACAAACACAAACCCTGGACCAATCATTGCTCTGGACATATTAGGACACGCCCATTTCATTATCATAAAAGCATGAGAGGAATGGGGAATGTTGTATTGGAGATGTCAGACAATCGGCACACATTTAATGATGTTTAATTTGAATTAAAGATCTAATTCATAATAATTACATGTAATTTATTATTTATTTATGTTTAATTTAAAATCCTGTAAAATAGGTCATTTGATTATATTTGTACCCAAAAAAGGGAAAGAGCTGAAAAATAAATTATAAGAGTAAAAAAGTTGAATTTATTTTATCTACTGAAAGGTTGTAAGGGAAAAACTGAAAAGCTTTTTGCTTTTTTCATCAACTGACTGGAGTTTAAAGGAAAAGTTTTAAGCTTCATATGTATTTTTAATCTCCATTTAATTATATCATTCATGATATATTCAGTTGTGTTTTTAACTTGTCTGATAACCGTTCACTACATTTTGTCAGTTCTGGGCCTCCATAGCAGAGGGCAGTTTGTCATTCCCTCACTGACACAAATGTAGTGAATGCAATGTTTCTTTATCACCATCTTTTTTTCAGGTGCATAGGGTCGTACTGGCCTCCTGTAGCCCCTACTTCAGAGCCATGTTCACCAGCAGCTTCAAAGAGTGTCGAGCCTCGGAGATCACTTTGCGCGATGTCTGCCCCCAGGTGGTGGGACGGCTCATTGACTTTGCCTACACCTCCCACATCACAGTGGGAGAGAAGTGTGTGTTGCACGTTCTTTTGGCTGCTATGAGGTAAACATACATAAACAGTAGCACATGGTGTTGAAAAGATAATCCTGAGTCATTGAAAACAGCTGAAACCTGAAAACAGACACAGACTTAGATTTCTGTGGCCTGCTACCCTATCAATCTTTCAGTATTTACCAGTTAAATAAATTTAAAAAAAAAACAAAAAAAAAAAACAATGAATTTATACTTTCAGGTGGAGAAAGTATAGGCATTATATTATAGGTATTAATCATTTTCTCTTCTTTTCTCTACTTTTCTCTTCTTTTCTATAAGGTATCAGATGGAGGATGTGGCCAAGGCATGCTGTGATTTCCTTATGAAGCATCTAGAGCCAGCCAATGTCATTGGCATCGCCCGCTTTGCTGAGGAGATTGGCTGCACAGAGCTGCACCAAAGAAGCCGAGAGTATATCAATACACACTTCAATGAGGTGAGACGCAAATATAGAAAACACAAATACACATTTGTTCCTGTGCAGTGCTGCACCCGTGTGGTGGCTTTTCTGGTCATCCACCGTGTGAGTGTTGTTTAAAGTGCTCCACTCAAAGTCACGGAGAAGGCCCTCTCTGAAAAAACATCTCAGTGCTGCTAAAGTTCTTCTGCTCAAATTGCTTTGTTTATCATTTCCTTCAGGTTGGCTCACATCAGGTGATAGTTGTTCCCTCCTAGCCGACACCTGGATTGTTTGGTTTAAAATAAAAGGAAAGTCAGCTGCAACTTTTTGACCCCTTAAGAATAAAATGTTTGTTTATTCAAGAGTAAAATTACCATAGGTCATTTGCTAGTGACCCATCTTTTCCACCAGATAATTAATATCTTTGTTGGTGTGTGATTTCATGTGACCCGCCATCTTTTCTTTTAGCTCCTCTGCCTTCTCTTTCTACTGACGTAACCCAGTCTCGGTTACATCCAGCTCTTCTTTTAGATCCTTAACTGAGTTCTCCTGAGCTCGCACTTTGCATTTGCTTGCTGCCAGTCAGCTCTCCATCGACCTCAGCTCCTCCACTGCTCTCAGCTCAGTGCTGAGGTCAGACTGTGCAGCGGCCTCTGCCTGAACTAAAACCCCTGGCAGGCGCAGGGCACAGGGCAAAGCTGTGCTGCTGTGCTTTGATAACTGTGGAACAGTGCAGCTGCGGTGTTTAATGGTTGCCTAAAACCAAAGACCACTCATCTGTGTCAAAGACACGCTTGGGCACCCCAGCTGTATCACAGTACCTATACTTTATACTTTCATTTTGCCAGTATAATGCAGATGTTCTCTCTTTCCCTTTCACTGATGATGATGCACTCTCTATACCTGTGTCTCATCTATAATTTAAGACTATAACACCTACCCACCTTTACTCAAATTAATCACTGTAACATCCTTTAACTTGAAAATGAAATTAAATCAGCAAAAGGATTAAAATGTGTGTATTCAGTTGTCAGCACACCTTCATCTGCTCATGCACTTGTGTCCTGTTGTGTCCCTCAGGTGACTAAAGAAGACGAGTTCTTCAGCCTGTCTCACTGCCAACTGCTGGAGCTGATCAGTCAGGACAGTCTGAAGGTGCTATGTGAGTCTGAGGTGGGTAGCATTTAAAGAGCTAATTAAAACTTGACTAATGGGCATATATCTTGTGTTTTTTAATTATTCTTGTATTGGGTGATTGTATTAGTAAAATGCAAACACAATTTGGGTTAAACAGTAAGAACCGTGCTGAATATTGTAATTGATGATTCAGTTGCGCATGTGTGGTGGTTTAATCATCAGCTTGAGCGGTGACTGAAGGACCAGATGGACATGTTTTATCAAAACCATAGAAAAACACTGGAAGTCACAGAAATGCATACTTCAAATAGCATATTAGTCCAAGTTCTATCTAGATGTAAATGACAAACGATATATTAATATGTCTGTTTATATCCATGTCAGGTGTACAAGGCCTGCACAGACTGGGTCGGCTGGGACATGGAGGGTAGAGCCCAGTACCTACATGCCCTCCTGAACGCAGTTCATATCTACGCTCTGCCTCCTAAGTTCCTGAAGAACCAGCTCCTGTCCTGCCCCATCCTCAGTAAGGTAAACCACAGCCTTAGAGTATGTTTTCTTTTTACAGAAATGCAAAGACAGGTGAGTTTTGTAAAAACAAAAAGAAAAAAAACAAACAAAAAAGAATCGCACAAATCCCAGTAAAAAGGACAAACGAAATGGAACAAAATTTCTGTATGATTCAGACAGAACACTGAAGAAACCAGATTGTATAAACTATAGTATAATATAAATAATTACTCAGTCACAAACTCTACAGGTTTTAATTTTCTGTCCTTTTTTTTTTTTTACCTCCAGGCCAATTCCTGTAAGGACTTCCTCTCTAAAATCTTCCAGGACATGACACTGAGGAAGTTGCCTCCTGCACCAAACCGTGGAACTCAACTAATCTATGTGGCTGGCGGGTAGTTAACTCATATGGTTTCCTCAACAACATTGCTTTGCACAAAAGTTGCAGACCTCTTCTAAGACAGTCTAGGACCTATTTCTGAAGTTGATAATCAGAAACTGAGGCTTTGGTGTCCACTTCCAGTACCATAACCTGTGCGTGCTTGTTTTTCTGAAAGTCACATTAGACTCCAGAAGGTGTCTCATTCTGCCACCCAGTGGCTGTTAGTATGTTGTCCACTCTGTCTTCCTTACAGAGTTGCTGTGCTCTCAAGGTTCATGTATAAATCCTCCTTGTTTTTTAAGCCCTTTATTTATAGTGAAGTTCTGCATGTTGACCTATTTTTGTCTAAAATGATAAGAATTATTATGAAATGAATAAATAAAATGAGAGAGCAGCCCCACACTGTTATCTTGTTCCCAGTTCTTCTGTGGTTCCACATCCACAAATGTCATAAATCACCACATGGTTAGGAACACTTGGACTGTGTCTCTTGAGCTGATTCTAGCTATTTAACAGTCATGTTATGCTGTTTTTTTTCATCCGTATAAGAACATTATTAACTTCAAAAGTTTGTCAATAGTCAGTAATTCTGTTGCAGTCGCGCAGATGAAACAGGATGTGCAGTGACATCTGGGAGATTAGATAATGGCTGATATATCAACATATCAAGTCACTGGCCTTTTCCTCCCTGACTCTTGACTTTTTACAGAATGCATATAAAAGCGAGAAATTATCTTATTGAAGTTCTAGATCTTATGGCATACACCGAGTAAAAACTCTCTCTTTTACACCGACCATTCCGCTGATGAACTCCCCACTCTTTATTTCCTTTTCTCTGGTCAGATACCGGCAGCATTCACTGGCCTCTATGGAGGCTTATGATCCCAGGAGGAATGTCTGGCTAAAACTGGCTGACATGGGAACTCCATGCAGCGGCCTGGGAGCCTGCACGCTGTTTGGACTGCTCTACACTGTAGGTTGCACCAGTTATGTCATACTACCAGTGGATGGGATACAGTGCAATACAGGGCAATACACTGCAACACGATTATATGTGATATATGTGGGTTTAGTTACTGGCTCAGTTTTCTAATCCCTCTTTTCATGAATCTAGGTTGGGGGCAGGAACTTCTCGCTTCAAAACAACATAGAGTCCAGCGCCCTGTGCTGCTATAACCCAATGACCAACCAGTGGAGCCAGCGAGCCTCCCTCAACATCCCCAGGAACAGGGTCGGCGTGGGCGTGGTGGATGGCTGCATCTACGCTGTCGGAGGATCCCAGGGCTCGACGCATCACAACACGGTGGAGAGGTTAGGCGTCTCTGATGTGCTCACTGTGTGTGTTTGTGTGAGGATTTATTTGTTTAAAAAGGCACTCGAGAAGTAATTTGATTTTAATGACATCTTATTTAGTAGAAATGAATGTGATGAGCAGGGATTTCCTTCCTCACACGCACACATTCTCGGATTAAGTGCAGTTACCTCAGTGTAAGTATGGATAATGGTGTGAGAGAGATCAAATGAATAGCTGCCATTCAACCTGAAGAGCAGCCGAGAAGTTCTCAGGTAACCCTTTTAGCCTAATTAGAGGATGACACAGGCTGTTTAAAAACATGTCGAGACACACTTCCCAGGAATGTCGATCACGTCGGGAATGCTTTACATCTTGCTGAGCAGGGAGGAGTTCTAATGCTGCTGTAAATCACTTTCAATCAATTACTAAAAAAAACAAAACAAAACTGCTAAGTCTGAGAATGGCAGTATCTTTTGATACTATTAGCTTCCTTTTCCATATCCAAAGAACTCTGCTTTAAATGTAACCATAATACCTTTTAATATTGAAGGGTATAGATTTCTAAAAGATGCTAGTCACAAGAGAATTATTAGAACTGATCACATGCCACTTGGAAGGCTTCTCACGAGAAGCTGCTAATATAATGAAAGCTGATAGAACTATTGAAATGAAAATTCAATGCGAAACACATCAAAGCAGATTAGAGCATTTATAGTTACAGTAGTTGGCAGGAAAAGGCTCTGCGCTCGAGGATGCTTCCCAAGTGAATCCAAACAACAAAAGATTCAACAGGGAGCAGCACCATCCCGCTAAACTGAGCAAAGTGCCTTGTTGCAGATGCGTTATGCAATAACGTCAGGGTTCAGAGCACAGGGTCATTTGCCAGCACAGTGACCCCCTGCATTTAGTGCCTTTGTCAAGGGCACTTCACCAGTGTTTGAGGGCAGGTGATAAAATATCAGCCACCATCCTATCTACGGTTTACAGCTGGAGTGTACCCAGTGCCAACAGCTGAGGCAATAACCTTTTAATCATTAACCAGCCGGAGAACGTGCGGTCCAGCCTGCCTTATCATGATCGATTTCGTTGTTGTTGTTGTCGTACTGTGTGTTATTTGCCTTTACAGAGCTTACATTGTTAAAGGAATAGTTGGACATGTTGGGAAATACGCTTATTTGCTTTCCTGTTAGGAGTTAGAGGACGAGATCCCATATCAGTTCATCAAATATGACGCCACAGCCAGGAGGTGGCTGTCTTAGCTTAGCACAGAACAGTGGAAACAGTTCACCTGGCTCTCTCCAAAAACCTCCATGAATTAATGCATTATAATTTTTAAAATCCTGATAAGAAAATCGATTCTGACTCACAGAAAGACAACGAATATACCCATTGGGAAAAATGACCAGTTCCTTTAAAAAAAATGTTAAAAAGACATAAAGCTTATAGTATGATGAGTTGAATGTGACCAGTAAACCCACTTTTTTCAAAAACACCAGTGGCACAGATTTGATGCCTGTCAGACTACATAGTCTTGTAGACTCTCTTGCGTCTCTCAGCTCGTGGTGTTGTTACAGCCTCTTTGGCTTCAAATAAAGCTTGTCAATAGCTGCCAAACATGGTTGCCAGCTTAACCTAATCCACTTAAAATTGACTGGCTCGCGTAGATTGAGAAGGTTGCTGCTTACAGCTGTTCCCCTCTGAAACATTTAAAGTTTTGCAGCTCCGACACTTGTTACAATTAATCATTTTAATTGACTAATATGTAATGTCATCAAAGAATTGTCAACACATTGTTGCTACGTTGACTACAAGCTCTGTACAACTGCTGTTTGACTTGCAGGTGGGATCCAGAGTCGAATCGCTGGTCCTTTGTTTGCCCGATGTCGATGGCTCGTCTAGGGGCCGGTGTGGCGGCGTGTGGGGGGGCTCTGTACGTGGTGGGGGGATATGATGGAGAGAACCGATGCAATACTGCTGAGAAATACCAGCCTGACACCAACACCTGGCACCAACTGGCTCCCATGAGCACTATACGCAGCGGACTGGGTGAGTGTGTGCTGAGGACCAATGTGAGATTTAAATAAACAGGATCATTATGGTGTTTGTTTTAGTTCAGTCTAAGTCAGAGTTTTAATTGTGTGTGTGTGTGTGTGTGTGTGTGTTCTGGCCTTTAAAGGAATTGGTCGTCATTTTGGGACATGCACTTATTCAATTTCTTGCAGAGAGTTAAATGAGAAGATTGATACCACTCTACAATCAAAATAAGGCCATTGCCAGCAGCTAGTTAGCTTAGCTTAGCATAAATACTGGAACTTGGGGGCAAACAGCTAGTCTTTCACTGTCCAAAGGTCAAAGAAAAAACGTACCAGCACCTCTAAAGCTCACAAATTACCACATTATTTGTGGAGTCTTCACAGTGCCTGTACAAGAGAATGGTCCCCCTGCAAAACCACAGCTTGTCCTTTTTAGTCGTCTGACTTTGTACAGATTAAATAATGAGATATGTTACCCAGTGAGCGTTAAAGATGCTGGTAGACAGATCATTTTCCCTTCAGTCAGAGCCAGGCTAGCTGTCTCCACCTTTTCAGTTTTTATGGTAAGCAAGCTAAGCCTGGATCCTGTTTCCAGCCGCATATGCACTGTACAAATACAAGTGTGGTTATCATCTAATTCTCAGCATGAAAGAAAACAAGCCTATTTCTCAAAATGTCAAACTGTTCCTTTGCGTTCCCTCTCTCTGTTCTTGCAGGGCTGGTGTGTGTGAACTCGTACCTGTACGCCATAGGAGGGTATGATGGAAGGAGCCAGCTGTCGTCTGTGGAGCGTTACAATATAGCCAGGAATGTCTGGGAGCCCAGGGCCTCCATGCAGTACTGTCGCAGTGCACACGGAGTGACGGTCCACCAGAGACGCATCTTCGTCCTCGGTCAGTGACATCACTAAAACTGAGAGACTGAAAGTTCAAACATGAGTTAAATAAAGGAAAGATATGATCACGGATCTTTTGTTAACATTAATGAGAGCAACATGTGCTACTATCTTGCTATTTTGAGTATTTTTTTATTTTTCTTCTCATTAGATTTTATTCTATTAATGTTTATTTTATCATTTTCATATAACTATTTCATCTTTTTTCCCTATTTTTTGTCTTTTGCCATAAATGAGACTTTTATTGACCCTTGTATTAATTTCTATTGATGGTCTAAAGTCAGGCCTGTTATATGTGCCATCACTAATTAGTACATAAACAGTTTCATGTATTTAGGCCAGTTGTACCTTTTTATGAGCCTGATGAAGCACTGAGTCAAACATGTTGCTGTTATCAGTGTTGATAAAATGTCTGTGATGTTTTATTTTGTATATTATAAGTTAGAGGTTTCATTTTGTAATCAGCCTATAGTAGAAAATACCTTAATATCACAAGTTTATATCAAGAGACTTGCAGTTCTGTTGCAAGTGAACCAGAGAAAAAAAGAAAATACTTGAATAATTCTGATTCATTAGTAGACAGTCAGGTCGGGAGGTGACCAGCGAGATCCTCTGTTACTACAGTGTGGGCTGCATTGTTTTATGTCTAATGTGGCTCAATGACTCAGTGCTGTTTAATTAAATAGGGGAAAGTGTGGTTCAGCTGGTAAAAGTAAACAGACATGAAGCAGACAAATGAAATGTCAGATCAGGAAGTAATAACAAACCACATCACTAAATTAAATTAATGGAAAATCAAAAAGTAGAAATTGCCATTTAAAAAAAATAATTTGATTAATCCATCTATGAGTTGAAAAATAAATTGCCAAATGATTTAATTTAATTATTCATTGACACAACTGTTGAACAGCCTCTAATTGCTTTATCTACAGCTTCATTAAACACATGCGTGTTTCCATTCAGGGGGGTTCAACCAGCACGGCTTCCTGTCCAGCGTCGAGTGCTACTGTCCCGAAAGAAACGAGTGGACGTTTGTGACCGAGATGCCTGTTGGACGCAGCGGCATGGGCGTCGCTGTTACCATGGAGCCCTGTCCTGGTAGCCTGACAGAACCAGAGGAGGATGAGGATGGGGCTATATAGGATGAGGATGAAATCTGCTGAAGTTTCAAGTGTTGAATACGGATCGAAGTGGTGCTGCTTTTCAAGAGAGGGTTAAGTGCATTAATAAAGAAACATTCCAATATAAAAACTCCTCTTATATCCCCACCCGCATGGGTCCTGCTTTTATTGCACCATGGGGTTCTGCTGTTATAGTTTGAATGGAGATGTCGGGGAGGAGGAGGAACTCTACATCTGCTGGGGAACAAGTGATACAGAAAAACTGGTAGCAAGACAGTGACCCCGCAATAATAAGGTGCTACAAATGTAATCTCAAATAATAGTACTATTTAATTGAATGTTGTTATTCCTCCGCTGTTAATCTCTTTAGTGTTCAGTTTAATTAGTAAATTTACAAAGTGGCCTTTCAATGGCCTTCAGTGTCCTAATTTCTAATTCCTTGCTTTGTTTTATTTACATCTCTACCTCCGTCTGTGTCTCTGTCCAAATGAGCACTGCTCTTATTTTTCTTCATTTTGTGCCAATGAGGTTTCACCCATAACTGCCATTTTTAAACATTGTACTGATTTTTTTTTTTTTTCATTCACTATGTTTTATTTTGTGTTTCTGAAAATGAAGTTAATCAAATGTGTAAATGACGAATATATCTGCACCATTTGTTCAGCATTGTAATTCACATTTTCACATGTGCAGTGATGTTAGTAAAGACAGATGTGTTTTACTGACCTCTTGTGATCTCAGTTATTAGGATGTGTCCGCCGAGTGTGTGCCAGCACATGCACTACCACTAGATGGTGGAATAAGTCCAAAAACCGCTGCACACTGCAACAAAATAGGTTGTTTTTTTTTTTTTTCTTTGCTTTGCTATGTCAAAGAACTCCCATGTCAGTGACATCTTAAAAATAACAAAGCAGAAGAGTAAGGGCTCTACATCCGTTTATAGCTTGACAAACCATGACACATTCCCAAATTAATCTAAATCTGGATTGTGCACACGAGGAGCAGTGATATCCTGTTTGGATAAAGAATATTTTTCCATGTTTTATGGCTCAGTGAGAATGATTAGAGCAAACCAGCAGAGCTCTCACAGCAACCTTTATTTCAGCTATTCTGAAGAAAGACAGAGGGTACTGGAGTCACTACAGCGTTAGTCATCAACCACAGACGTCACTTGTGTGTTTACTTATCTCCCTCTGCACTGCTGTTCTCTATCTCCTCCAAGGTTCACCTGCAATTATCCCAGCAGGCCTCCGAAGAAGACAGTTCTGGACGGAGCCATTATTCAAATACAGCCTCAGTCGTCTCATCATGTCGGGATTTCTGACAGAGGAGACAGGGGGAAAAAATGCTTGTGTTTGTTTTATTGCTCTTCTGGAATAATAGGGAAGCAGGTGATTGTGGCCACATGTTTGCCTCCCTTTGAGTCCATCTCCGATTTCAAACTCGTGGACATGCAGCACATTGTGAGCATTCATTATTGACAAAAGCAACCTGTTGGATGGAGTAAAGGCAGAGGAGGAAGCTCTGGTTGTGTGCTGGGGCCCCAGAGAGTGAGAGCGGAGACGGGCGAGGGAGTAGAGGGCTCTTACTCACTACTTAAAGCCCTACACAAGAGCAAGTGACTCACATGGCGAACGCATGACGCAGGCATCTCGCTCACATTTGCTCATGGATACACAAAAACGTGTGTGCCCGTACACAAACACATTTGTTCTTTATCTGTCACGCACGAGCACACACACGCATATGTGTGTGTGCGCACCCTCGTGCAAAAACAAAGCTGGCTGTCTCTTATTCACAGGCTGTGGAAACAGATTTGCCTCAATGTGTTCATTGTCTCATGAGGGGAGAGGAATACAGAAAGAGATGTAGCACTGTACGACAGGGAGATCTGTCTTCCGTAGAGATTCAGTGCAGGAAAATTAGTACACATACAGATGTAGCTATTGTACAAGTGCATCTTTTGCATACTTGCTGCACTAAACTGTTGCGCAACCTCAAGAGGAACTGTTGGAGATGATCTTCCCCTGATAGAGCAGAGAAGATGCAGGGTTTGACAACAGCTGCTGCCATCTACAAGAACCGTGATAACAATTTCCTCTTCATTCTTGGTTGGTCCCCAAACTAAAAATAATGAATGGGAAATTGTGACTTTGCGTAGTCTTATATAATTACACATCCAGCTATACAACCTGGGACATGAGACTGCTGGAGAAGCTCAGCATGTGTTCTCCTTGCATACTTTATTTCTTGAAGTTTTGAAAGCAGTTTATGTCCAGTTGGTCATATTCTAATGTATGAACGTAGAGAAGTGATGCTCTGATCATCAGTCATTGCATAACAGCGCTTGCAACTATACAGCATGTTAAAATGTGTGTGTGGGTATAAAAAAGTCTATAGGATCTTAGAATTACCATAAGTAACGTACAGTATGTTGTAACAGGGAGCTATCCAGTCTTTTTCAACTCTGTTCACAGGTTGAAGGAAGCCTGAAGGGGCCAAAGCTGCCTGTACAGTCACTCCGTATTACAATAAGGCTTATCCTGGTGGATGTGGCTTATTCGGCCTTATTTAGATCTGCATGCAGGCGGGAGGTAGAACTGAGCCTCTATAGTATCTGAAGAGGTGGGGGGCTTTAATGCTAGTGGGCCTACAGCTAGATGTGTGTAGGTGTGACCTTGGGAAGTGATGACCTCATCAACATCCCTGCCTGCAAAGCTAATCTGTTACATTCTGAAGGATGCTCCTATGATGGAGCCACCCATGAAGGTGACATTGGTTAGTGGGCTGGTGGCGTGGAAACACACCCCTGAGCGAGGCACGCGCAAACCCATTCAAATGAAGATTACATGCACGCAGGTGCATGTGATTACTGTACATGCATGCAAATACTGTTGCCACATAAGTCATCCGACATAGACACAAAGATATGTGCAGTGTCATGATGAAACCACTTCTGCCCAGATGCCTGCAGCAGGTGTTGAAGCATGATGGCAGTTAAAGGGTCAGGCTGTTATCTCTCATCTGACCCCACATATTGCAGTTTTTGACACAAACACATAACTCAGCTCACTTTTTTTTTTTTTTAACTTTTATTTTTCTGGGAAATGCTGGACTCAACAACTCTCTCATTCATATACAGTGGTTTTACTCATGTGGGAAATACCCAGCTGCACAGTGCTGAGAGGAGTACAGCTGAAGCATTTGTGACCTGAACACCTCACTGAAAGACTTTTTTTCAACCGCAGAGCCACTGATACTAACATGAATGACAGTGTCAACCAATAGCCGATACTGTATTTGTGCCTATCCTCCCCATCGACAGATGCCCTTGAGCAAGGCACCTCCAGCTAATGCAGTGGAGCTGCTCAGTGAGGAGCAACAGACTGGCAGACCGGTGACGCTTTTATAAAGGTTTGGGAGCAAAGTGAGTGCGAAGCTGAGCATATGTGCATATTATATGTATCACTGCATGAGTTTTATAAGCAGTGTTACAGGCTATATGAGACTGCAGGACACACAGGTCTGTGACTGGCATTGGCTGAGTTTCCTTCCTCTGAATCTCTCTCTCAGACCACTGATCCTTATGTACTTACTTACTTATATGCATCGTCACATATGTTTATATCGTGGATCAAAACATGATAAATGTTTCCTTAAAGTGCAACAACCTTTACGGCCCTCGCGGACGCAAATCCACGCACGCAGGTATGATGCCACACAGACGTGCACGTTCACGCACGGAAGCACTGTAGCTCACTGCCCTGCTCCTGAGCATCACATGAACACTCACTTCACCAGATGAAGGTTGAAGTGACGTCCATTCAAAACATCTGCAAGAGGAGGAATAGTATAGGGAATCCAGCAGTGACACATCATGAAAACTGAAATTAATCATAGCCCACAGTACATATAGGATGTAGAATTTCACAGGTGGGAATATTTGTTGACAGAACGAAGGCATTGACTGATTTAAAAAATGAGATTTTGACAGGAGTGATATCCTTGAGAGGTTTACATTGTGTGTGTGGCACTCTAGAAAGAGTTACAGCGACCTTTTACTTTTAAAGATGAGAGTGCATCACAATGAAATTTCTCCACCACCCCAAAAAAGTGACATATAGTTTTCTGAGATCTGTGCGTTGTGTTCGGCAGCGTATTATTGTAATTATATGTTGAGAGGCTGCTGTTTTTTCGTTAGTGATGGGAGCCTGCCTGTTGTGAGCATGTAGTGCGGCCGACTGGTCTGTGTGTTCACTTCAACTGTGTTTCTCTCAGACTCGGAGGAAAGCATGAGTGGACGGTTTCAAGCTCCCCTCTCGCTGAATTGATTCTACTATGGGTCCTCTAGAAACACGGCTCTGAAACACAGGGGAGATCAACTTTAAACTATTCCTTATCTCTATCTTTTTTGACCCTTTCAACAAGTCACATTCCACGAGATTAACGTTTATAATCTTCTGGTACGATTTGTGATGCCACTAAAATGCACACACTTGCTATTGACACCTGCTTTCCTGAAAATGCACGTTTCCAGCTCCCCCCTGTACCCAAAGATGGTATATTCCACAATTTATTCCAGGGAAAGACTGACAGTTTTTTGGGTCATGAAGCAGCTGTTCAAGTCAGTGGTCCACCCTCCCTCCGCAAGAATAAGGAATTAGTACATTTCAAATTAGATAACGACAAATGTTGGTGCAAGAAGAGAAAAAGTATGACAATGTGTCCGCTGCACAAAATAAACCATTTAAACATGAGCAAAAATATTTTTTTTTTAATTCCTAAACAAAAACATTTTTTAATCGCAGCTCATTTTCAACACATTAATATGAACATTGTTTGTGTGTTGTTTATATTTTGCAGTTGTATTAGTGCAGCAGAGTGAATAAGTGGAGCAAATTCCTTTTCAAATTCTTGTGATATTAAAGGTTGAGAACTTAGATGTCTCTAACACAAAGACACACATGCATGCACATACACACACGCGCACACACACACACACACACACACACACAGACACAAATACTGTAACAGACCTACAGCAGAAAGTGGAGTTGAACAATGGTGGAGTGACTGTTGACCCCTCTTCAATAAATCCAGTCAACGTTAGGATGTGCCTTGGCAATCCATCAACCCTCTATAGAGGTTTAAATTAGAGTTTTCATTCTGGCCCTGCTCTTGAGTGAACCTACTGGACTTGGCTAGTCTACATAGTTATTATAAATTTCATGATCAATACATCTCAGACCGACAAGAAAGCCGTTTAAATCTTGTGCATACTACATTGTGTAGAATGCATGCATTTGTGTGTTCATCTTAATAGTGTATGTGCGAGAGGAAAAAAAAAACACTGCATGTTTATGATGAGCGACTGAATTTGTGCATGCATGTGTGTGTGTGTGTGTGTGTGTGTGTGTGTGTGTGTGTGTGTGTGTGTGTGTGTGTGTGTGTGCGTGCATGCGCACATGCAACATGGGTCAAGCCCCTTGGAAACAGCAGCAGAGGTCCTCTGCTTTTAAGTGGATTAAAACTCCAGCACAATCCCCAGGGCCAGCAGGCATTGGACAGACTGGGTGTAGTTTAGATGAGGACTTAAGACTGATTATCTCTCATGCTGCCTTTGTTTTTGCTGCTACTGTTGCGTAGATGGGTAATACTAATACTGTACAGTATATGGAAAAGGAAATATGTCGGCCGTACATATTAGTAGCGAGGCAGGTATTAGCTATTCAGGCTTCAAATCAGTGTGATTGTAGTTTTTTCCATCTGTGTTGAATCTTCTGCTGAGTATCAGCCCAGCTCCACTTTGAACATCAGCTGTTACCAAGTTTGCCGTGCTGCTGCAGTGGAAAGATTCCTCAGCTCTGAATGTATACCTGCAGAGTGTTTATGTTTAGTCTGCCGTCATGCAGCCTGTCTTATCTACGCTATAATATGTGAGCTCCTGTTATGGTTTCCCCGGGACCCAGTGTGACACTCCCATACTTCTTGCAATGTGTCAGCACCAATTAACCAGGTCAATATTTCTGTGCTCCAGTTGTTGCAACTCTGATTCCGATCCTTTCCAGTTCAGATTCTGATGTCTCATACTGCAAAAATCTTTTGGTATCAAACTGTGACCTTCATGTCTTATATAAATAAGATGTTTTACTAATTATTTTTCTCGTTTAAAGCCAAACGATACGCAAAAAGAGTTCATTATTGAATATTGCAATTATACAAGTTACAAAGAACCCTGATTTATTTTCATTTAGAGGTTTAAGTGTCATTTTTCTTAATATGATAATCATATTATGAGACATGTTGTGTTAAGCAATATATTGTTGTGAATTCAGTGGTTGTTTTCCTTTTTATGACCCCACATGATCTTCATAACCTCTATAATCTTCTTAGGATTTATGAGGCTTGGAACCAATGAAACAAATTAAATGATCCAGCTTTTTTTTTTTTCACTTCCACACATGTCAGGACAGAGGAATAGCTATTGTTTTATTAAGTGAACATCACTGGGCTTTCAAAATTAATGACAATAACAACGTTTAAATGAAGTTACATACCCTATAGTCGTGATGCTTTGGGTGTGGATCTGGCCTCTGAAATCAAATTATCTGCTCTGTCTCTGCGTCCCTCCCTCCATCCCTCCCCGTTACTGTCCTCTGTATACAACCCAATGATGCAGAGATGCTTTGAAATTAATGTTTAAGGAAGTAATGACAGTCAAACAGCAGTGTTCCCGGCCAACAAGCTAACAATGTCTTTGGCATACAGTAAGTGATGTGCTTTACTTGCCTGCCAAGACTGTATACTTTGTTTTACTGCTGAATTTGTTTAAGACGCTGATACATTAATTTGTATTTGTTTGTTCCTTTGTAGCTTAAACAAGCCTAAATCTGCACTCTATAGAGTTTTCCAGTGTGAATTCACTGAACAATGTAACATGGAGGATGAGATTTCAGCCCTGTAGGTTTAACAGAACGCTCTAATTGTCTTAAAATGTTGTTGTTATTACAAAATACAACATATTAAATATTAGCAGCTAAAAGCCAGTTTGCATGGTAATGTATGTCTTTGATTTAAGCTTCCACTTACCTATCCAGCACCAGCTAATTTTCTAGTAAGTTGGTTAAGTTATCTCTGCTTATCATTGTTTTTTCAAGGAAACATAACAAAAATGAAATAAGAAAAATCTGACAATCAAGTACAAAGAATGGAAATATAACTTTCCAAACAAGTCAACCATTAGGTGGGGTTTTCCACCAACATAGGGTTGCCACTGATGCTGGACCAGAACCAGACCAGTGGAACCTTTTCATAAACTGGCTCAGTTACACTGGTTTGACAAAATGTATATAACAGGGCGTTCTAGATAGAACAGCAGCTCCCAGTCAATCAGTGCTGTCATGTGCAATTAGTTACTCAGGGAAAGTAATCTATTACTAATTGCTTCTGATTCCTGAAAGTCATAATCCTTAAGACTTTTGTCCTTGTTGATTTTAAGATACCTAACAGCAAGTTTGGCTTAATACTACACCAAGCACTCCTTAAACTGCTGCTTTGTCAGAAACACAACAGAGGAGCAACTGGTGTGTCTGTTTACAGTCAGCATGAACTGCAGTGACAAATATGTAGTGTCTCCTGTTACTGCTTCACAATAAAAGCTGTCCATGTTTCACCAGCTGAACGCTTCTATTATGAAGCAGCAGCAGTAGGTTATGTCGGTTGCACCGGTGGGAGACTGGACAGTAAACAGTGTGGGTGGTATCAGTTAAATAAAATCACAAACCGTAACACTGGATTAAATACTGTATTGTCTCCTGTGCATCTTTTGTGTGCGTGAACATAATTTGAATTCTGCATGGGAATGATGGACCCTGACACCAAAAATTAAAATACTATATAGAGAGATAATTACAGAAAGTAAATATTAAATGGCTGAATGGCAATAGCTGAAAAAATTCCAAATCCTAATGAGAGGATTTTACTCAATAAGGAAAGAGCTATCTTTTAGTGTACCCATTATGTAACCATGTTGCTGTTAAGTTATTACTGGCTTTGAAGAACATGATCAGGATGGTACAAGAGAATATTATTAACTACATAGGCAGCATTCCTCTATAATGTAGCTCTCTTTATGTGTATCTGTGTTAAAAATGATGTTAGCTTAGTAGGGGTTGTTACCATCATTCACACTCTTTTGCCACCAGTTTATCATGGACATTGTTTTCTGATAAGGTGATCAAACAGATTACGTGTTGAGTTTGCTGAGCAAAATACTTGAGATTTGAGAGTAATGGATGTAGAGTACAAGAGATCTAATCCCATCTCTGCATGTATCTTGATGGTTTTCTGTCAGTTGGCTACTAGCCGCAGCCTCTTGTACAGACAGAAAGCACATTTTGCATCAACTGTGACAAGTCAAACTTTCCTCCGAGTCAGACTGGCAGAAGAAGTTAGGCGGTTGTGTTGTATGTTGCCAACTCTTGGCATGACTCTGGTTGTTGGTGATGGACCGAGAAGGAGAAATCTCTCTGGAGTTAAGTATAGAATTACAAGAATTGCACAGCGTTGCCCATCTACAGAACAATTGCAGCAATCATTAAAGTCATTTCCCCCCACCTACACTCTGACGGGGCTTCAGCTGTCAACATTGTTACACCCAAGAAGAACCTGATTGGAGAGACCCTAAACCTGACCCTCACCCCAACCATGACCATTCATTTCTCTCACAGCTATTGTCACACATCAACCATTCAAGTGCAATCAAGGGCAAGACTTGTTAGGCCCATGTTATCTCTGTGGTCGGAAGAAACACCCCACATTACACAGTCATTATATCGTAAGATAAAGAACACGTTCCAACAATCTGATACATTCATCTCTGAATTGTATTTGATAAAAACATCATCTCAAAAGTTGCAGCGCCACATTCAGTTACTCATTCACTTTATTTGATAGTCTCTGTCTGAACACAGAACTGCACAAATGAAAATTCACTCCACTGTTATTTTTGAGGGGGCTTGTTGACTTTGTTGTGGTCCCCTGTAAACCATTTATTCCATTATTCGGGGAGAACCTGGACTTGTTCATCTCTGTCCACATTTTTTGGCTTCGCTCTCCCAGCTTGTTTTTGCAAATGTTACAGTCCACACGATTTCTCATGAATCGTGTTGCCAGAAAAGCACTGGCCCCTTCAGCTGACTGATGGATGGTGCTTTTACTCTTAATTCTGTAATTTTTTTTACCAAACCCAGTCTCTCCTTCTTTCTCACATCGCATCTGGTTTCTAAGGACACTTGCGGTTGCCTTGGAATGATGTTAGGTTTTACATGGTGATGACGTCACCCCACCCCCGATCCTCTGGGTTGCTGAGGCTTTAGAAAAGCAGGTTTAAGTGGCCGGAACACGGTCAGTTTTAAGTGTCTGAGAAACTGCTTTTTTTTTTTTTTTTTGCTATGAAAATGCTCAAAATTTTGTTCAGAAACTGTTTCCAACATCGGCCCCTTGTCAGTGGAAAAGCCTCAGGGGTGAACTGGGATCAGGCCCCACAGAACCCCACTGTGCATGTGTGTGTGGTGAACGCATGTATACCTACATGTACATGTGTGCTTACATGTGTGCATGAGTGTGTGTGTGTGTGTGTGTGTGTGTGTGTGTGTGTGTGTGTGTATGTGTGTGAGCATGGAATAGAGTGTGTGGGTGTGGATAAAAGTGCATGTGCAGCGTGCATGAATGTGTGTGTGTGTGTGTGTGTGTGTGGGTGTGTGTGTGTGTGTCTCTACTCCCGCCAGCCTCTAATGGGGATCATGTGTGGAGTCAGCAGCGCAGACACACAAAAACATGCTAACCCCCACCCCCCATGCACGGTCCGCATTAACACACATGTGCACGCACGCACACACACGCACGCACACACAGACACACACACATATACACATACAGAGCATGCCTCAGTCAGCGAGTTAAGAACAACTCCTAGGGGAGGTAAAGCACCGGTTTGTGTGTGCGTGTGTGTGTGTGTGCGCGTGGCAGAACACACACTCTGTTTCAGAAGGATTGGGGGTTGGTGGGGGGTGGAGGGGTGGAGGGCGAAGGGGGAGGGGAGGGAACGTGAGGAAGGGGGGGTAAGGAGAGAGAAAGGAGAAAGATATGGGCAGTGAGCACGGGCAAAAGGATAGAACGGGTGTGTGTGTTTGTGTGTTTGTGTGTGTGTGTGTGTGTGTGTGTGTGTAGAGGAGCAAGGAAAGAGAAGGAAAGCGAGTAGAGAGAGAGAGAAAGCAGAAGATCGACAGGGAGGATAGAGTGAATGGCTGAGAATAAGAGAAAGAGAGAGAGGTTGAGGGGCCCTGCACAGGGGGGAGAGGAGGCCCTGTAGTTTTGGCCGAGGGGCGAGACAGTCAACAACACATGTATCCAAACCTTCAGACAAAACTCTTCATCCCGGACAATAGCAGAGCAAGAGCAGTGCCGCTCATAAACCTGCTGTGCACACAGCTCTATCCTCTGACATTTCTGTCCATTTCTGAAGTTGTGAATGTTTCCTGTTGACCCTCAGAAGAATCAGTGTTGCCCTCATGTGAACTAATGGGGATCTGAATGCACCGTGAATTATAAAGGGTTTGTTCAATGATTTGTACATTTTCAGGAGCAAGAAAACAAGTGTGGTCCAAATAAAATCAATGTTCAAAACAGTAGGAACAGACAACAATGCAAGCAGGTGTGAAGATTGAACTGCAAAAACAGCTTTGGGCAATCAAAAAGTCTCTAACACTTTACTTTTTCTTTGGTTCGCTGTTTCTTCTCTTTTACATAGCTGCTCTTAAGAAGTTCCCTGCTTGGGAAAACATTTTTTTTTAATTAATAATAATTGATTAATAAACTATTCATTTTCCCATTTAGATTTTAGTTTTAGCTTTACTTTTATAAAGTGAGTACTCCCCTGGTTTAGTCTTGCAGTCCTATAACATCGTCAGACTCGCCATGGACAGTTTAAGACAAAAAAAACCATTAAAATTAATGCAGCAGAACCAGAAATACCATCCACTTTGTTCTAGGCATTCTTATCCCTTGTAAACACCTGGGGCCTACATTACCCACAATACAACTAGTTCAGAGGGAGGTTTGTGTGTGTTATGTTAGTAGCAGCTAATGTAGCCATTCGCCTCAAGCAGAGATGAGGAGTGGGCTATAGACATCTGTTAAGGTAAAGTCAAGTACATTATAGCCCAATAAAACAAATCACAGGATAAGGTACCCTCTATCCTTAGACCCTTGATTTGGATATGGAAAAACCTTTAACAGGAAAAAAAACAAATAGTTCAGCATCAGGAGCAACAGAGGAGGAACATAGTAAAATTGGAGTATGGACAAATGCAGCGTTTCTCACGTGTGCCATAGCAGTCCGATATTCACTCTCTTTATAGCTTTTGGTCTTGGCTAATTGAGAAATAGAACTGCCTCTTTAGTCACTAACTGCCCCACTTCGTTCAGCTAGTTGCTAACATAGTCTGTTTAGTTCTAGTTGTGTACAGTGGGTGGTTTCCAATAAGAACAGCTGCTTGCTGTGGGTTTGTACCAGTTTCACAATACACAGCCATTTGAGGCAGCACTTATATAAAAATGTTAGTGCAGCTTTAAGTTTATAGACTTGCAAAGTGGATTATTTTGGGTGTTTGTTTCTGCATTGACAGCAACATGCTGTGTATGTTTGAATACTTCCAAGACTTGGATGGGCACAAAATTCTCCAGGTTGAATCTGTAGCCTATAACAGATGAGCAACTGCCTTTAAAAATAAAGCGAGATATCAACTTACCTGCAGAAACATCCACTCACTAACCTTAAGATTTGGCTGTGTGTACCTCCAACAAAGAGCAGAAGATAAAGATTACACTTTGTAGAGAGCTAATAAAATATTTAGAAATATAAATTGGTTCACTTTATGATGAAGCAATTTTCATTTCAGCCCTGATTCATGCCTTGACCGACTTCCTCTCCATAGCAACGGTGACTGAGGCTCATGGGTATCGTAGTATTTAGGACTATGCACATACCAAACTTGTGGAATAAACATGATTTCTTAGAAGCAAAGCTGAGCTCATTAGAGCTGATGATCATAACATAAACCTACTGTAGATTATAGATTATAGATAAGACAAGATCTCGGAAAGTCGTGTGTTTTGAACATGAAGGGTATCTTAAAAAGAAAACTTTTGAATGAGAAATTACAGTCGGAAAAATTGTTCCATAACATGTTTTTGGTTATTAGGTGACTAAATGTTCTTAAGCTATGAAAACACGAGACACTCACAAAAGAGCTGAAAATTGATCAACTCACTTTTACAGTGGCAGTTTTTATTATGTTTAAGAGCTGTTACAGGGCTATGAATGGAAAAGTCGTCATGGTCACTTGAGAAAGGAACGCGGACCACACCATCCTAAATCTCAGAAGGTGACAGAAAAAATAGCATGTGAAATTACTCTGCTAGTTGAAAGAAAGTAACATCTGTAGACTGCCTGTGCAGCCAATTATACCACCGCACTCTCATGTTTGTGTCTCTGATAAAAAAAAAAAAAAAAAAAAAAAAAAAGATCCTGTAACTGTTCAAACGTTTTCAAGAGGACATGCAATCTGGATCCAATTTGACATCCAAGTCGACACATGTTTCTGTCGCAAGCTTTCAGGTCAAATGTAAATAAAAGACTGTAGGCACTTTATGTTGTGAATTCTTCACACAAAAGCTAAAGAAAAAAAAAAAAGAAAGAAAATTGCCACATTGCTGAATCCATACCAAATGTATGACTTGTGCTTCTGTGGTATATTGAATGAAGTGGTGGCCCCATATGAAGGTGAAAAACTATTTTTCCATTATATTTTAGCTAAATACACTTTTATACTTCCTGCATTATTGATTGACTGATTCACTGGTTAGTTACTTTGTTCGAAGATAGTTTGCCAGCATTAAGAATGTTTTTCTTAATACAGATACCTAAGAAATTCCAGCCCCCTGTAGTAGCTAAATATTATCTGTAAAAATCACCACATTATCTGATTACAGAAAACACCATATTTTTGGCATGTAAACATTCCTGTCCTTTCATTTTTGGTTTTTGCTCTTGCATCAGTTGGACACTGAAATGAAGCTGACAGCAGAGAAAGGAGCAGTTTTCAAATTCTGACAGCAACAGGATGATTTGAGCAGAGGCTGTGGCAAAACCAGAATGGTTGAAGTGAACAGGGGAGAACCCACAGGAAATAACCGAGGCAGGAAAAAGAACAGGCACAAAAAAGGAAGACTAAACATGTGAAAAGTAATCTTTCTCGTTGAACTTTCGCCGAGCTTTATAACTATTCGGAGCAGCAATGTGCATGTTAGCGACTTAACTCCACTTTTATGAGGTATGGGCGTATGATCAGGGTTACATTTTTCCTGCTTGTGTCTCAGCATACAGTCACTATAGCGAACAACATGGAGAAATGCTTCTGTCCTTCAGAGGTAGCCATTCTATCATTTTTGTTTCATACGCAAAAATATATTTTACAAATTTTATTTGTGCAAGATTTTTTATTTTATTTTATTTTTTGGTTTGTTTCTATCGTAATTTTATTTCACTCTCGGAGTCAGCTGAGCGTCTACACATTAGCACATGCAATCAGAATCCTCAGGGAATACTCCAGGGTTATTGATTGGATGAGCAAGGCCAGAGCGTGAGTGGATCTCAACATAAATACATGATATCGAAACATAAAAAACACACAGCATGAAGATTTGGCATGTAAGGCCTCTCACCAATTCCTGATATTATTTGTGATGATGGTCCATTCTGCATTTGTCATTTAATGTGACAGCCAAAGATGGAGATGCAATTGAGGCCCAAAAAACACATCATCTTGCAAGCTTAGCTTTTATAGTCTTTGCATCTTTTTTTTAAAAAAAGCAGTGGAGAATTGTATTTTTTATAAACAACTGTATGAAAAAATGTACATTTTTGCAAACACGTTTTAAATGCATTTGTTTCAAGAGTTTTGATGCTAAGCTAAGCTAACTGCCTCCTGGCGCCAGGCCCATATGTAAAACACAGAAATGAGAGTGGCACCAATCTGCTCATGTAGCTCGAAGAAAGAAAGTGAATGAATGCATTTTCCAAAATGTTGACCTATTCTTTTAAACACACACAAAAATATGTACCAAAAGTAATAAGTAGCATGTTTTTCTCAGTTCTGAAGAAAATTAACTTAAACAGAAATAAATGGGCTTAAACACTTTGACTTTTGGAGCATCTTCTAGGTTTTCCAAGGTCAGATGAGGCTTCAGTTTCAAAAAGGCCCTTTCAGTTGAATAGTGTAAGGCTGTAAACCTACATGTTACTACAGTATCTCAGATACTTACAGTACTGTGTGCGTGCCTGAGTGAATCTTCCCCTGTGTGTTTATATGTGTCAGACCCTAAAGGCATGTCGCCGTCAACCCTGGGAACTTGTGTGTCTGACTGCAAGTCCACAGTCCTGCCCTGTCAGAAATAGGCCGGGTTAGGTTAGAAAATGTTTCATAAGCTTAGACTGACCTCTTTCCTCTCTGTTTCTCCCTCTCTGCCACCCCCCCCCCCCCCACCCCCCATCCCCAACCCCCTCCCCCCCTCCCCTCCTAACCCCTCTCTCTTTCTCTTGGTGTCGCTGTCTCCCTCTCACCCAAACATTAAAACAGTGCAGTACACAAATAGTATCATATACTTTCATGACAACACGCACCCTGACACCTGAAAAGTCTACTTTTCATACTGTCTTCGCTTCACTGCACCATATTCCAACTTCTTCCACAACTCCCTCTTTCTTCATTTTTAATCTCTCAGAAAAGTCTCCGTTCTCATTAATATTTCCTGCATTCTGTTTTCTGATAGCTTTGTGCTCCAAGAGTAATATCCTCCCTACTAAACTGACTGAGGGAGGTGACTGAAATACTTGAACGTATATGACACTTGAGTGTGTATTTGTACAACTGAATGTACACGTCTGTGTGCGCAGGTGTGTGTGCACAGTTATGTGTGTGTGTGTGTGTGTGTAGATGTGAGTCTGTCCGTGCATGCAGTTGCTGGTCTGCATATGCATTTACGTATGTGTGTGTGTGTGTGTGTGTGTGTGAGAGTGTGCGAGCATGTAATTGCATGCATGTGTCTCCGTGTTTGTCTCCGTCTACCATTTGACTGCCATCTGAATCTGTGGCACGTACAGCAGAGCTATGAAACAGCAGATAGACAGACAGGAGGGAGGCAGGAGGGAGAAAAAAGGAAAAGTGTGTGTGTGTGTGTGTGTGTGGTGGTGGTGGTGGTGGTGAGTGGGTGGGGGGGAGGAGGGTAAGGAGGGGAGAGAAGGAGTGAAGAAGTAGAGAAGAGAACAAGTGAGGAAGAGAAGGCGGGGGGGGGTTGAGGACAGAGAGCAGAGAAAGAGAGACATGCAGAGAGACGGGGAGCATGAGAGTTAGACAAATAGAGATACAGAAAGAGAGAGAGAGACAGGCTCAGAGAAGGAGGTAGTGGGAGGGGAGATGGGGGGTGGGGGGGCATCAGCATACAGAGGCAGTCTGTGGTCTTCCAAGCAGCAGCAGCAGCAGTAAAAATAGGGGAGAGGAAAAACAACGATGGCTTGAAAGATTAAATTCCTGTTGGAATAGGAAGTGCAGAGAGAGGGAAGGGCAGAGACTGAAGGAGGCGATGGGCGTACTGGGTGCTGCCTGGGTGACGGTGCTGGTTGAGGGTTTTAGTGCATATTGTTTAAAGGAAAAATCCACACTAATATTCACCCAAAAGAACAATCGGTGATAGAGAAAGGTTGCCTATTGGTGTCAATTTGACAAACGGGCAGATAGATGTCTTGTTGTGAAGACATGATGAGACATTCCCAGTGCAGGTACTAAAATATAAACCACCATGTTTCTTCACTTACACCTTGTGATATTTAGCCATGCCGAAAGATAGTTTTAACATATGTGTGTTTAAATATTGTACCACCGCCAATTCAGCTGAGATGAATGGAATCTCACCTGTGCTGTATTGGAGTTGCTGCTCAAAGCACTTAAAAATGACATTTTGAAACCAGTTTCTCTGGATCGTCTGCAGACCTCAGTGTCAACAGTTTTCACAGGAACTATTTCTTTGGCTGAAAGTAGTTCTAATTGAACGCTAACACTCAGGTCTGACATTGTTTTTGCTGTTCTCAAATGTAATTTGACAGTGATATGGATACTACAAATAGAAGCGCATTCACCTCAGTTGTATTGGAGGAGCTTAGGTGTGTTCAGATTAAATGTGCAGTGAATTCACACATTTAAACAATTGCTTGTTTCCAAAGTCTGTGTTTATTCTCCTCAAACAACCAACGTCCCAGCTGTACAGATGTTAGTCGAGCTTTAGGTAGTATCCTTCCCGTGTTGTAGCCTTAGACTCGCCAGGGCTCTCCCTGTTATTTCATTCCAATCTCTCTCCTTTTTCTTCTCATCTTTCTACGTCCGTGAGCTGCCATCACGTAGCTCTGGGATGGGAGCTTCACTACAAACTAAACTTTTGCAGACTTACAAAGTTACATCATCCACGGTGAATTTGCATCTCTTCCTGTCTAGTCGTGTCTTTGTATTTCCAAATTTATTTCCAATTGTGTCACCTAGAAATTCACTTGTTTAGTCTGAACACACCTACAGAGATGGATATCTCCAAACCTCAGCAAGTATAACTGAAACTGTTTCCATTGCTAGATATCACTACAGGAAAGTGAGAACATATATATATTTTTGTTTTTTTTGTTAATTAGGTGAACAATGACTTTAACTACCCAAAATACTAATGGTAGAAATCAGGTTTTGGCATTAATATTTCATAATCAAAAAAACTAGAAAGTTTTTGTCATATGATCAATGTTTTGCACCAAAATTCAACATTCATGCAAGAGCTCTCTTATTCTGTTAGTGTTGCTCTAAATTTGGCAAATGCGTGCACATTATTGCACATTTTAGAGACATAAAGAGGTGAAACTACGCCAGCAATTTGTAAGAAAAACAGAAGAAAAGATCAGAGTATAAAGTCAGAAAGAATAAGCATAAACTCCCTATCCTGTTCCTCCCATTCATCTTGCAGATTTATCTTACAACCTGTTTGTTGGGTCCTAACCTCCAGGTTGGATCACACTTAAATACCGACTCTATTGACACCAGAGCTAACACACTGATAACAGGTTTGTGGTTCAATTATCATGTTAACTATGTGATTGAACATGCCTTCTTACCGGGGGAATATGAGTTTGAATTCTTTCAGCTGGTTTGATAGATTATGACTCCTCCAAATGTCAGCAGTGTTCTTACATAGTCTCATTTTCTGTAACAATGACTTGGAATCTTTTGATTGAAATCAATATGACACAAAGCAAATCTCTCTTTTTTTTTTTTTTTTTTTCTGCTGTATTAACCACTCACAAAGGGAAAGCCTGTTTTTACAAAAGAATACTTGGGGGGGGTGGGGGGATAACGGAAGGAAGTGATTGCTAAGTGCTGGAACGGGTCCCACGTCTCTGTAAGAAGCCAATGAGCTCTGATACAGAAATTCCAACAAACCGACTGATTGGCACAGCAAAGGATGCCATTCAATTAGAAACGAACATGTGAATGGAATGCTTCTGAGAGGGATCTGGAGTGATGAAAAATACAGGTTTGGCATGATTGAGCTCAAACCTGTTTGGGGATTGCACATGTGTGTCTGTGTGTGTGTTTGCGTGTGTGTGTGTGTGTGTGTGTATGTGTGTGTGCACTCTCACTGATAAGATAGGGGCTTCGTTAGGGTAATTACAGCTTTGCTATGTAAATAAGCTTGTCATAGAGGAGAGAGACACACCCACCTCTTTTTCAGACCCAATTAACCTAACTCCCCTGGAATTTACATACCTAACAATCTCCAGTGCACACACACGTGTACACACACACACACACAAAATCCATTCTAACACTATTGCCTGCACACTTTTATACACTTCATTAAAGTGCAAGTATACTTATCAATAAATTCTTACATGCACCAAAGTTTTTCTCTCCACACAGAGCCGGTCTTACACACCAGGCAGCGCTGTGCGTGTGTGTGCAAACTTGAGAGCATTTGTGTGTATTCGATCCTGGTTGAGGCGCTATAGACCACAGCCAGCCAGGTGATATCTGTATGCATAAGGCATCACCCCAGGCTAACTGGCTGCTGGAGCTGTGGTGAGCAGCATCTATCATCTCAGGCCGCTGATGAATGTCTGTCCTGAGTGGCTCTGTGGCGTAGTGAGGGGAGCACAGAGAGCACAAAATGACTCACGGTGGAAGGAGAAAGGAGGAGAGGGGAGGAGGAGGAGGAGGAGGAGAGGAGGAGGGAAAGACAAGGGAGAAGGGCACAGGGAAGAGGGGGATAGGGAGAAGGTAGAGGATGGGAGAGAAAAGAGTTAGAGTGATGGAGAATGATATGGAAGAAGGGAGGGAAAGGCTGAGAGAATAGGTGAGAGTGAGAATATTCAGTGAGGCTGCGTTAGAATGGAGGGATGGAGATGCACCGGGGAGAAAAGTAGAGGAAGAGCTAAGGTGCTGAAGGAGGTAGAATGGAGAGGAAGAAATGGAGGAGAGAGGTGCAGAGCCAGAAGAAGCAGAAAGAAGAAGGAGCTGAGGGAGGACGCGTGAGGGTGGAGAGGCATGAACACAAGCAGGAGACATGAAGAGGAAAGACTGAAATGGAGGAAGAAGGGGAAGAGGGGGGGGGGGAGAGAAAGAGACAGAGAGAGATAGAGATGAAGGATGTGGGTGCACGAACAAGAACAGAGGGAGATAGTGGCAAGAAGGCAGGAAAGTGGGTCAGAGGAGAGGACGATGATGTGGAAGAGAAGGAAGAAGAGAGTGATGAGGCAAGATGGAGAGAATGATACCAGTGGGAGAAGCAAGAGAGGGGTGGAGATGGGATGGGATGAGAGAGGGATGATAATGGAAGTTTGTAGGGCAGAAATGCCAGGTGCTGAAAACCAAATAATGAACCAAATAAGACTCCAGAGTTCTTGTATTGCAGGGGGAAAGTAACATACATTCAAATTCAGCAACAGAACTGAGTTTACAGTGATACACTTGGTCACAAGCATAGTTAACAAAACAAAAAAGAAGAAGAAAACTATTTGACACTTACATCATACCAAACGAAAGTTGTGAAACAGCAGTTTAGGTTCACAAAAGGGTTGTGAGAGGTGACAGACGCTGTTCCTTTGACATCTGACCAGAGATCTGATGCGATCTATCATGGTCGGTTTTGTAATATATAGCCTAATATGACATAGTTAACATAAGATCAGGCTGGTTCCAAATCAGCTCCATATGATTTCACCATAACGGGGAAAAAAATGAAATTATGAAGTCATTGCGCATTTAGATCTTGTAGAATGATTGTACATGGTACAAATTATCATTCAAATATGACAAGTATGCACGTCTATGAAAACGCAATTGGAGAGTGCGGTTGACAGAAAGATGGATGGATGGACGGGACTGAAGAGTGTGGACAAAACACCAGCGACATTATCGGCTCATCTGCATTCGGTAAAATAGAGGAAACACACAATGACACTGCTTGTGTTTATGCTGTGCAAAGGAGGAAGAGCCAGTGTTCCCGGGGATCATTGGGTTCTTGGATCAATACTGGTGCTATGATGAGACAGTGATAGAGTTTGTGGTCTATAGAGCTTAAAAGATACCTACACCATCACTTTCTCTCTTTCTCGTTCTCTCTCACACTACGACTGCTAAATTTAAATTCAAAAATGCATCTTGTTCTCACTGTTTCAGTCCTCCATTCACACTGTGTTGGTGTCTTTTTTCTTTTTTTTTTGAAAGTGGTATCCAGATTGGATAAATCTGAAAATGCCAACCTCTCATTTTAGTGTGGATAGGGGAAATAAAACTTTCGGAAAATGATAAGACTAGCCTATTCTAACCCTTTTTATAATCTCTTAATTTGAATGTTCATATTTTCTCAGACGTCTTTATGATTATAAAATACCTGAGGGACAGGTAGTGTTTATGAGCTGTTCAAATGACTATTTTATGCTCATTCAGTTGTCAGACAAAAAAAAAAAAGTCAAAATGGGAGCTACATAGTGAATTTGGCTGTCTTAAAACACAGTATAGCTACACTTGCTGAGACTATACGACTCTTATTGGGACAAAGAAGAGGAAATGTATCTACTTTCATTTATTTAATCATTTTGGTATTTCAGCGTAGCTGGAGAGTGTTACTAAAACAACCTGAAAATGCTGTTGTGGGGTCACATTGTTTCCACATACTGTAAAACAGAATTTTCAAATTGAACCTGTTTAGTGTGGATGTAGCCTGAAATGCATGAAAACATTAAAAAATTAAGATTAAAGATGAAAAAAATGACAAGGCAGACCCAGACCAATTGCTGGCAGTTATGCCCTCTGTATGTGTGAGTAATATTGTAATAGTGTAATATTGTAATTCACAATTCACATAACTGGACAAAGAAATTGCATAGAAAAGTCTGAGGCTTTTCTTACACTTTTTGCTCTTGCATTTTTGTGCTTTAAACTCAATGTATGTGTATTGTAAAGACATTGTCGGCATTCAGTATGTCATGTGTATGTGTGTTGCTATATGTAACTTACGCTACTTCACCAGGGGAAATTCTTGCCGTTTATAAAGAAAATGCTCCTCACTTTCGTCCTTTCTCTCTTTTCTTGCTCTTTATTCTCCTTCTACTCTGCCATACTATGTCTGCTCATCATGAGGTGTTTGTATTCTCATGTCAGAAAAAAGCCTCGCCACATATATACAGAAATGTATTTTCTCTATCTGCCCGTCTCTTTCTCTCTCTCACAGACACACACAAATACATGTGCTTGTCTCCACACACACATACACCGGTGTGTGCACAAACACACACGTACACAGACAGTCAGCTGTGCCCTTCCCACAGCAAGTAGCACGAAAAGAGAACACACTGCCTGTCCCTGCCTTACACACATATACACACACATATGCACACACAAACTCTGCAACTGCCCTCTACACACTCTTAAAGGGACATGACACAGACTTATACTTCGCTACCAAGAGCCAGCACCATACCTGGATATTAAAGAAGTATATATGCAATGGCTGTATCATCCTTTATTATTATAATCTGTGATTAAAAGGTTGTTTGACTGTCAACATTATGCTAGCAAACTATTTAAAGAGCAAACCACATACCGTGTTAGGGATGATTCTATTAGTTTTTACGTTAGTGCTTTTAATGCTGAAGTAACAAAACAGGCACCTAGATTGTGGTTGTGAATGTGCTTGTGAAATCCACAGATTTTATCACAAGAAACTGTTAATAAATGGTAACAGTTTGTGCATTATTTTTTCCCCACCCCATTAACTATAACATCAGTTATGGTCTTTTTGTATGTTTACAGTCTGGATCAAATGAGTATGGATATACTAAATTCTGAAAGTGGTATACAACTGTCAAAGATACTGTAATGTAATTTACCAAAAACTGTGCTGTGGGGTAAAGTGATATACCTAAATGAAATGGTTACATTTAAATTAATTAAACTCTGAGGCCACAAAATGGATAGACAAAGTCAACTTTTTGTGCATACTGTTCACTTTTGTCTGTAGGTATCTGCTAGAACGTCCTCTCCTTCCTACAAATTGAAGAGCAAAATTAAGCTATTAAATAAACCAAGTAAACCAAATTAAAACTTTCTCTCAATTAGGTGTGGACTACATCCACCTCTGTTGGGACCCTTGGTAGTCCCTGGACCCCAGTTTGGTCCCCCCTTTTTGCCATTATGTAATCAGGTAAGTTAATAACCTTCTAATCAGTGGTCTGTGCGGGCTGTCTGAGGGTCGGGGGTGAAAAATAATGAGGCCCTTTTGGTCGAGGTTGATGGTTGCCCTAAGGCCACACTAGATATAGGTACCTGGGCTGAACATAGTTGCACTTAAGGGGCACATAAACCAACCGGGGTGAACATTTGGACCAATCAAGTGTCCTTCTGTTGTGACATTAGGACAAAAACAAAACATTGAAACACACCATTAGGGTACAGCTATACATATTATAGTTGAATAAAGGTGTCAGAACAGTAATATTAGTTATCATCAGCAACCTGGCACTGGATATGAACACAACTGTAATGTAAGATCTGAACTTGAAGGCCTTCAGAAGAGAACTTGAACTTGAGCGAAGTCGACAAAAACTGAGATACTGTGCCTTTAAGAAGCCCCCACCGTCTCACAACAGGGGGGGCGTGAGCTGAATCCAGGAACAGCGATTGAAAAAAAAAAAAAAAAAAAAAAAAAAAAAGCTCCACCAGTGGACTGTTTCAAGTTACCCCCGGCTGAAACCCTGCCTGATTTGTGGGCAATGTTGGGGATGTAGAAAAAAAAAGGAAACCGGAGCAAAGAGAGCGCAAGGGAGAGATAGGGAGACAACACTAACTGGGTAGCTATGGAGATAGTAGGTTTTCCTGGTAGCTTTCTTTGACAGGTGTCGAGTGGGATAAAATAAAGTATCAGAACAGCGTCCAAGATGTACGGCAAGGGTAAAGGAGCTGTGGTCCCCTCCGATAGTCAAGCAAGAGAAAAGTAAGTACATTATTGCACTGTCACAACAGAGATCCAGCCAAGAAGAGTGTGCTAGGTAGCTAAACTTGCTAACTGATGTGAAGCAGCTCAGCCACTTCAGCAGGGGTGCGCATGTTCTGCCAGCTCTTTTTTTTTTGTTAACATGCAAGCTACAAAAAAAAAAAAAAAAAAAGTGATGCCGTGGTAGTTTATTCGTTGTGTTTGCTACTTTGCGCCTATCGCTGCCTCTTGCATCCTCCCCAACTACACCAGGCATGACTGCTAACTTAGCTCAGGCAGCTAGCTCCGCTGCCAGTTTCACTCTTGTTTTTCTTGTTTCTTTCTCATGCAAAACGGAGAGAGAGAGAGAGACAGAGAGAGAGGCAGTTTTAACGACTAAAGTTGCACCGACCTCCACAAAGCTGGAGCGTCGCTACACGTGTTTCCAGCAATAATGCGTAAATGTGCAACTCGGGTAGAGGTGGGGGTGTTGAGGGGGGGGGGGTTGGTTTTGTCTTGCGAGGAGCATTGATGGAGATCCCACTTTAGTTCCATCTCTCTCTCCTCGCCCCAGTGTGAGGGGGTGGGGTGGTGGGGAACAATGCGTTTGGAGTGACGCTGTGCATTGTAGCTAGCTGGCTTTTGTGTCGCCTCTCCGAAGCGGCAGGTAAAAATAGAATACAGCTGTTTGGGGGGGCTTTGTTAGAAAATGGCACGGGAGCGTGTTCTAGAATTGTGCTGCGTTCCACGGCGACACTGTCGTCTCCGGACGCGCTGGCTACATTGTATCCATGTGTGTGCGCTCGGTCGGCGGAGAGACGCCGCTGCGATCTCCCCGTGCAAAGGGGAGCTGCGCCTCAGAACTTTTGTGGCCCGCACAGATTTTCTTCAGTCACCCCGAGTTGTGCGAACCAGCGGTGGGGGATAAACTGCTCGTAACTGCCGCCACGGCTTTGCTTTACGTAAAACCCAAAGGCTGGCTTTTCAGTGGCTGTTTTTTTTTTGTTTTTGTCAGAAAACTTAGGTGGTGTTAGCTTCGGGAGCTGTAGCCCTCCAATCCCTTTGTCTGCATGCCTCTGTCTCGATGCCTGTTGTTCGCTCAGGAGATACATGCCGCACGGTTACCAACATTTCAACAATCCGCAGAGCTTTCAAATGAATCAGAAATGTTTGCTTCACAAACCTCTATTTATTAGTTTTTGGTTAGAAGCCAGTATCTGCAGAGAACTTCATTTGCTGATAGTCACTGTTAACAAAGCCAGCTAAGACCTGCACATGCTTTCATGAAACTTTGTTAGATTTGATTGCTTTAGAGCCCTGTGCTGTGCTAATAGTGTACGATAGTTCCCAGTACATTACAGTTGAATAACCCTAAAGGTATATAAGAGGTAAGAGCCTGCACACAGGTGTATACTTATGGCTTTATTCCTCACAGTGGTTGGGTTGAACACCAGTAAATGCTCACACTGACTGGCTGGACCAGTCAGCAGGTTTTGGGAACTGAAGCGGGACAGAATTGTCACACTCTTTATGTGTTTGCGTGAAGATCAGCAGGTACCTCATTACCTTAAGCTCACCCCTTACCATGGCTCTTTTGTGAACCCATATTCTTTATTCTTCATGCTTCTTCTAATGCCTGTCTTCATCTGCCTCCTGACTCTCGCTTCCCATCCTTTTGCTGCTTCTCAAAGTCCTCATCCCTCGCTTCAGTGTTGAATTATTGAGACAGACTGAAGCAGCTGCTCTCAGCTTTGCGTCAGAGTTGAGAGAGACAGAGGAGAAAGAAAGAGACAGAAGAGAGGGAGATATGGTGGGCAGACTCATCCATGTTTAAAGAGGGGGTTTTGTCGGGAGCCTCAGGCAGGATGTCAGGTGTGCCACTGGTGCACATCAGGGAGATTTCTCACTCTATGGGATTAAGCGTATGCACGCACTGATGTCCCTTCTCAGAACATAAGAGGGAATGATGGGGAAGGAGGTCAGGAGGTCACCTCATATGGTGTGATGGAGGAAGAACATTTAGTTTCAGGATGATAAAGAATGGGGAAGTGCACAAATCAGAAGCGAGGAGAGTGTATTCCCAGCTATGTATTGTAAAACTTTGCTGTCACCAGGCCATACAACCTCAGGAGGAAGGATTACTGGAACTATCTTTCAGATTTTTTTACCCTTCCTTTTGAATATAATTTAACATTCTGGCTGTCAAAATCAACCCCCACCATCCCTTTTCCCCTCTCCATCGCAACTTGACTGCTCCTCTGATCCCCTGTACCACCTACTGTTTCTTCCTCTATAAAAATGGGGCATGCCCCCTCTTATGCTCCAGTCAAAACTATTTTTTCTCCTCTCTCTGTTCTCCACTAGCCTATAGCTTCTCCCTCTTCTTCTTCTCCTCATCCTCCTCCTCCTCAAACTTCTCTTCCTTTTCTATGAGCTAGCTTCTGAGCTTTAATAATGCAGTAGGCCAGGTGCATGCACACGCAGCCCCTTTTGCAACCCACACAAAAACACACATACACACACCACACATAAAAATTTCATTGAAGGCCTCTTGGGGGGGATCTGCAGTGTGATCCTCATATCCCCAGACAAAGGACAAAAGTTTTTAACTATTCCTTGCTAGCCAAACTCCTATAGAGAATGGTACATGTAAGCAAGCCAGTAAACCTGCAGCGTACAGGGAGGTGCAAACAGTATCAAGTGAAGCTCCTGCTGTATCCTAAAGCTTCCTGTGAGCCTTTCCCCAGCCTTTCAAAACTGTTTAGATGCAAGGATTTGTATTGTAGGTGTGATTAGTAACCAGCAAAGTGCATAGATAAAATGCCTCTGGGTGTGTGTGTGGCCCAGTACTAGACTGACCTGCGAGTGGCAGTGACTTACACTCTACACCAGCGGTCACAGAGAGCTTTGTGACCTACAAATTGCTGGGAGCCTTAGAAAGTGGTCAGATTCCCCTGTCTAAATTGTGTGTGTGTGTGTGTGTGTCTTAGAACTGCAGTCTTCAGCCCCTTAAGAACATTGGTCATTTGTGAAACAACCAATCTGTCCCACTGTCTGTGTTGAATTAAACAAGTCGATGCAGCCAGGATGTATTCCTGATGGTGGACGTGTTTTTCTTGTGCCGTATGATAGATTTATTTACAGTCGAATATTATTAACCAGTGCAAATCCCTCCAGGAAGCTTAGAACTCAAGGCCACTTCTGCTCTGTTTGTTTGTTCATCTGCATGTCTGGATGTCTGCTTGCTCATGTATATTTTCTTATCTCGGCGACTATCTGCAAGAGGGGCACACCCTCAGCTATTTATTACTTTCCGAGCAGGATGGCCCGCTTTCTACCAAATGCGTGTGTACCAAATGCATGTTCACCCCGCAATTGACCTATTCATAGCACAAGACTTTAGTCAGATGTTAATCTGTGGTCATCATCCCACACAGACACTCGTGTCTGCAACGGTTGTTTGATGCATGTTACAGATAAACTATAGAATTACAAAGAATTAGATTACATAAGTACCAAGAAAAGTTTCAGTTTCTACTTTCTCTGGATGCTCAGTCTCTCTCTTGCATGCTAATCCTTTCTCTGTTTTGTGTGTGTGTGTGTGGGGGTGGGGTGAGCTTTAAATGTTAATAACTTTAAATGAAGTTCCCATCCCTAACATAACACAAAAGCATGTTTGGCAGAGTAGTGTCTAACCTACACTCAGTGCCGTTTGGCGGGACGTCAGGTCAGAGGCAGTGCGTTGACCTATTCATCCACAGTGTTGGTCTGAAGAGGGATGCACTCTGTATGGGCAGCTGAAGAGCAATCATAATGATGAGGAGTTTGTAGCCTGGGATGGCTATTTCACTGTCCATGTTGTGTAGGATGTTTGTGAACAGCCTTGACAGTTGGCAGATGAGTTCATGTCTAACATTCAATGAGAACTTTGTTGTGTCCTGATTTTGATTTAAAAACATGCGTAATTATAAAATTCGTAAGAAACCAGCCCTCCTGCTGTTTAGAAAATGTCCCATAAGGTATCGCTCTTTCTATGTGAAGGACAAGGTGTGATCATGCAGGGACAATCGGCTTCATACCACAGTTACTGTCTATTTGTCTATTCATGTATTTTACAGAATAAATTTACGTACTAACGATGCATATAAACATTTGCATTATTTTAGAACTACCATTAGTAATAAGGGCAGATCACGCACAGATCTCCATCACAACACTCTTCAGCAGTTGTTGGTATTTCTCTTGCTATGTGTTTGCCTTATCTTTATCTTGACTTCAACCACTTAGCAGAAATAGCAACTAAGCATAAGTGAGTTTTAGCCTTGACTCACAGTAGAGTGTGCAGTGCTTTACTGTCCCCCATGTGGACATTTATGTTGGGTTCATTCATTTATTTATGGTTATTTTTATCAGGACCCACACATACTATTAAATAACAGACTACCATATATCACAACATTCATAACTGCAGTTAATTTACAACACTTATTCCTAAATCGGCATTCATAAAACACACACAGTGCAATAAACATCTGTATGCAATCATAGAAAACACTAACGCTAAATAGAACATCCTGCAATAGAAGAACCAAAAAGTAGAGAAAATCAGGAAGACATCTAATCACACCTAATTAATGATCTTTGTTTTGATCACAGTTACTTTCATGATTGATCGCTTATTATTCTCTTGATTAATCTTTTGGTCATTGAAACATCAGAAAACAAAGCAAAACAGCCACCTCATTATCTTGGAGCACAATGTGACATCATCAGATGTCTTGTTTTGTCCCATCAACAGTCCAAACCCCAAAATATTCATTTTTCTGTAATGTAAGACCAAGAAAAAACAGCGAATTCTCATATGTGAGAACATGGAATCATCCAATGTTTGGCACATTGCTTCAGAAATGACTTAATTGATTAATTAAAGGTCATAATTGTTTCAGATTAATCTTTTTTCAGTCGATTAATCAACTACTCATTGGATCCCCATATTCAGTCATGATGGCCTGTTCTCACAGAAGGCTGAAATATATAGAAAGAAATGTCTACATACATTCATCATTGGCAAATAGAGTGCAGTTACTGAAACTTATCCTATTTCATTGCTTGAGAACATGGTGATAGTGAGAGCCTATCAGCTTCCTATCCAAAGTTTTTATCATAGAACTATACTTCATCCTAAGAAGCTTAAATGCACTTAATGCGTTTTAATAGATATTACTTTCCCGCTACCATTTGACAACAGCACTGGAAAGTCAAAAAGCCTGTCAGAGGTTAAAAACAAACTGCACAACAGCCTGATTATCTCAAAACCATGTTTCATTGATCAGTACATTGACTAATGATGGGGACTGTGACACTGAGCTAGTGTCCTTCTCATTAGGACCTTATTGGCCTGTCAGAGGACTCTGTGCTCTCGGCACACAGGACACTGTCATATCCACGCTGCCGGTCGATTGATGGTCCATTAACAGCCTATTAAACACTGCTAAGTGAAGGAGTTAGGAGTACAATGTTGGGCCAATGGGGGTTTCCCACTCCACAGCGTGGTTCTTGTGTCTGTTAATAGACCCTGGTGGATTGCCATTTTCAAGTGTGTCTGGCCTGTTATAATAGCAGTGATTTAAAAAAAAAAAAAAAAAAAAAAAGTCTGGCGAAGGCTCTTATAATGTTGGAAATTAGCAGGAATCCTTGTCGTCTACAGCTATTTCTGTCAGAATCTGTTGCATTCATCAGAACGTATATTTTTCATTCATGCTGTTGGGCGCTTTTAGGTTGTGTTGTGACTTGAGGACTTTTGACACCTTGGTTTGTTGGAAAAAGCAGCACAGGCTGCAGAGGTGCTGATGAGATTATATGGCTCTTTTTGATCACAGGAAATTTTAGAAGCTTTACAAGGGGTGGGAATTGATAAGATTTTATTGATACCAATGTCATTATCGATTCTGCTTATCGGCCCCACTCTTTATTGATTCCCCGAATGATTCTTGGTCAGTTTTCTGTGTGGGGAAAAAAGTAGGCCTACATAGGTTTACAGCATCACTGCAACTGTTTTATTATCTCTGAGTCTGAACACAGTGTAGAAACAGAGTTGGAATAAGGCATGCATGTGATGCAGGTGAGCAAAAGCTCCACTGTGTAACCACTGTTTTCATTTATTAGTGTTTAGTGTTTCCCACAGGTTGCCACGTGGTGTGTGACCAATGTGCCTGTAGTCTAGAGGGCGAGAATGTAACCTGGGTTATTTTCTATAGCTACAATTTACCTATGTTCCTGGAATACCTCACATGATGGCTATTGGAGCTAGCTACTGTAGCGGCTGTGTACAGAGGAGCCTGTTGGATCTTGCTTTTTCTGCCATTTGCAGTCACTCTTGCCACCTGAGCATGTCTGTGGTCACTGACATTTTTTTCTGTTTGCATTTCAGGTTAGCATTATATGTGTACGAGTACCTGCTACATGTGGGAGCACAGAAGTCCGCACAGACCTTCCTGTCTGAGGTAAGATGGCATTTTCAGCTCAAACCTGTTGATATCTTGCTTAAACCAAGTCCTGATCAAAGATGTGTCTCTTGAAACATGGGCCTTGATACTTACTTATGAATGTAAGATACTCTCTGTAGGTTGTGGGTGAAAGCAGTTTATTATGATCCATCATATGTTTTGTTGTGAAGGGACAGCTAGCGGTAAGTATGAGGGAGCAAAGGAGGAAATCAGGTGATGTTGTTGTTGTACAGGGACTGGCGAAGACCCGCCCATACCCTGCCTCTGATTGGCTTCCTCTGATATTCTTACCCTAACCCAACCAATCATCACTCTTCATGCCTAAACCTAACAGAGTACAAGCCAATCAGAGGCAGGGTAGGGGCAGGCCTTAGTCCACCACAGGTGCCACAAGTCAGCATAGGGAGGGGGTCCAAGGGTGGTTGGATGGGTCAACGAAACATTGGACGCAAACACAGGAGACCGGCGTTGGTTTCAGCATTATTTCTCTTAGATATGGCCACAATCATTCTCTAACTTTACTATGTGTTTATTATTGTAACCATGAAGACAATGTCTCTTAACTTTAACAAAGTACTTTTCTTTTAACTTCTTTATCTTTTCTTAAACCAGTTGATTTTTGTTCCAAAACCAAACCGCTCCTAAGGGCTGTATCAGAGGACATGGACTAACGACCTCTATGGTCATTTAGGTTGAAGGGCTTGTTGGAATGTAAAAGAGCTGTCTAAAGCTCCATTTAATATAACCGTGCTATAGTAGCTATACTAAGTTTGCCTTCTCAGTCATACACTGTCAGTGCAAACATGCTAAACATGATTAGAGTGCAAGGTGTTGCATGAATATTTCATAAGGAAATTCTATAAAGTTACACCAGCTCACTGTTGGCCATGGTGAGTCATGGGTGTGAAAACAACTGATGTAGCTGTTTGTGGACATTGCAGACTTGTGTAGGTATTGTGGTGTTTGTTTTCATTTCCAAGCCTCCAAAACTCGCCCTTTTTGGGTGCAGACAGGCCAACAGTGAATGAGGTAGTTATTCCCTAGATTCATGAATGAACTTCACATGTAAAAAGAGGAGCAGGGCAGAGCAAAGAGAGACCGGGAGACGAAGATTGACAGAGCCAGAAAGATGCCTATCTTCATGTCCGAGGCCATTGACAGTTTGAGACTGACTGATTATATGTTCTTAACCCCTGGACCTGCAGACATAATCCTCTCTCTAGTGGCTGCAACTGACTTTTCTCTCTTCTCTTCTCTTCTCTTCTCTTCTCTTCTCTTCTGCAGATTCGATGGGAGAAGAATATTACATTAGGGGAGCCCCCTGGATTCCTCCATTCATGGTGGTGGTAAGTTCGGCTACCTCTCTCTGTTTTTCCCTTATTTGTTTTGATAATCATGTCCATTCTATTTGCCAGGGAGTGTAAACAAAATTTACTGTATGTCTCACAGTGTGTATCTCCCCTCCCACCTCATACACACTCATTGATAGGGCTCTAGTGTCCATCCCAACCCTACATAATTCATTACTGTCATATGCACAAACAGTAGCTTCATTAGAGCTTTCATGGTGTGATGGCTCATGAAAGAGTCATAATTCAGTTTTCAGTAGATAAAACTCATGATATATGTAAACATTCAGATATTCAGGTGCCTGGAGAAATATAAAATGTAAATGTAACTGATAGTGCTTGTCCTCATTCAGGATTAAAAATGACTTCTATTAGTGGGGGGTCTGGCAGAGTGTCAGTCTTGGGGTTGACCAGACTCATCGAGGGCGTGACCCCTCCTTCCCCGTCTTCCAACCTCTCCCCTCCTCCAGCTCTCCATCCTTCACCCCCGTTCCTGAAACAATGGATCCAGATGGTTAGGGAATGGATTCCCCCCTCAACAATCCCTTCCCCCTCCTCACCCCCTCCTCACCCTTTGTGCCCACCCCCCCCACCACCACCACCACCACCACCACCACCTCCCACTTTTCTCCTTTGTTCACATGGGAGAAGGATTCTTAGCAGATTAACCCATTGCATTCCAGTTTCCTTTGTGTCACCTCTCCCTCCGCTCCCCCCCCCCTTTTGTCATTTCTGCCCTTGGCTAAGATTTGACCTTTAGGGTCAGCGGCACCTTAAGCACTGATCAGCAGTATCACTTGTTTTTGGACAAGTTTACATGCACACAAGAAGTGTGGTCATTGGGAGAAATCAGGAAAGGGATGCATTTACATCCACATGCAATTACGTGGAGTTAGTCTGTAATCAGCCAACTACCACATTTTTGAACCCAAGCTTATTTTAAGTGTATTAAAGCTATATATTGCTGCTCACTGAGGAACCAATTGATGTAAATGTACTTTTTTAACACTGTGGAATGACTCATGGTTCTAATGTAATGATACTGAATCCTTCTGTATCACCTTTTGATGATTGCTATAAAGGTGGAAGTGAGGTAAATCCAGTTCATGTGGATATATAACTGTTGAATCAAGCCCTTCTTGAAGAGGGAGTGAGAGTCTGAGCCAGGTCAGCAGGTAATCTGAGCGGAAAAGAAAAGGCTACTGACACATTTTACATCAGATTCAGCTAATTAAGTTTGTGTCAGCGCTTTCATATTTTCTTTAGCTGGTGATAGTTTTCTATTTTCCCCATTGTCAATAAATCCCATCAAAATACCAAAACTAACTGTGTGTTAGTCCACCTCTTAATGCTTTCTGACTTTGCTCCCCTCTCTGTGGCTCTCCAAGCCCATTAGTTCCTATTAAAACAGGTTAAGTAATTTCACTTAACATTTGGGTACTGCAGTTTTTAGTAAACGTTACTCATACAGGAGTGAATTGTGTATTTTTGGGGGACTACTTTCACCGCCAGATTTGGTGTACAGCAGCAGCATGGTGTGTGTGGGATTTGACTCAGAAATAAAATACAGCACCCGTGCTCATCAGTATGAAAAAAAAAACATGTCACACAATGCAACAGTGTGGCAGTGTTTGTACGACAATGGAGATCAGGCACAGTGCATTCAGAAAATGTTGAGACCCTTTCACTTTTTTCACGTTATGTTGCTAAAATCGTTTAAGTTCATTTCTCCCTCATCAATGTTCACTCAAAAACAGAATTTTAAATATTTTTGAAAATGCATTGCAAAGGAAAAACCTCATTATCACTGACATAAGTATTCAGACCCTTTCCTTAGACACTTGAAATTTAACTCAGGTGCCTCCCATTTCTCTTGATCGTCTTTGAGATGTTTCCACACCTTGACCGGAGAGTGACTGGACATGATGTTGAAAGGCACACACCTGTCTATAGAAGGTCTCACAGATAACAATGCATATTGGAACAAAAACCAAGCCATGAGGTGGAAGGAACTGCCTGCAGAGCTCAAAGACAGGATTAGTTTGAGGCACAGATCTTTGGAAGGATACAAAAAAATTCTGCTGCATCGAAGGCTCCCAAGAGCACAGTGGCCTCCATAGTTCTTAAATAGAAGAAGTTAAGAAAAACCAGGACTCTTCCTAGACCTGGCTGCCCGGCCAGACTGAGCAATCAGGGGAAAAGAGCCTTGGTAAGAGGGATAAGAGAGGTGACCAAGAACCTGATGATCAATGATGACCCTGTGTAGGGATGGAAAAGACGTCCAGGGCGACAACCATCACTGCAGCACTTCACCAATCTGAAGCCTCTCCTCTGTGAAAGTTTGCAAAGAAGCACCTAAAGGACTCTCAGACTGTGAGAAACAAGATTCTCTGGTCTGATGGAACAAAGATTGAACTGTTTGGCCTCAGTTCTAAGCATCATGCCTGGAAGAAACCAGATGTCGCTCATCTCCTGCCCACGACCATCCCAATGGTGAAGCATGGTGGTGGCAGCATCATGCCGGGGGGGGGGGGGGTGTTTTTCAGCAGTAGGGACAGGGAGACTAGGAGACAGCAGAACAGATCTGAACGTGGCTGTCCATTGATGGTCGCCTTGTGAGCTGCCAGGGATTGAAAGGATCTGAGGATGGGAATGGCAACATTACTATTATCAATATCCCAATTATGGGATATTGATTGAGTATAGATTTATGAGGGAAAAAGGGAATTAAAACAATTTTAGCACCATAACAAAATATGAAAAAAGTGAAGGGGTGAATACTCTTTGAATGCACTGTATATCAGGATTAAGATCAGGAAGATCAGAGAACAGGGTTGGCTGCAAAAACTGTGGCACTGGAATTACAACAGATTCACTGTGATGCTGAATGACACTGCACTGAAATTAGCACTGTGCATAATACAAAGTAACAGATGCTTTAAAGACCTGTGGATATAAAATTACAGACTTGTAAATAAACCCTTAAATGGTCTTGAAAAGTACAGTGTAACTTTCACCTCAAGGGGTGGCTCTGCTGAGTCAGAAGAATGAACATCAGGCCTATAGAGCACCATCAGCAAAAAGAGACCAAGGACATGTTTTAATAAAAAGAAAATGAAGGAATAGAATAATAATTTGAAAGCATACAAGCCAGGGTAAATCTCAAGAATAAGTTCGAAGTCTTGTTTGATTATGGACTTAAACCTTGAGGTTCTTTCTTTGCACTTTGAGAAATATTGTTGAAAAAATACTAGTAAAAAATAATGTCGTCTTGTATAGACTTACACTCACTTAAAGCAAAGTGTTCTCTTATCAACACATATTCTTCTTTTAAGTTTGAGCAAACTAGTCAGGATTGTAGAAAGTGAGAGAGAAAAAGGAGATCATTTGTGTGACTGAAAGCTTTACGTTTTAAGACCAGTAACTTTTAAACATTTCCTCCAGTTGATGTGTCCTTGAGCAACACATTGACACACTGATCATGTGCGCTTCTCTGTAGCTTAAGCATGCACTCTGACCTTCTTATGGAAGAAGGTTAAGTGAGAGTATAAGTTAAGTTTCGAGGTCAAAATATCCCATAAATTCCACTTGATGTGCTCAGATGGCTGAAGACTGGAGCTCGAGATGAGTTGGACGGTTGAGCTGCCCCAAATAATTCTGTGCTTCATGTGTCTCATGGACCACAGAAGTGTATGAAAAATTCCAGATGTTTTGGATTCAACATGTCTGTGTGCATTGCAGATTGCCAGGACACGTGAAGTGGCTGTCTGATTAGTCCTCTCGTTAGCCAAGTGGCTGTTTTTGCTCTGTTTATAGCACTTCCACTAAATCAATGCACAAAGACTGATTGAATTAAGACCTCTTAGACAGGTAGCACGTAGGCAGTTAGCGCTGTTGTTAGGCGTGTGTGTGTGTGTGTGTGTGTGTGTGTGTGTGTGTGTGTGTGTGTGTGTTTGTGATTTTCCACTTCCAAAGAGATTGAAACAGAAGCTTGTATGGGTTATGTATATGTCTGAGTGTGTGTCAGCTCTTGTTGTGAATTCTTGTATGGATCAAATGATGAGCAAATTCCTGCACAATGAGCCCAGTCAACACTTGTACAGGAGGATATTCTAGAGATTGAGTCGAGGCAGTAACAGTTAATGTTTAGTGAGAAAATGGATGCAGTCAATGAATGCTCCATGAAAGTATGGTAATGCGTGTGTGTGTGTGCGTGTGTGTGTGCGTGCGTGCGTGTGTGTGTATTCTGAGTGAGTGAGAGGTTGATTGAGGGGGCGACACTGGCATTGTGTCCCTCTTACAATGATGCTCAAGTGTATAAGAGGCAGTTTAAGAGCGCTATGGAGATAGTGAGAGAGTGTGAATGGGCTATGAATAGCTGTTACACATTTGCTTGTATTGCTCTGTTTGGTAACCTTTGACCTCTTCTCTCCACACCCCCCACCCTCTCCTCCATTTCAGTGTATTCTGGGATTTGTATTGTGCGGCTCCAGACCGAAGGGAGACATGCGAGCACTCCAGTGAGGCCAAGGCCTTCCATGACTACGTAAGTGACAGATGGGCTCTGCATGCTGCCACTTCTTTCTTTTTTACAAACAGCCACTGTCTTTACACGCTGTGGAATCAGGCTTTTGTTACTTTGTATGCCTGCCTGAGGCGCACATGTAGACTGTACATATTTTCCAGCAGGGTCAAGTGTGTATGAGAACCTTGAGGTGGCATCCACGAGAGCAGGTAGAGGATGGTGTGTGCACCTCAAGGACATTTGGCCGAGCACTTAAATTTGATGGCTAGTTTTGTGGATCAAACTTTGATCAAGTTTGAATGTTTCTAGATTTACCTCACCAGAAGCTATTTTAACTGCGCTGATAATCACATTAAAATCATAATTTCAATTCATTCTGCAATGTTTGTGTTAGCGGGGAGGGAGTAGGGCTAAAATTTAAGATTATTTTCACTACAGATTAATCTACAGATTATTTTCTGGATTACTCGATCAAATGTTTGGTCTATAAATAAAAAAAAAAAAAAAATTGAAATAGTGATTTCCTTGAACTCAAGGTGATGACCAGTGCTGAAGATAATCAGTTTACAATCACTTAAACCAAAGAAAAGCAGCAAATCCTCTCAATTTAGAAACTGGAGCAACAGGATATGTGGCGTTTTTGCTTGACAAATAACTTAACTAATAACGATCCCTCGACTAATCATGCCTGCTTTAGAAGGGAGATATGTTGCATCAAACCAAGCGCTCCTAATTTCTGAAGTGGCATCGGTAAATGGCTACACAGAGTTTTGCCACGTGACTAACTTGACAAAGGCAAAGAGTTAAAAACAAGTCTAACATCTCAAACCACCTGAAACATCATCAGAGCACAATATGATGCTGCCTGACCACACACAGTCTTATACAGTCAATCATCGTACATGACAGGCTCTTATAAGTGCGAGAGGATCAGAGAGGCAGTGTTTTTATTGTGAAGTGGGAGGAGCCACTGTTGTTTGTCTCCGTTCCATATTCCCACCTCAAGTTGTGCTTTTAATGATATCTTCAATGTTACTTAATTAATATAGAATGATATGACTCTCCTGGTTAATGCAACAACAGTGTAGGTTTATGTTGTTGCCCCTAGTTTTATTATTGCAAGAGGAAATTATGTTTTGTTCATCGGTCTGGCGGACGGCTCTAAACGCGACAGTACTGTTGCTATGGAAAAGAAGCCAGTCGGTGTAGTAACTTGGGAACAAAACAGACCCAATATATAAAGGTGAACCGATATAAGCCCTAGCTGTGTTTTCTGTTTTCTCAGCAGTGTCATCTTGAGCTTCCACTTACTGTTAGTGGCTCACGCTGCAGAACCTAAAGCTCAGTGAACGTTTCTTCCCGACTGAAAATGCACCTTGGGAGTTGTAGTTCACTTCCCCCTTGAAGTTTGTTTGTACACAGACTTGTACCTTCAACTTATTATCAAAGAGCCGACACAGTTTGACACAGTTGTTCCTTGAAACCAGGGATCGTTTTCATTATCGATTAATCTGCCAAATATGATCTTGATTAATTATTTAATACATGAAATTCAGAAAACTGTGAAAAATCTCCAAGGTGGTGTGTTTTTTTTTTTTTAGCTTTGTCCAACCAACAGTCAAGAACCCAAAGAAATTCAGAAAATCTTCATATTTGAGAGACTGAAATAGCATTTTTTTCTTGAAAATTACCTAAATGATAAATCAATTAATCAAATAATCGTTGCAGTTCTACTCAGAAGTGCTGTTTCTAAAATAATCAGTGGAGAAAATGAATGAAAATACTTTAAGAACCAGAGATGCCCCAAAATCTCTCCTCCAACTTTGGGCTGAAGGTGTTGTATGTTTTCACGGTTTTTACTGTGATTCATGTGAATTTTTTTTTTTTTTTTATTCAGAACTGTGCAGCTCTAACTTCTGTTTCCATTGTGTGTTTTTGTATGTGTGTCCTTGAGGTATTATTCGACGCCTTTGAGAGCTTGAAGGAGAAATTCTGCTTCTCTTTTTTTTTTGTGTCTTGCTGCTCACTGAGGTCAGAGGTCAGAGGTCAGGGTCATCTATGGAACAGCTTTTTTAAAGTTTATAGGGATTCAGTGTCTTGCCCAAGGACACTTCAGCATGTCTATAGCTTGCTGATGACCAGGGCTCAGGTCATTTGCTCATGGAGTCCTATTAATAACAGCTCCACTGTCCTGCCCAATAATAATGTAAAAATGTGTTTTCTTCTCCACTGTGAGGCCAAGCTGTAACTGTATCCTCTTGTGTGAAAATGTCGTGTGTTGTGATTGACACTGTGCGTCTGTCTTCAGCCTCTGCTCTTTGGCCAAGACTGTGTGTGTGTGTGTGTGTGCGCGTTTGTGTGTGTACTGTATAGTGTGGGGAGATAATGGAATAGAGTTCTAATCCGGTAATCCCAGCACTGGGCTGAGGCTAAGCCAGGGATTTGTGTGTGTGTGTGTGTGTGTGTGTGTGTGTGTGTGTGTGTGTGTGTGTGTGTTTTTGTATTTTTGGACAGAGGGCATCTTTGGCAGCCAGCCCAAAGAAGGAGGGTGGAGGGGCTCACACCCTCAGTGCCAGCATGCCAGTTAACCCTGTGTGTTTGTGTCTGTGTGTGTGTAAATGTAGATGGGTGTGCTACATGGTTGCTTGCAGTCTGCTCCTAACAGTGATAAAGCGAAGGAGACGGGAAGGGTTTAATTTTGGCTCCAGCCCCCCGAGGCTAGTCTCTGAGCACAGGTCCTTTTCTACGGGTTTCAAAAGAAGGAGCCGGTTAGAGGCATCAGAAGAAAAAAATATTTCACCCTACCTCAAAAGAGTTTCTTAGTCTTCTGAGGATTGCTAGATTGCAAGCCAGCATTTAAGAGGCATTATCAGAGTTCTCTCTGCTGGGTGCCGAGACGCAGCAAAGGTTCATAGTTACTGTTAGGGCAATTTTTTTTTCTTTCCTCAAGTCCAACACTGGTTCTAAAACTAAAGCAGGGACTTTTAGACTTGGAGTGACTTGGTGGTTAGTTGATGTCAGGTTTTGGGTTAATCTTAACTTAGAAGTATGTAGCTGCTGTAAGCTTCTGATGCACCAAAGAGGCAGGTTTACAGAGATCAGCTTTTTTCCCCTCATATACAGATTCAGATCAATATTTTGACGTCTTTAATGACGTTTTTAATGATCTATTTGTGCAAGCTTTTAGTTGAGGATTAAGTATCTTAACGAATCTTAAATACAGAATTTACTGGTCTTATTCCTGTGGCCTTAAGCAGCTCACACACACACACACACACATACATACACACACACACACACACACACACATGTATAAAGTCACTGACATGAACAAATATTTTTTTATTTGATAGTAGATAGTTGAAGTGAAGTTAAAAAGTTAGAAGTTATGAATTCCATACTTTTAATTTAACAGATGTAATTAGGACCAGGAGTTAATTTCGTCTTCTGCCATGTCCTCTGGTTAATTTTAAATGACATGCATGTTCTCTCCTGCATTAATAGACAGTAATACAACATGCCATGCATTATTCAAACATCATGTAGTACAATAATTAATTTGCTGGTTTGATTAGAAGTGGTAATTTTTTTTAATCGGTCTTAAATCCAGATAACACCGTGAAGGCTCTGTCCTGTTTTCATTACACAATTCATGCAAGTTTCACTTCAGAAGATTTAATACAGTGGGTTCCAACCCAGTAGGAATAGGAAACCCAATAGGAAAAAAAGAAAAACATTTCAGCTACACTTTTTTTTTTTTAACTTTCCTCAAATCATTGCTTTTTTCTTATGAATGACTGCAGAGTTTTGTGGGTCTCCCCCAGAAAATCTGTAAGACAAAATGCCAGTTAATGCACATCTTCATCCACTGCTATTGAATGTGAATATTAGGAGTTGGGAGCAAAGAGATAAACAGTGGTTGTTGTGGCACATTCTCTAGTTGGGTCCCATTAACCGATGGTAGAAGAAGAAGACACGACAAGATGATGTAATTAAAAGGTTTCAGGTAAACGATGGAAACCTGTGATGGAAATATTGTATTTATGTTTATTTCGTGTATTCATTTAGAGAATGTTTCAGGCTGCTCATCGGTGCACACAGTTAACATTTCAGTCACACGCATCGTGTGCATCATGATACAACTTTGTCTATTTACACCAACACAACATCAACTTTTCCACTTCAGCCAAGTAAAAAAAACACACACACAAAACTTTTTTTGCCATGTTTCAACTTTTTCTTAGAATTTTGCCTGATCTTCTGCTGTGTGCACAAATTAAAATTGCTCATAAAAATGGATGGAAATGCACTAGACATGTGCAACCTGTGATGAGGGATCGTGAATAAGCAGATACATTTCAAAGACATAGAAACAGGTGTGAATGTACGTGCAATGTTAAATCCACTGTGTCAACCTGCAGTTATATTGTTTAGGCTCTTCTTGATTCCTGCATCACACTTATCCAGGTTTTTTTTTTTTTCGTTTTTACCTGCACTCTTGCTCTTCAGTCTCTCTCTCCACATCTGCCCACGTTTCTCTCACACTCCACTCCTCTTTCTTTCTCTCACTCTCTCTGCTGCATTTTGTGCAACTCCAGCCTGCTCACATCATGTTTCCGTGTTCATGCATCTTGTGGTTTCTCTGCGACACCCCCACATCTGCATCTTTCCTCCCTCCCCCTCTTTCTCTCTCCATGTTCATTCTCCTCCACACGCCACCTTTTTTTCCTCCCACCCTGCTTCACTCCATCTCTTACTCTCTCCTTCACCCAACACACGAGCCCGCCCCCTCTCATCTCTCTCGTCTCACTCGCCTTATCGCTCACTCCCCCTCTCCAACTCTCCTCCTCTTTTTCCTCTCTCTGACCTCCCCACCCTCTCCTCCCTCCGTCACCACCAATACTACCTCCATTCCCCAGAGAAGATTGATTGGCTAATCTAGCTGTTTACCCACAATGCCTAGTAGTGCCGAGGAGGAGAGCGCAGTGTAGTCAACAAGAAGACACATCCAAGAGACAGTTGAGGTATTTGAAAATTGAGCTGAGGGGGCAAATGTCAAAAGAGAGAGGGAGGCAAATGGAGGATGGATCTAATTCTCTTTTTATTTTGAATCACCTAACTGTAGGAGTTCTATGTTTGTAAAGCCATACCACTAAAGACAGCTTTATGTGACATTAAATCCGCCTGCTGATTTTAGGAAAATAAAAGAGCTATTACTGTATTACTGTATTATTTCAGTAAAACATTTATTCAATCTTCATATTTCTTCTAAACTCACCCTTGGTTAGTTTTATTGGACTTATGCAAATGTCATAATACAATATATCGTCTTTTGTGTAATTAAAGATTTCATCTGCTTTTTGAAAAATTCACCTTTTTCCAAGTGCAAACACTATTATAAAACCCTGGAAACACTTTCTTAGTGTACATTTTGGGGGCACTCAGTACTTTTCTTTGGAAAATGGCACTGGTGTAATTTCAGTTTTTTTTGTTGCCTTAAATATTCATGAAATATTTAAACCCAAAGACGTATTAGTTACAGTTAGCAAATGTCTGTTCCACTACAGTTCTCTTTACTCACCAGTCGTCAGTTTAAAAAAAAAAAAAAAAAAAAAAATTCTTTAAAATCCATAAAACCAAGCTCACAGATACATACATCTGTCTATACTAACATTATCCACCGTTTTACCTCTAAACAACCTTGATTGCAGTTGAATCAAAAGTGACTCACCTACTCTGCCCAAAGACTGAGATGGCTGCATGAATTCTGCCTTAACCTCTGTCTTGCTTCTCCTCTGCCACCAGAAGGATCAGTGTAATGGAAAAAGTGAAAAGAGCCCCATTAAGCTTGATAATTAGCTGTGTGATAAAGTTTGGAAAAACTGCAGCACATGTGTTGCACAGGCGAAAGTGTTAGACCAGTCAAGGCAGCAGTTTGTCTTTTTTGTTTTTTAATTATTGTTTTTTTTTTTTTAAAGCTGCGAGTAAACTGTTAAACTGTAGTGGAATGGACAACAGCGACAGTAACTGTGTAAAATAATTTGGGGATGTAAAACTGCATGGGCCAATGCACACTCACAGGTATTTTTAGTCTTATGACATTTCTAATAATAAACTAAAAAACTTTATTTGTAAAGCACTTTTTTTTTTTTTTTAACAATGTCACCGTGTTTTGGGACTTAAGTTGGATCATTGAGAGTAGAATGCAAAGGAAAAATGAGCAAGAACTCTTCCTAGGTTTATATACATGTAAGTGATCTGTATTATTACATCATTATTAAAGGTGCGCTTGACTGATTTTTACACTTAAGTTCAGTTTACCCTCCATAGGTGTACTAGACTGCGACCACAGTTGTGTAATATGTTCTGGGGCTCTGGAGGAACTCTCCATACACTGGGTTTGGATGCACCTGTATCACCTTTATTTTAAAGCTGAAGCAGTACAGGGCTCCGGCCATTAGAGACAATATTCCTGGATAAGGAGCCAGGTTCAAGCCTCTGTAAGTGGCTGCTCTAATAAAGTGAGCGATAGACTGACTGTAAATCAGCTGAAGGGGTGCTGTTTTGAAGTCCTGACCCAAGATTGAAGCAGGTCAAGAAGAAGGAGGAAGTTTTTTGAGTGGGAAATAAATTATTATCTGGTCATATGCAGTAAGGAGAATAAACGAAACATCCGTCTTCTTGAGTTGAAGCTAGATTCAGGTTCACAGTCGTTCTCATCCTCCTCATATTCTTGTCTTTCGGCCTCGCTGCCTTCTCTCTGGAGTGTTGGCTAAGTGGATGTTGTGTCTGCAGCATGTATTAGTGCTGTCATCCGGCGTGTGTGCACGTGTGTTTGCGTGTGCATGAGTCCGCCTGTCTGGTTCAGTACCACTACCTTGGCAGCAGCTTTCGGGAGAGCGTGTGCTTGGTGCGCGTGTCGTGCCAGTTTTGAGGACCAGCTGGGCTTTCAGAGATTGTGCATGCGTGTCTATGTTTGTGTGCGTTTGTTTGTCAGACGTGACGGTGAGAGTAGCAGCCGTATCCTGTTGCTTCGGAGCGAAACACACTGTTTTGACTGGGCTGATAAATTAGCCAGATCACCACAGTCAGCTATTTTTCCTCCCGTCTCCACACTCTCACTCTCTCCCATCCTCACTCCTTCACTCACCCCCCACCCCCCCACCCCCCTTCCTCTTTCCCTCCCTCTCTCCCTGCGCTAAGGACAGCAGGTCAAGGAGACAGTGATGAGGTACATATCAGTGTGAACCAGAATGTAGATTAGTCCCCTCTCCAGGCAGGGACACACATAAATACAGACACACACACACACACACACACACACACACACACACACACACACACACACACACACACACACAGATACATTTGCTGTCTCGTCGTGCCCCTCTCCTCTCTCCATCCAGTGTTTATGTCTCTGTCTTTAGCCCTGTGAAAGGTATCAGGCAGAGGTCAATAATGTGTTGAGCACTATTGATCTGTCCGGTAGGTCCTATGGGTGAGGGAGAGGAAGAGGGAAATGGAGAGGGAGGGATCAATGTTTTTCTGTATAACCCATCTACATACTGTACTGTACCAGCCAATCAGATCATTAGTCTTTTGTTCTCTGATAGATTATTCATAAACATTGTGGGCTTGTTCTGAGGAGGAAAAGCAAACACAACAGGGCGTCCTCACAGTGAGCCACAACTGTGGATGAAGGCGTCGGCGAGTTTAAAATATTTTGCCATGGGGGTGCCACAGAGGGGTGGATAAGGTTTATTACACAGTACTTACACGTGGTCGTCTCGATTGAGGCCGAGAGTGAGTGTGTACTGTAGGAATCAAAGGTTGTAGCTTTATGTTGCATGTCTGCAGCTTTTCAGCCTGAAGCGAGATCTAAACCTGCTTCCCACAGACCAGAACCAGATATCATGTCAGCCCACCCCCCCTTCATGGACCTGGAGGAAGTAGCTTGAGTAAAATTACCTCAGCATAAGAGCTTGCAGCCAACTGATGCCTACCTCTGTGTGAAGGCATGTCAGCATCATATTCAACTCCATTATTTCTGGTTATTTTAGGGCTGCAACTAATCATTTATTTCAGCAACTAATCTGCATATTTCCCTTTCTTGATAAATCATTTGCTCTATAAAAATGTCAGTATTCAGTGAAAATCAGCCATCTCAGGTTGTGCGGCCCCAACAGTCCCAAACCCAAAGATATTGTGTTTAATAACGTATAAGACAAAGATGAGGAGCAGTTGTCCACATTTTAGCGGTTTGCATCAGTGTTTTTATTATTGCAGGTTAGCTTTGAAAAACAACTTAAATGATTAATCAGTTATCAGAACTGCTGAAGATCAATTTTCTTTTAATCAGTCGATTAATAAATCATCAGTCATTTGGTGAACTTTGTTCTGCTGCATCCAAGCTGAATATAAGACTGTTGGCTAATTGATAATTCATGCTTTTGTGTTTTGAAGTGTTTTTTTTCCCCAAAAAATTATTTTAATTGATAATTTTGCCTTTATTTATTTTTTTATTTTTAAGTAGACATTTTTTGCCATGCCTGAATTGTCCAAGGGGGGGGGGGTGCGCGCTACCATTACAATAAAACACTGCTATTGCCACAAAGCCATTTTTGCCTTTGTTTTAAACTGCGCAGTAGAGAGTGAAACAGGAAATGCGAGGAGAGAAAGTGGGATGACATGAAGCAAAGGTCTGGAGCAGAATTCAGATGATGTGGTTACATCTTCTGTGTTTTAGACGCGAGGCCACCAGGGCGCCCAATTAATGCTTTTGTCTGATGTGTCATTACAAAAAGAGGAACTGGTGGACTCAACTTCTTAGTGCATCTGTCATAAAATCATCTAATGCAGCTTTGTTTGGAAAAGCAAAAGGGAGAAAGTAAGCGAAACGTGTGATTAAAATCTTTAAGAATTAAATAAGATAACTTGTGTGTTGATGATATATAAAAGTTAGGATGGGGTTTCACAGAACTGCCTCTGCTGTGACCTCCATCTGTACAGATTAGAGTGACAGCGACTTGTGTTACTTTTAATTATGATTTTAATTCTGATGATAGATTATACTTTACCTAATTATTCACGTTATAACAAAGAAAATCATAGTTCATGTACATGTAAATCAGCGCACAGCTGTAGTTTTTTCATGAATATTTAAGTTAATATAGTGAACCAGTGTCTAGATCCTTAATTAAGAGACTGACATGATGACTGATGTTGTATTACGCTCTAACGAAAATGCCAAGGTTAACAGTTCTCCACCCAGATCTATCGAAGCCACAGCGGGGAGCCACAGGTCAGGCCTGTAGTCCAGGTACTGGATTATTGATAAGATAAAAACTTACCGAATATCACTTTAGTGCAGATGTGGCTCTGGGATGCTTCGATGCCATGTTTGTGCAGTGCTGCTGAGGACAGGCCATTAAAATATAGTTTACAGTTTAAACTGTGTAAATATTCCCAGACATTTGAAAATGTGTCCCGTGGGTTTTGTTGAACTTTGAGCCAGCCTCAATGAAAGAAACCTATTCTTCTCCTTTCTGCTGCATGTCAGGCATTAAAGCCCTTTCAAGTTGTGCTGCTACCCAGTGCTTCATTTGCAGACTTTTCTATACATTCTGCCTGAAAATGAATAATTCAACTCAACCACAAGACTCCATGTTCATTATATCAACTAATTAGTGCAGTATTAATGTCTGTCGATTATGCTGTCTTCTTGAACTTGTTTCTTTACATAAAGGTACACTCTTTTTGTCCCCCTGTCTGCATTAGCAGTCATTGTTTACCTGCACCAACATCAAGAGAACAAATTCCTGTAGATTTACTTTTCTTGGTGAGTCAAGTTATTCTGATTCAACGAGGCAGTCTGACTGTCTCCTGCTTCTGAGCCTGGAGTTGAAATTGAAAGGTAGATATAGGCAGTACTGTGAATGCCACTAGAAAAACTAAAAAAGCACTGTTGGATCCTTTTGTATTTCCCCAGGCCAGATGGTTTTAATAAAGACCGACTGCATACTAAATCTACCTTACGCTTTGCTGGTGGCAACTGCACCCTCTGTGTGCTTTTAGTTTGCATTCAATTTCAGTCGGCAAACTGGAGAATTCATGAGCACATTGTTGGTCATTAATAGTCTCGAACAATAATAAGAACGGGTGATTGATTGTGAACAGAATCTCTCTCCTTGTAACATTTATTTCTTTGTTTTTCTCCTCTATCATCTTTTTTTTCCCTCCTCTGCCTCACTCTTGTATCGTCTAACTCACTCTCTCCTCTATCTCACTCTTGCGCCTTCTCTCTCTCTCTCTCTCTCTCTCTCTCTCTCTCTCTCTCTCTCTCTCTCTCTCTCTCTCTCTCTCTCTCTCTCTCTCTCTCTCTCTCTCTCTCTCTCTCTCTGTCTCTCTCTGTCTCTCCCTCCCTCTCTCCTACATCTTCTTGTTCTCTCTCTCTCTCTCTCTCTCTCTCTCTCTCTCTCTCTCTCTCTCTCTCTCTCTCTCTCTCTCTCTCTCTCTCTCTCTCTCTCTCTCTCTCTGCGCTCCTGGAGCGGGGGATGCCAGGGGGACAGAGTGCAGATAGGACCTGTCTCCATAGCAACAGCTTCTGCAAGCTGCTGACACCCTACTGGGGGGGGGTGTGTGTGTGTGTGTGTGCGTGGGGGGGGGGGGGCACAGAGAAGGTGTGTGTGTGTATGTGTGTGTATAGATATGTATGTTTTGTATTTGTGTACGAACCAGTGCTGGGAAAATAAGTGAGGGGGGTCACGGCGAGGAGAAAAGATGGAGAGAAAAGTGTGTAGAAGAAGAGAGTGAGAGAGATGGATGAGAGGGAGGGAGGGAGGATGGAGAAGGAGAGAAAGAGGCAGCCGACCCAGCTTCTTCCCCAGGGACTCAGTGGCCTGCTCATGTTCACTAGCAGAATTAGCATAAAGAGGGGGGGAGGTGTGTGTGTGTGTGTGTGTGTGTGTGTGTGTGTGTGTGTGTGTGTGTGTGTGTGTGTGTGTGTGTGTGTGTCATTGTGTAAGTGTGCAATTTTTTTTTTTTAGTTTTTCTGTGTGTTGGTCTCAGATAGTCAGGAGAAGGGCAGCGAGTGTATTTGTGTACATGCGTGTAATTGGTAGTATGCGTTGTTGTCCAAGCATACAGTATATGTCACATGGATGCAGCTTACTCGTTAGGTGTGTGTGTGTGTGTGTGTGTGTGTGTGCTGGTGGAATGGTGGATGCATGAGAGTCTGTGTGTGTGTGTGTGTGTGTGTGTGTGTTTGTGAGAGCGACTCCCTCCCCTGGGTCTTAAACCCCCTCCCTGTTCTGGTCCTGTAGCCTGTGGTTCTCCCTTGTCTGCCTCTCTGTACTGAAGGGCTGCACTTTATGAGCCTGTGATGCAACTCTTTGTGAGTTCTGTGTGTGTGTGTGTGTGTGTGTGTGTGTGTGTGTGTGTGTGTGTGTGTTTGTGTGTGTGTGTGTGTGTGTGTTTGTGCTTGTGCGTTCATGTGCTTGTGTGTCCGTGTGTGTTTGTTCTGGCGTGCTTATGTAAGCACTCTGAACATGCGTCTCCATCTATGTGTGTTGACAAGAATACAGTTATATCATATTTAACTCCCGGGCTGAATCACCCCCACCCCCCATCCTAGATTCTAGTTTTATTCTTTTATATTGTTTGACTGACGTAAAGGGGATTGGAAACGGTACTGTTGTTGTTGCAAGTGGTAATATGATTAGTGTCAGTTAGGCAGCTGCTCTCATCAGGTTTAAGTGATATAATTTTTTTTTTTTTTTGCTTTTCAACATCTTGAGCTCTCCAGACTTTAAGCAACATCTAGTACTTCTAAGAAGGGCACTCAGAGAATGCAGACCTCCACCAAGGCCAGTGTCAAACAAAATACACCTGACTTCAGAGGAAAGAAAAGATTCAAATTCATTGTAAATGATCCAGATATGCCCCAAAATTCACTGGGTCCTGCCCTGGCTCATGACACATCCCCACACCAAATTCAGTGGACAGAAAATAAAGAAACAGATGCTAACCCATGGATGACACGACTAGCAGCTCACTGTCAGTCCCAACAGAAAGACACACTTGTCTACTGTCAAAGTGAAAGGAGTCAGTCACATTTTTGTGGGTTTACCCACTAACTGTGTACAGTACTACTGTATATCACACAGTATGTGAAGTGTATATCAGACAGTATATACGCAGGGGCAAAAAAGACGTGAATGACCAAACCAGGCAAACTTGGTGTAGTTTGTAAGGCTCATTAAGAAATGTTCCTTCAAAATTTTGCTCCCTTAGCTGCTTCCTAGACGGAGCAGTTACAAAGACAGACCACTCTCCAGTTAGATTTGTAGGATTTTAGAATTTGCACATGCTTTGTGTAAATTTTATATTTTACTATATAATAATGGTACTGTTGCATATTATGAATTCATAGTAAAATATTCTTTCTCGTAGGATTTAGGATGTAGTTTTAAAGTCATAATATAAAACATTTGTTTTGTTTACTTTAAGAGTTGAATGAGTTAGACACTAATTGGTTATCATTGTGATTGGAGGTATGTGTCACTTACTTTCAAATTTTATTTGCTCTCTAGCTTTCTTAAAACAGAAGCTAATGATTAAGAAACAGTGTAACTCAACTTATTTGCTGATGACTTCTTACTATTTATAAGTAGTGTAAATTCATATTAAATACCTAAAAATACTGTTGATGAGTTTCCAGATATATCACACATCAATTTTGAATGTCATCCTATTTAAAACAATGTTTATTCAAATATCGCCAGTATTGGGCAAGAAAATATATTTCTCTACTTATACAGTCAAGCTGTGATCTTTAAATATAAATGCTTTCATGAAGAGGCACTAAATCAGAGAAAAATGACAGAATGTTAAATGTTAAATTCCAAGATAACATTAAAATAAATTTGTCTTGAACTCGTTCATCAAATGTAACAAAACCCTTAAAATCCTGATGTTCACAAAAGCACCATTAGTGAACATAGCTGTAATGGAAGGAAGGAAGGAGGAAGGAAATTGTGTAAAATTACTTTAATAATATGTAAATCTATAAAAGCTTACACAATAGCTTGTTTTTTGCAATGCAGTGAGGCACCTTCAATACATCGCAGTTCTATTCCCCACAGACTTAATACAGAGTTGAACAAAACATCTCTGACACTGTTAATAAAAACATTTAGAGGCCTCATTAAGGTTTAATTTATTATTTGTATATCTGTTGTATTTGTATTTATGCAGGTGTACTTAATATACTGGAATCTCCAGTGTATATGGTACCTTTCAAATTAGCCAACGATTGAGTTACACATGACCGTACTGCCAGAGTTAATGCAAGGTGTCACTGTTGCATTGACTTGCATATGTTAAGAAAATTGTATTTGTGTGTATATATGTGTGTCTGTGTGACAGCATACATCACAGTATGGACTTTGAGAGAGAGGAAGATCAGAATAATATTTTGGTGGTATTTCTTCCTTGAACCTCTTCACTTAAGTCTTTGTCCACAGAAAGAGCTGAGGTGGTTAATGCTACACTCTTTTCCTCCTCTCTCTACCACAGAGATGAAGGAACAGTTTAAAGGTTGTAATAGATGACACTTTTCTGAATTAACCATTAAACTTGAGATGGGAGGGGGGTGGGAGTTTGCTGTGATTGCAGGTGCAGACACTGCCACCTGTAGTAAATTGGTGGCCAGTGCATCATGTATACAAATGTTACTGTACAGCAGTGACACACAAAAACACAAAGCAGCACATTTAATCACCCTCTTTATGCATTTCAGAGTGCAGCAGCAGCGCCCAGCCCAGTGATGGGCAACATGCCCCCCAATGACGCCATGCCAGGTGGTCCCATGCCCCCAGGCTTCTTCCAGGTATGACCCACCCCCTCTGTCACTGTCCTGTTCACTTCTCCATCACCTTCAAACCCACCCTTTGTATCTTGTGTCTGTCTCTCTACCATTCATACATCTCCAAAGGCAGGTGATCTAAATTTTAGGCAACATTTGCATTTTCTTTGATTTCCATCTGCAGCACTGGGAGAATGGTGTCTTGTATCTCAAGATTTTATTTTTTATTTTTAATCTAGTCATGTTTTAAAAGCTATTTTGGACTTCAGAATTTGTCCACCTGCTGATTCCCAATTAATTGTTTAATGAAAGTACACAAATCACCAAAATTAGAGTAATATTCTTTCTTTTACCTGAAAAAAACAGATTTTTTGTCCTTTTCCTGCCATAACTGTGAATTCTGGTCCACTTATATTCACATCTTCTACAGTTTAACACATGTCAGACATATTATATCCCTTCAATGTGGTATGAAAAGCTCAGGCAGAGGATTTCAGACTAATAAATAGAGCAGTATTATAGACTGATACCAGGTATGTGTATGTCGGTATCGTTTTGTAATTTAGCAGATATACTAAATATATACTTACACTGCAACAATAGATGTAATATTGGCAGCAAATTGAAGTATATTTGACTTAAAAGTTTCTTATTTGAAGTTTGTAAGAGTTTTGTGTATTTTAGTTTAGATCTTTATTGCTGTTACTACTGAACTTTATTGTCTTATATTATCTTAATCCTATTGCCACTGTCCTGTGAAAACCATGCATCTCCAACACATCACTTTGTCATGAAAAATGCATGTTTCAGCTAATCTTAAGAGTTGTACCTCCTTTAATGAATGTTAAAACATTAAACCTATAGGTTATCTGAAAAAATCTCTATATATAGTGATTATCCTGATTTTAAAAGAGGTTTATTTTTCTACTGTACAGTTAGTCAGATGTTTCTTTACTACAAAATATTGTCACTGGCTGATCTGTTGTTCTGAGACTTTCATTATCTGAAAACCCCAGTGTCAGTTGGGGTCTGCTAATTAAGTCCTTCAGTCTAAAATCAATAATGGAGTTTGATCTGGCGACACCGCAGTTACAGTTTGGGTCTCCAGCTCTCCCACTTGTTTTTCCTTTTTTTCCCTCCACATTTTTCCAAACACAGTTTATTCCTCTCTTGCTATTTACATCCACCGCAGCCTCAGAAACTCACACTGTTCACTCATCTGCTCTCTCTGGGCCGCCGTTCAGCCGATTCGTGATTCAGCCATGCCGTTTTCATCCTCTTCTCCACTCCTCCATCTCCATCCCCGGCTCTGTCTCTGACCTGTCCCGGCTCTGTGAAGGGAGAGGTTTTAGTGTGGGGAATGATGGCTGTCTGTAGAGTGAAGAGAATGAAACACGCACACAGACAGATACATACATATAGACATGCAGGCATACATGCACACAGTCACAAACAAACACACACAAACACACACACACACTAACACACACACACACACACAAACATGTTCTCTGTGAGGCAGTGATGTGATGGACAGCACTGGCATTTGGCAGGAGGCACGATAAGGTGGTGGAAAAGAGTAGGAGAGAAGAAGCGAGTGACACGATAGAGAGAGGGAAGGATGGAGAGAGATGAAGAGGGGTGAGAGGAGGGAGGAGAAGGAAAGAGGGGAAATGTGAAAGATCAGTGCCACAAGGATTGTGGCCCAGTGTTTGTTTCTGTGGCTACACACCACTCCGTTGTTTGCTTGCTGAGTGAGGCAATGTGCTGAGGGGTGGTGGTGGTGGTGGTACTAGTGAGAGTACGACTGTGAATAAGCTAGGGGAAGGGTGGGGGGAGAAAGGGTGAGGAGAGACGCATGGAAGTGCTATTTATAACATTGGTGGGGGAGTGAGATTGGGCGAGTGTTTGTGTGTGTGTGCATGTGTGTTTGTGTACATGTTGCGTTCAAGGGACCTCATTGTAACGGGAAGCTTTGGTTGTTTTTTGCAGGTATGGCTCATGCTGGGAATCAGTTTTATAATCCTGAGCTTCACTTGTGACACCTGCATTTATGATACAACACAAACTCCTTATCAATTAATAAAAGACACCCACATAGTCAAATGTTAAATGTTGTCAAAAACACAAACTGCTGTAACTGTACCAGAACAAAAAGGTCTAAAATTGGCAGCATTTGGTTTAGATGTGTATACTTTGATCGAAGTAATCATTTCGTCTGGACTCATCAGAAACTATTAATAACTAATTAATCCTTTTAGGCAATTTTTAAGCAAAATGCCAAGTAATACTAATAACCAAGCTACTTGTTGTCATATATGAGAGGAGACTGAACACCTTTAGTTTTTGAGCTGTCGGTGGGATAAAACAAGCTTCCTAAATATATCCCCATGGCCTGTTGTTGTTTTTTGACATAAACACAACGATTAACTGAGAAAATAGTCAGCATATTAATAGATAATGCAAATAAACGTTAGCCACCTTACACTGTCTGACTACATATGTGATTCCAGGTTTCAGTAAAGTTTCAATACTCACTGCCACAGAAATACATGATTTCAATACCCGCCCCAACTTACAGTGGCAGTGTTTATATGTTTGTGACTGCTGCCATGTCAGGACTCTGACAAGATGCAGATGTTTGACTTAAAGACTTTTATTTTGTTTTTTTGTTTTTTTACGACATTATTTTACATTAACATCTGCAATTGCACAACACAGGTGTTATTTATGGAACCTGTTGAGGTAAATCTCACTATAGTTTCTACTTCCTGACCCACATACATGCTTTAATGGGGCAACTATAGGTACAGATATACCCCCAGACTCACTGAGGTAAATACATAGGTGTTGTGTTTGTGTGTCTGGAAGCCTGGAAGGGACACATGGAAAATTCCATTTGCTGTTTGTAAATTGGCCAGCTTTTGTCTTTTTGGAAAGGGGGGGGTTAAAGAGATGAAGACACCGACAGCGATAGAGCGGAAGAGACTGTGGCATAATGAGTTATTTATTAGGGGTCGTTAACCTCTTGTCTCAGGGTGAAATGTCGGCAATAACACAGCAGTGTGTGGAGAAGCCGGGGGGGTTGCTCTCCTCGTGGACAGGGACACAGAGTCGCACTGAAGGAGGTTTGCAATAAGCAGGAGCAACTTTTCCTTGTTTTCATCAGTGTCATTCTCTCTGGTTTGAAGTTGCCACTGGTGCCTGTCCTGCTGCTGCCTGTGAGTGAGCCTTTGGCAACACTGCCCCCATGTGGTTAAGAGGAAAACTGTATGTAATCCTCTGACCCGAGGGGTCCTGCAGATCATCTCTTCCGGTGTAGCCACACATGTTAAGGCCATCTGGCGAAACAACAATGCTTAACGCTGATTTTCTATGAGTGTGTTTGGACTTGAAGGCAAATGAAAACTGTTTTCCTTTTGGGCTCTGGCTTTGAATTCAATGTTTTTTTTTGTGAAGGAGTGCAATATTTAACGACAGATTTGAACAAATCTGCCCAAAATGTTGAGCTGTTTCCACCCTCCTCCTGCTCCTCTTCTCCCTCCTCAGCCTAAATACTCCCCACTCACTCCCCCCCTCTCGTCCTCCTCTTTCTTATAATTTTGATTGGGTAATTCCTTCAGGTGTAACCCCCCCCCCTTTGGCCCCTCCCCTCTCTGATATCGCTCTTCTTTCTTAAAGGGACCACCTGGCTCTCAGCAGTCCCCCCACGCACAGCCCCCCCCACACAACCCCAGCAACCCCATGATGGGACCCCATGGCCAGGTAAGACGCAAACACTTTCTCTCAAACACCCCTATCTCTTTCCTTCCCTCTAAATCCCCAACCTCCCCACCTCCCCTCGCCCACACACAAGCTCTTTTTCTTTCCATTCACTGCTCGCACACTCTCTTCTTCTTCTCCTCTTACCCTCGAGCCCTGTTAGATCTAGTTTTGTTCTGGCTAATTCCCCGTAGATGTCAGCCCCTCCAGTTGCCAGCTCTGTTATAAAAGCAGAGCATCCAGAGGCAGCAGGACCTGCTCCTCTGCAAGGCCCACAATCGGCTGTCCCTGTGCGAGATGAATAATTCACTCCTTGCCCCTCCCCCGGAGCAGCTTGTGGGGGGTTGCACACTTATCTGCTCCTCCACTCTTAAAACACACACACACACACACACACACACACACACACACACACCACACTCCCCTCCCCTCTGCTTACTTGTTCTAGCACCTTATAAATAAAACAGGGGACAGGCACTATGGACACGTCACATATACATACAAAAACACATGGGCCCACATATGTACATGCACTTAAAACACATATAGGACAACAAGAGTTTTGGGATTTCCCTAGCTGCCAAGTAAGTAAAAGCATATTCAGTGTATGAGGCCTTTAACAACTTTCATTCTCAGTCAGCGACTGTTTCAACACCTATTCAGAACGGTAGCTACAGATGCCACAGTGGAGGTAAAGCTAGCCTTTGGCAGCCCCGGCTCTTAATTCTTGTGGTTTCTGGTTTCCGTCTTGTGTGTGAGAGAGTGTGGACATGCTTCCTCTAAGGTTTTTGAGCGGTGTTGTTGGCCTGAGGTGTCTCTAACTATGCCAGGCAGACCACAAGCCGAATCGGCTTACACTACAGTGACAGCAGGCAGGGACCTGTGTGAGCGCTGTCTTTACACACACACACACACACTGACCTGCACACCCACAAACCTATGCCTTGAGTGCATATTGTTGTGTATGAGGAGGCACTGTTAAAAATCATAAAACACAGGTTCTCGCTTGGGTGTATTTTTGATGTTTTCGGGCTGATGCGATGAGTTTGCGATTGTTCAGTGTCATCCTCCATCCTCCCACCACACTGTGTCCATCTGTGTGTCCTCAGTGCTACCCCTGTCTGAGTGCTCTCCGATTTATTAATAATGAAAATGTCGTTTTCTCTCTGTCCCTCTTTCCCCCACATTCCCCAACCTCAACCACCCTTTTTTCCTCTTCTTCCTCCATTTCTCTTTTCAGCCCTTCATGTCACCGCGGTATCCAGGTGGACCGCGCCCTGCACTCCGAATGCCAAATCAGGTACTGAATAGGATTTTTGACAGCGCTCACTCATTTTCATGTTGATTTCGACCGAGTACCCGTGTTGCCAAGAATGTGCCAGTATTTTAATCAGTTTCCATGTCTGGTCTTTCCTCAGCCTCCTGGGGGAATCCCTGGATCTCAGCCTCTCCTGCCAAACAGTTTGGACCCAACAAGACCGCAAGGTACGGCTGGGACAAATCAGGTCACATGCCTGAGTTAGGGCGCCTTCATAATGAAATGTTTATTTTGTATCTGAGAAGAAATGTTTGTAATAAGATGATGCCGCTGTAGCCAGTAGTTATTTTCATCATTGGTGAATCTTTTATGTAATTTTTCAACAAAACTGTTTTTAGTCTATGTCAGCACATATAAAATTAATGTGTGGACCTAAAATAAAGTATTTTTTAATTAATAAATCCATTCATCCAGGTCTAGATTGTGTTTTATGATGACTAATGATGTTGTTAGGGGTTATTGTTATATACATGTGCCAAATAGTTCCAGGCCTTACACCTGCTGGTGTAAGATTTTCATACTTAGGCCAGTTTCTGTGTGGTAGTAAAAATACTTCACTTTGAGTGAATATTCAATTACTAAAATCTTTCCATTATTTTCTGCCCAATTAATGAATTAATTAACAAATAACTTCAGCACTAGACTCCAGTCAACTAAACTTTTGACTGTTGTCCTGTTTGAACTGTTTCTCTTGTCTTGTGTGGACTGAATACTGGTGGGTGTGTCAGCTCAGCTCAGGAAGAGGTCTGTGGTGACTTTTAGCTGCAGATTAGTTTATGGGGCCAGAGGGGTACGACTAATGGGATTAGGATGGAGTATTGTCTGTGGCATGTCTTAATTCCTGATTTAAAGAGACGGGCCATATGTGGATTTACATGAGCAATCAATTTTTTTTTTTAACATCTGATTTCCAGGACATCCTAATATGGGTGGACCAATGAGAATGAACCCTCCTCGAGGAATGGCCATGGGCCCACAGGTATGATGAACCTGAGACCTAATGTACACACACACACTTACATTTATTATTGATTCAATCAGATTCAGTTAGAATCTGAATAAACACTTTGTGGCCTAAAAAGTTTCAGCAGACATAGTGATTCTACTAGATTGATTATATTGATTATATTAATGTCACTAAACTATCATCACATCACATCACATTACTGTCTAAGTAGATGTGTGCAAAACTGTGTTTCTTCTTGAACTGTAGTTTCCTCAGCAGCTGTTGTCAGTCCAGTGACGTGCATGTTTATAATTGTGAATATGTATCATTAGGAAGTGTGGCACAAAAGACCAAATCCAGAAAATCATGAAAAACAAGAATCTAGTTGAGGAAAATCAAAAACAACTTGTCTGGGTATGTTCTTACAATGTGTTTCATGTCTTGTCTTACAGAATTATGGAGGCATGAGGCCTCCACCCAACTCCATGGGCGGTCCCATGCCAGGAATGAACATGTGAGTTAAAAAAAACCTCATGCACTTAGTTGAGTCTTAAAGCAAGTTAAACCCTGTTTTAACTGTATTGTTATTTATATTTCATTTGTCCTCACACTATTTCATTTTTTCCCTCAGGGGTCCTGGAGGAAGAGGGCCATGGCCAGGACCTAATGCTAACTCTGTGAGTCAGAAACCCTGGACTCTTAACTTTTACTCATGAGCACATATAGGTGATGGGCAAATAAAGAGGACACAGCCTTCAGTACCACACAATCCTGTACAATAGAGCCATGAAATTCAGACTTTATGCTTAAAATCTACAGATTTGGTTGAAACCATGTCAGAGGGGTTTTCATTGTGGAGACTTATTTGTTGGGTTGTGACACAAATCATTGGAAAAAGGCTCCATCAGTCAGTTTTGGAGAGGGACGCCTGTGCCCGTAGTTTGTTTTTTCTTGGGCAGTTTCCTTTTAGAGGAACAAACTATAAACTAGACAGAAGTAGAAACTATGTCCTGAAAAAGTTAAAACAAACCTCTCCTGACACAATGTGAACATTTATAAGCTTCACAAAAGTGATATTTATCGCAGGACTGTAGTGTTGGATTTTATTAGATTGTAAAATGATCTTATCTTTTTTTCCCACATTTGGCATCCTCTGACCCTCAGATCTGATTATCTGTTTCCTGTTTCCCTCTGCAGATAGCGTACTCCTCCTCATCTCCAGGAAACTATGTGGTGAGTTAAAAATCTATCAGTGCAGCATTTCAGGAGGAAATTCAGATTTTATTGTTCTGACGAAGATGTTCTGATGAGTGTCATTTTAACCTCTATCACTGCTTGCTCCCCAGGGTCCTCCAGGCGGAGGAGGTCCACCTGGAACTCCCATCATGCCCAGCCCAGGTGGTGCGTCACCTAACTATGTCCCCAGCACTAACAACTTGTCTTAAAAACAGACGTCTCTCCCATTTTTCCCCTCACTAAACAAGCATGAATTTGTCCCCTCTCCCACCGAGCACCATCAGCAGAATGTTATCACTGTTCATTCTTCACATCTACTTGATGTTGTCTTTCTAATGTCGCATAACTAAAGTTCTTCTTCTGTTTTTTTTTTTTTTTTTCTTAGATTCAACCAACTCCAGTGAAAACATCTATACAATGATGAATCCTATTGGACCGGGAGGCAACAGACCCAACGTGAGTCTCACACATGCTTAAAGTTCATCGAGTTATTCAACAAAAAAAGCTCTTTAATGTAATTTAATGGCTTCAACTATCCAGCCTTGTAACGGTTTCAGACACTGCAGATTGATTCCAGGTTAAAATAATGGATGTTAGTGTAATGATTAAAATTACACAACCTTGCCCACAAAATTTAATCCGGCTCAAATAGGGCTTATAACCACATCACTGGGCACCAGTACAGTTCAGCATTAGAGAAACATAATGCTGTCACGCTGACATGGAAGTGAACCAAGATGAATATATTAAATAATCTCTGCTTCACCCTGAGCTGAAAAGATCTTGATCATTTACATATTGTTCTACATCCTTTTGCCAGTTCCCTATGGGACCTGGGCCTGACGGGCCAATGGGAGCTATGGGAGCCATGGAGCCGCACCACATGAACGGATCACTAGGTTGGTTTAAACACAGTGTGGCTTTACAGGTCGCTGGTAGAATTTCTCTGATGGGCGTACAGTTGAAATAATTGTTTATTTTGGATCAAGTTTACTGTAGAAACAGTTGAACAACTTCTCCCCTTCACTTCCTCAGGGTCTGGGGATATGGATGGGTTGCCAAAGGTGAGTAAAAATCAGATTTTCTCAAAAAAGAAAAATGTTTGCTGTATTTTCCTCTAAATTAAACCATTTATTGAGAAACTTCACCTTTCTACGCTGTTTCTTGACCCTCTGTCCCTCCAGAGCTCTCCCAATAACATGGGGGGCATGAACAACCCTCCTGGAACGCCGAGAGATGACGGCGAAATGGGCGGGAACTTCTTGAACCCATTCCAAAGCGAAAGTGTAAGTAGAGCGAGTGAATGGCATCTCACGACCCTTAACAGTTATCCTTGATGTCCTGACATAAACCAGTGGAAGAATGCAAGCAGAGGGTTCACCTGATTTGTCAGTATTGATCCTTTTCTGGAAAAGTTTGTGTCTTGTCCCTTTTTTTTTTTTTTTTTTTTTTTTTTTTTTTTTTTTCTTTTTGAGTAGAGAGGGAGACGTTTTGACTTTAACAGACTGGTCTTTGTTGTAGACCCAGTAATCGAACACTGCATATGAAGATAAAGATGAGAAATACTTTATTAATCCCTGTGGGGAAATTCTAAAGTATAATAGTCAAAAAGCTGTTTGAAGTACAGGTTTTTACCAAAAATATGTGCCCAATTCCTCACTGACTCTTTAAAAACCTACCCAAACCCAACAAAGTAGATTTTTTAAAAAAAAGGTCTGATTCGAGGAAAATTTAAGTAGAGCCGTTAATAAGAAGACCGAATCCACTATGTGGTCCCTACAGGCCCAAATAGAGAGAACACCAAAGCTAGCATCAGCAATCAACAGGCAACCACAGTCAAAAGGAGAACAGCAACACTTACAATTACTCCTGCATCTCACAGTTCACACTCTGCGTCATGCATCAAAAAAACCCACCCTATTACTGCGCAGATAATGACGCACCACATGATCAGAGCTGATTGCAGGTCTACTCAGGTCCACCCAGGTGCTACACATACTGGCACAAAGGGCAGGAGACCCATGGCAACACAACACAAACCAAAAGGACACAATTAAGACAGAATTTTTTTTTTGTTTGTTTTTTTTGTTTTTTTGATCAACCCAGCTTGATTTCCAGGTCAGGTCTCCGTTAAAAGGGAAGAGTGCAGCATTATTGCTTCAGCATTATAACTAGTACTTGGGACACAGCACTGTAAATTTTAAATGCAAAACTTAATATGCGCATAACAGCGTGTTCATCGTCCAAAATGGTAATAAGAACAGGGCTATAAAGAAGAGCTGATGTTCTGCTTGCATTGTAGCCGCTTACTAATCACTTAGAAATCATTCTATACCCTCTGTATCAGTGATGTGATTATAGTTTTTTCAGTATAAAAGCCTTATGTTTTTTATTTACCAGTTGAATCCATGGATAAATAAGAAGAACCTGAGGATTTTTATCTTTAAAATACATGTAAAGAGTAAACACTAATGTTACAGTGTCAGTCTAGTTTTCTGTTAGGAACACAACAGGTGGAGGGGGGTACTGTTCCCTTGCATTTTGTAAAATTGTGATGGTCTCTCACCCTCGGCCTGGAGAGCCACGGGGTGTGCAGGCTAGAATTATAGCCAAACCCTAGTACCCTGATTCAACCAATCAGCAGTGGGGCTGGGTATCGTTTGAACTGTTTCAATATTAATTAAGCGATACTTCTTCAGTCTTTGTAAAACAGTCTAAAATTGGCAAAACTGTGACTTAAATCAGTAAAGATTGGGTCATAAAGAAGTAAACGCTGTGAATCTAGCTACGCAGTGCCAACTTTTCTGACAGTTTATTGACTGATGAACTGCAGTCCGCACTGAAAAAATACAGATGTTCGATACCTCACCCTGAATTATTGCAGTATCGATTACTTGTGTCAGGTGTACTAGAGAATGGCTTGAACCTGAGTCTGTGCCTCCTAGCTTTGCAGGGCTGGGTTTGAGCTCCCTCTGGTGTTTAAATGTTGTCAGTGACATATCCACTCATCTGTGCCCTCCTCCCCCTTCCCTCTCTCTCTTTTCAGTATTCACCCAACATGACGATGAGTGTGTGATTTTATTTTTTCCTTTTTTTTGTATTTTTGTTTATTCTCCCCACCCCACCCCCTTATTTTTTGTACCCCTGCACCTGATCTTTTTTTTTTTTCTTCAATTCAATCCTTACTTCACCTCGGATTGGACCGCCTCCCCTCCTCTCTCACACACACACACACACACACACACACACACACACGCCCTCTGCCCCTTAAACCCCAATATGGGATCCGCTGTCTCCCCCGTCCCCACCCCTCGCCCCTTTCTCACTCGGGAACTCTACGACCACACAGCCTTCCGGGACGGCCCTTGAGCATGCTGGGACTCTAATTAAGACGGGCCCTCCTGGAGCATGCAAGATGGCTGGCGGTCTGAATAGGAAGCAGTCACAGAGCCACAGGAAGAGCCTCCTCTCTGACTCCGGCCCCAGCCTCCCTGGCTTTCTGTCAGGGTCTAGACAATGAGCGAGGGAAGGAGGACAAACAGAGAGAAAGAGGGAGAGAGGAGACTGGACAACACAGCCCTCCCCTGAGGACACAGCGTTGGGTCTCTTAGCAGCTGCCTGGAAGCCTCTCAACCACGACTTTGGACTTTTAAAATTTTTTTATTGTCTTTTTTGTTTTTTTGTTTTTTTTGGGTTTTTTTTGTTTTGTTTTTTTTTGTTGCTGTTCCCGACGGATTCAGTGGAGGGTCGGACCCTTTGCCCCACACATTGTTCTCTGTGTGTGTACATTTTTAACAGAGGTGTTGTGATGATCAGTGAACTTTTTTTTTTTTTCTTTTTTTTGTGTATGTATTGTATCATTGCTATTTTTATTATTGTATTATTGTTATTAATGATATTGGTATGATCATTTTAAGATTAGGTTCTAATTTCTGTTGTTTCTAAGGGCACATGATTATGATGAAGACAGTATGTATGTGCGCACAGAGCAGAAATTACTTGCTGTGTAACACATGGCTCTATGTGAGCCCACTGCCCCCTGCAGGTAAGATTTTATCCATCATGGTACTGATTGGCCCTTTTTTTTTTTCTATCTTTATCTGAGGTTCGGCGACTTTCTTTAAAAGATCTAAATTTTTCAACTTGTTGTTCAATAACCCACCAGAAGAAGAAGCGGCTCCTGTTTTAGTAGCTTCCATGCAGTGAAATGCACAGCTCTATTTATTTATGTACTTTTAATTTGTCTTATGAATCATTGTTACTTTTTTTTTTTTTTAAATGTTATCCTTGTTTTTTTTTCTGTTAACTGCAGAACTAGTAGCAACTATGTAAATATGCAGATCCACTCGGCAGCGTGTCTTTATCTCCGTCTGACATCATTAGACCCCTCTACCCAAGCCCTGAAGGTGCTGAAGTTAATCACAAGTGTCGACCGTTTTGACCCCCACTCATGCTGCTTCCACTAATGCTGCCCACTTCAGTGTGTGGGCTCAACTCCAGTGTGTACGTAGGCTGCGTTTTATCGTCTCTCTGCTGACCTGTAGTGAACACTTGTAATGTTTTTGTTTTGCTGATAAGTCCTCAAAACACTGTGATGTACGTCGGTGCTTTATGGAAATTTGCTTTCACACACCGGTCAGTCGAGCTTGCAGACATTTTGCTCTCATACACGCGCTGCTCCCTCTTTGCGGTCGCCTCTGGTAAAAAGGACTTGTGGCTCTCTGCTGATCTGATCCTTGGTGTTTCTGTGTCGGAGAAAAGCAGGTCAGGAAGCGGTGAGGCGTCGCTGCGTCGACTGTAACAAGTGGCCTCCCTCCCTTTGCTCACGGTGAAGAAAAAGACCGTCCTTTTCCCTGTCCTCACCCTTCCAGCGGGCCAGCATCAGTACACCCAGTCACACATCATCCCTCTCTGATTCTTTTCTTTTCTTTTTTTTTTTTTGTACAACTCTCCATCTTTTTGATTTAAATTTTTTTTGTAAATACTGTAAAATGCATTTTGATATCATTGACATGTTTTGATATTTCAGATCACAACTTAACAGTTGATCAGAAACGTGTTGATTCGGGCAACTGTGTGTATTTGTTCAGAGATGGTGCGTCTTTTACTCAGAAATAATATGAATGATGAGAAACAGAAACTGGAGCTGCTATAGACTATTATGCTATCTCACCTCATCATAGACAAAACGTGGGGCTTTACTGTGCATCAGAGCTGTAGCGTCAAGGGGTCTAAGAGGACGAGGGAGGAAGAATTTGTAGTTGAGTGTGTGTGAACGCCTTTAGATAACTCACTGTCACACACATTTCCTTGAACTCTTTAAAATTAAATATGAATCTCGTCCAGAAGCCTCCGTCCTCTGCCTCTGTTCTTGGAAACTTGTTGGTTTGAGGTGGCAAGTTTTTTTTTGTTTTTTTTTTGTTTTTTTTGCCATTTTTAACAGAGAATTTGCAAGAACAGAGCAAAAGAGGTCAGTTTTTCATAATAAAACTTGTCCCTTCTTTGTCTGCCTCCGATGCACTGCATTTGAGCTTTTACCTTCTCGACACAACTGAAACTGAAAAGCAGGGCACACAGGACACTGGCTCTCAATCCAACACACCAGGGACCAGAGTACAGACTTTACTATGAAGGATTTTTTTTATCTATTTAAAAAGGGGCGGGAGAAATGTTTGGGAAAGTAAAGAGGGGGGAAAAAAATAAAAATAACGGACAGATTTGTTGCTAAGACAAGGTAGAGAGAGTGCGGGAACAGGCGTTTCCTCCCCTGTACTTTGAAATACTGTTGTATAAAATGCAGTCAAACTTCTCTCTATCTTTCTGTCCTGTAAGTAAAGCCGTCACAACGTTGATCATTTCTGTATTTCTATTGTGCTGATGTATAATACTGTAACATTCAGGGGTAGGGAGGGTTAAGAGAGGAATTTCTGGGAGTGGGAGTAAAGATTTTTCTGTTCAGTTCCTCATTTTTCCTCTTGATGACAAAGCAGTATTGAATATGAGGCAGTCTGTCCTTGGGGAGTTGCTTTGTATCTCATGTTAGGGTAGTTTCAGATCCTAAATGTCTCGTGTAGTAAAATAAGAGGTTCCTTCTTCGTATGTTTCTTTATATTGTAAAGTTTCTTTAGATAAAAAAAAAATGTTGCTTATTGGAAAAAAGGTGGGAAAACTGCATTGATAATAAATGTATTTTTTTTTTCTTTTTTTTCTTTTTTTTCGGTTTTGTTTTAATTTTCATCAAGTTGTCAGTCGTTTTTGCCTGTGTCCCCCTTGTTGTAGATACATATTAAAAACAAATAAAATGACTTCACTCCTTTTGCCATGAACACAAGCTTTTTTTTTTGTGGATTTACAGGTTCATCTGCACAAAATGTTACCTCTAGTTTTTCTGTTGTTTTCTTGACTTTTTTTTTTTTTTTGGAGTTAACATCCTGGTGTTGGAAGTGTGTTGAATTTAGAATACAGATTCCCTGGACTTAATTTCTCTGTATCCCAGGAAAATAGATCAACCCAGTGGGTTCCAACCTGGAGGCCACAAAACATCTAAATCTAAAAAAAAAAAAAATTCCTATGAAACAAAAATAAAACTATTTGTCTGAATGGCTCACAGTTCATAGACCTGTAAAAGCTGGTTTGCGAGTAAGCATATTTTGGCTATAAAGGGTCACAAGTCGAACAGGTCGGAAACCACTGGATCAAACATTGTTATTTTGACAGCCCTAGGTTAGAAATACCTTTGAAATACCACCATAAATCTCTCTGATGTGATGCTGTTGAGGTGTTGCTTCAGTCACAATATGGCAAAAAAGCTATATGTATGGTGTGTTTAAATTACATTTGGATTAAATTTACTCTGCAAAACTAATTCTATACTATTAAGATCACTCCATTGCACAGCTGTTTGTGCTCCCTCTGGTTACAGCTGTAATTAGGGCTGGAACTAATTATTTTCATCATAGATTAATACTTTATACTTTGAATGAAAAGAAAGAGATGCCAAGTTCACATATTTAAATTACATGTTTAGTATAAAAGTATAAAACCCTTTTTGATCATCAGAAATGTGGAATAATTCTCTAACGATCGAGTCCTCAAAATAATCAGGTACCTGTTTCAGCTCCAGTCATGATCCTGGTGTCTTCTGAACTTTACTCTCATTATCAAAATGTCAGACTTCTTCTAATTGATGCTGAGTCAAATTAACATTTCCACACTTTTTTTTACACACATACACATTTCTTCCTTTATTTTTTAAATCTGACTACATTTCATGCGCACTCCTGCTGCAACACAAGCCATTCGTAGGGAAAGATTCATGAGGATTTGTGGGAGTGAAGACCTAAGAATGAAGTTGCTAAATCTCAGTCTCAAAGCCCCAACTTGTTCATCTGCCCTCCTCCTCTGATCTGTTCAAGCTGCACTGAGTGTCGACGCAGTGACCTCCTGCTCCTCTCGCTGCAGCAGGAGGCGGGAGGGGCTACCAGGGAGGTGACGGAGAAGGTGAGGGGCAGCGGAGGCAGCAGGGCTGGTCTTGCGGATGCTCTGGATGAGGAGGGGGTTGTGGGGGAGCTGGGCGGATGAGGCAGAAACACCATGCTCCTGCTTTTGGAGAGTGACATCTGTGTTGGTATTTGTAGGTGAGAGTCGGATTGGTTGACTAAGGGAGGGAGGTGAAGCAGAGGCGGGACCACCATGACAGAGGGGAGGGTGTTCCTGCGGAGTTGGGAGTGTGGCGAGGGACAGGCAGGAAGCTTATCTACTGAGCTCCTCTGGGTCTTTTTGTCCAGCGTTGTCGCTCCAAGCCTCTTGGGGACCTCTCTGCTCGGAGTCACCTGAGACGAACTCTTCATCTCTGTGAGGGACGAGACTGACTGGGAGGCCCTCGGCAGGAAATCCTCATGGCAGCTGTTGTAATTCTCTCCTCCATGTCTGTTATCCCTCCTGTCAACCTTGCTCTCCCTCCTCCCTTCCGTCCGGGACTGATAGAAATGTGACTCCTCATCCTCATCCTCTCCTTCCTCATCTTCGCTCGCTCCTCCCTCCCTTCTTAAATCCTCTCCGTCTCCCTCCTCCTGCAGGCTCCTCTCCCTCATGCCCTCCTCGTAAGCTCTGTTCAGACAGGCCAGGTTGTGAATGGCCAGCCACGGTTCAGATATCACCCTGTGTCTGGGAGGTGGGGTGTTACACAGGCTCAGTGGACTCAGCTCACAGGACGGATGTCGGCTGCCGCAGCTGCTGCTGCTGCTGCTTCCCCTTTTGCCTGATGGAAGTGAATAAGACACATTTTGTGAGTGCAAATCACACATATGGAGGTGGATGAGAAAAACCCCCCAGTGCTTATTGCACGTCTGTCTACGCTGGAAGAGAAATCCCTCCTCTGCTGTTCCTCCTGAGGTTGACTCCTCTAAGGTTAAAGCTGTGTCCCAATTCCATACATATTTATTTTAAGCAGATTTTGAGTATGTAGGGTGTTCATACTGGAAAAGTGACAAAATTTAGCATTAATTAGTAAACAATTAAAATAGAATCAGCTAAAGGGACACATCAGAAAACAAAAAATAACCATGACATTTTTAGAAGTAAACAAAGTACAGCTCAGGTCGATGTGAATGTCATTAGTTTTGACGGTATTTTGTCACAAACAAATGTCTTGGACTTACTGACATGGGATGTATTGAAATTTTATCCAATGGGGGAGCTGGAGGTAAAGTGAGAGGATCAGTACATTTTGATCATTCACAGGGAGCCTGAATGTCCGTCCCCACAGCCCTAACGCCACTGTGGCTAAAAACACATTCCTATCTTTACAGTGATTCACATTCTGAAGCTATTCACCTCATACATTGGCGGAAACTAAGTACATTTACTCAGGTACTGCACTGAAGTACAATCTTATCTTTACTTATTTATTTATATTTCCATTTTATGCTACTTTACACTTTACAATGGATAATATAACAATAAAATACAACACATTGTTAAAGATTAAAGCTGTGTTTTCCAACCTTTTTTTTGCCTCTGACGTTTGTAGTCAGGGTCACATTCCAGATGTCTGAGCTGGTAATAGCTCCACCAAATAGTGTTTTTTCTCTCTAAACCTCTCACATGGTTTCATTACAGTAAATGTTCAAAGGATCCAAAATCTTACCAAGAATCAAAGCTTAGGGAAAAGTCAAATATTTGTGTATCAGAACTTTTGTTCTTCCCCCACAGATCATCCCGTGCCCTAGGATTTACCTGGTGTCCCTGTGTTTAAAACAGTCTATAAAGTAGTTCAAACTGGCTCCACCTCCAGCAGCTGCAACAGTAACATGCTGCTGACACACTGATGCTTCAGTATTAATCATCTTAGGATGTCATATATAATAATATATCAGTCAGAGATACCAAACCAGTACTTTTTCTTTAAAACTACATTTTGTTGCTAATACCTATCCACCCTTACTTTTCATACGGGACTTTTTCTTGTAATATAGTTATAATATAGTTTCTCTATTGGTACTTTTACTTAAGTAAAGGATCTAAAAACTTCTTCCAAATGTAAGACAGTCCTTCACTCCATCCTTGTATATTCTTATATTGTATCCTTCCAACACTTTAACCAACTTTATGTACGGGCACGCTTTTCTGTGGTATGAATTACGTGTCAGTTCCTATGGCAGGAAAAGTAGCTTCTTCTATTGTAATGCACCACTAGTTAGCTTCACCTCACCCTGGCAACCCGTTTTCATTTTCTGTCCTCAGGAATGAGCACTCACCTAATGATTTCTGCCAGCAGGCATTTGTTCTCATCTGTCTAGACTTGCCTTTATTTAACACTGCTCTGCTATATCCAGGAAAGCCAGGAAAGTGGCTGCACACAGACACTTGAAGAGTGCTGTTGATGGTAGTGGTGTCAACATCGAGATGGAAAAGTTGCCTCTCTATATATATAAAACAGCACAGACCTGATGTCAAAAGCTTTCAACATTAATGAGGACGATGAGATTGCATAAGGAAGTGGATTTGCTCCCAAATGTACCTTTGTCATTGTTCTTCTGAAGAACTATTCCTTTAAGATGGAAAGTTCAGTAGTTAGAAGCTGTTTAGGGGCTTTATCATATCATTCACTTTTCCTCAGCAGATGGATTCTGCCCACTTGTCGTGGAAATGTAGGTGTCCATTTTTCTGAGCGCTTTAAGGACTTCCTCTTCATTTCGTTTGCTTGAAGGTTGCATGTTATTGCTTGTTCCCCTGCCCTTTGTCTCTCACCACAGGGTTGGGTGTGGCCAAAAGTGTGCTTTGTTGTACTTGTAACCGCACCTGTCAAGGTGTCCTGGTGTATACCTGTGCACCACTGCCACAAAGTGAGACACTGCACTCGTTCCACTGGAGGTCAGCAAAAAGAAGATTTTCAGACAATGTTACTTCCCTAAAGATTTTTTTTTTCTTTGTCTCTTCCAACCAGCCAAACCAGTATTTTAAATTAAAGAAGTACAGTGTGAGTCTTGCACAAAATAGGTAATCACCCATAGTGAACATTACGTCTGCTTTTATTTTTGTCAAAATAATGTGGCATTATGTGTGGGGACAGTGACCACGTAACAATGACATGACTCTGACAAAAATAAAAGTGGAAATAATCATTTTATCTATCGCAAATAATTTTCTCTGAAATAAACCGTGCAAATCAATCTCTTTTCCCTCAGTCACAACCATCAGTATCACTCACTGGTTCCTCTGAAGTTGAAGATGTTTTCCCCCTCGGGTGAGTTGGGTGAGCCCGTCTTGAGGACGATATCAGACGGGGACATGCAGGGCACCGGTGAGGTGTCAGGGGATGGAGGAACATTCAGGTAACGTCTGGTCACTGGGCCTCCATTCACACCCATCTCCGTGGCAATGATGATGATGTCACGACCCCTGGCCCGACAGGCATCCATCAGCACCTGAAGTACGTGAGCAGGGGTAATTGAGGTAATCGATTGGCTTTGACCAATCTGAGGGTTCAAACACTGAAATAAGAAGTCAGTGTTTCCTCCATTTCTGTAGAGAGGGAAACCCGAAAAATTGAGGTACACCAACTTTAGCTGAGTATTAACATTTTACTTTATTCAAGTTCCTCCTCTATATTTTAGAAGGAAATGTTGTGCTTTTTATTACACTACATTTATCAGACAGTTTCTACTTCCTTTTTAAATAAAGATTTTGCACACAAAACCATAATCAGCTATTTTGAATTGTATAAATTAGCTCCACCTTGATATACCACAACATTAAAACACTCCTAATACATTAATACATTCATGATATTCAAATTTATATCACTTCACTCAAGTTTTAATGCAAGACTTGACTGGTCTGGAGTATTTTTACACTGTGGTATTTGTGTGTTAACTTAAAAACAATCTAAGTACTTTCTCCAACATCTTTATACGTCATTATAAACATTGAAAATAAAACACTGAGATGCTTCACTCTTCTTCTTTCAGATCAGTCTTCCTTTAATTATGCTCTTGCACCTCTTTTGTCCCTTAAACGTTTTGATTTGACTTCCTTCCTTGTTCCTGCCTTTACCTCCAGCATTGGTTGGTGCTGTGCGTTGATGGCGTACACCAAAGCCGAGGCCCCAGAGTAGTCCTCCATGCTGGGGTCGGCTCCTGCAGACAGCAGGGTGGCTGCCACCTGAGCTCCAGCTCGCTCCATACAGGCGTACATCAGAGCAGTGCGGCCAGCACAGTCCTGTGCGTTTGGATCTGCCTGATGAGTACAAGAAAACATTAACTAGTTCTTACAACATATTATAAATATAGGTTGACTATATAGGTATCTGATGGCCCAGTGTGAATTAGGAGTCAGTCAGAGAGCTCACCTGCCTGTGGTTTAGAAGTACACGTAATTTGCAAATGATCATTAGATCTGATCTGGCACTGTAGTGTTCGGGCGTGGCCTCTCAAGTGAGAGGATATTTAGTCTCTAATGCACACTCCTCCGTACAATCATTAATTATTTTGCCTCAGAGTACACTGTGTTATGTTCCACTGTGCCAAAATGTGAAGGAGCAGTTTAGCAGGTGAACTGAGGACACAGGCAAAGGTGGATACATCAGGAACCTGTTTACTATGCATTAAAATCATACCTGTGTTACTGCAGGTACAGATTTGTTATGCATTAGAAATGTACCTAAATCAATACACTGTTGAGCTTGCGTTCAGACCTGTATGCAGAAGATGCATTTAAGCTCATGCATTCTTAGTTGAAATGGGAAATATCAGTCACTGCAGTCTGACCTTGTTCTGGAGCAGGTACGTGAGGAGTTTCACCGTATGAGGCCCAGCAGGCTCCCCTCTCAGGGCCTTGCAGGCAGCCAGCAGAGCCGTCTCTCCTCTGGGGTTGCGCCCGTTAACCTGGGCCCCCCCTTCCACCAGCAGGCGGACCAGCCGGAGCTTACCTGAGGCTGCTGCCGTGATGAGGGGGCTGCAGTCTGACAGGGGATCCCACATGGCCTGGAGAGAGGGTGAAGGAAAGTCACATCATAGTTTCACAGCATTCACTATGATACAATATTCAAATTTCAAACACCTTCGCCACCTGCTCTGGACATCTTTTACCAGCTATCTTTCTAACAAGCTGCAGTCTAAAGGGCAATAATAATAATAATAATAATAATAATAATGTTATCCTGCTAATATTATTTTTTCAATGTTTATGGATTATACTTTTCAACAAGAAATTTGACTTGTTCACAAAAAGGGACTTCTTCCTCCAGAACAAAAAAATCCTACCATCACAAATAGATTACATGAGAAATAACAGAAACTAAGTTTAAGTTTTTTTGTTCAAACTCTCAATAAATTGCTTATTACAACAAAAATAAAAACAAAGCAGGACACAGATGTCATTTATTGTGAGTCAGTGTGTATTAAATTGAATTTAAGTGAAAGATTCATATTTAAAAACTGCTTATGTTACCATAGATGCTTTAAAAATTGATATGGACATGACATCTACAGGGCCATGATAAACATTAAACTCACCTTGATGGACCTTCTGCAGTTTTTATTTACTTATTCCTCTTCCTCAAACAAGACGAAAGCTGCCATGCTGAGTTAAACAGATGAGCTGCAGAGAGAAATTATTGTTTTTATCCCATTGTGTCCTGGATCCTTTGAAAGCTTTACCCCAGCTTTCGGGTGAAGCGTCCTCATGTTGCTGGCCTGTGAGGATACTAACTTTCATCTACTCCCTCTGTCTCTGTAAGTCCTCTGTCCTGATCTGTCCTCCTCATACCTGCTGGGTTAAGGGGAGGTTTGGCCCACGGCTGACGTTCAAAGTTATCAACAGTTTTGAGCCCAAAATGTCACCTGTTGCAGACAGTGCACTACAAAGACCTAGAGACCCTTTGATATGTGTTGGCTTTGAACAGGCCTCATCTGCCTTGTGACCACCGTCTGCGTTCAAACACTGGCAGAGAGACAGAGGAGACACACACACACAAACACACACACACATAAACTCACAGCAGCTCATTTGTATCTGAAAATCTGCAGTGCAAATGCTCTCCTGTTTGTATTTGTCTGTCTTTGTGTTTTGTTCTCTGCAGAGCACCGAGCAACTGTTCTGTTAAATAAATAAATGTGGCTTCAAAATGGCAGAGAGGGAGGGAGGAGGAGACGAGAGACTGTGTCTGTCTCAGATCAGAAAAACACTTCAGCAACCCCCAGATACCAGACGTGTAATTAAGTCAAACAGCAATTAGCAAAAATAGCAGCGAGTGTTAGCAGCAATCAAGCATATTAATCTAATTTTTCCTACAGTACATCCTCCACACGCAAACATGTCCTGAATGGACATGAAACAATGAAAATGCCTCCTCAAGGTAGGCAAGCATTTAACTAAGTAGCTTCGTAAAGTACTTTTACTTTTCAAGGTATTTATCAGTCAGTACTTTTATTTCACGCAGAGTAGCTATCCATTTGAATCAGACACTTGTTAATTTTCCAACTATTTTTCCTTGCATTGAAAAGAACATATCCAACAGTGTTTTCAGAAAATAAATCAGTAACTTCAACTCATACGTTGTAAATAATCTACTTTTTAAAATTTGTGTTAAGTTTAATCTTAAACCAGGACTTTTTCATCTGCCTGTAAAGTCGCAGTACGTATTCTTGTGCACGATATTCTAGTCATCTTCTGCTGAATTTCTAACAATATTTGACCCGGGGGGGGTCACACTTTGAAGGGATTTCATAGCATCAATATTTGATGACTGAGATAGCAACGTTACGTGAGAAAAACACCCAACTGGGCCTTTCAAGCTAAATTCAACTGAAATATCTTCCACAACATTACAACAGCTAGCATCTTTTTTTCTCCTTCATCATATACATTCATGCATCAAAAAACTCGGAGGTTTCTTTGTGCTCAGTGAAGATCCGTCAAAGTCGTTCTGCCTCTCAATGTGGAAACTGAATGCTTCCATTCCATGTGGTTTGGATGAGGTTGAGAATGAAATGCATTTATATTGTACTGTCCTGTATATGTTGGCATCCTGTTCTGCTTGATATATAACAGATGGATGTATATTACGGTACATGTTTACTGCTGTATGTGTAATTTGTCAGTTTTATATCTAATAAAGCCTAATATGTTTGACAAAAGTACATAATACCATATTTTGGCTTGTTTTTGCTTTCTCTCGCAGTAGTGTCTTGTAAGAGGATGTAGGTGTATGACAGAAAAACTAAAATAAATAAGTCCTTTAATCATAGACATACAGTAGGCTACTGTGCAAAAGTTAGAAGTAAAATGAGGATGATTTCAAAGATAATTCCATGAACAGTTTTTATCTATGAATTAATGTCACACAGAGTAAACAGAGAAAAAAAAAAAAAAAAAAAAAAAAAAATCAACTCAGCATTTGATTTAGTTCTCCTGTGGATTTATGCTGTCTCATTGTCTTCTGTCTCTGTATGTGATCTCAGACGGAGTCCATGATGTTGAGATCATAGCGCTGTGGGGGCCAGACCATCTGTTGCAGGGCGCTTTCTCGCTGTTGTAGAAAGAGGCCTGCACGACTGTGGCTGTGTGTTTGGGTCGGTGTCTGATGCTGGAGAATCGGACGCCTCCGCCTTATGGGTCATACGTGACTGACAGGAATCTGCACAAATACAGTCCCTGAAACGTTTGCACATGGCGAAAAAAGGGGGACTCTCAAGCCGACCGCATAATTTCTAAATCCTGGCTACGTTCATTGATGAAAATGTGACTCAGCCACTTAAACGGGAGGGGGGGGGTTACACCAACCCAGACTTTTACGAAACAATAAAAACCTAAGGATGAGGCGAATGACCTGCGGGCTCCCACGAAAGAAACTCCCTGCATGAGAAAGAGGGGAAATGACCAGAGTGAGAAGAGAGGCACAGGAAAAGTAGAAGCGGTTACGTAAGCTCTACGTAATGGTTTATTTATGTCTGCGGGCCAATAAAAACAGCTCTGAGCCCCGGCCGTCATGACGTAATGCGATCTACTCCAGAATAGCGCGCCTCGTTGAGCTCTTTCTCTGGATCATCTCGGCGCTGTGTGTTTGTTTATGTCGGGCTCGTGTGGTCCGGAATAACCCCGGCAGCGGGGGTCTTCACGGCGGGATGTCGGCGCTGAGGGAGAGCCGGTGTTACGGGCTGTCCGGCGGTAAACTGAGCCGCGGCGGTAACATCTCGGTTTTTCACGTCAAACTCACTGACAGCGCGGCAAGAGCCATTGGCAGCTTTCAAAACGGCAAGGTATGTCATTTTATTTTATTTATTTATTTTTACTAATTTACCCTCGAATAACCAGCTGTTGTGTACATTAATTGTGAAACTGTTGCGCCACTTGGTCAGGAGGACCCTCACTTAGGGACCAGAAAAAGGCGAGGAAGGCGGGTTTGCGCTTTGCATTTTCAGCCGAAGTTCACCAGTGTGTTTTCGGCTTGTTGCCTCCTTTTTTAAGCCGTGAAATGGAAAAGCATGTTGCATAATACAATGCGGAAACGCTTTCCTGTTTGATGATGCCTGCAAAAAAAAAAAGAAAAAAAAAAGCTGTCGGCCAAGTGGTTACAAGCTGCTGGCAGGTATTATGAATGCCAATCGGTGTCGGAGTCGAGGGGAAGAAGAAAGAAAAGGAGAGGAAGAAAGGCTGGGGGCTGGGGGGTGTAGTAGTAGGAGGGTGGATTGCATTAGCGAGGTGTAGCCAGAGTATTTGACCATTTTTGCCAAACAGATACAGAGTTGCTGCCAGTTTATATCTACAGTATGGCCAGAGGGAGGCCGATGCAAAGCCCAGACAGATGGATAAACTCAAAAATCAAACATTAGACCCAGTTAATCACAAATGAATCAGACGCTGCAGGAAGTATGAGAGCAGTCGTGTATACTTCCTCAATTCAGCAATTCCTAGTAACTCTGATAGGAAAGTCCTGACAGAAGAACTGCACATTCACCTCTCTCATATAGTTAGAAATAGACAGGAAGGAGGGGAAAACACCTGACACAAAACTGAGTCGCACACACACACACACACACACACACACACACACAAACAAACAATACTGTTGCTGTGTGCACATATCTAGTGTCTTTATTTAGCTTTAAGTGTGGCTATTCATAACCCACTTGGCCTTCACACACACACACACACACACACACACACACACACACACACACACATTAAAAAAAACAAAAAAAAAAACAACCACCACCTCCACATGTAGCCCAGTCTCGGGCCAAACTCTGCTGGCAGCCACATCACTCATCTGCACACATCAACAGGTGGACTCCCAAATCTTCTCCATGAAAAGGTCAATTAGATTCTCGTCATCACATAGTTTCCGCTCCGTGCTGCAAACGTGTCACTTTGGCCTGTCATTTCTGCAGTTTCCTACAGGCTAATTCATCCCTGTGAGAGATGACAGGCTGTTATTCCACTGAGTTTTATCGTATTCTCAAGTGACAAGCTGCTGTATTTGAACAGCAGGTTGCAATGACCTTAGCCGGTGCCCTCTTCAAAAAATCAAATTGAATTTATTTAAAGGGCACGTCATGTACAAATGACTGGATACGCCGAGGGCACATGTTTTCCTCATGCAGTTGTCAGGGGATGCAAGTTGATTTGGTTAAAAACCTATATCCACATATCAGTGTTTAGCTTTCAAGTAGAATTACAACTTGCTGTGAGGCTTGTCTTTAGTATTTATCAGCACAAGGGATGCACCAGCCCGTATGCTGGATCTGCGTCAATACAGAGGTTATTAAGGGGAATGGTCATGGTATGATCAATCCACAGTAGATACATTTTTGTCATTTTTTTGAAAGGCTACTCCACTGATTTAGCATTGCTCTCCCAACATTGTCAGACTCACGATGTGAGGTTAAAAAACAAATGGATTAAAATCAGATACAGCAGAAACAGAGACATCGTCTTTTATATTCCACACATTCTTCTTGGTTAAAACTCTGAGCCTATGGATGGATATATGCAAAGTTTGTAAAATTGGTGTAGTTTCCCTTTAAAGTTCAAATTTTTGTCAAGGTAGACCATTAACTCAGTGTGTAGTGCCAAAGAAATCACTGGCCAGGGAGACATTCGGATTTTAAGTTTTGGAAAAAGAGAGCACTGGTATTGGTTCAAGTTTCAGATTAGGAATTGGAAAAGAAAAAGTTGAATCGATGCATCCCTATGTCAGTAGTAGTAGCAGCAGTAGCAGCAGTAGCAGCAGTAGCAGCAGTAGCAGTAGTAGTAGTAGTAGTAGCAGTAGTAGTAGTAGTAGTAGTAGTAGTAGTATTAAATAACACAATGGATGGTAGCCACGAAGGGATATTTGAGCTCTGGGGTGAGGGGCTTTGTCAGACAATGACAGGTTAAAAAACCACTGTGATACACTATGCAAAAACCTGCACAACAGCAGCAGCAGCAGCAGCATACAGAAAGGAAAGTAAACGGGTTAGTAAGTAATAGCAGAGGTAAAACCACAATGAAGGAAGACAAAAGTGCTCATACAAACAGAACAAACCACAAGTCATCCCCCGTGTTCGTGTTTTATGTTTTGCATACGTCTTTGCTAGACTGTTATCAGATCTGTGTGTGTGTGTGTGTGTGTCCAAGACACACTCAAATTCAAATGATTTTCCTCTCCTCCAGGGCTCATCTTCTCATCCCACTATCTGCTTTAGTGGAACCAAAGGGGTAAGAAAAAACGATCTACCTGTTGACACAGTAATTCATCAGTTTAATCTAAATTTAAAGATGTTAAATCTATTCTCTGTTTTTCTGGCTATTTTATTTTTTTTCATCTTGCAGAAAATCACTATCCCCTGCTCAGAGAAAAGAGATGAAGTGAGGATATTTACCTTTGGCGTGACAAACGTCGCATGTGACAATCCACATGGAAGCTTTGACTGTGTCCAACAGCTCTGCACTGGGTAAAACACAACAAAGAAATTCTATTAAAAACACACTTTTTGAATATAAGTCACATTTGTCATATTAAAGATTAAGCATTCACAAAGTTGTGAAGTTCAGTTTGGAAGCAACAAGCAAAGCAATCGCAATAAATAAGGTGGAGTTCACACATTTTATGTTACATAGGGATACTCATAGAATTCAAAACCTAGTCATGAGGGCTGTTTTGTCTGCTGTGATTACATGATTATATGTTAAGTTTGTATTCTATGTATAGAATTAACTTGGCAAATTTGTTTCGATATTTTAAAATGTCTCGACTCCCCTACCGCTGTGTGAAAGGCACCCCGCTGGTAACGTCGCTTTAAATGCCAGAGAAAACACAGGGTTCTTGACTTTAACAGTCTAGCAAGCTGGGAATGTAGTGAATGTGATAAATGTCAGGAGTTGTGAAAAGTTTAGTTCAATTATTCAACAAATCTGCTGTTGAGTGCTGACAAAAATACAACAAATCTTTGTAGCTGTTGCCCAAATGACACTTATATTCTAAAACTACAGATTGAGGGGTGTAATTCAGCCAATATGAGCATACCTCTAGCTGAAGACTGTTAAAGCATACATAAACATCAGTCAAGCAAGTATGTACTGAAAAACAATGTTTTATTTGAAATGGATAACGTGTAGAAGGAGGCCTGAAAGCTCTGTCAGATCACCGTCTGTCCTCTCTCCTCCTCCTCCTCATCCTCCTCCTCCTCCTCTTCCTCCTCCTCCCAGAGCTGCCGAGGAGCTGTCGTGTCTCGGGGTGATTCAGAAGAAGATGACAGTGAACGCTACAGATGACTCGTATGATAAGGCTCGTCAGAGCATGGCCCAGGCTGAGGAGGAGACACGTAGCCGAGGGGCCATTGTCATCAAACACGGGGGGCGCTACCAGGGTAGGAAAAAAAAAAAACAAAAACAGAAAGCAGTCACATGTGCAGAGTCTGCTTGGTTATACAATGGTTAACTCCAGCTAAGGAATAAGACTGGCCTCAAGACAAATTTGTACTGTGCTGGTTATATTTAAAAAAAAAAACAAAAAAAAAAAACAGTCAGCCATATTGCATTGGTTACCATAGCAACATGTGTGGTAACCAGTGACACAGTAACAGCCAGTCTTCAGTCTTTTCTTTTCTTATTCAGGTTTGTGTGCTTTTGTATCTTTTCTACTATAAGCAAGCTACCGTGAGTGAACTTTAGTTACTGTATATAAAACTTGTTTCAAAGGATACTGAGTCTCCAGGAAACATAGTTGCAGAACATACAGAGACTGTGTTCTGTACAACATGCTCACAAAAATATACACACACATGATAAAACCAGTGATTTAGCTGGGTCACCGCCTTCTTTCTACTTCTAACCACCAAACCACTTCCCTCTAAACAGATGCGTTAACCACTATCATCTTGTTACCTATACAACACACATACGTGCATAGAGACATACGTGCTAGTTTTGATGATTTTGTCAGTTCAAAGGAAAAAAAAAACAAAAAAAAACAGAACTTCAGGCTTGTGCAACAGTGTGGTTATTTCCTACATTAGTTAGCAGCTTTTGCTCATCGTGATGTGTGTGCATATTTGTAACCTGAATATGGGTTTCTCAAGAGGTGAAATGAGGTCTTTTTCTCTTTTATACACAGTTCTGTCACAGGACAAATATGATGATGCGCCAAGTTCTCTTCCTCTGGCGTCTGATCATGCATCATCTAGCTTGAAAAAGCAGTAGTTACACACAGCCACAACTGGGAGGTTCAAGCAATGCAACATTTTGAGAAAAAAAGCTTAATATATTTAACTGTTTCTAAGACAGGTCAGCACAGGATCACCTTTGATGATGGAAACCTCAGTCAGGACCCTTTGAACTTCACAGGTTTTCTTTTGAAGGTATTTCTTGCTTTATTTGGGAATGGCTTCTTTTGATGTGTGATTTCCTTCACAGGCAAGAAGGTAACGGTTCGAGCCCCAGCCCCTGCACTGGCCGGCCTGACCAAGCCTAAACAGTCATCCCAGTCCTTCCTCAGCAGCGTTAAGAAGGGGGATGGCGTGTCCAAGCTGAGGAAAGGTGCCAGTGTGTCCAACAGGAGGAGCGTGGGTGATGTGCAGAAGAGGCCGCTCAGGGAGAGATTAACACACCTGCTGGCTCTGAGGCCGTACAAGAGGCCTGAGTTGATCCTGAGGCTGCAGAAAGACGGACTTTCAGCAGGAGACAAAGATATGCTGGACTCTGTACTGACAGAGGTGATTTTTTTTTTTTCTTTTTTCCTGGTTTTGCCCAAATAAGTACAGGTATTGTTAAAAGTGCACAAGAAGAAAGAGTTTGGAGCACAAGAAAGAAAGAGAGAAAAATAGCTGGCTTAAGATTTTTTTTTTTTTTTTTTTTTTTTTACACTAAATACAATTAAATTAAAGTTTATGTTTTTGCCATTTAGATAATTCTCAAATCTAAAGCATCATACACTCATTACATGTTGTTTTCAGATAGATATTTTAGGGCCTGAGGTAATTTTAAACGCTGTGTTTATTTTTGTGTGCGTCTGTTTGCAGGTTGGCCAGCTCAACAGCAGAGACAACACATTTGTTCTGAAGGACAGTTTGTATAAGGACCTGCAGAAGGACTGGCCAGGCTACACCTTAGGAGACCAGCAGCTACTTAAAAGAATTCTTGTCAGGTAACACAGATGAGGACAGACATGCCACCGTGTCGATAACATGAAAATGCACAAAAAATAGAGGGAAAAAGGATTCCCAAATGGTAACAATGTTATACTGAAGATGTCAACAAATACAGGCACCCAGAGGTATGAAGATTGCAAAAACAACCTGGATCAGCAGCTACTGGACCGCAACACATTTCAAAATGTCCAGAATATACAATTTAGTTAAAATAAGCTTTTGAGTGTGAGGAAATATTGAACCCACAGGAATTAAATTCAGGAACTAATGTGTGTACTAAAGTTCTTCTTTGTGTTTCTGCAGTATCTCAAGAAATGGAAAGATTAGGCAAATTATTTTCATCAATAGGCAAAGGATTGCCTTCTTATTTCAGTCTTTATATTTAGTCTTTTAAAGGGAATTGGCTTATATATTATATTCACTCTCTAACTCGGGCTGTTAAATTTTCACAAAGAGTAGCTATTAAGGAAGTCCATACCGCTGCCTCTATTGGTTAGTTTGTGTTACGGTGTGTTTCACTCCCATAGTCTGGGAGGTAAAATTACTGCTTTTGTTAATGGAATCTGGTAGCACTGTGACAGCTGTTTTCTAGGTTAAATAAAGAGGTCTATCCCAGTAAGAATCCTATCCATAATGTTGTCAGATACTTATAATAACAATCTGAGTGTCAGTGGCAAAAACAAGCACTTTTAGTGGATTTACTTTGATGTGGAAAGCCATCCTGTTGCATTAGCTGTTTCATGGTTGCTGGGTATACTGCTCTTGCTCAGTGCTCCACCCATTCCAAAGACTTTTGTCCCTATCAATCATTTACACACAGAAACATGGGAAAATAAGGCCCAGGTTCAAAAATCCTGAAGTTATCCTTTAACTGCACCTGAGACACTAAGTCAGGTGACCTTTCTGTCCTGCTTATTCTGTACATCAGCATGTCTGTAATTGCAGGGCTACACTGCCATTGGAGTTGCACTGTTCAGATGACACAAAGATTTTGGAGAAATACAAGTTGAGGTTTATGTGCTATATCACTTTCTGTGCAGGAGACTGTTTCAGCCACAGCAGAACCTCCTCACTGTCCCTGAAGCCCAGGTCAGCCCACTGCGAGACACCCCCAACTCCTCCCCAGCACACCGTCCAAAACATTCCCTTCCAGAGGAATACACTGACCCTCTGGCCAGTAAGAAGCCCAGGATATCCCACTTGTCTCGCAAAACAGCCAGTGACAAATCAAGATTGAGGTCATCTGAACAAGTGGCTCATAAAGATGCCACAGAGGCGAGAGCGGATGATGGGAAAAGGAACTCGCTTGACCCTCGAAAGCTGTTGGACTCCCTGTCAGCAGTCTGTCAGCAGGAAGAGGAGGTGGCTAAAAGGCTTGAACACACTCCATGTGCTCAGGAGGAGCCTGAAAGCCCAGAAGACCAACTCGCTGAGCCCAACTGCGATCGCCCTCCGTCCCCGCTGATAGTGCCTGATCTGAGCAGAAACACAACAAAAAGGAAGAAGAGCAAACACAAACACAGAGACCATGTGAGTACAACAGGCCTGGAGGTGTGTAGCTTTTCCAGAGTTGTTGAAAATGTCATTAGAATGTGTGTCATTAGTCAATTTGTTTTTCTTTGTCAAGGAGAAGGATAGGTGGAGAGACGGTAAAGAAAGGAGGAAAGATCGCAGCTCAGAGGATCCAAACAACAAAGTCTTGTTGGGCTACACAGGTGAGTGTTGGGAGCTGCTAATATGTGACCGTCAGTGTGTCAGTATTTTCAAATTATTTGACATGCTTCCTTCTTTCTTTCAGAGCCAAGTGAAATTTTCTTTGATTCCAATGGGCTTCAAGTGGAAAATGACACACCAGATTATTTCTCGTGAGTAGAGTACCTTTTATTGGTACATTGATACAAAATGTTTCCAAGTGTGCTTCCACCACAGGAACTTTCCCCAGGGAACAGGAACCTTTTGGAGGAACTCAGTTCCCCTACCCACGTTTCCACCAGAGGTACCAGGGTCTAAATTAAGTTCTGGGGAGATAGTTTTACCCCTCAGAAAAACACCACTGGAGGGGTAGTACTTTCAGAAGGTTCGGGAACTTTCAGGGTGGGGCTTGCAGGGCTGAATGAGGTTGATTGGTCAAGCACTCTACCATGCTCCACAGCACATGTTTTATATTGTTTTGCTTGTAGTATGTGGCCAGCAGTATTCAAGGTGGAGCCTGAGAGATGACAAAGTCCAGGCTTTGTTGTCCAGGATGACATTATATTCATGTACAATTGACGTGAAAGACAACCATCACGCTCTTGGTACATCAACAGAATAATTTGTTTAATCGTCTTGCAGCTCTGGCCCTGCTGCTGTGTTAAAATCACAACACACTGGAGGAACTTTTACTCCTGGGAAAGTCTCTGAAAAAATAAAGTTCCTGGAACCTTTGTTGGAAAAGCATGATCAGTGTCTGCAAAGTCTTGCAGTAACTATTTCTGTAACAGACTGATGTAATGCAACTTCAGATGTGCATTTCTTTTCTTGATCTTATTACCAAAAATCAAGCGCTTTTCAATACAAACCTCTTGCAGGTTGTTAACAAAGCATGCTGTGGATGGGTACCTTACTGATCTGACAGTGGCGTGTCTTTATTGTTTCTGCACAGGATGTACACAGTGATTTGCAGCCATGATCAGAGGCAGAGCTACAAACAGGACTTTAACAAGGAGTACAGCGAGTACCGTGATTTACATGCTCGCATTGATAGCGTTACCCGACAGTTCATGGAGCTGGATACTCAGCTCAAACAGCTTCACCAGGAATCACGTAAATACAAGGTAATAATATTGTAGTCACTTTGCTTAAGTGTGGCTTTACCTGATACTTTTGCCCTACCCTTCTAAAGCTAATGATTAAGACAGTACGTGAGATCCACATAATTCAGTCAGTTACAGCCATTCAGTCATTTTTTTTTTTTTATGGAAAACAAGAGGAAGATTTATTTTGAAAATGTAAATTTTAAATTGTGGCTCACTGACCATAAATTTAGCTGTAAAAATGATGGTACTACAAAGTTGATACGATTCAAGAGAAGAAATTAACAAAGTAACTTGACTAACATTAATGTATAATGATATAATTATATCTGTATCACTTCATTGTTATTCCTGTATTTCTCTCTTGCAGACGGTTCATAATCAAATTCTTCAAGAGTATCGCAAAATTAAAAAGGTAATGACTTTCTGAAAACTTGCCAGTTATTATCCTGAGATTACTGCATGTGACATTTACTCCCCTATTTTTCTATTGCACAGTCAAGCATGTTTTCTTGCTTTCCCTTTAGTCCAACCCCAACTACAACCAGGACAAGATGCGCTGTGAATATCTGCACAACAAACTGGCCCACATCAAGAAGCTCATATCAGAGTATGACCAACAGCAGCTCAGCGTGGAGCATTCCTGTCCTAACTGACGACTGACTCTGAGACAAATGAACTTGGAGAGTACAACAAACAAACCCCCCGAGACAAGGGAGGTTCACGCCGTTGACCTAAATGCCATCGAGCTGGATTGGATGGTCGTGGCTAAATGTAGTCTCTGGGGACCTGCTGCAGATGCCAGTGAGGTTGGGAGTTGTTTGTGAAGAGCAGCAGTGAAACATTGCATGAAAACTGCCCTATGATGCGAGATCTTTTCTGAGAAGATGAGACATTTTCTTTGAAAAATGGTTTGACCAGTGAGCTGCTACTACAGTGACATGATACTGCCAATGACATGAGAAGTAAAAATAGTTTTACTAAAGCTCTGAAACTGAAACTGAGCACTTACTCTTTAAAATGAAAACAGTTACATGTGGAGAGATGGTGCTAAGCCTAAAAACACCTGTAGATTCCCATCCACATTACACATTTTAGTTCTTTTGTGAATGAAATGTAAACATCAATTTGGGTATTTGGTTATGTGTCCTGTTAGCCATGTCCTGTTCACGTTTTATGCTGGAGGCATGAGATAACTGCACGCTGTACATACCCAGACAGCTCACGAGAAAGGCAGGTGAAGGTTTCTGGCAGATGGGGATGCAGATGTGCACATCTGTCCTTCAGTATTCTTTGGGTTTAGTGAATTGAGACTGTGTCAGTGTTGTTGTCGTTTCTCCTCTGATCTGATGTGCTCAGTAATGACTCCGGAAAGTATTGCTGATGCCTGAAATGGTTACTGTGGTCTGGATTCATAGTATTCCACTGGTGTTATCCTTCATGTGATTTTCCTGGAGCACAGAAGACTGTTATGTTGAACATAATGTGAATTTGAAGTTGTATTCAGGGAATTTACAGTATGAGCTGCAGTAAAAGTATGATAATTAAAACCTGTTTTAATTTCGAGTATTCAAAGTTATGGTATTATGGTTTCTGTAGGCTGAGACGGTGAAGAATTCAAAAAATGACAAGATTTTGTTGCATGCTGTGTACTTTACAGAGTGCATGAGGAGTAAATCAGAGACTTTGTCTGACTTTCAAATAAATTCATTTGTTATTCATTTTGTATAAACTTTTCCCTTACCCAGCGCACTAATTACAAATACCCTGAAGTCAGAAAATATCAGTAAACACTGGTTATAAATGAACTGAACAGTTGGGATGATTAAATTATTATAAAGTAGGTCTGCCAGAACTTTTGTAATTTTTATTTAATTGTTTTTGGTCCTATTGCTTTTTGAATGGCAGTATAATGTGGAATTCCAAGAACAAACATATAGGAAGATACACATTAGACATATAGCTAAGACAAGAACAACAAAGATAACAAGCATAAACGTATAACTATCATGTACAGGAAGGTGGGTATGATTCTAGATACAGATGGATTGTGTATAGCACGCATGGTGCAGGCTGCTTAGGTTTACCCTTGATTGCTTGACTAGATATTATGTAAATGCTATTGCACAACCTGTATATTACTTTGTATATGGCGTGTACTGTAAGTGTCTTAAGAGTGTTAGGACTACTCTTAATTAGTGCTTTATTTAAGGCAGTGTGTGAAGGTTCATCTCATTAGCATCCATTCTAAATCAGTGAGTGATGTAAGTTAGTGGTCTAAGACGCCAGTATCTCAAATCTCTTTTTATCATACAAACTTAACAAAGCTTAAAAATATAAGTAATGAAAAGTTGTTAAATGGTACTGTGTAAAGGGTGGGTGCCCTAAAATGTCAAATCCAGTAGGTTGTTAGTCATTGTGGTGGTCTATACCAAAATTTAAAAAATGTGAGTAAGTGCAAATTAAAAATATATATATAGTAACAAAATTAGTAAAACTCAATATAAAAATCTTACTTATCTCCCATGTGTTTCAATGGTAGCTGTCAGTATGTATTTAATCACAGTAGATCTGCCAGACATATTTTATATATACAATAAATAAAAAGTGAAGTGAAGTTCGGTTAAACCTTTTCCAACAAAACCAAAGCACAGATTAATTGGTTTCCAGGCTGATTAATGTGAGAAGAGTAAAAAACTATTTTCTTTACTTACCGCAGTCCTCATTGGCTGTGCAATAGAAAGGTTGCCGCCTATTGGTTCAAACTGAAAGTAAGAAGCCCTCTGATTGGTCCATTCTCTCCTCCGCGACCTTTCACCGCCGTCAACTCCAGCGGCTACCGGCTTGTCGTGCTAGTTGTAAACACTGAATGTGACATCTTTAAGTAACTTCACTGGCCTTGAACTTTGTGACGGATTTCACACCAAGATATGGCACGATAAAAGACGCATGGACAGAAAGATGCGGGCTGTTAAGTGAGCGTTTGTGGTGAGTATCTGCGGATGTTGCTCGCTAACTCTTTGTCAAACAGTGCGCTAATCGAGCTAAGCTAACTGACGTTTCAGCTTCGTCTGGTGCAAGGCATGTTTTTCCAGAAATGAACAGGTCATTGTGATGGTAAGAGCGGAGCAGCTATAGATCTTATCCCAGAAGCGGTCCGTTTTCTAGTAGTTTGCATAAGGGAAGCGGCTTTGCAAACGTCTTTTCTTCCTTCATTGCAACAAAAAAGACGCAGAAAGTATGAGGAGACATTTCTACCTGCAACTTGTGGAAACAGTTATAAGAAACAAATACGTAAATAGACAATAAGAGCTGGCGTTATTGAGTGAAATAAAGTATGTGTGTCTAATGCAGGCTCAGTACTATAATTAACAATCCCACATTCTGCTTATTTATTCATTTATTTATTTATTTATTTATTTATTTTACTTGCTTACAGTTTGTGTCCACACCTGTAAGTAACATTATCAAAGGAAATTTTCTATAGCAATGTTTGACATCCTCAGTTTCTCAGCTGCTTGCTAAATACAAAGCTGACAGATGAGAAGAGACATGATAATAAGAATAAGAATACCTGTTGCACAGAAACAGTTTCTGTCTTGTGGCAGCAGACTTGAGTTTCATCCTCTTCTCTTTTTTTTTTCTGCAGCCTGTTTTGCTGTCTCTTCGTGTTATCTGTCCAGTCATGGCGGGGATTTTCCAAAGAACACCAAAACTGTGGACAGCTCTCCGACATCTCAGCCCCCGCAGCACCCTCTCATCTACAGCCACAACCAGACTTCTGCCTGTAGACCGCCACAGTCCATTTCTCGCCTGCAGCTCAGGGCGGTTTGTAGCCTCTACTCGTAAGCTACATGCTGGGTCAGGTGGGCCCAAGCCATCTCCCGCTGCAGCCCCAGACAGGCTGCCTTTTTCCAGAGTAACTCAGGAGGATTTGGTCTTCTTCAGGAAGATCCTACCGGGCAGGACCATCACTGACCCAGACCTGCTGGAGTCGAGTAATGTGGACTGGCTCAGAACAGTGAGAGGTGATGGGTGGAACTGAATCCAGCTCATTCCACGTTAGGATGAATTTTCACATTAAAGAACTGACATATTACATTTTCCACTTCTTCTGAAGGTTCCAGTGAAGTGTTGTTGAGACCCCAGACAACAGAGGAAGTTTCTCAGATTCTCAGGTAAAGAACAAATGATGGGAAGAAGACTTGATAGACACATAAGTCAAGTGTTTAAGTGTTTTTGTTTCCCTTCCTGTAGCTACTGTAACAGTCGTAACCTGGCAGTGAACCCTCAAGGAGGCAACACTGGGCTGGTTGGGGGCAGCGTCCCAGTCTATGATGAGATCATCCTCTCCACTGCTCTTATGAACAACATTCTTACCTTTGATAGCATCTCCGGTAAGTCCAGAAATTCTTAGGTTTAATCAAAATGAGCTGTTTGCATTTCTAAAAACTACTACTACTATTACAATTTGAATAATTCTGAGATCCTCTTCCTCTGTTTTTCAGGTATTCTGACCTGCCAGGCAGGCTGTGTCCTGGAGAACTTGTCTCTCTACCTGGAGGAGAGAGACTACATCATGCCACTAGACCTTGGGGCAAAAGGCAGTTGCCAAATTGGGGGCAACGTGGCAACTAATGCAGGTGGGCTGCGGCTGCTGCGATACGGCTCCTTACATGGGACTGTGCTGGGTCTCGAAGTGGTGAGTGGCGTTAATAACTGAGGTACTTTTACAATCTTCAACAGCAAGTGTTGTGTTAAAATCACAGAGGAAAAGTGTGAGATGGCATGATTGTGATTAGTGAAAGGATAAAATCATTGATTTTATGTTTATGTATGTGACGTATACAGGTGTTGGCAGATGGACGGGTGCTGGACTGCTTGGCCACGCTGCGGAAAGATAATACTGGATATGATCTCAAACAGCTCTTTATAGGGTCCGAGGGTACACTGGGGGTCATTACAGCAGTCTCTATCCTTTGTCCACGGAAACCCAAATCTGTCAACGTCGTTTTCCTGGGTAGGTTTTTCTCCTTGCCTCTCAGATCCGAGGGTAGCAACAGTGTACTGAACAATGCAATTAAGTTCTTTGAGATCTAGATGAGTTTGTTTTTGTAGGTTAGCAGCTAAATTGGACTAGTTGATCATTCCGTCACCTGTACATGTCATTAGGCTGTGAGACCTTCGAGCAACTGCTGCAGACATTTCAGCTCTGCAGAGGCATGCTGGGAGAAATCCTGTCAGCCTTTGAGTTCCTGGACAGTGAATGTATGAGACTGCTGAACACGCACCTCAAACTACCCAATCCCATTTCTGGTAGGCACACACACACACCTTAATTAGCATTTTAAAAGCAGTATACAAACACTTGTGATACTATAGCTGTAAGCACATACAGTATAAGGACAGTGTCCTTAAGTGTCTATTATTTATTACGTACTTGTTAACAACTGTAACTCTTCCTATGATGCATCTGTAACTGGTGTTGAAGCAGATAATGAATGGTTAATAACACAGTGCAACATAGATGTAACTATATTTACTGATATGATTACATACAAATAAATCCTGACAGTGTGTTATAAAGCATTTATGAACTGTTCATACATGTTTACAGATCATTCATGGCAGGTTTGAAACTATTTATCAGTGCGTTCAAAGATGCGTTCTTGAGACTGAAAACAGGAGTGTGACAAAGTCTTCACTCAAGGTGAACTTACTAGATTTCTTCTCAGAGCTTTCAGCCACATCTTGTGTTCTTTATCAGCTAAAGTTTAAAAGCTAAGTATATTGTCTCTCATTGTACATCAGTTACGAATGCTTCACATGAAGGGGTTATAGTTAAACACTTAAGTTCACTTATAACTTGATTGTAGTGTGCTACAAGCCTCATATTAGTTTATATAAATCAATATATTAGTTTATTATGTATTACTTACACAATCTAACACACAGGCTTTCCTCTCCATCCTGCAGAATGCCCATTCTATGTTGTCATAGAAACATCTGGATCTGACCCGACACATGATGGAGAGAAACTCCACAACTTTCTAGAGGAGGCAATGACATCATCATTGGTCACTGACGGAACTGTGGCAACTGAGGAGTCAAAAATAAAGGTAACTCCACTTCATAGTGTCTTACCTGGTGATATTCTGTATTTTTGCAATAATCAACAAATCCCATTAAAAGACCAAAACCAATCCACCCAACTAACAAGCATTGTCATTGTTGCCCAGAAACTATTTCAACTCACCAGTGAGCCACAACATTGAGCCAGGTGAACACAGCCACCATGAACATAGGCACTGTTGTTTATTTTGCACCAACCCTCTGCACAGCCCTGAATTAACAGCTGAGAATAGTTTCCAATAAAATGTATTTATTTTTATTTTTTGGTTTAGTCCCTGAGCAGCTGATACAAACAGAATATGAAAATGGAGTAGTGGTTTTTGGTCTTTTTTAAGGGACAACAAAAATATAGAATATCACCAACCTTATCCTTTTTAGCTTTCAATCTCATACAAGGACTCGTTACTTAATAGTTCTCAACTTTTTCATTTCCAACTGCTCAGACCCTGTGGTCAATGCGTGAACGTGTCACGGAGGCGCTGACTCATGATGGCTTCACATACAAGTATGACATCTCGCTTCCCGTGGAGCGGATCTACCAGCTGGTGACAGACATGAGGGCACACCTGGGGGACCGGGCCAAGAGTGTGGTGGGATACGGACATGTAGGTAAGACCAGATCATGAAAAGAAAGAAAAGTCTGCAGGAGATAAGATTTGTTATTTTCACTTCCCTTACTCCCGTCACCTCACTGACACCAAATCTCTCACAACCTCCTCCTGTAGGTGATGGTAACCTCCACCTAAACATCACCTCTCCTGCCAAAGACCCTTCTCTCCTTGCTGCCATCGAGCCGTTTGTCTATGAGTGGACGGCCAGCTGCCAGGGCAGCATCAGTGCTGAGCACGGACTGGGCCTGAAGAAAAGGAACTACATCTACTACAGTAAACCCAGCCAGGCTGTGGCTCTCATGGGTAACATCAAGGCCATGCTGGACCCCAAAGGCATTCTCAACCCATACAAGACTTTACCAGACAACCTGAAATGACTGTCTCCTGCTGTGGGGTAGGTGGGGAATGCACAGAGAGCTCATGCAGGAGCTCTAACTCCAGCCTAATTGCCACATGGTTTTTATGCCAGCTCATGCGCTCTCCTGTAGTTCCTTTTTCACACATTTAGTGCAGAGCTGCAGGTTTTGCATAACAAGAGGCATTCGCCAGGCAACACTTAGTAAGATCTGTTTTTTTTACATGTTTTACAAATTAGTTTCATTTCCATGTGCACAAAGCATTACTCTCAGAATGACATCCATGTTAGACTGCTCACTTTGTAGCAGTCTCTCAACTTAAAATATTCCAAGTGAAGTTACAACCAAACATTTCCAACTACCTCTGCTACTCACAGAGTAGCTTTAGCTTATAAAAAAATATTAGATCTTAAATTAAGGACACTTTACATCATAGATGAAACAGCACAGAGCATCTTTCATTATTGCTGAGAGGAAGCTAGTGAATGATCATGATGGATGACAGTAGGCGTTGGTGAGGCTGCTGGTAGCTGTGAGAGGGAAGACAGACAATTATTAGTGTTTGGATAAACTATATCTTCTTGAGCATCTTAAAGTTGTGTAATTACTTAAAGTTGCGATCTGTAACTGGTGGTTAGCTCTGTTCATGTCACAGTCGATATATTCTTAAAATGCAGCCCATGTAGTAGAGTCGAGCATTTCAGTATGAACAATTTTGACTTCAGTACATGAAGACTATCGTACAGGGAAGGTTCAAGCTGTAAAGGATAGGTTCAGTTTTTCAAGTCTGTCTTAAAATAATAGTGAGGTGCCAACATGAATACTGAAACAGGTTTTGATTGCTGGAATTTTTCCTCTTGTTCATACTGGCCATTAAAAGATCCGTCTCCAATGAGCTTTCAATGTTTATTACAGGACAAAATCCACAGTCCTCATTCAGAGTAAAAATGCATTCAAAAGTTTATCTTCAATTATGATAATTCAGCAGACTTGGTCAGGAAAATCAAGTGTATTGCTTTCAAAGTCTATAGTCTTTTAAATATAAAATTCAGCCTTATAGGTACTATTCTTCCACTGCAGCTCAGCAAGGAAACACTTTGGGGAAACAGTGAAATGTGTACTATAAAGTCTCTAAATATGGACTACCCAATTAACTTCAGGTAAACTTTGGAATACATTTTTGCACTGGAAGCATATTTAATGGCCAGAATCTATCCTTGCAAATTTTACCTGAAGAAATATGTTAAATTATAAAAAAAAAATATATCAAAATTATAACACATCAGCTAATAGTTAAGCAAGAATGCAGTAAATGTTTTATTACATATAAAAAAGACAAAGCAACATTTTTTTTTTTTCCAAAACAAACCCAGCATTTGTGAACATAATCATTTGTAACCACATGCCTAGGCAACTGTATCAGTTCTAAAACGAATCCTGAATTAAACCATTTCCAAATGAATTTGTATTTGAATTTGTATTTTCATCACTCAGGCAACTTGTACAGTGTGGCATGATGGGAGACGAGGAGTAAATGGAGGCCCAGCTCGCTACAGAAAAAGACTTCACCTCCAGTATCTTTAAAAAAAAAAAAAAAAAAAACAACAAACAAACATCAGCTCTACGACAAACAGGTCTTCCTTGATTCCTCTCTGCTTGCACAGAAGACTTTATTAGATCAGCCACAGTGAGTTTATGAAGTTGGCCAGACAGAGAGGATCAGTTAACTTCATATTCTTATTATAAGATACAGACTAATTCCTATTGGCAGGTACTTACTGTGTGTCTACTCCAGGAACCTCCAGAATAAACATGTAATATCTGTAGTGTTTCATCCCTGTTTTTTCCAAACAACAAAATCTTTTCCAAAAAGCTTTTCAACTATTTCTCAACAATTAATTTCCTACTAGCTCCAATAATGACAATGTGGGTACATAAAGTCCAGTAGAGTCAGTGCCTATATATGTATACAGTCCATTTCACACGCCATCGTATATTAGTCTTACATATCTTCAGTAGTGTAGTAGCAGTGGAGATTTAATATATAAATATCATACTATATTTAAAAAGTTTAAAAACAATTTGTTTCTATTGGCTCTTTTCCTTTTGTAAGTTTAAGTATTTGTGTGTGTGTGTGTGTGTGTGTGTGTGTGGCATGTTCTCATAAAGCTAATTGAGTGAAATATTTCTGATTGTCTCTGAGCAAAATTCCACGACCGCATGCCAAAACCAGTGGCTGGGGATCAGAAATTTAATTTTTAGAGACTCAAATGTACTCAAATATGTAGTGTTTCGTGTGTGTATTTGTGTGTGTGTGTGAAGGCTGAACCCAGAGCAGTCTTAAATGGGCATTAAAGCATTGGGGTACTACAATATGCCATCCATGTTCTTCATACTCAGTAACAGTCCACAGTTCAGGTCAGTGCGAACACATTGGCAACAGGTTTGTGTCCCGTAGCAAGGGCTGGCTTTTTCAGACAGGACAAGTCCAAATGTCTGCATGGGCTTTGAGTCAGAGAGGGGGATGTCGGGGGGGGGGGGGGGCAACCACAGAAAACGAAAGAAAGTGAGAGAGCAAGAGAAGGATGAGGCTGGATGAAACTTGAACAATTCTTTTCCTCCCGTCCTCTGTCCATTCCCCTTATCGCCCTTTGTCGTTTAATAAACATGTGGCTCTTCTCTAAGCCGATCCCTGACATCAGGCAGCTGCCTCTGAAGCTCCTCTCTCTCTCTCACGACTCCTTACCCTTCTCCAGAGAGCTGTGAATCTTGTCCAGGGTCTTCTTAATGCGCAGTGCTGTTAGCCTGGCTGAGGGGTTCTGGTACCAACACTCCTTCATCAGTTTTACCAGGGCAGAGAGGGTCTGACAGAGAAAGAAACAGACAGTGAAGAGGATGAGAAAAGAAATGAGTCAGGCAACAATACACCCACAGTGACGAGAAACTCTGCAATCAATGTGACTGCAGGAGCTTTTAGATGTAAAAAGGCATTCTGGGTATTAGCAGGGTACAGCTATCCCACTAGCATTGGTACCAATATCATACCTTGTTTATCATTTTACAGCTGCAGCTGTAAATATCCACGAGGCTGACATCATAACAAATTCGTTAAAGTACTAACTAGATTTTGTATCTCCAACATCCAAATACTTCAATCAAAGAGGTCTTCCTGTTAACCTTTCAACTGTTTCTCCAAAAACGTGAAAAGATAGGGAACTAACAATTGTTTTCATTATAAATTAATCTGCAGATAATTAAATTTAGTGTCCATCATAATATCCTAAAACAAAATGTGACGTAATCAAAGGTCTTGTTTTGTCTGAGCATCAGTCCAAGCCCCAAAATATTTAATTTACTATCAGACTGAATCAACTAATCAATGAATTGACATTAATCATTGCAGCTCAAGCAGGGGGAGTAACATCCTGCCTGACACTGACATATTGGTATTTTGGAAAACACACTGATAAAAGCATCAAATCAGTTGTATCCCTTACAACAATGGCTCCCAACTGTTTTAAATGGCAGTCATGTCTACAAGTCTGGAATAGTTCAAACAAAATGATTTCCCCCTCTTTTTTCCCCATCACCGGTTTTGTTTAGATCATATTTAAAGCCTAAAATGTTAACTGTGGTATTTTATTAGAAAATATGAATTGTTTAAGTGAAAAAAAAATGTGTAGAAGAAATATGGTTTTGATTCTCGCCTGTCTGTTTAATCATCATGTGACCCCCTCGGATTTGTCTTCTGACCCATTTGGAAGATCACAATCCCCACGTTGCAAACCACTCTCTTAAAAGGACACACAGGTTCCCACACACCCAAAACATTTGGCCATTTATTTTTAGGTAACTTTGGTTCAGCAACAGGCACAGAAATCTACAGAAATAGCCTATTTTAAAGGATATTTTTGAGCCACAAGTGTTTTTGTTATGTTAAGCTGACCTACATTTTGACATCAGAGAGGAACAGGAATGATCATTTCTTTAACATTGGTAAATAAAGTGAAGTAAAAAAGGATTTTTACTCACAGGATCAGAGAACCAGCGATTAGGAATGAAAGGCCTCTGCTGCTCCACACACACCACCTTCCTCATATCCTCAAAGCTGGGGTCGTTTGGCACCTGATCATAGAATGGAGGCTTGTACTCCTCAACAATACCTGGAAAGAGAAATTGAGATAACAGAAATTAAAGCAAACACAATGTAACCTTAGGGCCTAAAGTTGATTACAAAAATACAACAGCCATGCTGACTCTTTCACAAGCTGAAACGTACTCACCATTGCTGTATGTGCGTCTTGCTATCTCCCACAGCACCAGTCCAAAGGCCCAGATGTCCACTCTCTTGTAGGCATCAAAGCAATCTGTCTGAATGGTCTCATCCAGCACTTCAGGTGCCATGTAGCGCTTAGTGCCAACCTTTGGATTGTTGCCCACATCCAGCAGGTTGTCAGCCTGGAAGTGGGTCACAGCCAGTCCTGTAAAATGCAAAGAATATGCAGTATTGTAGAAGGACTTCCAAAAAATCTGTCCTGAAATAGAAACTGTGGTACATGCCCATGAATACATACCAGGTAAAACAGGTTTGAGAGATCCCATTCAGACTATGTATGCTAAATATGCTTTAGGGTAGTATTTACCTCCAGTACACTGTTAGTCGTCAAGGATACAACAATGCATTTTGGTAATTGTTTATAACTTCACAGGATACCTTTAGAAAGATGCTATAAACATAAATATTTTGTCTCCAATGTTATTTTTTTTTGTTTAATGATGTTAGTTTGAGCAGGTAGCCTCTGTGCCACATATGATACAACATTGGACATAAAACTCTGAATCCTGAGAAGAAAGAGGTAAAAGTTTATAGGAGACAGGAGTAGAAATATGACTGACCCAGGTCTGCAATGCAGCAGCGCAGCTCCTTTGTGACCAGGATGTTTTTGCTCTTCAGGTCCCGGTGTGCGATAGCTGGTTTCCCCTCTGTGCCGAAGATCTCCGTGTGCAGGTGCACGAGGCCGCACGCTATCGATGCTGCCATCGCCAGGCCCTCAGACGTTTCCACAGCAACCCGCTGCAAGTAGTCATAGAGTGAACCGTTCTCATGGTAATGGGTGATGAGCCACAGCTGGGTGCTGGAGTTTCGAGAGGTCATGTCAGACGCCATGAAGCCTGAGAGGATAGACAGCAGAGACGACCATCAAACTGTATATAATTTATACCAGTGTCAGTCAAGTGTCTCTTGCATGGATAGCATTTATTGTTATTATTATTGAATTGTTTTGTTGAATTGATGAACAGATGTAGCTTTTTTTGCAAGTCTGCACTGTATGCGTCAGTGCTTTCAAACATAAAGATGTGATGCAAGGACATTAAAGGAAGCTGTGGTTTAAAAAGACAAAGTGGAAACCACCCCTGACAGACCTTTTAGCTAGCACAGAATATTTATTATGAGTAATTCACAAGTCTAATGAAGCTCTGTTGTTTTCCTCTATAGCTGAGCTGTATTCTTAGTAACAAAAATCATCTTCTCCGACAGGCATAAATCCAGTGGAGAAAAATTGCAACGGAAAAAGTATCTGAGATTGAGAAAAATGTTTTTTCTCAATCATCTTCCCATTTTCCACTTCCAGTCTGCAAGACTTCACATTCGTGTGCAACAGACTCACCGAGTATGTTTTCATGTCTTAGCAGCACTGTGTTGTAGATCTCTGTCTCTCTGAACCAGGACTTTTCATCTCTTGAGGAGAAGATTTTAACAGCCACGTTTTCCCCTTGCCACTGACCCCGCCACACCTCTCCATACCTTCCCTTGCCTGGAAAAGAGGGATGAATGAAGAAAAATGAGAAATGGTAGCACAGGAAGTTAGAGAAGAGAATATACAGATATGTGTGTTTTAAAAAGGTTAACACTGCACATTTAATGTGCTTTTGGGTTATTTTCCTATTATTTTATGGGTACACTCATGTTGTAGTTGAAGTAGCTCTGAGTATGATTTCTCATCAGTGGCACAAAGCAGCACAAAACCACATTTTTTCAATTCCACACTGGTACAAACTGTACTCTCTTACTGTGGTACAAAACAGGATCCCAAGGCATCTGACCTAGATACTTTTATTTGATCACTCAAATTAAAATTTGTCAGAGTTGCCATGACAGTGAGTAAACTTAACTTTACTTCACCAACTTAAGACAAGTGTTTAAATTTTACACAACATGATCAACACCATACAAGAATGAAAAGAACAAACAGGTGACTTGATAATCACATGAGTTATGTGAGTGTTTCAAACTGATGTGACCTCCTATTATTGTTACACTGCCATCATCTGTTTGACACTGCTGTCAGATTTGTATCTTAATACGGGTTACAACCTAGAATAGATATGTACAGTCATTCAAAAAAACTGATATGAACAGCAAAATGAAACTGAGCATGACGGATGTGTGAATGACAACGCTGACAGTGCACTCCTTTTTTCCTGATTACGAGGAAACTACTGAAGACAATTTGCTTTCTGTGCAACCAAGCTTTCCTGTGCTGAAGCCTACTTTTGAATTTATTTCTGTATTATTTTGTTAGTGTGTTGTATAAATATTTCAATGCCTGTGACATGAGTTTCCTCAGTATGGCTCTAACTAAATCAGCCAATGAATAAACCAACCAGTTTCTCAATCAGAAAGACTTGAGTCCAGTCCTGTTTTACCTACCTACACACTCCACTAGACTGATCTGCCTGGCCACAGTTCTCTGGACAAGGAAGGGAAGACCTGAACCACTGCCTGATGTACATGAGTGGGCCAACAGGTCCTGGAGAGAGACAGATATCAGTTTAGCTGTACATGTCATAATTTTTTGAAGGAGCATAGTTATACACATATCAAATATAATTGCAAGACTACAGGAATTCAGCATCAATTGAGATTAAAACATTGTGAAATAAACTTTTTAAAAAGTACACAATCAGTGTGCAGGCTTTACATATTTACATCCATGTTAAAATCTTCCTGCACTACAGAAATTTAGGACCTTAGAGCAATAGCATTTTGCAAATATCAATTAGAGTGGGAAAATGTGACAGATTTTATCATTGGAGAATAAAAGAAAATGAAAGGATTGTTAACTTTCTCATTGGAAAATTGGTGGACCAAGAAAATGTAAATGTAATATTAATAAAACTTAGAGCTTCAATTAAGACATAAAAAGCCATAAATAACTGTATTCAGCATAATTAATGCAATTAATTTATTTTGTCTTCTCTACAACCAGTAGACAACCTAACTTGACTGAAAGCCAAGGGATATGACTGAAGATGTTTACTCTGAGCAAAAAACACCTTGAAAATACACATTGCCAAGGCAGAAAGTGAACACAACATGTGAAATGGAATCTCTCTTTCCTTTATCCTTTTCATGGTTTCAACAAGAACCACTCTTTACTCTTACCGCTAAAGTGCTGTCTCCCACATTGGAGGAGATGAGGCCGTCTATGGCTCCCTGCTCGGTGTCAAATTCCTGCAGTCTCTGGAGACGGCCGTGGTGGAGCCTCCTGCAGGCCAGTACTGACACTACAGACAGCAGAGCCAGAACCACCACTGGGCCGAGTACGAAGAGAGCTAAGGTCTCAACACGGTACCGAACTGGCTCACCTGCTGGCTCATCTTCTGAGGGCAAGGGAAGAGAGGAAGTACACAGTATGTGAGAGGGGGAAAGGGAAAAGATACATGTCAAGACATGTCTTGTTGGCTGTATATAGCTACAAAACACAATCATTCTATTTGACAATTCACTTTTTTGCTGAAATTAAACATGTTATGAGATACTATCCACCTACCAGATCGGAGCAGAGACATCAGAGAACTCCTGGTCGTGTTGCCGTTGCACATGTACTCAGAACAGCAAAAAATGGCTTGGTGGAAGGATGGAGCTGTGGAGCAATGTAAAGTGATTTTCTCTGGGCCATTCAGGCAGCCATGCTCAAACACCACCCCGCTGCTGTCCACTTTGACGGAGGAGAAACACCGGGTTCCCTGGCAGCGAGTGACCTGGGGGCATTTAGGGCTATCGCATAGACACACCAACTGTCCATCTGTGGAGGAGATGATACAAGTTAAACATACTCTCTTGCTGTTTTGCAGTACATAGAAACACATAGACACTGGATTTAGTGAGATGTTACAGATCGATACAACTTTTCCAAACAGTGCAATGCAGTATACTGCTTGATGTCAGCTTTTAATCAGTAAAGGTACCCAGATAATACAATTTGCTTTGTGGAACAACCCTGCAGTTACTGTGGACAGCGAATGAAAAACAAAGCACTTCCGTCATACTGAGTTAGGTATATTTGTCTTTTTGTTATTTACAAATAAATCAATCCAAGGGGTAAAAATCCCACTTTGGTTGAACTGCTCATTGCTTGGTGACATACATGACCTATGCTGAGGTCACAAGTAGTCATACTTTTATTTTAAGGAGTTCCAAGCCTAAAAGGTTAGGGGCCAATGACATAGATAGCAACAAATACTTAAAACTCAGCCCAAGTTCAAAAAGCTAGCGTGGAACTGCTTCCTGCTGCCACTAAGATGGGTGATGACTACATTTTATTTTGTTGTGAATTCTCACAAAAAATTAACAGCTGCCAGCCATGTGCATATGTTTCTCATGGTTGGTGTGGGTGCAAATGAGACCTGACAACTGATAAGATGCATCACAGTCTGTAAACATTAAAACATGGAGTGGAAAGATAATTGAGCACAATACCTGAGCCCTCAGCTGATGTCTGCAGGGCCTGCAGCAAGAGCAGCAGAAGGACGTAGACACTGCAACGACCCATGTTTCAGTGCACTGACAGAGGGAGGGAAGGAGGGAAGAGGAGCCAGTGAGAGTTCAGATGAGTACACTCTTGCAAAGAGGATAATTACATTTAGCCCCTCTATATTTTCTGATGATCCTGCCAAGGCTTCAGACAGAAAGGAAGCTACAACTTATAATGGCTGAACCCAAAGAGTCCTCTGTTTGGCTTCATCAAAGGTTCACTTGATACACATTATGGATTATCTAATAAAATGCAGACATTTCAAAGACAACCAGCAGAATATTACTTACACTGTCAGTTATATACTTAAATTTCTTTACCTTGTCGTAATGTAATCATGTTAGTTGTTGAATAACAACCTAATCGCTACTAATGTCTTTAAATGGAACATCTGTTTTACTGTAGCTATTCTGCAGATTAACAGTTAATGTTGCACTAACAACAACCAGTAACACAAATTAGGCTAGCATGCTAATACCATAAATGTCAATGTCACAGCCCCTGGTTTTGACGTGAAGTCTATCAACATGCAGTTATCAGTGACTCCTTCTTAGCAAACCTCACAGACTGGAAGCCTGCTTGTTTGCTGTGGCTAACAAACGGTTTTATTGACCGTCTACAGGCGCCTTGGAGGCGCCAGTCAGACAGACGGCTGCCCGTTAGCGCTGCAAGCTAAGCTAGCTGTACAGCAACAAAGCGCAGCCTGGCAGCCGGGCGACGGCTGCCCAAAGTGAGCGATAGAAAAAAAACACCCACCTACCTGGCACACACGAACTGCAGCCTCTAACTCATCCTGGGGTGTCTGTGTATCCGCGCACTAGCCTTAAATAATGTTATTAGTGTGGTTTGCGGCGTAAGAGGCTGAAAGCAGGACCACAGCCCAGCCCACCCACTGGCTGCTATCCCCTCCAGCTACGCCTGACGTCACCAAAACATTACCATCAAGATGCATTGTGGGGCAGAGGAGTCCTCCAGCGGGCTGCAGGCAAAATTACCATAACACCAGTGGTATTACTGTTAATACTGCCAGATAAAGATAAATAATCTTTATCTGGCAGTTCAAGTGAGCATGTAATTACGTATATTTACTACGTACATTTACTGAACTACATGAGTGAGGTTCGAGGATTTACATATGTCATATTTTGCATATTCACAAACATACTTTCACATTATTGCATTAGTAAGATTGAGACATCGCAATGAGGAAAGAGACATAACAAAATTACTTTGCATGTGTCTCTCTGAGTGGCCTAAATATAGACTTAGAGGGGGAGTGGTGTATGAGCACATCCTCCAAATACAAACTGTGTGACTCAGACACCTGTAACAGCTTCAGGGGAGAAGTCGTGGAGTATCCTGTAATTTTAACTGTGACAAATCTTATAGTTATTTTACAGTTCTCTGTGTGTGGGTGAACATTTAGTCAGTAATCTAATGTCATATAAACAGCTCCACAGAGATGTGGAAACAAGACAGACATTGATTATTGCAGCATCCACAGACAATTACTGGTGAAAAATGTCAATAAATATTTAGTTTCTTCATTTTAGCAATAGTCCGGTAACAACCAATAATGACTGATTATAAGTGTGATACTTATAATATTGGTCACTCTTCAGTTAGTAATCTTTAGTCCTACTTTGTGTCTTGTTGCATAACCATAACAGAGTATCTTGGGATGTCACAGTACCACTAACCCTAACATCACAGCAATAGTCACTGTCATAGGAAGCTGGTAAGTAGCAGTTTGTTTGATTCTCTGTTAAGTGTTTTGTCACAATCCACTGCTTATTTAATGAGACAGACTACATTGGGAACAAGTGTAATTTCTTACTGTATATATATATATATATATATATATATATATAATTTTTTTTTTTTTTTTGCTTGTGCTCCTGCATGAACAAAAGACAATCCAAAACCATATCCTTTGCAGTGAATAAATGAAATAAACCACATGAAATTCTGGCTTACATGAGAAGAAACACAAACAATTGTCTGTAACATATTGTCTGTGTTCGACAGATCATATCCCCTCTGGCTTTACTTCTGTCTTCTGTAATGTAATTTGATTATGTGCTGTCAAATTTTAGGTGCTTGCACTGACCGGGCAGCTGTGGATGAATAAGAGGGAAAATTGTGATGCTCTTTGTACATTAAGGTAGGAAATTGCTATGTAAGTGCTTTCTCCTGTTATGATTTTACATGTCAATTGTTTTAATGGTTAATTTAACATCTGGCCAAGGGACAACAGCTGAAAAGTAGCTTTTTGGCTAAAACTGGCACATTTACAGGGAAGCTGGTCAATGTGCATTGTCCCTGTGAAAAATAAATCAAAAGAGAAACAGCAGAGGTGATTTCCCCACAGAAAACAACATATTTATTGTGAGTAGGGCTGACTAACTAACAATTATTTTCAATATTGATTAATATGCATTGATGATTATTATTTATATATATATTTTTTTTATAGATTATTCATTTTCTCAGTCCAAACCCAAATACATTCTGTTTACTATCATGGACAACAGAGAAAAGGATCATATCTTCACATCTGAGAAGCTAAAAACAGCAAATGTTTGACATCTTTACTTAGGCAATGAGTAAAACAATTTCAAATGAAAGTTCTCTCAATAAACCTATTGATTACTCACCTAACTGCTGCATGTCTAATTGAGTGGGGTTGTTGGTTAAAGCATCATCTACCTCCCTCTCTAGCTAAACTGGAAAATCTGTAAACTCTCACTGAGAATCTTAGGAGAGTCCATATTTCATCCAGAATACTACGTGAGTGTTTGATTTAAGAAGTCCCCCTGTGCTTCCGTCTCACATCACCCATGCATGCTGAGGATCACATACCCCCCCACCCCACCCCACCCCACCCCCCATAAAAAAAGAGCTCTCCCTCCCTCCCTCTCCTAAAATCTGTCTGAAAACCAATATGATCCTTCATCTCCTGAGCAATCATGCAGATCTGAAATTGCAACAAAAACACTGCAACTAAAAGGGTGATAGAGATAAATTCACTTCACTTCTCACAGATTTATTTAATTCTTGGTTAGCCCAGTAGCTGTGTGTGAGTGTGTGTGCTTCTGTGTGTGTGCAAAGAGAGAGAAAAGGGAGAATAGTATCAAATAGCCGATATGTTTTCCCTCCACTGGGTCCTGTGGCTGCGAACAATAGCCAGCGCTGTTTGTTCTTGCTTACCTGGGGCTTCAGTCTCCAGTGAGCTGGAGCAAGCCCGAGCCAGTATCTATTCTCCATGAACACAGCTCCAGCACAGAGACACATTGTCCGCAGCTTTTTTAATTAAAGGCCCCGGGTCGACGCTCTGTGCCAGGTGACCTGAACTACTCTGAGCCTACATGTGCCGAGCACTATCCTCTCCACTGGGGATAAGTCTCACCGGATAATTGGAGGGGGAAATGCTATACTGATATCATGAGATGGAGGAAGGATTATCTACTGAGGACCTTGCCTTAAGAGGTGGGGATAGAGGAATAATGTAATGTTTTCTTCTTTCTACATCCATCCTACCTGCCTCGTTCTCCTACCTTTTACCCCTCTCTCCCCCTCTTTCTCTCTCTCTGTGTCATGGCCAGGTTATAAGAGATGGAGGGGACAGGTGAGTGACTTTTTTTTCAATGAAGTCCACCTGCTCTTCATCTCCGTTATATTAGAGAGATTGTCTCAAGCAGGTTTCCTACCAGAGCCGACATGGAGCGTGTAGAGCGAAGGCTGCCTGTGGCTTTCCTCCTTCTTCTGCCTCTTCTGTCTGTCAGCTGTGTCTCCAATCAAAAGACTACAGGTAGATTATGGGAAACAGGCTCATGATAGGCTTATGCAATTAACTTCTGTGCATGTGCATGTGCATGTTCAAAATAATGTTTTGGGAGTAAGTGTATAGTTTGCAGGTGTGTGCTCTTGCACAGGAGTATTTGGATTCACTTAATTTCCAACTCCTCCCCACTGTTTTGTTCAGTTTCCTGGTGTGTATTGTCCAACGCTGAAGAGCAAAAGTGTCTGGATTTGGCTGGGAACGCCACAGCTCGGAATATCAGAGGGACATTGCGATGCGTCCGTGGCCTGAACACCAGAGACTGTATGGATAAAATCAAGGTACCTGAAGAAACGGGTGGGAAAGTGGATTGTCCAGTCTGCATTACAAAATATGATAGTATAGTTCCAAAGAGTATGAGATTTTTATTGTGAAGGTGGGTTCCTTCTTCACCTTTTTTCGAGATAATTTTCTTTTTCAACATCTCTGTATGTTCATATCTTCATGTACTGGTCGAACTTTGTTTTTTCAGAAATGTATCTACAGTGTGGAACAATGACGCATCCATCAGCCATTTGACATTGACAATGTAAATGTGTTTTCCTCAGAATGGGACAGCAGATGCAGCCTCCATGTTTGCAGATGACATTTATGCTGCTGGTCTCTGCCACGGCCTGGAGCTGGCAGCAGGAGAGTCCCACAATGGAGTAGGTAAGAAAACACTGGAGCGGTTTGCCTAATGTGAGTCAGTAGATGTAAGGACTTCAGTTAGTTGATGCCCAAACATGTCACTATGAACATATCATCCAACCGTACATGCAGGTACCATGTACAAACATACTGTATATCCAGTATGTACTGTATTTTATACAATGTTAAATTACTATTCTCACTCCTGATCTGTTAAGATTCCCACTTGCTTTCTTCCCCTGTTTTTTCTCCCAAACCCCTCCTACAGATGGTATTAGGTACTACGTGGTGGCGATGGCTCGTCGCTCCTCATCAGATCTGTCGCTGCTGGAGATGCACGAGCGCAGCTCCTGTCACCCCGGCATTCGTACCACGGTCGGGTGGACTGTCCCTATTGGCTATCTGGTCAACACCTCCCAGATCAGTGTAGGGGAGCAGTGCAACTTCCCCAGAGGTGAGGCAGAGCGGGACGGAGGGGAAGAGAGACTAAGCAAAAATGGTGTATGGCTGCGAGTGTGTGTGTGTGTAAGTCTTTGTGTGGATGTTATATGAGAGGTTCAGAGAGAGAGAGAGTGAGAAGCAGTGATGTGGAACAGAGAGGTGAAGGGATGGAGGAGACTACAGGTAAGAGGAGAAGAGTCGGTTACAGATCAGAGCATTTTTCTCTGTAAATGTGAGATTGATAGGGATGTGTGTGAGTGTGGGGGGTGCAATGATGAACAGAAGGACTTATTGAAAATCATCTTGTCTTGTCTGAGGACGCATATCACTTAAACCATAAGGCTACATTTGTCTTACCTTTCTACAAAAAGAAAAAAAAAAAAAAAAATCCCATGAATAGACCAAAACCAACAATTAACTGATCCAACAGACAAGTATAGTCTCTGCAGTCTGACAGAGTTTCTTAATCTTCTTTATCACAGAGCTCTACTTTGGTCCAGAAACACATGTTGCTTTAATATGATGAACATGGGCATTGTAGTTTGAACACAGTCCCGCTGATGAAATACTCACTAGGGTGTTAATCCACAGCTGAAAATAGTCCTTAACAATTGTATCATTAACTCCTGTTTGAGTAACGTTTGATAAAAACTACATAGCTGTTTTAGAATACCACTGAGCCTTAAAATGAAATTATAATTAACTATATATTTGTGACCAGTTTTAAAAGACTTCTGTCTTCAGTAGGAACCGATGTGTTTGAGGCTATGAGAGCCACAGATGGGCTAGTACTGTGGTGTGTGATAACAGGTTTATATGATTTAAGACAAGTGCAAGACAAATTAGTTACGTATTCCACTGGACGTTTCCATTTTCCTCTTTTCGTCTCTCCCGCTCTTCCTCTCACTCGTTCTCCTTATTCTTCACCAGCGGTCGGAAACTTCTTTGGTTACAGCTGTGTCCCTGGGGTCAAGGACCCCCAGCACGACCCCAGAGGCAACAACCCCAAGAACCTGTGTGAGGCCTGCATAGGAGACGAGAATGACAGACACATCTGTGCCAACAACCACAGAGAGAGGCACTATGGAGAGGCAGGGGCACTGAGGTACAACACAACACCAACAGCGGGTGAAATAATACACTAATGGCCTGTGTGTCTCCCTTACTTTATATTCTTCTCAGCCTACTGTCCTGTTAGTGTGAACGCTATAGGGTCTGTAGTAGTCATATAATATTACATGGTAGAAAAAATTAAAAACTCCCCTCATTAAAACAGACTGCAAACAGATTAAATAGTGACAGTGGTCAATTTCTGTGTGCTTTAATTGCTTTTAATGACAGTTTCAGTCATTGCTGCACATTATAATTATAAGATAATGCCATGACTTTATCCATATATATCCATATATAAGTATACTGTATATTACTACTGTTCAGCAAAAATCAATAAAATGTCCTGTGACATAATAGTAACTGTGTCTGAGATGAGGATTTCCCCCTTAAGTCATGTTTTCATCTAATTATAGATTAAAAAGTGTCAGATTGTTCCTGTGTTTTATGTTTGGTTTTTTTTATCAGATGTGTGGCTGAAAACCTCGGCGACGTGGCCTTCGTCAAACACACAACCGTCTTTGACAATCTGGATGGTCAGTGTTTAAATGATGATGCATTTCAGAGGCGACACCGGTAGTTGTACATTGTAATGATATAATTTTATAATTTATATGATTAATGATCCAGGTTACTTGGGCCCAGCAGAGAGTGCTAGTCACTGTCAAGACACTGGATGTCAGTGTTTCACAATATTTCTCATATGAGTGTCACAGTACTCAGTGGAGTCCTGAATATGTTGGACAAATCCAGAAATTATATATTGTAAGATGTGTGTGTGTGTGTGTGTGTATGTGTGTGTGTGTGTGTGTGTGTGTGTGTGTGTGTGGCAGTAGGAATAATGAAGAACAACAACATAAGTGAGAACGAGGAACAAACAGACAGAGACAGAAAGGGACAGACAGACAGTTCTGTCCAGAAATGAAATGGCCTAATTCTCTGTTTCGCTGCATCTGCTCCTCCGCTTTGGGCAACATCCAAAATTAATGGTGATCATTATCACGGTCACGCAACACAGACTCTGCTTGTGCAGCCGAGAAGGAGCAGTTTGACGCCGGCTCCTCAAACACTGTCGCTGTTTAACGAAGCACGCTATCTCATATGGTTCAGAAATGTCTGGAGTCAGACCAATTAATGGAGGTCAAGAAAACACAGAAGGTCTGTGCTCTTGTCTGGCGGAGAGAAAGTAGCTTGAAGGTAGTCTACATTTTTTCCTCTAATTATCCGTTTGGGTTTATTTGCTTTTTTTAAGTCTTAGGTGACCGACTGAATCTCTAAAAATCCAAATGTGAAATTCAGCATATAAAGACAACATACATACGGAAAACAAGTTACTTCAGCTTCAACTTCATAATTTCAATTCTGCATAAAAAATAAATAACACAAAATGCATTTTTTTTGTCAGATTAAGTACATGAAACTTAGTGGAAATGCTACATTCTTGACTAGAACTTTTGAATGAGCTCAAAGGAACACAGCTGTTAGTTGAGTCAGAGGAGAAGATTGACACCACTCCCATGCCTGTCCATCCGATGTGAAGCGATAGCCAGCAAATAGTTAGCTTAGCTTACCAAAAAGCATGGAAACTTGGGGAGACAGCTAGCCTCGCTCTTTCCAAGGTGTAACTGTATAGAGACTTGTGTGCGAGACTATTTCTTGGCTAGGTGCAGTGACTTCCTGAACTCTGTGACTGTGAGGTTTCCAGGCAACCAGCAAAGACTCCAGGATTTCACCGCAGCTGGCCAAGAAATAGTCCATGTAACATGTTTCATCAGTGAGCTTAAAAGCTGCTGGTGCATGGTTTTTGTTACCTTTGGACAGAGCGTGACCAGCTCTTTTCACCTGCTCCTAGTCTTCAAGTATGCGTTTTTCCCAAAATGTCCAACACCTTTAATTTATTTAAAAATTACGGATTTTCACTCCTTCCCTGTTCAGGTAAGAACCAGGAGTCCTGGGCGTTGGATCTGGAGCTGGAGGACCTGAAGCTGCTGTGCCCAGATGGGACTGAGGCGGGCCTGGACGAGTATGGACAATGCCACCTGGCAGCTGTCCCTGCTAAAGCTGTGGTGGTGCGTATGGAGGACAAGTGCCGCGTCTGGAAATACCTGGAACGTTTACAGGTGGGCGTGGAAAGTAATTGAAAAGGCTGTGTGTGTGTGTGTGTGTGTGTGTGTGTGTGTGTGTGTGTGTGTGTGTGTGCCATTCCCTAGTTATGCATGTTTCTATCTATCTCTGTGGAGTCTAAATCAATCTGCACCTCTCAGGTAAACCATCATCCTTCTTTCTTAGTGAGTGTGTGGGAGACGTGGGGATGACTGATACGTCCTCCGCTGACCCCCTGGCTACACAAATACAAACACACACGCATACTTATCCTCACAGTCCCAAAGAAACCCACACACGTACACAGAGCACGCCAACGCACATCCATGCATGCCCTCATGCATTAAGTGCTGTCACACTCTTTGTCTCTCCTGCAGAATGTGTTTGGCAATGCCACCGAGGGCTTCAGCCTGTTCAGCTCAGCAGGCTATGGCGAATCCGATCTGCTCTTCAGCGATGCTACCCACCACCTGCAGAGGGTTCTGGGTAGCTACACCTCTTGGCTTGGCCCCACTTACACCACCGCGCTGCAAGCCTTTGAGTGTGAGGGTAAGTGCCTGTGTGTTAAAGTGTGTTAATGTGGATCTGCTGATGGAAAGCGAGTAGCCAAGTGGCTGGAGGAGTGTTTTCTCCTTTGAGTATGTGTGTGTGTGTGTGTGTGTGTGTGTGTGTGTCCTTGCAGCTGTTCTCATTATTGCACTTTCCCTCCAACAGGCTTCTGCTGATGGAACAGGGAGAGGACATCTAGTGCATCAACTTCCACCCCACCCCTCTGTCTCTGTCCTCCTGCTCTGCCTTCCCTCCCTGCCATCCGCGTCCCTCCACCATCACCATCTCTCCTATTTTTGTCTCGGCTTTTGGTGTTTGTTTTCTCCCTGCATTTCACCATCCGTTCTCTATTATTATATCCTCATCCTCCTCCAACCTATTACCACTCCTAATATGCTGGCTGGCAGGGTGGGACATCACTAAGACGGGATAATCGGCTAAGAAAAACTTCCAGAAAAAACGTCCCTGGAATTGAGTATATGATTAAAAGGACACTTGGAAACAAGGACAGGATATAGAAAAGAATAGAATAGAATTAGAAAACAATAGAAAAAAGAGGAAGAGCAGGTTAATGAGCTGTTGTAGTTGTTATGTTATTGACAGACTTTGTGTTGTTTTGAAGCATTTTTAAAAAGAGGATTTTGATAAAGATTTTAGTGGGATTACTCCATGAGCAAGAAAAGTGTCCCCCAACATTGATGTATGTATTAAAAAAAAAAAATCCTGTTTAGTGTTCCTACTCTTTATGTTTGTTGGGAAATTGTCTTCTTCTTGGCTTGTTGCATTAGTCTGAGCTTCAGTACCACCCTCCCCCCACAGGGTCTGTCTCTGGCACTGAACAACAGGGTGCTATTAACTATGAGCTTCGAAGACTCAGTTACTCTATGCGTCTGTGTGTGTGTGTGTGTGTATGTGTGTGTATACACTTTTTTCCCACAGCCATTATCGCCCTAATTGGCAATCTGGCATATTATACTGTTTGTGTGTACGTTAATGTGTCTATGTGTGTGTGTGTGTGTGTGTGTGTGTGTGCGTGTGCGTGTGTGTTGATAGGACTGCTGCTTTCCCATGGCTTGTATAGCTTTCGACTTTGGATCACTGCTTTCTCACGTCTGGTATGGTGGACCGGACTGTGCTAGCTCTCAGTGTATTGTTACACTATACAGTTAGGAGAAAGGGGATTAGGGCTTGGGTTGCCTCCAGTGACCCCTGAGTGAGTCTTTTTTTAAAGGCTTTGATCATTTTCTCATCTGTGCCTCCCCCGAAATTCCCAAAACATGCTCTCTAAAACCTCCTCTGTCTCTCCTGCTTCTGTCTTTACCCACATAGCAACACATGAGGGAGTACATGTTTCTCTATTACATGTCATTTATACTTTAAAGTTGCTACCACTAGCAAGACGTTGATACAGGAGGATGTTCGAGGCTGGTGATACAAGCAAAAATGATCTGTGCAGTCTGTGGTATTGTCATGCAGAAGAGTGTAACTGAATTAAGAGAAATGGTGATATCCAAGAAAATGCATGAGTATTTCGGTCACTGTAATTAAAGGAAACCAGCTGTTTAAAAGCCTTACTTGACACAAAGAATCATGTACTGTAAAAATGTTTAACGGACTGTAATTCTGGGCTTTTGTCGCCTCCAATTCTTCTGCAGTTCTCCTCATCATCCTGTAGTGGTTGACATCAACATACTGGAAGAAATCCAACCAGTTAGAACCAGTACAACATGTGCTGCATGTGTTACATTTTTGCTTCTGATGGCAAAAAACTCCCCAAGTGTGAAAGATGAAGGACACCACAGTTCTTAAGAGAAGCTGTATTTTCACCTCATTAGCAAAGGGTAAAGGCATATCTGTTGTACTAATTCAACTCTGGTGTGTACCATCGGTGCCGTTTGTTTTTCACACTTGTCGGACAGTCTTAAAAGAGGCTCGATGTAAATACTCCTCGCTGCCTGAATGTGTAGAGCTGCAAACCTTTTTTTTTTTCAACCAATTAAATGAATGATGATAAAGAAACTAATCCTCTCTTCCTTTCTAGCTGACTTCTAATTATCCTGAAACAGCTACATGATATCTGTGTGGAAATGAATTATGCTTGATATCATCTCTCTGGCTCCATTTCACACTCTCATCTCTCTCTTCCCCTCTTTCTGCCTCTCTCTCTCTCTCAGACACACACACACACACACACACAGAGTCAGACATAGGCAGTCTGCTCCCTCTCATTCATTTGCGAAGAGAAGGAAAGAACATGGGGAGGAATTAGGATGAAGGGAGGCAGAGAAAGGGGAGGTCACAACATACAACGAGCTACACACAGAGACTCAGGTGCTCCCAGGTAGACAGGTGAATCAGGGGCACACTACCATCATAGCTGGTCCCCATGTGGAGACAGGCCTCTTCTCAGCATGGCCCAAATGCCCCTGCTGGCACTGCTTCACCTGATTTACAACAGTAATCCTTTAGAGAAAGTCTGTGCTCGTGATGGAGGAGCTCCATTTAGCAGTGAGCAGATACTGTAGATTGAACTGCATTGCAGCAGAGTGCTGCAATCGCTCTCAATCCTCAGCTCTCGTGCTCTGGCCATTCTGCAGTACTGCACAAATAAAACAACTAATGTGGCTTCAATACAGTCCTCTCAACCTTGAGATGTGGATGTGAATGAGAGGAAAGTGGGTCAGTACCAGCAGTGGTAAGTGATTGTATTCTTGCACTTATACAAACAGCCAAAATAATAATCATAATGATAATAATATATATATATATATTTTTAAATGATGAAAGAAAGATGTAGGAGGAGAGATCATGCCATCATAGACTTATACAGCTGACTTCCCCCAAAGTGACAGTAAAAAAAACTATTAAAAGAAGCATTAACTGTTAGATAAAAAGACAAAGACAAATACAAATAAAACACAGTAAAATAAGCAGTAGTGGAAGAAGTGCTGAGATCATTTTTAACTAAAGTAGCAATGTATAATATATAAGTCCTGCAGACAAAATGTTAGATAGGAGACAAAATTACAGGCTTCTTTCACAGAAGACATCTCACCACGGCAGATTTATCTGCAAAGGCACTTGAAACCATAACTGTCAAATACATTTAAAGGTTGTATATTTACCTTTGAAATGTAGTGGAGTGGAAGTATGAAGCTGCAGAAAAAGGAAATACATTAGGTTAACTTTTTCTCAGTATTTCCATTTTAAGCCTTTTTTTAAAAAAAAATTACATTCCCTGCTTTACCAGTCAGAAAAGAACAAATGGAAATAACTTCATCTACACTATATAAAATTGACTCCATGTTGATCAAATACAGAACTAAAATGCTGCAAAAATGAAAGCATTTCTAAAATTTTACTAATATAATAATATGCCATTCTGCATAATCATTACGTTAATTTTTGATACTTTGATACTTGATACTCTGTACTATTCTTTGGCATAAAATGTTTAATGCAGGGCTTGTATTTGTGATGGACTATTCTGAAGTACTTTTACTTAAGTAAAGGATCTGAATACTTGTTCTGCCACTAATGAAAATTCTGCTAACATCTGAACGTATCAGTAATAAACAACAAACAATAGAATATATTGTAATATAACACTCTGACTTTCACTCTGATTTTGCATATGGAACACTTTTGTACATTTCACATGCACTTACAGGGATTTCAGCTTTAACTTAAAGGTACTATATGCAACATTCAGAAAAACCTTGTCATTAATGACACCAGTGGCTGTTAAGTGAACTGAAGTCTACTGTATATTTGAGACTATGGACTCTATTCAACTCTCCAGTGCCAGCACAGTGTTAAAACAAAGTGTAGAGATAAGTCTATGTGCGAATGTAATTTGACTAACGTTGTTATCAGGTGATGTTTTATCATTAGGCCCCTCCATGAATCAAATGCTCTGCCCGTTTAGACCCTAGTGGATTTTAACAGATAAAAGGTTTTGTTTTTGTTTGTGGTGCTTACGTGGAATTTGGGCTGGGAGCCTGTTGTTTGTTGACATCTGCGGGCTCCATTTCTAAGCTAATGTTAGCTAGTGTTGGTGCTGCGGGGGAGCAGAAGAGGGGCGTTGAGGCAAGCCACTCGGGAACAAGTGTAAATACCACTTTATTTGTCACACAGAAATCCATCCACGGGCTGTTATAGGCGAACAAAGAAGTCAGGGGACGTCTCATTTTATAAGCTGTGTTTCAATCCATTCACACATTTTCAATAAAACAGGGATTAATATGTGTATATTACTTCATATTCTTATATATAGTGCCTTTAAGTGAGTCCACTCCTTTTGGATGCCAGTATACCTATAAATGTGATGACACACGTTTTTGGGGTGAATGGTAGCATTGTCAATCCGCACAGGCGTGTCAGATTTGCGTATTTGTGGGTGTCTTTATCGCTGCTGGTACGGGTGACGGCACGGCACGGCACGGATGGGAGACAGTTTGACCGGAGGTTGCGAGGCGAGAGCGGCTGAGAAGAGAGGGATGACAGTGATGGAGGGAGAGAAGAGGGACGAGTGACAGGTAATCCATCAGAGGCGTTACTGTCATTATTCAATTACCACCCATCCTTAACCCCAACACACACACACATAGGCTACATACCCACACATGTGTGCACACAGTGGGAAGTGGTGGATCTTCTTACACAAGGCGGGTTTGTGCTGTGTGGGTGGTGAGGTGAGTCTGGACACGGGGCTTGGCACTGGTTTCTTATATGCTTTTAGTGCAGCAGACCCTTAAATCTCCACTCCTTCCTTCCTCTCTCATGTCCTCTACCCCCCCCCCCCCCCCTCCCACCCTTACCTCTCTCATCCTTCACTTTTTCTCCCCCCTCATCTCTCTTTCCCTATCACCTTCTCTCTCCCCACCTAACCCTGCCCTCTTCCTCTCACCCTCTCCCTCCATCTCTCCCACCCACCCTCTTCCTCTTCCTCCTCCTCCTGTTCTCCCTCTCCACAGTTCACTCAGTCTCCTGTGCCCGGACCCGATAAGGAACATGGAGTATGATTAGACGCCAGTGACACCAGGCTTATCGCTCTGCTCCCATAACGCTTCCCGGATCACTTACACAATAAAATCCAAGCAGCTCAAGCACAAACACACACACACACACACACAAACTGAAGCTCACAAGACTGGCTATCAATTTAAAATGTGTTTTTGCGCTCAGCTTGTGTGACAGCGCATGTTGCCTCCATAAATGAGGCACGAGCTGGGTGAAAAATGACCACGAGCAGCAGATTGTTTGAGTGTGAAGCAGCCGGGAGGAGGATGTTTATGCACAGCAGTGTGTGTAGGTGAGAGTGACTGTGACATGAGGAGGCAGAGCTCAGTGCTTTTTCTCAGTACGGAAGCGTTTCAGATGCCAAACACTAGATGGCACTGTCTCCTCAGCAGTGCGCAGCCCATCCATCATGACTTTTCCAATATAACCATTATAACGCCACAGGGGGATTCAAATAGCCCTTTACTGAGCCTCCTCTCTTCTCATCACAACTTTAGGTGTTTCTGCATTTCTTCTTTTCTCCTCTCCTCTCACACACTCTCGCTTCTTTTTTATTTATCCTCTTCTTTACTCCTCTCCACTCTTTCCCAGTCTCGCCACATCTCCTCTCCTTTACCTCCTTTCTCTCCTTTTCGCTCCTATTATCCATCTGTCTATCTCTCCTCTCCTTCTCTCCACTCTCCTCTCTTGCTTTTTCTCCTCCTCTACCCTGCCTCTTTTCTCCTCTGCTCGTCTTTCTGTCTTTAATCTTTTCATCTCCTCCCTTTCCCTCATCTTTCATCTACCTCGTTCTGTTGTCACTTGCCGTTTCTCCTCTCCTCCTCCTATTCATTATCCTCTCTCCTCTCCTATACTAATTGTTACCTCTTTGCCTCCTCCTCACCTTTCCAACTCCTCTACCATTCTCTCTTTTTCTCTTCACTCCTTTCCTGACAGTATTCTCCTCTCCTCTCCTCTCCTCCATGGGGCAGTAGCTCTGTAATGCTGTTAGGACATGCTCTCATTAATAACCTACACTCTGAGAGTCTTTGCTAGTGGAGCGTGAATCTCGTTCGTTTGGGGACGAATAGAGGGTGTTTCACTGTGTGTGTGTTGGCGCGTGTGTGTGTGTGTGTGTGCATCAAAGAGAGAGAAGACAGACAAAATGAGGGAAACACAACGGGTGGGTGTGATGTACGAAAAGCATGTTGTTTCCTCACATTGTTTAATGGTGCTGGATCAGCTTGCGGTCCGCTGGTCCAGTGTTTTATGTGTGTGTGCTGGAGGTGGGCGCGTGGATCAGTGCCAGACGTCCTTGAGTCTGACCCTGTTAGGGAACCTTGCCTTTGGGCATCCCATGGCCCAGTGCTCATTACTGCTGTAGGCACACACACACACACACACACACACAGACAAATGCGCGTGCATGTGCACCTTTTCAAACACAAACTCAAGACCACACGCAACAAAGAAATTGTCTCACATGCCAACACCCACCTCCAGTTACAGGTAGATTGGAGGTGCAGTCCTCAAGGTGTAGGTGTGTGTGTGTGTGTTTGTGTGTGTGTTTGTGTGAGCTATCTATGTCCACTATCTTATAAGGTCTTGGTCAAAGAGTAATTTGTGAGCAGCCCCTTCTGAACCTCATTAGGAAAAGGGTTATTTTAAGTGTCACAGTTAAATGTGAAAGTTAAGGTAATGGCTGCAGTCAGGCAATTAGTGGTGACAGGGGAAGTTAAGGGAAGTTAGAGAGAGATTGTGACTCAAACAGGTATAACAAGGATGTGTGTAGGTGTGTTTGTGTGCAGTATGTGTGTTAGATTTATGCTCTGTGCTCCACCTCTATCTGTTCCTGTGCTCCATAACGAGCCGACAGGTGTACAAGCCAGCAGGCTGGACGCTGACTGATGCAGTGCTAATGCTCTCTCTCTCTCTCTCTCTCTCACACACACACACACGCACACACACACGCACACACACAAACACACACAAGGGTAATGTATTGTACAATAAGTGTTGTCTAACCTGAGCAGTACACTCAGCTTTGGCAGAGAGGCAGAAACAGAGAGGAGGAGGAGAAGGCGGGGGATGAGAAAGGGTGATTAAATAGTCTAGTTAGTCCACAGAGTGGTTGAGAACATTAAGGGCTGGCTCATTCATCAGTATAACACACACACACACACGCACGCACTACATATACACGCACTCCACTCATATTTGATGCACAACTTAAAAATGTGTCTGCTTGGTGAGCTGGTGAATTCTCACAGGATAAAAACACACAAACACACACAAATTCCTTAAAAATTCCTTTATGTGTGTTCACACATACACACACACACGCACATTGCTTCACTATTTCTCTAAAACAAATTAATTTTCCATCACTTACCCGTCCTGTCATAAGCGTGAGCACTGGCTCATTAAAAGTCTTCAAACTCCCTCCCACACCTCCTTCCACCCATCTCTCTCTCTCTCCCCCTCTCTTCTCATAAACGGACAGGACTCCTCACTGCTGTGGAGGTGGGAATATGGAGTAAGAGGGAAAAAAACATACACACGCACATAAAAAAAAAAAAAAGAAAAAAGAGAGAGAAAGAGCCAGGTAGGGATAAGGGAGTTAAGGGAGTAAAGCAGGTGGGCTGTCAAACAAGAGAAGATGAGGAAAAGGAGAAAAAAAAAACAGGTGGATTGTCAGAGAATAAGCAGACAATGTGAGGAAATAGCAGGGAGGATTTCTACAAATAGGATAAAGAATGAGCAGACGGGGGGAAAGGACAAACAGTCGAGAAAAGGGTGGGTAAGCAGTTGGGATGTTAAATAAGAAGGAAATGGAAATAGAATAGAAGGAATGGAGAGGAGGAATTAGGAGGACGAGAGAAGACAGTGGGAAAAAAAACAGAAAAACAAGGACAAAATAGGGAGAAAAGAGGGCAAGGATGTCTACTGAGAGGAGAGTATAAGGAGGAACAGCAGGAGGAGATGAAGAGGAGGCAGACAAGATGGTGAATAACAGGGTGATGGGGTTAAGAAAGAGGACATGAAAAAATGATGTATGGAAGCAAAATGAGGCATTTAGAAGGCGATTAGTAAGTGGGATGAACTGGGAGGTAAAGGAGAGGAGACAAGGACATCGTCAGAAAGAGAAAACAGTGAGGGAGCGAGGGAGGGGCACAGCAGCGATTTCTCCTTCTTCTCTCAGTAATTCCCTAATATGAAGTCCCTTGTTATCACTGTTTAGTTTTAATCTTCAGCCTAACAGTCTTTTTCATTATCAGGATAATGCTGGTTATTACCTCTTCATTGCCAGGAATATTATGATGGATGTGTTCCAATCAGCTGTGGCATTAATACGATCAGCGCGGACATTAGCACAATCAGTCAGCACACCGCTGATAATAACTCATGATTGTTGTGATTTAGTCTCAACGCTACGACAGCTGGAGCTGTGTTTAAGGACCATTAGTTACAGAGAGAAGGAGCGAGGGAGGGGAAATAGCAGGCAAGGAGGGAAAAGAGCTCCGGAAGGAAGTAGAGAGGGGCGGATGGTAGAAGAGGAAGTGACAGAGGAAAGGAAGGAAGAGGGGTGAGGTGAAAATGAGAGTCAATGTGAAAATGTAAGGAAACGATAGTGACAGAAAACAAAGTTAGGCTGCATTCACAAGCAGTTTGGATTCAGTTTGCGGAGGGATTGCATTAATGTGGTTCGTTCAGGCAGGTGAGAATAATGAGACCGAAACTCAAAACAACAAGAAAATGCAACAAGACACATGAAAATGCAGGTGTTAGTCCTCTTTGAGGAGACAGAGAACAAAGTGTACCTTCTTTTGGGTGAGACAAATCACCAAAAAAGTCCACAGGTTCAAGGAAACATGCAAAGACAGGCGAAAAGTTATTGTTTTTTAGTGAAAATTTAGTTTTGGACCACCATGAGTTGGAACTATTTCGATGCTCCTTGGCATAGATTCTCTTAAAGTCTCTTGAACTTCATTGTACCAGAGGATATTGCCTCATTTGGTATTTTGATGACAGTGGTGAGAGTGCAAATGAAACACAAACTAATTTTTTCCTCCACAAATTTAAAGTTGTTTTTTTTTTGGGCTTTTTATGCCTTTATTAGAGATCAGTGGAGACTGACAGGAAAGGGGGTAGAGAGAGAGCAATGACATGCAGGAAAGAGTCAGACCGATTGGGAGTCGAACCGGTGACCGCCTGCTAAGAGCGTCTTGCGCTCAAATGGTATGCGCCCTAACCACTCGACTACCAGGCCGCTCTTTCCTCCACAAATTTGACCGTGTGCAGCAACTCTGTGTGTGTGTGTGTGTGTGTGTGTGTGTGTGTGTGTGTGTGTGTGTGTGTGTGTGTGTGTGTGTGTGTGTGTGTGTGTGTGTGTGCACGCGCATACATGTTCAGCTCAGACTGATCTCAGAACTCACCAGGAACTCCAGCCACTGAACCAATATGCACGGCACTTGATGGTGGACGGGGAATTGGCTAAGGAGGAACCCATTAAATTTTGAGGCAGATCCGGATCATTTACTATGAATTTGAATTTGAATTTTTTCCCCTGATGTCTGGTTTATGTTGTTTGACATTGGCCTTGGTGCAGGTCTGCACGCTCTGAGTGCCCTTCTAGTTTATTCAAATTTTCTCTTTAATTTGTCACCCGTCTGCACATCTGAGAGTCAGCGTTTACTCATGCTTGGAAGGTCTAGCATGACAAAACAAACCAAGGACATACTAATGCATAATCAGCTATTTCTTCATGTGTTCTTCATTGATATGAGAATCAGATGAGGTAAATTAACGCCAAAAAAAGCCCTTCATGCTTTGTTTAAGTTACAAGAACTTGTATTTGTTTTGACTCTCACACATAAACCTAATTCTCCAACCTTGCAGGGAGGCACATTAGCAAAATTGCTCAGTTAAGCTGAACTATTTGTAACCTCTGTTTACAAGCCCTGGTTCACTTGTAATTGGGCAGTGTGAACATGAAGGGACCAATTACAAAAATGCAACGTGAACTTTTAAACTATGGTTTAAAAGAAAGAAAACAAACCTTTAGTGCGCCTGTGCCCTTAGATAATCCCTGCCAAATTGGTTAGCGAAAATGTGGACTTTTCCTGCCAAGCTAATCTATCACTGCTGTATATCTAGACAGTGGAAAGTTGTGTGTGCAAAAACAAGAATGCGGCTCAGCAGGAACAAAACCCAAAAGGGGTGCACTGGAAAACTTTTGATCTCCCCTATAGTATTACAGCACCCTGCTGCGGGGTAAGACGTTAAACAGCCTCCTATTGAACATCTCAGCTGCAACGTGGGAGTGAGTTGCATGTGAGAAATGGGGCAGAACGAAGAACAGGGTAGAAGCTACTATATCTCACACAAGTAGCATTAATATTATATTAGACCACATCACCAAAGGACCAGATCAGTGTTGCTCACACTCACACTCGCCGACGTCTATTACACAGTAAGTGGAGCACTCCTTATGAATATTACACACCTCTCTGTGTTAAAAGCTTTCTATCTGCGTGACATCGCTGGCAAGCCGCTCCACAGCTGTCCAACCAGTGTTGGAGAGTGAGAGAGAGGGTCTGGAGGTACAGGGTGTAGCCGTGAATGAGTGTTTGTGTGTGTGAGCGGGGAAGGAGGTGGTTTCTGAACGTATCTTGTCATCACACAGCTGTGAGGGACCAGTGTGACCAGGGAGAGCTTCATAGGAAGAGTATTCTGATGTGTGTGTGTGTGTGTGTGTGTGTGTGTGTGTGTGTGTGTGTGTGTGTGTGCAACAGAAACAGGAAGCGTCTTAGCATGAATATCTCATAACCTTTCTGTTCAAAAAATATGTGTGATTACTAAGTAATCAGTATGTCCCATATAGAACCATGTTTGCAGATGTGTGCAAAAAGCATGTCAGCTGTATGAGGAGCAACATGGAGCTGGCATATGTATACAGGTGCTGGTCATATAATTAGAATATCATGAAAAAGTTGATTTATTTCAGTAATTCCATTCAAAAAGTGAAACTTGTATAATGTATACATTCATTCCACACAGACTGATATATTTCAAGTGTTTATTTCTTTTAATTTTGATGATTATAACTGACAACTAATGAAAACCACAAATTCAGTATCTCAGAAGATCAGAATATTGTGAAAAGGTTCAATATTGAAGACACCTGGTGCCACACTCTGATCAGCTAATTAACTCAAAACACCTGCAAAGGCCTTTAAATGGTCTCTCAGTCTAGTTCTGTAGCTGCACAATCATGGGGAAGACTGCTGACTTGACAGTTGTCCAAAAGACGACCATCGACACCTTGCACAAGGAGGGCAAGACACAAAAGGTCATTGCTAAAGAGGCTGGCTGTTCACAGGGCTCTGTGTCCGAGCACATTAATAGAGAGGTGAAGGGAAGGAAAAGATATGGTAGAAAAAAGTGTACAAGCAATAGGGATAACCGCACCCTGGAGAGGATTGTGAAACAAAATCCATTCAAAAATGTGGGGGAGATTCACAAAGAGTGGACTGCAGCTGGAGTCAGTGCTTCAAGAACCACCACGCACAGACGTATGCAAGGCATGGGTTTCAGCTGTCGCATTCCTTGTGTCAAGCCACTCTTGAACAAGAGACAGCGTCAGAAGCGTCTCGCCTGGGCTAAAGACAAAAAGGACTGGACTGCTGCTGAGTGGTCCAAAGTTATGTTCTCTGATGAAAGTACATTTTGCATTTCCTTTGGAAATCAAGGTCCCAGAGTCTGGAGGAAGAGAGGAGAGGCACAGAATCCATGTCGCTTGAGGTCCAGTGTAAAGTTTCCACAGTCAGTGATGGTTTGGGGTGCCGTGTCATCTGCTGGTGTTGGTCCACTGTGTTTTCTGAGGTCCAAGGTCAACGCAGCCGTCTACCGAGACGTTTTAGAGCACTTCATGCTTCCTGCTGCTGACCAACTTTATGGAGATGCAGATTTCATTTTCCAACAGGACTTGGCACCTGCACACAGTGCCAAAGCTACCAGTACCTGGTTTAAGGACCATGGTATCCCTGTTCTTAATTGGCCAGCAAACTCGCCTGACCTTAACCCCAACAATGCAGAAGAGCTGAAGGCCACTATCAGAGCAACCTGGGCTCTCATAACACCTGAGCAGGGCCACAGACTGATCGACTCCATGCCACACCGCATTGCTGCAGTAATTCAGGCAAAAGGAGCCCCAGCCAAGTATTGAGTGCTGTACATGCTCATACTTTTCATGTTCATACTTTTCAGTTGGCCAACATTTCTAAAAATCCTTTTTTTGTACTGGTCTTAAGTAATATTCTAATCTTCTGAGATACTGAATTTGTGGTTTTCAGTGGTTGTCAGTTATAATCATCAAAATTAAAAGAAATAAACTTTTGAAATATATCAGTCTGTGTGTAATGAATGAATACAATATACAAGTTTCACTTTTCGAATGTAATTACTGAAATAAACTTTTTCATGATATTCTAATTATATGACCAGCACCTGTATATCAACCCTGTCAGAAATTCTATTTATATTAAAAATGAGTTCTCTCATTCTTTCTGTGCTCCCAGACGGTGTTTGTTTGTGGCAAAGAAAGTTTACATTTACATAACGCAATGTAATGTAGAGAGGTGGCTGGGGTAGAAAGTGAGCATACAGACTGTAGCACCTAAAGGAATAGTTGTGTGAAAATAAGGTTGTTTTTTTTTTTTTTTTTTTTCTTGCCACGAGTAAGATGTTGATACCACCATCATGCCTGTACACTAAGTGTGCTACCGCTAGCAGCCTGTTAACTTGCGCCGTGTCCACACAGAAGGTGTAGAGCGTGCAGAGCAGCAGCAGCAGGAGGTGTTCTGACACAGAATTGTGATGTATAGGTCACCTGTGTTTTTGAAGGGCTCAGAGCCCAACACACAAATGCTGTAGTTAGGCGTGTGAAACGCAAGAAAATAGACACAAAGTGTAAAAATATGCTTTGCGCTACATTTACACTGCATAGCGCGACTTGTTAGGTGCCCTGTGACGACAAGTGGATTGACTGAAATAGGAGCTTACCTGTTTCATCAGAGGTGTGAGAGAGAGTGAAATGGCTGCCCTGTTGAGTTGAGTTTTTTGTTAATATTTGCAGATACATTCAGTACTAACATTTTGCAACTTTGTAAATATGTTAATTATCGGCATTTCCCAATTTTTATCAGTGTTACGTTTCTTTCACAATGTGTTTGCCATTTCAAATTAGTAGTGATGTACACAAATGTAATTTCTAGTCCCCAAAATTAAACAGTATCTGGTATTTGTTATTTCCCTCCACAACAGCTAAGCATTTCCTGATCTGACACAATCACCAGGACGTTACTTTTCAGTGTCATCCACAACAAAGCACGTTTTCAAAAATGAATCTATTTTATGATCTTGATAATGATTTTGATCGGGGTTAAAATGACTATATTGTTAAAGTTAATGGGCCTTTATCACTGTGGCTGGAGGAAACATTCGTTGACAGTAGCAAATGGTAAGCAAACAGCTGCTACAGCTGTTACAGCTGTTACAGTGTTTCTTCACATATGTGCGTGAAATTTGCGAATTTTCAGAAACAACTGATGACATTTTCCTTGGGACAACAATTTCTGGTTGGTGCGCACTCACACACACACAAACATACAGCTCTGGCTATTGCCCCAACCACTTAATTTTTACCCTTAAAAATCAGCTTTTCACTAATGAGGTCTTGAGCATAGTCCTCAGAGGTGACTGTTCAGCCAAGTTTTCAGCAAGTGCAGGGTCCAAATGTCCCTACATGCTTGCAAAAAAACACCTTCTTCTTTCTCTCTCTCTCTCTCTCTCTCTCTCTCTCTCTCTCTCTCTCTCTCTCTCTCTCTCTCTCTCTCTATCTGCTCCTCACCTCTCCTTGGCACCTCTCCTCAGAGACCTCTGAAGGCAGCTGGCTGTGAGAGCAGGTCTCTGCTCTATTAAAACCAGACCTCATCTCATCTGCCATCTATTCCACTGTAAATACACTCTCTGTGTTCACACTGTGCTCTGCTCTCCTTGAGTGCTTCGACCCGCCGTCCTGTTCAACACCGAGTATCCTTGAACCATTATAAAGTGCCTTTTTAGTGCTTCCTGTGCATATATCCAGCAGCTCAGTTCACTGAATGAAAATGGGGACATAAAGGAGTTCTCTTAATGACCCAAGGGTACTCTTTAAAAGCAGAAAAAAATCTTAAATTCACTGTTGAATTGATTCTCACAACAATATAACGGCTAATTTGAATTGTAAAATTAAAAAACTTGCTACACGATTTTTCTAGTGCTTTTCAATAGACAGTTTATTTCCCTTTTTTATTGATTCTTAAACTCCATTAGCCTTTCCAGTGTTAAAATCATATTTTATTACAAGATTACTGTATGTGTCTTTCAGTTCGTTCCCACAATAACGCTTGCACCAGCGTTAAATCTATTTTATGTCACACACCATAAATCCATTTAGAAGAATGTATGACCAAACAGAAAGTATTGTGGGACTGTGGAAGGAATAAATAAAGAAGCCATATACTGTACATTAAGAGGAAATTCATTGTATATTCAGATTGTACATTGTCTACGGAAGTGAAAATACAGACAGATTAAAGGATGAGTCATCTTCAAAGCAAGAAAAAGGTCTGGTTTGGAAAAAAATGTGATGTACTGCATGCTTTTCATCACAGCATGTGTTCACGATGTGTTGGTGGAGGTCCACATTCATGCAACATGTGCTGCTGTGAAGACATGAGATTGTGAAATTAAGCATACAATATGCTGACCTTGGACTTACAAGAGTCAATTAAACACAACAATAATAAGCCAGAGGCACTCAGAAGAGAGCACATACCTTTACCAATGCTGCACAATCCAGTTAAAATTCTCCGTATGAGTCTGGGTCGCCATCAAAATACTGATAGACAGTCATGATTGGATACATGCTCCAGTTCACAACATGCAAAAATGTTTAAAATACCCCATCTTGCAATGTTAAGACAGATTAAAAAAATAAAAAATTGAGGACTTTATTATTATGGAAATTATTATGATTTTTTTAAGGTTTCAGTAATTCAATCAAATGCTAAGTTATTTTTTTTCTATAAATTTAATTTCCCAAAAACCAAGGTCCACATAGCCAAGAGTACAATTCTCAACAAGAAATACAGAGTCTTTCATTTGTTTTTATTATTAATAGTCATCCATCTATTATCCATGCTTCTTATCCTTATAGGGTCGGGGGTGGGGGGGAGACTTTGGGTGAGGGCGGGGTAAACCCTTGACAGGTCACCAGTCTATCACAAGGCTGATACATAGAGACAAACAACATTCATATACATTCACACCTATAGGCTATTTAGAATTTGACAATTAACATTTAGCCTAAAGTGCATGTCTTTGGACTGTGGGAGGCACCACCAGTTTCAGCATGACCAAACCTAGATATAGTCATTATAAAAACATTGCAGTCAGTCTATAAAATATCCACCATGTGTACATTTTTAACCAGGCTCTAGGGATGGCTGTGTCTGTTCATCCAGCACTTTAGTCCAGAATGAAATATCTCAACAACCATTGGACGGACAAACATGAATGAATGAATCGTAATCATTTTGGTGAGCCGCTTATGCTTCCTCCAGCAGCACCTGGAGGGTCACATTCGTGGTTACGACTGAAATGAGTGGATTGTCATGAAATGTCATGTCACCCTCGTTGTAAACTGTGATTACTCTGTTGACGTTTCGCCTAGTAGCACCATCATCTTCAACACTTTATGACTTTAGTCCCCTCCCCCCTCACAAACACCAACGAGACAAGACACACTTACAACACAAATTTCACTTTCCGTCTCTCTTATGCTCTGAACAGTCTCTGATGGGTCTTTTAAGGGAAGAGCATTTAAGGGAAGAGTGTGGTTCGATAACAAGCAGCAGCTGATCAATCACCTCACCTGGCACTGCTCTCATGAGCCATCTCCACACCTCTCCCTCTCTCCTGCAGCTGCATGCCGACCATGCCCATCCCCACGGTGACCAAATCCCTGTAAAGCTAATAACATTCCCATGAGTCTTTCCTTTACTTCTCATAGCCTCACCCCCTTTTCACATATGATGACATCACAATGGGGTATAATCACCAAAGACCCTCAAGTCTCACCTTTCCTCTGCTGTTTTGCACATGGCAATTAAAGTTTTCTGGTAACACAAACGAAGTCTCTCCTGAATTAAGTGCTGTTGTCAGCATTCAACTCTAAGCAGAGTACAAACCTCACACAGTTGTTAGCTTGGCTGCAGACTCTTGCTTTTATTAACCATCCCTTGGTTACTAAAACCCCCCAAACTACCAGAAAAAAGTTGAAGGACGTGGCCTCTACGGTAGCTGTGACTTTACCATAGACAAGTTTTTGAGATACCAAACTAAACCAACCAACAAAAACTGGGATCAAAAAACCTCCCAGGAGGGGTTATAAAGCTAAATAAATAAATAAAATATTGCGCTTCTTTTTCATTAATAAAGATAAATCGCTAAAAACTACAACAGTAGAAATTAAAATACATGATGCAATATGTTTCTTCTTTTTTTCTTTTTTAGAAAAACATCACAGAGACACGTGGGATTTAGGTTGTTAGTAGTCATAAAGCAACAGCGAAAGCCACAAGCAGCTTTTCCAAACATCTGTTAAGTGCTACTTGCTAATAAGAGGTTCCCAGTGGTTGAAAGGACTCATTTTACAAACAGGTGTTCACAGGAGGGAGAGCGGCTGAACGTTCGCTTTGCCAAATGAAAAGGAAAAAAAAAAAAGGGACCCTCTGTTTAAAAACTGAACAAAAGTGGAAACTTACAAGTCTTGGCACACAGTGTGATTAACATTTTGAAAGGGCACATTTAATAGAAACGTTGCACTGCGAGAACAGAGGCCTACCGTGTCCTTGAACAACTCTAAAACAGGTAGAATACATCTACCTATCTAAGTTTTCATATAAAAATGAAAAACTCATATTTTTTTTTTCTCCGTGGTAGGATAATCAATATACATTTTCTTTTAAATGTTGGTATCAGAAATTAGTTTCTCTTTAATCTTCTCTATCAGCTGAACAAATTACAACATCGTATTGAATTGAAGGGGAGACTGCTTCAGCGAGGTTGAGACTAATCTTATTTTACTAGGGGACATAAATCCATGAGGTCTCCGGCCGTTCCTGGACTCATTCCCTGCAGTTTTAAAGGTTAAGAGCCTCCTATAAATAAGCAGAACACCACATTAAGTTTCTGATCAAGATGAGGATACACGAGACCCTTGAGCGCTGTAAGAATGTGTCGTGTTGCATAAATTCCTCGACTTAATTGACAGCGATTACTCTCTAATTAGACTGCGGAGACAAAAGAGGCATGATGGGGGTGAACCATTTCTGTCACTTCTAATAGCGGCGTCATCGTGATGCTCGGAGGTGCAACCTATTTGTGTCAAAGAGTGAACCACTGGTTTTGGTGTGAATGCGTGCAAACAAGGCACAGCAGGTAACAGTTACATACATTTGTGTGTCGTTAAGGCTCTGTATAAGATTTTGATGTCACTATAACGTCTTTCAAATGATTCTGGAGGGACGAGTCTTTTGTGGAAAAATCAAATATTCCAGGATAAAATTGGTGCTGAAATATGTGGTGCTTTCATCCTATTTATCTCAGTGTCCTCAGGTTAGATTTGTGGGTGTGGGAGGTGAGGGTGGTGGTGGTACATTAAATTCTTCTTGGCTTTAGAGGAAAATTCAGCGTCAACCTGGCCGTTACTGTTGCAGTTTTACACACCATTCCTGTTGTTTATGATGAAATTCTACAGACTAATCTCAATACAGAGACATGTGGATATGTGACAACATTCCTATGGAGGAGTCTAAGCAGGGTGAGGATACAGGAGGATCATCAGGCTGTAAACAAACACTTTAATTTGGGACAAAAAATTAAAGCAAATCTAATAATTCTTACCAAATCTGCTCAGCAAGTCCACCTACGTAAAGAGAAACCCGTATGATGACACCTCTATCATCAAGACAAGTTAATTACTTAGTTCATTCACTTATCATATCATGATACAAACACATGTTTTTGGTCACTTAGTGCATCTAAATTAAATGTTCTCAATTTTTTTTAGCGCTGTTTTTAGTCTCCACTAAATTCTGAATGAAATGGGCGCTAAGTTTGTTTCTGCGGTTTGGCGCTGACTAGGTTGGGTCTGTTGAACTGATTCACATGATAATTCTCTGTGGGTTCATGACATACAAGCAGTCATGTGATCCATGTTGAAAATAAAAATACTGATTAAAGGTGCTCTAAGGTTTGGCGAGGAAAACTGCATGGCTAGAAAGAAACCAGTGTTTATGCATATACCATTTAGACACTTCTCTGATGAGGACAGCCACAATCTGTTTGTTGTAAACATTTATTATATTTTACAGAGTATCTTCCTGAATCAACTTCTCCCTACCATTTTACCGTTTCTCTGAGCAGTCATGAGAGTATAGCCAACATTTCAAGTGCACTCACTTTCTGTTTCATAAGTGGCTTTTATATTGTGGCTAAAATTGAGTTTTGTTTTCAACCTGTGTGATGATCTAAATGCTTTTGTTGACCTGTTGTACACTACTATATGCCCATGTTACAACAAAACTAAATGAACTACTGAGAAAAAATATTATGTAATTATAAGGATAAGACAGGCAAAACTACATGAATAAAACCTAGGTTGTTAGGAAAGGTCCTTTAAATCTTTTTTTTTTAAATGTTCTATGTATAGATGCATGATGTTATGACCTTGTGACATTCATTAGATAATATTGTACTAAATAATACCACATTGAAAGGTTATGCCTTTGTGCTTTAGATACATTTTCCACTGGGCTGCACCTCTCTCAGACATTACTTTGAACAGTGTCTTGCATCAGATTCAAACTTTGAAACATCATTGATTGACTCATTCTGCTATTAAATAAATATTAAAATGAATCTGTATGCACTCAGACAGACTCATAAAGGAAATTACCCAGACACAAAAATACACAATAACTATAGCTCAATGATCTCCCCGATGGCACCATCAGTGGGGTGAATCTGTATGTGTTCCCTGCAGCTCTACATGAGCTCCCTCTCCTCGCCTGCATTGACTGGCCTGTAACATGCAACCAACACTGAAGCCTTTACATTCACTCCGTTGGACAGTTAGCCTTGGACAGACGGAAAATCTATACAAAGTACTGAGGATGAAAAGGAGAGAACGCCTGTAAATGCACTGGAGGCCATTTGCTTTGCTCACACCATCTCCAGTGAGGAATACACACACACACACACACACACACATACACACACACACAGATATACTCTAAGGAATGATGATTATTATTACCCCTCTCCTTGTGGAGGTTTGGGATGACCTTCTTTGTCTGTCCCCCAGTGTGCTGCTGCTGCTGGGTTGAACTAGCCAGAGGGCAACGCAGGGCCCAGTGAGGCCCTGTGATGGATGGACCACAGTTTTCTTTATGAAAACTACTGTGCATTTGGTTTGTTGCATGGCCGGTATGCACAAGCATATGTGTGTGAGAGAGATTAAGAAACAGATAAAAAGAGTGTGTGAGAATTGAAGGTGTTGGGGGGAGGGGGGCTCTAACCTTGACCTCCCTTCTGGGCAGGATAAGGCCTGAATGTGCGTAGGTTATGTGTGTGCAGGAGCATGGCTGACAGGGTTTTAAAGGCCAGAGGATAGTCTAACCTTGGCAGTGAATAGGTTGGACATCAGCCAGCTTCATCTTCACCTTAATCCCCAAGCCTCATATATCCTTCACCGGGCCCTGTAAAGAGGACGGCATATTTCATTTTATGACCTGATCATATTTCTGATAAATCTTCACCATTACACCCAAAAAGAGCTCACTGAATATCACCCCGATGAACGCTCAGAGCTGGTCAGTGAGCAGCACTGCCCCCGTGCATCTGTTGATGGCACTATTGAGCTTCCATACCCTGCACTGCTATCTCCAGTCATCAACAGCCTGATAAAAGCAGTAACAACCACCAAACCACCGTTCAGCCCCCTCATACTAGGTTCGTGCATCCCCTCCCGCCTCCACCCACCCTCCCCTGGAGCTCTGATGGATGTGCTTGCCTGCAAAACTACTTATGAAACACTTAACAATAATAATGTTGTTATTTCTCATTCACTATTCAGCTGAGCTTCCATTTAGTCGCTCCAGCTGAAGTAGAAGGTAAATGACAAAAACTCACACTTGTCACGAAATGTCATATAACTAATATAAATGGTGAAAACATGCAAAACAATGGCTGCATATATATTCTAATGGAAGCTGTGGGTGCCACTGGTGTAATGTAAACACTGGCACTGCTGAATGATTAGATATGGAGAGTAAAACTGAAGAATGGGTGAAAAGGAGAAGCATAAACACAGAAAAGAGCAGGCCACAGCTAAAGGGCAAAATATAGAATATGATGTGTAATTTGTCTTTTTTTTCCCCCTTTGCTCCATCCAAATGGACCATACATCTACTTTGTGTTTTTATTTTCTATCTAGGCTTTCTTTCCATTAATCAGGATGTATAATTTTAAAAATTAATAATTTTGAGGGTTATCATTAAGAAAAAGTTGGCTTTACCTCACCAGTAATCAGTGTACATGTTCCCACCATAGCCAGCTGGGTGTTTTGATGCCAACTACACCAAATGAGCTTATCTTATTATTCAAAATTATGCTGTATTAGTGAATATCAGAAGAATGTTTTGTGTAGTGCAATTATATAGATCCACCCTGGATGTCAGCATATATGCATTATTAATATCTCCATATTACAGTGTTTTGTTGGGGTAACTAGCAAAGTTCTGCTTCAGAGAAGAATCAAATCTGACAAATATCTTGTTTGTCACTGAGGCAAGCTCTCAACAATGACTAATAAAAGATGGAGGCAGAGCAAGAGAGGCAGGCTTTCTTTCCAAACAGGCAATTTTCCTCTTGCCTTAACCCTTACCCTGACCCTACCTCTAACCTCCACCCTGTCCAATACCACGGACAAAGAGCACATATTTCATGTGTTCAATCATTGTCGCTGACGTTATGGCCATTGGCTGTGCTGTCAGGCGTGACTATATACTGGCTAACCCTCGGGTCCCTGCAAACACAGCAACAGCAGCTCCTCAGCCTCCCACAGTGATGGCTGCCTGGGAAATAGAAGTACAGCCGCCCTGTGATCATTCCAGGAGCCATCCTGCCTAACAGCTCTGGACTTTATGGCTCTGCTGCTTCTGATGATTCACACTCTGTCGTATAGTGCAAGCACAGCTACACGGACAGACAGATTCCTTGGTGCGCGCGCACAGACACACACACACACACACACACACACACACACACACATACATACAGCTGTACACAGCACACATGCACACTCACCCACACTAGCAGGTCTCATACACAGGTACACTGGGAAACAAGGCACATTCCTGCACAAGACACAAGAACACACGTGAGGAAAAAAATAACGGTACAAGGCACTTACTGCAGGTACATTGAAACAAAACACACTTCTGCACAAACACACACACAAACATTTGCACTTCTATCCTTTGAGGGCATTGGGTTCTCTAACCCCAACCTTAAAGGACTATATGTAATTTTCTCTGCTCCCAAACATGTTTTCTCATCAGGACCGGGAGGTGGTGATGGTCACATGCCAAGAGCTTCAGTTATCATTGCCACAGACAACAGGCTAAAATAAGCCCTCTGAGCAGGGCTACTTGTTCAGGGCAGACTGGACGCTACAGTGACTCGCTATCGGAAAATGATAAGGCAGGCCAGCAGGACTGGGGCTCACAGGTTAGCATGCTAACCTCGGTAGAAGAAAAGAAGTGATTGAAATAGAAGCAAGATTTAATATTGGCATTGGTTTCCGCTAGATACAGCTCTTGGCAAGTAAAGGAATGAAGTTTGTTGCTGAACTTGCAATGTTTGTTATAGACCGGAAAGCTGTTAATGCTAATGTTGGCTATGTAGCAATAATAAAACTTCCAAATACCTCCTCTAAAGGATAATTACAAAATATTGCAAATTATTTTTGTACCGCATCATTCCTATTAGTATTACTCAACATGGAAGTTTTGAGATCCGGGAAAATGAAGAAAAACTGAAAAAATTAATTTCAGATGACAGCCAAACTCATATGGAAGAGAAAAAACTAAGACAAACAAATTGTACACATCCATCACAGTTTACAGCCCAACAAACTGCATGTCTGAGCAGTTGATTGTGTGTTTGTCTGACTTTGTTGCTGCAATATTGCTATGTTCCCAGAGCTATAATTTTGGTGAGTGTAATGTTATCAGAACCGATAGAAATGATGTATGTGGCTATGCAAATGACATCTAAGTATCAATAAACTGAAATTATCTTTAACTAAATGAGGTTTGCCATATATTTAGATGTGTGTTTTTTTGAGGCAGCACAATTGTATAGAATGTCAACATGACTGGCCCGGATTCACCCAGGGTGGACGTGTCCAAGGCTTTATGAATCAACTTCATAAATGCAGGGAAAAGGGAGAGAGAAATAACATAAATAACAAGAGACTCAGGTGAGTTCTGTTAAATCAGATACTGAGGTTAGAACACACACAGACATGGTCAGTGCATACATTACTAGCTAGCTTATAGCTAATTTAAAGTCGCTACATATGTTGCTGTTCGGTGTGAATAACACAGGGTGAAAATTTGCTTTCTGTCTAAGTACAACTTAAAAATAATAACTCAAACAGCCCTTTGCCAATGTGAGAACCATTTAAAATATCCTCCCTTTCCAAAAAATGCCCTCACTCTTAGTGGCCGGTCAAGAGTGGAGTCCACTGGAAACAGGTGGTGCAGGAAGCTTGGCGACAAAATGACTCTGCGTTCCCTCAAAATGCAGCACTGTGAAGCCAACTGTTCAACAAGACAAATTTGCACATCAAAGTTCACCAAAACTTGTACTATGAACTGAGCAAAATCAGTTAACCTTTACAAGGAAATACATAAGTCCATTCTAGTGAAATGAATTGATCGCAGACTAACGATTTGATGCTGTAAATGTTGGTGTGACCAAAAAGTTGGTCCTCACAAAGATAGAAGTACAACAGCCCACACACCCGCTTCTGCATCACTTCATCAAAAAAAGAAACACACTCATACACCTGTACACCTCACCCACATGCAGTCAGGTACATTGATACGCAGTGCACCCACCTGCCATGACACACTCCTCTTTCACAGACACACACACACACCTGTATTCTATGCACACTGTCAGATTCACTGACAGACACAAGCTATGTACACACCTGCAAACACACACCAATATGTAAATGCACACACACACACACACACACACACACACATGAACACAGGCCTCTCTCACAGTCAGAGCTGGATAATTCCTCCGTCCCTTCGTCTGCACAGATAACAATGTCCCACCACCAGTCCAACACCGTATTTTAGTTGCCTAGGTAACCTCACGGTGATTTTAAGACCCCATTAAAATCAGTCAGGATGGAATAAAGAAAATAGATCTAACAAAATCCCTCTTAACCTTTACCAATCCTCTCCTTCTTCCTCCCTCTCTCGTCCCCTCACGCGCTGTCTCCCCAGACTGCTATTCAAATCCACCTGTACCTCTTCACCTTCATCAACCTGCACATTTTTCTCTCTATTTGCTCTGTTCCGACAGACCATTATAACTTCTCCACTCATTTCTTTGCCTCCCTAATCCCTCTGCTTTGCCCCTTTTTCTCCCTCTCTGGTCCTGTTACTCCCTTCGCTCACACACTCTCTAATACAGTCCTCTCCAACCTTGCGGCTATCTCCCTGCTCCCGTTTCATCCCCTTCCTTTCCCTTCATCTCTATCCCTCTATATACTCAGAGATGGAGTGGATGGACCTTCCCCGTCTGTCAACCCCAGCTATGACATTTTATCCCTCTCATCCTCTTTTCCATCCCTCTGTATCACCATCCCTCTCTCTCTGTGCAACCCCCCCTTAGCCATATCTCTTTGAATGTGGATGTGAGCCACTGCATAAATAGCACGCTGTATATTTTCACTGAGGCACCCCTGATTGAAGTCCAGCCATGACCAGTGCATCGCTTATCCCTCGCATCCCTTATCTCATCCTCGCGGCTGTAAATGAACAGTATCCTTCACTTCTGTGTCTCACTGTGGATGTGAATGAATGATGCATTGTGATCTGCAACATCAAAGTTGTGTTGTTTTATTCATACATCTACATTATCTGGCTGCCCTTGGCTTATGTCAGAAGAGAGTGCAGTTCAGTGTCTGGGAACGGGCCGACACTGTCCTGCCCCGGCCACTGTCACACTGATGTATGGCTGCAAATTACAGCGATAAAAGCCTGACGCTGCTACTGTTACCAGCCACTTCAATGCACTTAATGCAGAGTGGGAGGGAGGAAGAGAAAGAGGAAGAGGGAGAGCATGGTGCATTGCACATTCACTTGTGTTTTTTTTTTTTTACTTTTATTTTGAGTTACAAACTGTTCAGTTGTCGCCGTCCCTTTGGGAGGCCACTACAAGGTAAATTCGATGTACCTACAACTGTCAAAGTGTGGGTACAGTTTGTATGTGCGTCTGGTGACATAATAGGAAGGCTGCTTGAGTGAACTTTCTCTATCCTCCATGTGTTACTACCGACAATGTCAGTGAACAGCGCTTTGTCAGATGTTACCGCTTTGAGCGATGTGTAATTCTCAGCGCAATGACAGCGAAGACTGAGATGACTTTGAAGAGATGGAGGCAGAAGACGGAGGGGGAAGACAGAGTTATGAAGTTATAAGGAGGGAGGGGAGAGATGACAGGTAGAGAGGAGGACAGGGGAAAATGGAGGACAGAAAGTGAGGAGAGGCAGGCGGTGGGGGTGGGGGGTTAGCAGAAGAACGAAAAGGATGTGAGGAGGTGGTGAGAACGAAAGCCTGAGAGTTTATCGATGCATTTGAAGAAGAAGGGGGACATGATATCAAACAGGTGACCAGTCCTCAATGAGGTGATTTCACCTTGGAGAGGCCTCCGCTTGATAGAGCCCAACACAAACGGCATTTCCGGAGCTATTATGGTTAAAATTGCCACTTTGTGATGAGAAAACCTTTGTAATAACTGCAGAGGACTCAAGATTTGGAAGATGCTACTGGGCAGATCATTGCAGCAAGTCCCCAAACTTGAATGATGTGACATGACTGTTATGAACTGAACGAAAACTACTTGTTTAAGGTTAGGGAAAGATTGTGGTCAATAGTTGAAATGAGAAATAGAAAGTTAGGATGTGAATAGTCACCTCCGGTGTAGCTCAACCAATACTGGATATTGGAAGTTTAACAAATCTGGTAATGACATATCGGCTAATAGCAAGATATTTGAACGTAAATACTTAAGACAAACAAACAGTCTTGATATCGATCACTTAGATTTTTGTATCTCATTGACCTCAAACCTAGTTTGGCATTTCTTTTCTTAAACACACCAATACAGATGTATTTGCAATATTCTAACATAGGCTGATTTACCAGTGTAGCACTTCATGTGTCTAAGCTTGCAACCAGACCTCCTTCCTAACAACAACATGCTACTTTCACCTTTGCACATGAGAATAATTTGCACAGCTACAATCCTCACCTGTCAGAAAAATGTAAATAGAAAAATAAAAGAAATTGAAGATATATATGTTTCCAAGACTTCCATAATTAGATTTTTATTATTCTCACATCTCCCTGCAATAGTATGCATTGATATTAAGCCAGGAGGCAACTGACATCTTAATATAAACACAGGAAGTAAGGGAACCTGCCTCTGTCTGAAGTTAAGAAATCTGCCTACGAGGACCTCCGCAGCTCACTTATTAAGACGTATCTCATTTCTTCAATTCAGACACAAATAGAAAGCTAAAAACAAAAACAAGAGCCAGGTGTAATGAATTCCTGTTGTCACAGTGAGGTACCGACTGCAATAACAAGAAATTACAGACTGTAATTTTGCATTTCAGTTTACATATTACCGTGTTAATTTGTGTGGATGGCGTGGTAGACTGATGTTTAAAACTTTAAGACAGAGCCAGGCTAACTTCCAGTCTGATCTTCCAGTCTTTGTACTAAAGCAAGCTAATCGCACCCCAACTACATCTCCATACATCTTTGTACTATCATACTGACATGAGACTGATAGTGAACTTGTTACCTCTTGGAAAGAATGATCAAATATATATATATCTCCAAACATGTTTAACTATTCTAGGTCAATCCAAACCACATACCTGTTTTGTCTTCTTTTCCCCTCTCTGGACATCACCTGAAAACATGCCGACATTATCCCTGAAAAAACTGCCTGTAATTGTTCTGAAATGATACTTGAGTGTCTGAAGAGCATGTGTGTCTGTGTCTGTGAACGTGTGTGTGTGTTGTAGTTTGTAAACCTGCATGATTTTACATCCACACAGTGTGTGTGTGCATTTATCTGTGGATGCTGGCTTGAATGCCTGTGGGCGCAGCTGTGCTTGCATGCTTGGATGTATACGCATGAGGATATTTGAGACTGTGCGTGTGTGTGTACTTTCCACAGCCTGGACCATTCATTCACTCATTTTTCCTGGCAGTCCGTGGGGATCTCATTTGAGTTTTTAAAATGTTTCGTTTCACTGAAATTACAGTCAGATCCCCAAGACAACAGCCTGAGAGCAAATACTCCTAGAACTAGAGCCGTCACTGTTTAGTCAAAATTCGAACATTCGTTTGAACATTGGGGGAAAAATTTGAACAGTAACAGCCAGTTGGAAATCAAATTTGACAGAGCACACAGTTGAAGAAAGTGCATGTCATGTTTTGTAAAAAGTGAAAGCCCTAGACCAAACCAAGGTCATTTTCCATAAACGCAACTGTGAAACAAACATCAGGTCAACGTTCCTGCTGAACAACAGTTATGTCCACATATTTACTGCACCAGCCACCTAATGACTTCCTCCCTGGTGAAGTTGATACTGAACCTAATGGTATAGTAGTTAATTGGTGTACTGTACGTAGCGGCGTTTCATCTGTGGAATATTTAAGTGTTGAATGCATGTGTATGTGTGGCTTCGCTCTACAGCAGCACTGGAGTCACTGCCTTTTTAATGGTCCTTTTTTTTTTTTTAACTCGTTGGATCTGCGATGGCTCTGTGTGGCAGACAGGTGCAGAATACCAATGAGGAGAGCAGTTTCCATAGGAATGGAGTTATCAGTCCACCACACTGCCAGCTCACAAATCAACCTCTGTCTCTATGCAATTTCACTTTAATGAGCTCAAGTGGAATGAAAGTTAAGAAACAATATTGCCAAAGCAATTAGGTACAAATGGTTACCGTATCATTTAGATAATAATGAGACACGGTAACAAGTGCAAGTGTGTGTTTTCACGTGTGCAAAGAGTATTTTCCAGGGGCATCTTAAAGTGAAAATGTGAAATATCAACACATTGTTGCACTTTTTAGATATTAGGGTTTTGCTTCAGTTTGAAGTTGAATAATGTGATTAAATAAACAATGGATAAAAAAAAAAAAAAGACCAGGCAAGTAAATTTATATAGTGTTTTACATAAGGCAGAGAAATGCATATTAATAAAAAAAATAAATACAATTCAGAATCATAACGAAGAAGAATCAATCACAACTAAATAAAATTCAATGAAATAAAAACTGATAAAAACGATAATACAAAAGAAACCATTTCAGTGACGTAAAATGTTAACCCAAATTTAATCAGTGAAATAAAAGTGCAGTAGAGAAAATTCATCAGTTTAATGCACAGGAAAACAAGGCAGCTTTTAATCTAGAATTGACTTTGGTAGATAAGACCATAACTGGTAACACCGTTTATGAAAGGGTTCTAACAACATAAAGTTGGAGGCTGTAAAAACTGTGGTGTTGTATTATGGTATCGTTCTGCATTTTTGCAAAAAGGTTTTTGTGTGTTTTAACTGAACTAATGGAGTTCATGAGATACAGTTGAAAGCTCTGGTACAAGCTACTAAGTGAATCTCAATTAAGAATTTTGTCAAAGTGTTATACTTCCAAGAAGAAGAGAAAAACATAAACCTATGTTTATTTTTTACTCCCTTGAATATTCAAATCAAGGGTCTAATGTTAGAGGATGATTTACTGTGTGTTGTACAGACTTTAATGTCCTCTAATACAAATATATGATTTTGTGCCACATAAATAAACTTAACTTGACAAAGGTGATACAAGACCTGAGCTGATGATGACAAGAAGAATTACAACTTTCATGGGATTTCCTCTCTCTCCCTCTTGTCCTGTTGAACATCAGCTGCGCACACACTAAGACCAACAGCACTGATACACACAGCCGAACAAAAACACACTTAAATAGCTATATGCCACACACATGGGGAGTACAGCCACTCTCAAAGCACATTATAGTGTTGTTGGTCAGGTGCGAGACAGCTCATGTAGAGAGATGCTGTGCCATCTGGGAGCAAACCAAACCCCCAACATGGAGACTTTATTAAAGACTCGACAGGTGACGGAGGTCCAGGAGAGACGGGCTCCATCGACTCAGACACACATAATACACACACACACACACACACACACACACACAAAGACATACAATTCTCCATCTCTGTATTCCTCCTTCCCTTCACACTCATTGATTGCTTTCATCCCGTAATAACCTCTTGGTCCCACTACTTCCATCCTCTGGCTGCCATTGTCGCTCTCCTCACTCTCCTATTCTCCCTTGAATTTCCTTTTCCATCTTCTATCGTTCGCATCTCCCCCAGCCACCTCTGACTATTCTTCATTCCTTTGCTGTAGTTTTGCTTTTCCACCACCTCCCCCTCCTCTTCTATCTCTCCTTCCTCCTCCTTATCATTCTCATCCCCTCAGCTCTACCTTTAAACCCACACCCCCTCCCTTTCTTTCCTGGCCTTTTCTACTATGCTCCCTTGGCTTCCATCTCTCTCTCTCTGTTCTCGGTGTTGCTGTAAAGGTCAGGTTAGCTCCATGAATAAGCTGTAGATTTATGATGCTGCCATCTTCCAGGAATCACTGTGACCAGGGCCAAACAAAAACAACACCGCAATAGACCGCAATAGATCGCTGGAGCCCCATTCAGCAAACGCAGGGGTTATTAATGAGGCTATGGGCCGGTGCACTAGAGGTTGAGGGAGTGGTTAATGCCACGGGTAGGTACACTCACCTATGCGCACACACACACACACACACACACACACACACGCACATGGACCTTTAGGAATAAATACGTTTCCCAAACAGGGTTACATAATAGGGGGTACATGGAAAACTCAACTCAAAATAGAAATTGATCTGGTTAATAGTGACACAATAACCACATTTATGGAAAATACCCCTGTTGGAAATAAACCAGAATTATCCTCTAATGTTAAAAACAGTTGTAAAGAGTAAGTGAGTAAGTGGCTGAAACAGTAATGAATAGCTGCAGCGTCCAGCTTTGGCTGCTCTTTCATGATAGTGTTAAAAATTAAAACATTCATTTTAAATCCATTTATATCACATATTCAAGTACATTTGGAATATGATGGGTGGCGTTGATGAAGGGGCACTTCAGCTCACCTGATAGGACTTTGGGGGGGTGCATCAGACAATAGCATACAGTGGTGTGTGTGTGTGTGTGTGTGTATATAGTGGGTTTAACGCCTGCACACTCTGCTTTCGATGCCCGCAAACACTCAGCATACACTGTTTTCTTTATTTATAGAATCACAAACAACCTGATAAACAGCGATAATGGATATCAAGGGAAAAAAGGACAAGCATCAGCAAGAACTTACTGAATCACAACATTAAAGGCAAATGCAAACCAAAAACAGAATTTACATAAGTGAGCTTTATCATCCTGTGCAGTTCAATCAGTGTCTGCAAATACGAACAAGCCAGACACTGTGACAGGCTGATTTCCTGGGGATATGGTCAAATGTTCTGCTTACTATATGCACAAAGGGACAAAGCTTTTTTTGTGTGCATAAAAGCTTTTTTCATAATAACATAACAGATTAAAGCCTTTGCATTGTTTGCAAGCTTTGGAAGGGAATTGAATTGTTCCTTTTGAACTATCCCATTTTAAGAGAAAAATATATGCAATTTTCTTGGACATTTTCTTCCAGGATTTCACTTAAATACAAAAAGTACACACTTTTATGGAGTTATACTGTATGTTGTTGAGGTGTATTTTTCAACTAGCGCATCCTCTGTTCACGTACAGTACATAAAAATGGGAGTGATTTTTTAAAAATAATTTTTCCTGAAGAATTCTTAGAAGCTCTTTTCCCAGCTCCTTGTGTAGTTAGGGGACGCTCAGACACCCAGGCACTCAGACAGATAAAATTACCAGTCTACACCCCCAGCCAGCCTCATTACTCCCTTCTTTCTCACAATTTCCTCGCCCTGCTCCTGCACCCTCCGCCGCCCCCGCGCCTCCCTCGGTGGATATTTTCACTCCCGCAAGTGTTGGGTCACAGTGGGGTCAACCTCCAGTCAACAGTCTGGATTAAAATTTCACGAGAGACCTGATGCATATTTCATTGTTCTATGCCCTCTATCTATCACGCTATATCCTTCTGACTGCCAGTCTTGACTCACCTCTCCTCTCCAGTGGTGATTTGCACTCCATATTTGTCCATCACCACAGTCCAGGCGTCATGGCGGTTAACTGTACTCATAACCCAGCGGTGAGTGACATGCAGATAGCCGTTAAGACACCCTTACTGTCACAGTGACAAATAAAAAGTAGTCTACAAGATTGCCTATTTTCATTTTTCAAAAAATAAAATGATGGCACTCACATCGAAGAGACTCCAACAGAATGCCTCTCATCTTCGGTGCATAATAGACATAAGAACTGAAAAGGTTACCTGAGCACAAAATAAAAAGCAAACAGCTTTAAGAAAAAGAAATATGCGGCTGAGGTAAAACTATTTTTCCATGCAGCTTTACTGCAGGTGCACAAAAAACTGAAATTGCAATCAATACCAAATGTTTCAGCCCTTTAGTTTTTCATCAGCCTTTACAGAGTCATGATTGCCGGTAAATATACTGCAAATACTACAAGCAGAGACATATAGTTGTTCAATATTTATATAAAAAGGAACACACAGTGAAATGACTGCTGTCAGTGTCACATAACAGTACAACTTTCAGATTCAGGATTGTAACGTTGGCATCATGTTGGGAATCAAACTAGCAGTAGTTAGATGAGGTGGTTATGACAAAATACGTAAACCATACTACATTAATTCAAAGCAGGTTTGGAGTATGTGATATTTTTACACTGGGAAGGGGACATTTACCCAAAAGTGTCAGTATGAGCACAAAAAAATGTGTTTTTCTCCACAAAGCCAGACACAAAGGAAATGGAGGAGCTGGTTACAGCTACGAAAATTAAACTATAATGAGGAAATTCATATTGATATAGCACATTTCATTCCAAGTAAATTCAGGCGCTTTACATTGAAATGCATACAGCCAAATGTAACATGTATACATGAGATGGACATAGTAGAAACAGTGCAAGGAAATTAAACGACAACGAAAGAATAAAAGATCCAAAGACAGTGAAGAACCACACATCCACCATACAGACATAAACCGCAGACATACAGTAAGTGATTGTGAGCCTGAGAAAACAGAAAAGTTTTCAGTTTGCTCTTCAGCTTTGTTTGTGCGGCTGCTGCGTTTGGAATGAGCTGGAGTCGTACTCTTTTGATGTGTAAAATGAACTTATTTCAAAACAAATTGCGGATGATGATGGAACGACTCCAGAAAATTCGAGGAAAACAAAAGTTTTGAATCTTTGGAAAAACAGTTTCACTTTCTTTTTAATTGGCAGCAGCTTTTTGGGAAGAGTTCGGAGTCTGAATAATGCACACATATGGCATCAATTCATGTTAATAGGAAACAGTAAAGCACATTCAATTCCTCTATACTAACCACTAGAACAGTATACTATGACAATAAGCATAGTATACAAACTGTTGTTATGTTGTATGGAATTAGGACAGACTGGATGAGGTGATACTAGACAAAGTGTAGCTGCACCTGAGATGCCTCAGTGGCATTTTACTGTTACTTATTACTCAGTACCATTATTTTCTCATGACGTCAAACAAGATGTAGTTATTGTAAGTGTTTGGCAAAGTAGGCCTGTTTCAAGAGAGGCTAAAATGTGCAGCTGCTTTGTGTGGTACTATACAGTATTTGGTCTAGTTTTGTCAGGGAGCTGCTGGGTTAGAGCTTCTCTGTGTAGATGGTCTTTAGAGAGTCTGACATGTATCAGAGGTACATTTAAAAAAAAAAAAAAGATTTGTTAAAGTAAGCAAATCCAACTGACATTTGCAAATACATGAATAACCAAATATACAACCCAGTCTTGAGAGACATGCTAAATGAGAGGCTGCAGTTAGCTAATGAACATAGTAGGACAGAGGCTGGTCCATGTGTGACATCATGACTCTGAGTGAACCCTGCAGCTTGCAGACAGGACTTCTGGATGGCAAGATGACGTTAGCTTTCCTTTAGAAAAGTAAACTATTGGAGCTGATGTTTTTCAATCGCCTCCTATAGTAAAGAGCGAGGTGTTCTGCCTGCAGCCCATGCTGTCAGCGACCATATGCAGCACATATAGGATTGCCTGGCTTCCTCAGGAGATCAACTTGCATAAGGAATTTTCTCAGCAGCAATTCCAGACTAATGTTTAAAGCTTTTCTGCACTGGATTCTATTGAATAATAGAAAGAAAACACCTCAAAAAGGTCCTCTCAGGGCGCTGTGCTAAACTGAAACCAAAATTGTGCGCCCTACCCAAAACATTGGTAATCCAAACGCTGGAGTTGAAGTTCAAAAGTTTGGCCTGAAGTGATGTTTATTTCATAACCTCACAGCACAACATCAGTATTTCTATTATTAACTTCACTTTGACTCGATACCGGGGGAAGAAAAGTCAATGCATCTGTGTACCTAAGATTATTATTTTCTTTTTGTTTATATACTATTTCTTGTAGGAGTATGACATGTTAGGAGTGGTATTCTTGTTCCTGCAGAGCACGTGCTGAAGTGGAGTCAGGCACAGAGACTGGTGAAGTGGGATGGGGCTGTGCAGGAGATGACCAGGGTAGGCGTTACAGCTGAGAGCATGAGCTTATTTGAGCAGTTTTGCCTCTTCCCTGTAAGAGCCGGGGGTATTTGAGGAGTAATTGGGATGACGTTTTCATGTCTCAGAGTCTACACTTAGCAGAGTGATAATAACTTGGGCAAATTACCTGTTTTTCATGTTTGGTTTATTACCTGTGTGGCTCCACAGATCAGGTGTAAATGAAACAATGCCGCAGTACTTTAAAGACACCTATCCCTTTTGGTGTGGGTTGATTGGTGTGAACCCATCTGGAGAGATTACATTTGTGACCAGGGCTCAATTTCTGACAAGGAAGTAACTAAACAGGCTGGTATCTTGTCACCGCTTGAAGAGGATGATGAGGTAATGGCCGATAAGGGGTTCCTCATTAGTGACCTGCTGTCAGCCATCGATGTGTCACCATTATGCTACAATTTCTCAGGGAGAGGAGGCAGTTCGCCAGGGGGGAAGTTACCACCACTTGAAACATCGCCGGATTTAGAATTCATGTAGAGAGAGCAATAAAGAGAATCGAGCAACACCATATATTTGATGGTGTTCTTCCTCTGTCCGTCTTGGGGATTTTAATTTTCAAGGGCCACTGTTGTCATGTATAATCAAATGACAGGCTTTTGAAATGTGATTGAAATGTAAAAGCTGTTAGCAGTTAGTCATGAAATTATTGGTGTATTAATGATAGCCAAAGAAACATGTTAGTTAGGGTAAGCCGGATCTGTAATGTTTGTGTTTTATAAACAATGGAATGAAATTGTACTTTGAAACGACAGAGCAACAAGTACTTTTGTTTCCATTATACCATCCTAAGAAGGCAGCCTGTCCACTGATGTGTCATGCAATCTCAAAGTGCGGTATATGGTTGAATAGCAAATTAGAAGTGTATTAACACACTTAAGCCTATGGACCAGAATTTTAAAATCTTTTTGCACAAACTGTGCTGATGATTAACTGCTGTTTCTCCACATAATTATGCATCTCAATAGGAACCTAGAAGACATTAACACAGTAGATCATTTAAAAGATGAAGTTTTACTTAAAAATCCACAGTCTGCTGTCGCCATACAGTGCTGAACTTTTGAAGTTATGCAGTCTTCATGACCTGACAAAATTTAGTAATAGCCAGTGGGTGATGAGACTCAACTTACTCTACTTGAGGAGTGATAAAACATATAGATGAAAAAAAAAACATTGATGACTGAACTTTAAGGTTTGTAACTTTGGCTCCTGGCACTGATGCCTTTAAGATTTAAATTGGGATGCAATGATATCACTTGACAGTGCTAGTTACTTGAAGTTTGCCCTTACAGCCATTACTATGGCTTCAGTCACCGACTGAGTGTAGAGGAAATACTCAAAAAAGAATTTCACTCAGTACAGTTTTCATGGCCTCCTATAAGGTAGTGACAAAGTGGACTCTCCAGAAGGAAATCATCCATGCACATGATCAACAAATCACACCATTCTGCTACCGGTCAACCCCTTTTGCCCCAGGATGATATTCATGGCCATGCTTGAGGGAATGGGAGCCATCCCCCCTTTTAATTAGGGATCAGCTCCTGTAGCTGTCATTGTTGGGGCCTTTCATTTCCAGAAGGCCATGACAGGGGTCAGCATTCAGGTCTGTGACCCACCTGTCAGGTGTGCATCCTAGATGGGGGGGCATTTGTATTCAGCACAAACCCACAGGGTAAAACCTGATGACCTGTGACTTCTGAATACGACATTGCTGCTGCCGCTTCTAGCGCTCGACTCCTCTTTTCATTTCTTTTGCCTGGAAGGACTTCTGTTTGCGTAGTGCAGAGGCAGGACACTCAAGGTCTGAGCGCCTGGAGCTTTGTGCAGTTATGTTTTCAGACCATACCTCAGACCACACTTTACTAGTGCTCTTGTGTCTTGTTTCCTCCTCAAGTCACAGAGCATCATCATGGGAAAGCTTGCTTTCTTCAGATTTTCCAGAAGAGAATTTGCAAAGGAGTCAGTCGAATACTATAGTTTGATATTATTTGGTTATCATGTGTCTGGGCGGATTTGATTTTATTCATCGTCAGGAGAGTAGCTGGTTTGGGGTTTATTCACAGGAGAGCGGTGTGCCAAGTCTGAGATAATGATGTTTTACTTTTGTTTTGGAGACTGAGTTACATCCTAATTCCTAAAAAGCATGACGTAAATTGTTAACAGTGACCTAACCTCAATTTTAGCATTCAGATCATGCATATTGCACATATCGCTAAAGATATGAGTGTGTTTTGTCATGAGAAAACAAACAGCAGGGTTTCCCACAGGGAAGTAGTTAGTGGAGCTGTCAAGCACCTCTGAAGGAGGGTGATCTATTTCAAAAGTTTTCTTACCAACAATTACCATGATGGAATACATATCAGAGGTATGTTACAATATTGACTTGTTAGCTTCATTTCAGCAAGAGCAGTTTTGACCCAGCATCAGACATTGCAGTCTGAGGATTTATTGAATCTTTTTTTTTTTATTTTTTCATCCAACCTTCTAGGAAATGTCAGATTCAGTGGAGGAGGATTGCTGCTATAATGCTCTGAGGGAAACCCTATCTATGAACAGTTGAACAAGACCTGAATTAAAAAAAGAAAGTAATAGCCAGTAAGTGTTGAGACATTCTACACCCTGAAGAGAAAAAGTGAAATACATTGACAAGTGAACTTTGCACTGAAGACCTTCCGAACAAAACAAGAACCTCTTCTTACTGCTAACTTAACTCATTGCCTGTACCCTGTGGAGAGGCTCATTTTTACGCAAACTGCGGTCTGCCTTTGCCCTCGCATTGGTGGTGTTGCTATCTTTATGAAATCAAAGCAAAACTATTTGCAGTATGTCACTTGCTTCCTGGCTCTGTCATTTAATATCCCGACCTAGAGCTCATTCACTGAACAACAAATAAAACAATGTCACATTAGTTGCTTTTTAATGTTTGCACAGGCCAGTGGATTGATTTGTCATCTGACAACTTTAGTAGCAGTGACACAGATGTTAATGTCAATTTTACAGTTTGTGCTTGCTAGCCTAAAGTTTTTCGAGTGCAGGATGGGTAGGCGCCAGGTCTTACCGTCAGTAAGACTTCAGTCTTGCTGTTGCTGTTTCCTTTTATTTTGAATCCTTATTGGGTACCCTGGGAAATTAATCTGCCCCTTTATCAATTTGGTCAAAGGGAAGTGATGGTAAACAAGTTTTTGGCCCATCTCTCCATTATTGCACAGGCTTTACTAGACAATGTTCAAGGTTTCCCACCCACAGCATGATTAGGAAAATGGCATAAGGATGTTATGTTTTTCTAAAACTGGAAAACATCAGGTATGACGTGACAGTGTTTGTTTAAGGGAAACTTTGAGAGAACTGAACTAAGTAACAAGGAATGTAATTAACTGCATGCTGATGAGTAATTGATAAATTACTGTAATGTAATTACTCATGTAAATGAGTAACCTAACCAGCAAAGGTTGGTATTAAAAATGAATAATTCCTATCTAATTAATAAATCATCTTTGGCCCCAAGGATGCTTTGCAGGTGCTGCTGACTTACATTGCTTACATTTTTTTTTTAAATTTCACTTCAAGGACTGACTGTCACTGTAGAAATAAAACGCACCATTGCTAGCAGTTAGTCTGTTGTCAATTTCAAAAACTGAATTGAAGAAGGGAAAGAGGAGGGAGCTGGGAGAAAAAAAAAAAGTAGAGTTGAACATTTTTTTCTCATCAGGGAAAAAAGCCAGTATAATAGCAAGAGTCTGACTTAACTTCTACCCATAGGTTCCCATGGTGAAGAGAGACTAACGTCATGCTGGTAAAGTACAAGATATTACTTTGTTTTCCCCATTCCTGAAGGGAGCGTGTATCTTTAGTTTTCATTTCCAAAGGATTTGATTTCCCATGGATTTAATTGCGATCCCCTAAATGCTGGTAACCCTCTCGTCTAAGTCTTGGTCTCTGTGGGGGAATTCCCCCTCAGTGGTCTTGTCTGTCTGCGCCACAGTGATCGTCTTGTCTACCTGAGCTGCACTGCTGTCTGCTGCTTTCTAGCCTCTGTGCCGCTGAACTCTGGCTGACCTGACAGTAGACTGGTTTAACCCAGCGGTAACCCCACATCCACTTGTCTCATCACCCCCAACAGCTCAGGAGTAACCCAACCACACACACACACACACACGCACACACACACTCACTCACTCACTTACACCCACACAAAGCACGTACACACACACAGCTCATTCATTCGAGCCCCACGGTTGACTGGCGGAGTGAATTGCCTTGAACTAAATAAAGTTCTCATCCATTTTTAATCGGTGTGCGGAAGAAGTCGAAAAAAAAAAGGGAAGGCAGGAAATACGCAAGCTTCGAAATACAGTACGCACACAAACAAACATGAAAGAGATTCTATGCAAGAGACCGCCTGAAAGCAGAGTGACACTACTGTAGATGGCTTTAGTCAATAAACACACACTCTGCTGCAGGGGGGCTCATGGCAAACGGAGCATATGGCCCTTTAGAAATTGTGCTGCCTATGAATGAAAATCAGTCTGCAGATGTTTGCTTGTTTGTGTCCAAATCTTCCCATGGACTGCATTTACCAGACACGTAGTAGGGTTTCTTTCCTGATGAGTGGTTATTACGGCGTTGTCAGGACGAAATGAAACTCGTGAGTTCACAGATTCGATTCTTCTCCTCCTCCTCCACAAACACTTCCAAGTACGTGTCAAAACACACCCAAACACTTTCAAACATCCGCCAGTCACAGCTTTGCGGGGTTATCCATCGGCCACGCCATCGCAAGCTGACCATTTTCTGTGTCACATGCACACACAGAAAGGCTGACATCTGGAAACACAATCGCTCAATCCATCCCTTCACCTGGAAAGCATGTTCCATTCAACAGTCAGCCCCTATTTTCTCCTGCGGGGAAACTTTTCGAGATGTACCTAATGTCATCTTCTGTGTGAATCATTTTGTCTCTCCCGCTTCTCCCCTCTCTACTCGCTGCTACACTAACATGTCATCAAAAACAGAGAGAGAAAAAAAAACATTATCTGTCTCTAAGAAGGAAGTTGTCAAGGCACTAGATTTCAACTTGTCATTGCTTAAAAAAAACAAACAAAAAAAAACACAAAAAAAAAAACTGGGAACTGAAGCTTTTTGCTCTTGATAAAAAAAGAAAAAAACGACAGCTTAAAATAAAATGGGAAAAATCATAAGCATAAACAGAATGCACTACAAACAACACAAAAGACAAAAGTGGAATGGCATGCATTAAATAAACATTACTGTAAGATGGCACAAACATTAATGTTGCACATAGTAGAAAATCTGAATGAGTCATCCATTAGTTGAGCGGCAAATTTGTTTCCTGTTTGTCAAATAAGAGGCATGACAGGAGAGAAGTGGACAAATGACTGCTGCACTGTAATGGGACTCAAATAATAAGTTGTACAGCACTGTAGTATAGTAATGGTGTCTGATTGTGTGTCTGAGCTGGTAATGTCTGCAAATTCGTGAGTGTGTGTGTGTGTGTGTGTGTAATTGTCAAGTGTGAAAATGTAAGCTGTGTTTGCCAGGCTTGTGTTTATGTGCCGGTATACAGTGGCTACGCATGTGTGTGCATGCTGTGTGATTGCGTGTTGTTGAAAGTGGCACTAAGAGCATTACATGGCTGAGCGCTCCAGTGACTCCCAGCAGGGCTTTTAGACAACTTAGTGTCCATCCGTTTTGTCTTGTAACACACACAGACACAAACACACACACACAAACAGGCGCACACTAACTCCTTCCCTGGGTCATTGTAAGGTTGTTGTTGTTGTTGTGTGTGTGTGTGTGTGTGTGTAGGAATTAGTATCTGTATGAGTGACAGCTTGCCCTTTACTGCAACATAAACTCCTTGTACAGGGTGGTCAATCAAGATCAAGTCAGAAAGAAACACTCTGCTTCACTCTCATCACACTCAACACAATAAAACAAACTAATCGCCAAAATAGTCTAAGAGGAGGATTCCCATTGTGATTAGTAGGTTGGTGAAAATGTGAAGTGTTTTTATTTTTTAATTTTTTTAATCAACATAACTGTGGAAAACTTCAAGGGCAGACCTAAAGTGACACCTGCTCTGACAGACAAAAAGAAAATACTGTCGGCATAAAATTGAAACAACTAAATTGAGTTTTCAAATGATAAAACGTAATGACTTTGGTTTGTCAGTGTAATATTCCACAAATATTAAATGAAAAACAACAATTATATGATAATGGGATCAAATATTTCACTTTACTTTGCAACCAGTTTTCAAAATTGCTTTTTCTTTTTTCCCCCTCCATGCAGAGGTAGAGGTGAGGACAGTAATTTCACCTATACAATAATAAATAAATGAACAAATAAATAAATATATATACAAACAAATTTTTGCAAAACTGGATCCAGACAATAATTATTAATAGAAAAAAACATTACAATAATGTACAGTAATTGGACCAGTGATTGGAGTTTGTTCAGCTGTTGCTCTGTAGCTGTTATTATTTCATCCATCGCATTTTGAAGGCATCTAATCAATATATATATTTCCATTTGATCAAAGGACAGTAATAGTGACGGACCCAACCATGTTGAAAGCTCTGGATAAAGGTGGATCCATAGACTGTATACAAAAATGGACATAGACTCTGAGTCTGAAAAATGAAGCCAATGCGGAAGTGCCTTAAACTTCTGTCTAATGACCATCAGGGACTCCACTCGTTGCAAATTGAAGTCTGATTGTATTGAAGTCTGTGGAAAAATGGCCCTATTTCTCACTTGATGTATTACCTCAGTAAACGTTTTCTTAATGAGTTTGTGGCCTCAATGGCGAGTTTCAAGTCTTCTTCAATACAACATGATGTTCATTTTTTAAATTATGGTCCATTTAGAGGGAAATAGATGAAAAAGCAGGGTATGCATTAGGGTGTGGCTACCGTGTGATTGACAGACTGTACCACACATGGCGACCTGCCAATCAGGGTAGAGTACAGAGCAGGTCAGATCCACCCCCTCACTCCTCCTCAGCTCCACCTTCTCGCCCAAATATGGTTTCTTCTGGTTTCAAAAACCCAAGATAACAAATAACAAAATAACAAACCAGAGGCTTCAAAACAGCAATTCACAAACCACTGGTGCTGAGAAACCATAATGACTCTTCCTGTTTGCCCTCTTTTTTTAATATTACTGTCACTTTAATTCATCCTTCTTAGTATCATTTCACCAGTTTCTATTCTAGGGCCCCAAATATTTGTTTCAACAACTACTGTACACTACAATGGCTGTCAATAATTAAGTTATTTTTGGTGTAAAATGGTAACACTGCACCTTTGGTGGACACACTGATGCCTTTTGCTGCCTTGTAAACAGCTTGGAGGAAACACAGGGCTCAATTTCAAGAGGCCAACTTTGTAAACTTTTACATCTCCTGTGTCTCTTCGACACCTCTCACCTACTGGAGGCTGCAAGTGAAACTGACAGGGTCAGAAAAGCCAGTTTCACAAAAGAAACCAAATTTTCTCAGGGCACCTGTGATTGATATTTTATTAATCCTGCACTCTCCTCCTCTGTGTAACGTAGTTACACTAACTCTTAGTTTGTTTTTATTGGTTTCATTTCACTTCACTAACTCTCCTGTCATTTCAGATCCTTCAGATTCTTCCCTGCCATGCGATCAACTCATTTCCTTCACCTGGGTTTCCCCGCCCATCTCCTCCTCACCTGCAGTCCATTTGCTCATTAGTTCCTCAGTGTATATATACTAGTCCATTTTCACTTGTTTTCTGCCAGATTGTCTTGTGTTTTACGTTTCCAAGCTCTCCAGCATTTCTAGTTCTGCCTTCCTGTTCTGACCCTGTTTTGCTTTTCTCGTACTACGGATACCTGCCTGCTCCTTGTCGGATTTGTTTGCCTGATTCTGATCTCCTGGTTTTGACTCTGCCTGTTTTTTTTGGACTAAGTAAACTGATCTTCCCTTGCTACTCGTCTGCCTCATTGTCGTGCTTCTGGGTTCTCCTTTGTCTGCACCAGTGAGCGTGACACTCTGCTTTTAACATACAACTTCACACAAAAAACACCGCAGCCAAACCCCTTAAGATTATTTACTTGAGCATCTGTGTTTTGGGGGTTTTGTTTGCGGTGTGTATGTATTTATGTGCTGGTTTCACAGGCGTATCAGTCTTAAACTTTCCTGTCTTTGTGCATATCCCATTGTTAATTGATCTGAGATGAAACGGATACTCCGTCAGCCAAAGCAGCCGCTCTGCTGTGTCAAATTCATGATTAAATACATTCTCCGTCTTAAAAGGCATCAGCCAGCCCCTGATAAAATGGAATACTGAAGCAATGCCACTGTCACACAATGCAGGCGGCCCCCAATGGAAAAAACAGCAATTACAGATGGCAACAAACACAGACTTCAGCCGCCCTGGGAGAGTCTTACACACTTTGAGAGATGGCACAGAATTCAGCGCAGGTCCTAAGAATGGTCCTTATTAAAACGCTCAAGACAGATTAGAATGAATAGAGAATGCTCGCCCTTTGAATGCTGATTAAAATGAATACAGAATTGCTCCTCGGCACACAGAGCACTATGCAGCGTACAGTGAAACTCCTCAGACTGTAGCTGTTAATATTTAAAGGGCGCTATGTGAAATTCAGAGCCGAGGGTGGCTGAGGAAAAAAGGGAGAGGGTGAAGTGGGGGGAGGGAGGTAGGGGGCTCAAGAGGGGTGGGGGGCAGAGACGGAAGTAAATGGAAGAAAATGCTTGATCATGACTGAAACAATAAAGAGCGAGAGGAAGAGCCAGAGAGAAGTGGAGCAATACGTCCAGCCGCTGTTATTCGTTTTCATTTGAACCCCTGAACCCTCAATGACTTCCCGTGGGTAGAAACAGCTTGTCAGCGCTGTGTGTGTGTGTGTGTGTGTGAGAGAGAGAGGGAGAGAGAAAGAAAAAGAGAGTGTGTCCACGCTTACATCAGCAGTTCAAACACCTCATTTCACCGCCTCAGCACCCCTCAGTATTGCACCCTGTTCTCTTTACGCCCCATCTCTTTTCCTCTATTTCGCCTCCACCCGGCCACCGCCCCGCTGTGTCACCAGGACAGCTATTTACTCTTCCTGGGTGATGCTCACAACACTCATTTCTCTTTGTCTGCCTGCAGCTCTTTGACTGGCCTTTAGTCAGTCAGTCAGTCAGCGAGTCTGTCAGTCAGCCTGCTTTGACTTATTTGACTGGTTTCTTGACTGGATGTCAATCAGGCTTTCTCGTCGGTCACTCAGTTAGTCTGTATCTCTGACCGGCCTTCCTGTCAGCCCATTTGTTCGTCTGTCTCTTGGAGTCCTCTGAGTGTCTCTGCAGGCGGGTTTTCTCATTATTATAAAATTATTATTTCCCCCTTTCCCGAGAAAAACATTTTTTTTTTTTTTTTTTTTTTTTTTTTTTTTTTTTTTAATGAAAACAGCAGATAATTATAAAATCAAAAATATGTTCATTCAGATCTCTTGATGTTAATCTTTCATCTACATACTGTAATATGGATTAGTTCAGCAATTAAGTGCAGCTATAGCCTCATCATTACTATGATGATGTTATATATTAACAACAAAGGCAGCTTAAAACGAGATACAAGCCATAATCAACACAACTTAGATTCCTCTTGTCGTAGCCTGTCATCATTTTCTTCACCTCCGTGGCCCCCAAAGATAACAGTTACATGTCAGTACATTAGTTTATGTGGTAAAATTCATTAATTTTAATTAAGAAAAACAACAGTTACTCTCTTTGTGGGGAAAAAAAAAAAAAAGTCTGAATCATTTAATCTACTTTTCAGCATGTCTTGCTTATTTTTAATACGTCTGAGTGATTATACGTGAGTGTATGAGCGTCTTTAAAGTGCAATTTTGGCATTATGGCGCAGTGGTTTGAGGCATGGTTTATTCATGGATGTTAAGCTGAAACTTTACAATCATTGTTCCATGTGTTGACTGCGACTCGACACACTAATTTGGCTTCTCTCTGGTCGCAGGCGTCAGTATGCTTCCAACAAGAGTGGTTGTTGGATCACTGTATATAATCTTAAACTCTTACCAAACTGAACTTTCTGAAACCAACAATCCAACAAGTACACCCACCTCACGCAGTGAATGGCCAAGTGTGCGAGGATGAGACAGAAAGCAAGATTTGATTCTCTCCTGATCTCTCTTTTTCATTCTATACAGATCTTCTTTTCTCACTTTTAACAAGTACAAACAAGTTTAACTCCATCGAGATTTTCAAGGACATATTGTCCAAAAGTGGTTTTGCCTTTAGAAGTGATCAGACAACACACTGTTCAAATTATGCTGGCCTTACACCAAACGACTTTTCAAGTGATTTCACTGTCAAAGAAAAAATTCCGATGGCAGAATAAAATCATGAGTTTTTCTACGTTAGTGGCAGGCTCCCATCATCTTGATTGTTTCTTTTGTCTTGACATTCTGATAAACGTAAACTTGCTTAATATTATCGTAGGTTTTTTGTCTTGATTCATGCAAATAGTGACGTTCAATGACACTTTCTCCCGCATTAAACAGGAAGCAGCAAACCAAATTGATAGTGAGCATGGAGGCGAAAGTGTGTAAGAATGTGGTGTTTGGTGTAAGGCCGGCATTAAATCCTATAAAATAATAAAAAATGTAGAGTTTCAAGGAGCAGCAAGGTCCACCAGGAGCATTATGGGAAATAATTTCAAGTCAAACTCTTTTTTTTTTTTTTTTTTTTTTTTTTTTTTTTTTCCCACTATTTTATTCACATCCATACAGCTCCATGTGACTGCAAGCTGCAATTTAAGCATGACAAGTAACTGAGAGACACCTCTGCAGCTGATCCACTTACATTACTGTAATAACAGCATTTCAGATTCGAACCCTAGTATTTAGCTTGGATGCATCTTTCTGTCAGCGCAGTAGTTCTTCCATATGCAAGCACACAAGTGAACACAGACACACAAACACAGAGATGCTAAACATCCCAGTAGTTTTTCCCATGAAAAGGGAGCTCATGCCGATGAGAATGCCAAGTATTTAACCCGAGACTGAACCACCAACCCGCTCCTCCAACAGCATAAAGTACTCTTTGTGTTAATCAGTTAACTAATCCGACTGAAACTGGACAGTTTGAGACCCATTAACTACGCAATACAGCATGAGTCATGGAACACATAGCTCCGATACATCTTTATCCAGCTCCTTAATAGCACTCTCTGTTTGTGAGCATCGGCATCTGGTCGGTGATGTGCAACCAAGAGTGTTCGTGTTTGTGTATTTGCGTGCTTGCATAATTGAATTCAAGGTGTGAGCTTGTGCTTCAGCTGTGTGCGTGTGTGAGTGTCTGCCTACGTACCTCATACGTCTTTATTTTACTCTCATAATTAACAATCCAGCTCCATAGATGCTCATCGTCTGTGACAAATGAGGTCTGTGTTGGCCATGACCTAACCAAGGTCCGTTGTCTGTTTTTAATGCTCCGGGGAGAGAAGCTGAGAAATGGGTCGGGAGAGAGAGAGGGATAGAGGAGTGTGTGCACTTGTGCTGACCTGTGCGGGTTATTAAGGCCAGGATTCATGTTATTGTAAGCCCCACAGAGGAAAGACTTGGCTTTGATTCAGGGGACACTCAGTAGGAATAAGGAGGCTCTGATGCTGGTGGCAACACTGCCTCCCGCTTCAATCTTTTCCTGGCGCTGTAGGTGCGCTGTGGACACCATAGTACAATCAAAATCCAGCTTTCCAAATGGGCACACTCAGCTCCCGCGAGATTTCATTTAATCATGTCTTTTCATGTGTCCATTTTCTTAAACGAACAACATTTAGGTCTGCTTACAGCTCTACAGTGACTCCCACTCTTTCAAAGAGTCAAATTTTGCTGCTTTTCCCTCCTTTAGATTGCTCCTTAATGCATCACAGTGATAGCAAATAGATGAGTTTGTCTGTGTTTGAAACTACGCCGCACCACCACCTCAAAACTCAGACAAGTTTCAGTGTTATACTTAGCGACGCCTGACTGAGCACTGCAAGCCGCTACCCCGGCACTAATGAAAATCAGAAGATGGTACAGATGATGAAAAGGAAATATAAGATTGACAACTGTTGAGACACAGTGATGTGGAGATAGCAGGAAGCATTTCTCTCCCCCCGTCAAGAAACTTGTCAGGGCCTGTAATGAGTCTTCCTGTCTCATATGAAATGAAAGCATGTCATTATCACGACTCCATCATTCTCACATTACAAGTGAAATTACAGGGTGCACCGAAAGGAGAGGGAGAGGTGCTAAGCCGAGGACATGAAATCATTATAAGAATACCCTCCAATTTCTAGAAATATTGTCTCCTCTTTGTATGTGTATTCCATAGGATCTCCAAGCAGGAAAGGGATATGATAAATTATATTTCCAGTCATATTAAGCCAGAATCATTTTGAGACGAGCGTTTCTCGTGTGTCAATGAGAAATCCATTATTAGCAGCAAAACTTTTGTATTGGCTCCCGCGAGAAAGATCAAGAAAGAAGATGAAACACTGCCACAGGTAATTACCAGAAAATTCTAACTGTGCTTCACTAAAAATAGACACGATAAAAGTAATGGGTATGGATAATTTTTTTGACAGGACCAACTATAAGGGGAGGCAATATGGAGAACCATTTGTTGGGTTGGACATTGTTTAGCTCTTACCCCTTGCTGACTCTCCACGGTCCCTACATCATGGACGTCAATATGAATTATATTAAAGTAGCGTCAGGCTCGCAGGCTTTGATCTCAGCCCCGCTTTATTTAGCTTATGATGATGAACCTACAAGAAACTCATCAGCACGACCAGAATGAGGGGCTATAATTGTCTTTACAAGGTCACAGAGTGATCCTTTCTTTATTTGACGACATTGTTCATTTCTTTCAGCTAATATCATTGGACAAACTAAAATCATTGGACAAAGGCGGAAGATGGGTTTGCCCTCAGGGGGGCTCTGCTCCTTTCATGGTCTTAAATCCAACAAAAAAAAAAAAAAAGGACAGTTTTGGAAAGAACAGAGAGAAGAGAAGTGAGGCCAATGACACATTCACTAAGAAACTGAGATTAAGACAAGTGTAAAGCAGTGTTCCATCAGATATACACATGTAAATAAACATATATTTGTCATAGTAAACACTTCTTCCAAAAGGTCGGAAGTAATAAGAAATATGAAATTGTTCCTGGTCAGACAGAAAAAAGGTTAAGACCTCTTGCCTCGGGAACCTGCTGACCTGAGGTGACATTCAACCCCATGTCCTCCTCCCTTGTCTCCCTCCATGTATTTCTGCTGCCTCAGTGAAAACAACAAGAGATGCGGACCTCCCCGCTGACCTTAAAAAAAAAAAAAAAAAAAAAAAAAAAAAAAAAAATAGGAAAAGGAAACGGATTAGCCCAGTGTGTTTTGGGGCATTGGGGACGGAGCCAGAAACCGGCTACTGAGTTCACACTCAAGCAATTAGTCCAACTACTGTGCAGTGCATGGGAAGCTATCAATCACTGCACTTAGTCAGAGTCCTGTGTGTAGATGTGTGTGTAGGTACGACACTCCGCTCTTATCGACCGGTTATGAATCAATCAAAGACTTCTGTGATGCAACCAGGAGACAAGTTTAAACTCTGAATCACTTATCAAGTTGACATCTACCTTGATACACAGCAGCGCTCAGGGTGGTGATGCATCACTTGTTCGAGCTTCAGCTGCTCGGCGTACATAACTGTATTTCTGGCGTGCTGTTGTGTCTGTGTTTGTCTCGCTTAGCTCACAGGCGTTCACTGCATAAGCGTGCAAAACATAAAAATCTGCATAAACTGCATTCTTGCACGTAATGGGGTTTGTGCCAGCATGAATCTGCAGGCATCTGAGCTCGTCTCACTTTGTAGCATCTCACAGCAGACTGAAATGGAAGATGAAAAGGGCCGAGGCTGAGGGCTCCAGGAGAAGAGATGGTGGTGTTTAATCAGGTCCTTCGTTCTTCTTCCCCTGCTGTGATGAGCGCTGGGCTTTAATTCTGCTGCTCCCGTCTGCTCTGGCATTTCTCTGTTGCCATGGCAAAGCCACACTTATTCTCATTCCAGAGGCATTCTGCTGAGTCTGTGCCCAGCAAACAGCCAAAGATGTCCACACATGCACAGGCAAAGGCATACATATTTCTTGAATGCATGCATATAGAGCCGCTGTGTTACACATAGTAAACACAGTGCAACACACAAGTATATATGAGCAGATGCACATTACCACACACTCTCAGAGTCTATACACAAATCTACAGTTTATCATGTGCAAGCATGAAGAGGCTTAAGCCTCAAGCTTTCACCGACTTGAATGCAGATTCATGCTTCAACCATCTGTCACCTAACAGCCCTCCATGTTGGCTGCATGTGTAATTTGGACCCTAGCAGGCCAATATGGCATAACATTGAATCATATATCTAGCACTGGGTGTGCCAAACTGTATATCTCAGAGTGAGTACCCCATCCAGGGACAGAGCCCCAGGCATCTGCCCTTGGCTCCTGGAGCACTGTCTGACAATAGCAGGGATGGGAGGAGGTTAAGAGGGGATGGAGGAAAAGTTTGGCAGAAAAAGATAAAATGGTGGAGAAGAGGAATGGCGGCTGCAAATGAAACAGGAGAAGTGGTGATGAGGGCATCTGGATCAAGTCCATGGCTTTGCTGCTGCAACAACGCCTGTTTTTAGATGTAAGAAAAGGCAGAGAGGACGCAGAACAGGGTCGTGTTCACGAAGAAAAATCAAGACAACAGAGTGAGACTGAAGAGGTGAAGAAGAAAGACAGTGAAAAGTAGATTGAGGAGACTGAGGCAAAGACCAGCTATAGGTGCTGGGACCAGAGAACGTATTTAAACAATAATCAGACCTGTACATAAAACTGTACAAAGCAACTCAGACGTCATTATCAACAGAAAACAAAAGTTACTGACTGAAAAGTCCCAACACAACCAAAATGTTTGTTGGTAAACTTTAACTTAAACTTAAAGGGGCTTTAACTTAAAGTTTTGTCAGTTTTGTCAAACGTGGTTCCTTGCTGGGAGCGGGTGGTAGTGACTGTTGCTTGACAAGAGCTTCGGCCATCGTTGTGTTTACAAGACAAGAGGTTATAACACATTCTCTGAGCAGCGCTGTCTTCAGGGCAGACTGGTGGGTACTGGTGTCAGAAACTGACAGGACTGGGGCTAGCTGGTTAGCATGCTAACTTCAGTAGAAGAAGTGACAAGAATTAACACTGGCGTTGCTGGAGGCAAGGAATGAAGTTTGATGCTGAACTCACAACATTTCCTCTAGACTGGTAAGTAAACAGCTGTCAATGCTAATGTTGACTATGTAGTAAAATTTACAAATAGCTCACATAACTTTTTAATCCCCCTTTAATTAATCAAGTTCTATTATGATACAATACCTGTGCGCCATGTGCTTTGGTTTCTGTATTCATTCCTCAGTATACTGTGCGTGACGCCACCCCTTCATAGTGCAACTACAAAGAGATAAAAAGCTTCAATCCAAGTCTTATTGGTATGAAGTTACTAATTTATTTTTCCACAGACTGTGTTTGTGACTGTGCTGTGCTGTGTCTTTTCTTCTGGCTGTCACATGTAGGATTGTTGTCAGGACAAAACACCAGCAGTAAACCTACATGCAAGTGGATAACTGAGACTGCTGAAGCCTCCTATTAGAGTCATATCCGCTGAACTACTAGAACAAAGATTGTAGGTTTTGACAAGGGAGCCACCAGGAGGCAAATGCCCAGCCATCAATTCTTTCCAGGTGCACAGTAACAATGATGGTCTGGTTATGCGCTATCAGAGCTAGTCCGTTCAACATGTTGTACAACCACACCGGGGGACACGGGAAATTGTTTAAATTGGGGATAACGGCACAGATTTTCAAACAGTCTCTCCTGGAAGGTGTTCATGGTGTTTCACTCGGTTGTTCACACAGAAGAACACAAAATAGTGTAACTAATGAATCACTTCATGGCCAATGTGGAGAGCAGAAATGATTTACAGCAAACAATGCACATACAGTATGTCATGTTCACTGAGGAAAATATTTACATGTATAGGCAACAAAAAATGTACCAAAACCAAGCATTCAAGTTGATGCAGTCTTGGTTGTGGATATTTTTCAGCTGCCCCAATCTTCCTGATGAGCAGACTGGAAACCAACTGCCAGTGTTTGCATTAAAATTATTTACCCTCCAGTCTTTAAAGCTAAAGCTGTTGTGAGTGGTGTCCCAGTATGATGTTGTTTTTGGCCACTGCATTTTCATCCAAAATATTCTGTCAACAAACATGCACAGTTGGTCCTAAGAAATAAACAGGGTTAGGGTTACATAAAGGACATAAAGATTTCTGTGTGTAAAGTGCATTATATTTGAATTCTCACTTATTATGCTGTACGTACTTTTTTTATTTTAGAGGTTTAATTAAGTGATTATGATTTTTATTCACAAATATCAATTGCAACCAAAGGCAGTGTCCTCGCATTAAAAATGTATTGTTAACGTGTTGTTTCCAGCTGTAAAGTGTGTTCAGTGGCAGACAAAGCAGCCCTTAACTTTAATGTCACTGCACCTGTTTTTCACGTGGCTGACAGGTGATACATCAGTGTTAATTTGATTCTGTTTATCTGCCAATCGAGTTCACAGAGAGAATTGGCCTGGCAAATTAGCATTGATAGATGACTTACAATCGTTAATGTAAGATAAGTGTTGATTATCATTTATCTATTCCTTGAAACCTGGCAGACAATGCAAAAGGTAGATTTCTGTAAGTCTGAGTTTATAAGTGGGTGAATCTGAAATTAAACAAAAGTGAAAGATGGAGTTTCTGAAATGATAAAGGAAACAAAGGAAGAGGGCAAGATTACACAAGGACAGAGGAAGATGGAGGAAGATGAGTCACAGACAGGGAGAAGAGACACAGTGAGAAATCAGATGGAAGTTAAGGCATAGAAAAGAAAAGTTAAAGAGGTGAAAAGGTCATGGGTAACTGAAAACAGGGAATAATAACTTCACAAATTTAAAAAAAAATCTCCAGATCTGTTTGCTTGAACTTGAACGTTCTCTGTAAAAAAAAAAATAAATAAATAAAATAAAAAAATAAAAATATGGTTATGGTAGTTTTTTCTTATGGGATTCTGAACAAAACCTAACAGGAAAATCACTCAGGGCATTAAGAAAAACACGATGAACTTTTCCTCTGGCACTTACAAACACACACTCGATAGAAGCATGTGTTTTGATTCTGTGTCTAATATAAATCCATAGCGTGATGTACAGCTTTCCATAAGCGCGGGCCGTTTGTGTCCAGCGGGCACAGCAACGCTATGCTCATTGGGGTTATAAATAGCTAATGTACACACGCTCTGTTTGCCTGCTGAAATGGATATTCTTTAAACAAACAAATAGGTCTGACCCACTCCGTTGATGGATAGATGTACACCACAGGGGTGTAGGAAGTGAGGGAATAGGCTGCCCTGTAAATGACAGCTTCCACAGCAGCTTAACAACGCTTAACAAATATAATCTTACACAACAGCTACATTATATAAATTATTCCTGTTGACCTCCGGATACTGACAGTTTCCGTGTGAGTGAGTGTGTTTGAAGCAGACACACTCCTGCTTTCTCATTATAGATTGGTCAATACATTGATTAGCTAAAAAAAAAACACATACACACACACACACACACACACACACACACACACACACACACACACACACACACACACACACACACACACAATTTGTACTTGTAACTGCCAGCAACACACCCGGTGAGCCGATATTCAGCTGTAACAGGTCTGCCCGCTCATGACTACAATGATAATTTGTACCACTAGAGGCCTAGACTATTGAGCGGAGACTCATTTACTTCACTGTGTTGACAGGGAGGGCGCTCAATGTGCTTATGCAGATGGTCGTGTGTGTGTGTGTGTGTGTGTGTGTGTGTGTGTGTGCTGCCGTGTTTGTGTGCGAGTGTGCAATCATGCATGTGTGGGCAATAGGGACTCACTCATCTCTGCCAAGGTCAGAGAAGGCAGCTGTATTCATTAGCCGCAGCCACTGATTGTGCATTCAGAGGGAATTTAGATTGTGTGACTACAATGAAGACATTACAATGGACAAAATGATGCAGATGTAACAATATTTCCCAAGCTCATCAGTGAAAACGCTGGAGGAAACCCAAAGGTGTGTTTTAGCTGTAAAGCATGATTGTCCTCTTTGGAGTCCAACACAAAAGAAACCAAGTGGTGATTGTCAAAGATTTTTTTTTTTTCTCATTTTCGCGGGAAAGCAAACCAGAGCTGTGACCTGGTATGGTACTCAGAGGCTTCACAGGGCACGTGTTCAGCTCTCTCGTCAGAAAGAAAATTGGCCAATCTGGAAAATAGTGATGTGAAAACTACTTTTGTAGAACAGACTGTGCCACAACGCCACAGAGAGAGATAGAAAGAGAAAGAAAGCATTATTACATTCTATGAGGCCCATTGTGGGCAGAAGAAGAGGATGAGAGAGAGAGATGCTATCGGTTTATCAAGCTGAAGTTTGGCACACACACACACACACACACACACACACACACACACACACACACACACACACACACACACACACACACACACACACACACACACACAGGCATGGCATGCACACTTAAAGCAATGACACACACAGAAATACCACAAAGTTGAACTGAGCTGAATGGGGGGATTGCTGGGTCCAGTAGATTAGAGATGAGATGGGAATCAGGGCAAGGCGATAAAGAATGGGTTGTTCTTTTCATCAGTCTTGTTCAGAGCTGAGCGTGACAAGGATGGAGAGATGGAAGGGAAGGGAAGAACACACGACAGAGGGAGCAAGGGAGGTAACAAGAGACGGAGAGGAAGGTAGAAGCAGACAGATGGAGAGGTGGACGGATGGAGGGAAAGACAGAAAAATGGATAGATAGAAAGAGGTGGAGGGATGGTGCTGACTGCTTGATCTCTGCTATCAGATGAGGAGGTTGGATGCAGTGAAGGCAACTCAAGGTCAGACTAAAAAAAAAAATATCAGAGAATTAAACAAATCTTGCAATTCAAAAATAATCCCATCAAAAGTCGTTTTTTTAATTAAATCTCTTTTCATGCACACCCTTGTTTCTTAGCGCCATAGACATTTTTCCCATCACATATCTTTTTCCCATGGCATAACTCTTTCCCACACTTATACTGGAATGAAAAACTTCTCTTTTAACCAGACTCAATGGCTTGTTTCAGTCTTATCAGCCTCCTGCGTCTCTGTGGTTTCTCTGCTGTGAAAGCTTGCCGCTGTCCCGCTCCGGCGAGAGTGACGAGAGGACGGGGAGAGGAGGAGGAGGGGAAAGAGGGAGGGGGGGAAGGGGGAGAGGGGAAGGGGGAGGGGGGAGGGGGGTTCCCAAGTCCTCTGTGCCTGCTTTCCTTCACTGCCCTGGGGGTAAACACCAGCCACTCAAGCAGCAGTGGACCTCTGAGCTTTTTACCACCCAGGCCCCCAAACGACGCCTGCGAGCATCCAAGCCGAGAATGGGCCCTTTTTTTTTTTTTTTTTTTTTTTTTTTTTTACAAAGATGCCTTGGCCCCCTATCAAAGAAAAAACTATATCACTAAATCTATTTTCGAGTGGGAGAATGAACAGTTTTTTTTTTGTGTTTTTAGTCTGTGTGATGGACTGATCTTGAGAGCTGAAATGAGGATAGAATGCCCTCTAATGATAAGGGTTGGGGGTGGGAGGAGTGTGTGTGGTGGTGGGGATGTTGAAGCTGATTAGCTGATTACATGATGAGGGCTTCTTCTGAGCTGTCTTTAATTTGCTCAACCGGAGAAGAAAAGTAATTAATCTCAAACTTCTAAGACCTCTTGGGGCCTTCAGAAGCACATCAAGAGTGGAGAACAACAAAAACGCCAAGCCTTATTGTGAAATTCATTTGTTAGCTAAATTGGTTGATTGTCTGAGAGGCTTAAATCTGGGATTTCTCAAGCAAAATAATCGTGAGGATTTTTTTGTGTGTGTGTGTGTGTGTGTGTGTGTGTGTGTGTAGTCTTCTTCATAAGCACATGTTCACATTGGCTGCACTAAAAAAGACAGACAAAAATGTGTTTGACATTTCCACAAAAGTTGATAACGAAAATAAGTCTTTTGAGCTGCTGAAAGAGAGGAAAAAAGGCCAACGCCAGATTGCACAAGATGAAGTCAAGGAGATAAAAAAAAAAAAAAAAAAAAAAAGTATCTTATCCTGCTTTCCACCCTACATGTCTCCCTGCTGGTTCCACAACTGTCGGTGTCACTAAGATTGAATGCCATGAAGGTGAAAAAGAAAAAGATGAAGAGGGAAGAGGGAAGGACATAGAAGAGGATGCCGGTAGAATGGTGTGATGAATGGGAGGATAAGATGAAGAAAAAGGAAATGAAAAGACAAGAGTTGTCGATGGGAGGTTAGGAGAAGGAGGATGAGAGAGATTGGATGTATAAGAAAGAGATGAAAAGAAGAGACGAGGATGAAGAAAGGTTAGGAAGGGAGGGATGCGGGGATAGAACAAGATGAGGACAAAAAGGAGGAGAGGAAGGATGTCCCCCATTGTTTCTGAGCAGTAAAGGTTTCATTACACTCCGCGCGATAACAGCAGCTGGAGATCGTCTGTGAAATCTAGACCACTCCGTTATCCCTCCGCTTCCCGTATAACAATGCTGTTTACCGCTGTATCGCTTTACCCTAACAGTAACCTACCTCTTCAAATTACAGCCAGAGTGCACAAGCACAACAGCAAACTCACGATGGAAATTACAACTGATAAGGGAAAAAGTACACACCGGAAAGCACACACGTAGAATCAGACACATGTAGACAAACTTGTATGTGGAGTGAAGCCAAGGAGTCCTTTAGGCTACAGAGTTGCTTAAGTGAGGTCAGTTATTTCAGGCACAGAGGCTCCCGGATGGTACCTTTCTGCATAGACAATAGTTGTGTTCACTCTCTGACTACTCACTGTTTATACAACTAACAATAGTTTACTCAATACTGCAGTAAATTAGGTTTTACACTAACTATTGGCAGTGCATCTGTCATCTCGTATCATGACTGACAAGTGTCAAGTAGCTCAATGGTAAGTTTCACTCTTTTAAAATGTAAACATTGTCATACAACTAATTTGCAATAGCAAATAAATTATGAAGGAACTGTACTAGTGACCGGATTAGGTTTTCTATTTAATATTTTTAAAATGGGGGGGGGACTACTGTCAAAACAAATGCAGAGTAATTTTAAAATCCAGGAGAGAGACCATGGCTGGCATCGCTAATACAATAATAAAACTTAGAAAACAGAACACAAGAACTGTCACAAGTCGGTGGGCCCACAGGGTGGTGGCTTCATGTAATTTCTTTGGGCTGTGCCCTGCTGCATCCCATGGGCCAAGGCCCGGTCACCAGGCATTTGATGGCGAGCTCCCCTTCCACATCTGGCTCCAGGAGGGTACTAGGAGGTTTCCCAAATCTGGGCGAGGTGACACAGACTGAAAGATTGCCTTTCATCCAGTGGTGATTGAATCGCTCTTAGTCGGGCTCTCCCTTGGAACCAGTTTGCCTTGGGAGACCCTACCATGGGCTACTGCCCCCAACAACACAGTTACCATGGATCACTGAGACACACTAACCCCGTTTCTACATGTCTGTTTCTGTATGGATTAAGCAAACGAGATACAACGGCTTGGTTGTAAGTGTTGGCGTTTCTTCAACATACATATTCAGGCTTGCTGCATCTCCATGTTTCCCCGGTCTATACTATGTTAAACTGAAATCAATAGAATAAACTAATTATACGTTTAAATCATCTTGCTTGAGTTGTCTGTTTGGGATACTTGTCTTTTTTTTGTTTGTTTTTGTTTTTAGCTCCTTCATATTGTCACAATCTGACTCTGACTCTGCTCTTCACTCAGATTTACCAAATAGCATTTGGCTTTTTTTTTTTTTTTTTTTTTTCTTTTTATGGAAATATAATATTGTTACGCTGGACTCCTGAGTTCGTTGAGTAAAACTGTTGATATCATTAAAATCATTCTTGCAGTTGTGCAAAATAGAACTAGCAGCTTCTCCCACACTGCAGCTGTATTACTGTGTGTTGGCTGCTTTTTTCCAGCTGTGGTTTGTGAGCTACAGATCCTGAGCTCAGGAGCTTTGGTTTTCACACTCTAACCACCATCACCTCAGGGCCCATTCACAGCAATGATGATCTCTGCTTAAGACTTCAATAGACATTCATCTCCTCCTCATTCACCACACACACAAATGCACCTGACGCCTGGAAGATTTGTGTTGTGTGGGTGAGAATATATTCACGAACACCAGCTGTGAAGCATGTCTGTGAGTATATCCATGCTTACACATACATACTCTATGTATTGTATATGTGTGTGTGTGTGTGTATGTATGTGTCTGTGTGTGTGCCAGGATGAAATGGCTTTGACTGCATTTTCCACACAGCAGATAAGGATCACAGGCGCCCTGATAGTAGGAATTAGGAGCAGGGAACCCATTGATCTCTAATGGACCGCTACAAGCAGTCTGAGAGCCCATCAGTGTATCCAAGGAAACACGACCCCATGCACACATACATACGCGCACACACACACACATTTGCACAAAGCAAATAAGACAGACTCACTCACTTGTGTTATAAATGCAAGAAAAGCTACTGCTGGTATTAGGTTACATGGCCAAAACGCCCCCAGAATCAATGATGAAGTCTTAATTACGGAGGGTGAGAGATGAGACTGTGTGTGTGTGTGTGTATGTGTGTGTTTTAGTGTATGTTGTCATGGACCAATATTTTTTTTTTCCACAGAAAAAGAGAAACAGAGAGAGAGCTAGTGTTTCAAGGCTGAAAGTTTAAGTGAAACTGGAAGGTCAGTGGACTAGATTGCCTGGCCGTCCCCATCCTTTGCTATAAGACAGGGTATAGAAAATCAAATTACCCTTTTCTCACACACACACGCGCACACACACAGTCATGCACAAGCCTGCAGTAAAGAGACGGTGAAAGATGGCCTCCCAAACGTCTTGATATTGTGTCTCTTGTCTTTCATCGCAGATGAAATGAATGTATCCCTCCTGCCTCTCTCCTCTCTGTTCCTCGCTTCCTCTTGTTTTCTGGCCTACTGGGCACATCTATTACCTTCTGATGAATGACACTGAGAATCGTATCTGTGCTTACTACTCTCACTGTACAGTGTCAGCAATTCATCCTGCGTCTGAAGCCTCAGGGTCGTATGATCCGCTTCAATAGGACCTTGTTAATCTCTGCAGGACCAATTAAAAAAGCTTTATTTGGAGAGGCTTTTCATGGGGACGTTGCATTCAGTGTCAGTGGAAGCAAGAGCAAATTCAAATGGTCTTCGCTTTTCCATGAGGTTAATTTTATTAAAAAAATGCCTGGGAATAGCAAAGCTACTTTGGTCTAAAAAAGTTCAGATTTAATTTGATTTTCAGTTTTATCTTGTTATCTCTCAGAGGTTTTTTTTTTCATCTGTGAACAAAAGCACTAATTAATATGAAGGAATAGTATATTTTCGGAAATAAGAACTGGATGAAAAGCTTGATACTACACCGAAATCAGTCTGGTAAATATGTAGCCGGTGGCTAGCTTAGCTTAGCATAAAGACTGGAAACAGGGGAAGTCAAGCATATAAACCCTTATGAATTTGATATTTGTAATTTTTACACTTATGTTTCTGCATCAATTAAGCAAACAAGATATAACTTGTTAAGTAGTGAGCTTTAGAGGTGCTGGTAGGTGAATTCTGGTTAGGATACCATTTAATAAAACACCAACATCAACTATCAAGCTGAACAATTAATCAACACCAAATAATTGTTATAATTGATTAATCGTCAAGTAAAATGGATCATCCAGTGCTTCCAGCCTCTCAAATACGAGTATTTGATGCTTTTAGCAAATACTGTACGTCATTACAATCATCATCAGATCAGGATTCTTTATTTTCTTATATGATGTACTACAATTTGCAATAACACACAATTTGGTCTCACTTCAAAAGAAGGAACCTACTGGCTGAGAAATCAACTGGCTGTTTTCTCATTTGAAATTTTAACATCCATGTGTATTGCGTCAGTGTGTTATAATGGCTGTTGGAACCGCTGGTGGGGACTAAATGCTTGGATTCCCAGCTGAGCCTCTAAGTGCTACTTTTCAATTCTAACTCCACTTTCTTTCCACTTCTCCTCCACTTTTTTCTGAAATTACATTGACATGACATTGTGATAACCCAATACTACAAAAGAAAGGCTAATTATGAGTGTTTAAGCTCCTTTTGTAATTAGCTAACTTGGAGTTTCTTACATTTCATCCTCAGAAGTTTCTTTCTCACTCCCCTGACACAAGTGGAGGCAGCTGAACCGAGATGAACCTAAGATGATCTTCACAGGCTACTTTCAGCCTTGGATCTCACAGTCTCTCTTTTGCACTGAGGCTGATTTAACTACAAAAATATGAGTGTTAAAAAAATGGCTCTGATGGTGGAGTTATGGGATAATTACATTTTGTTACAACCTGTATCATATTTTTGTAGTTAATAGTTAGACGTCTGCACTCAACAACTCAACTGGGAATGCAGCAACAACATAAAAATTATCTCTAGCATCTGTATTACCTTCATAATTATTAGACAATTCCACACTTCAGGATTTAAATAAAATGTCTGTATTCTGAGCTAATACACGGAGGAAGTCATGTGTCCCTTATGGTGGACAGAAATGTTGGAGTGATGAATGGTTTTGTTTTGAAAATCCAACCCAAACATAATTTTTCATTAGTATTCTGGACATCTCAGCCACAGTTTGCGTGCTATCTTGCCTTAATCTTGCAGCCACTATAATCAATACCTTTATATTAACAATGGGTCAAATGACTATGAATGTGAAGGAGTCTCTCATAGTGATGAATCCACAGATAATTATCACCAGACCCTGCTGTTCCCCTCAGCTCTGCAGAACATTTTTTTCAGATAAGTGTTTGACTTTTCCAGCCCACATATTTACTGTTTTTAATTTATTCTCACTACACACTGGCAAAGTTAACAGCTACCCCGTGAACATAGTGGTGCATTTAGCAGCTAAAGTGCTAGGTAGAGACCAAAAACAGAGCTAAAAGAAGGGTGAATATTGGATTAACATCCATTAGGTGCCTGGAAACATGGTAATGCTAATATTACTTAATATCTGCTGTATGTGTAAATAAGCAACAGTTTACCTAAAACCCACAGTTCATTGCCACATCCACAGTGTTTCCCTACTGATGAGTAGATATTGTGGGGAGAAAATCTGAAAAAGATTTGAACGTAGGTTTGAAAGGTTGTCGATAATCCAGGGTTTTGAAGAATCACACAGTCTTATTACGGATTATTATCATATTATCTTATTATTACTGGGATTATTACTGACATTTCTGGTGTGCTTACTTTAAGTTAATAAAAGCATAGCAAATGTTTTAGATAATGTGGCTAAACATTTGCTTTTTTTATAGCCTGTCTGAGCCTCTGACTACTTGTGTTTGGCCCCATCTCTCCCCTGATCTCAACAAACACTTTGGTGTGCACAGTGTCATCATAACTTGCAGAGCTGATGGCCAAGGCTATGAAAATAACACCCAAGTTGCTATAAATCATAATTATCCTTCTGGGTTTGCATCTGGTGGCACTTGGTCATTTTATTATTATTATTATTTAAACACACTGGCTAAGTCTTTATTGTTGAGGTGCTAAGGTGCATATCTTTAAATATAATAACTTTGTGTACCTATATGTTCTCTCACCACAAGCTTTATAAGTAACTTGGGTCATTGTCTGTACTTCTCTGTCCTTTATTACACTGGGATTCATGTACCAAAGTTATCCTAATTAATCTCAGTCATATCCTTCAGTTATTATATGTCACTCAACCTCAGGATGACTTACAGCCACCCTGAGCTACTCTCTTTGACTCTGCTGGGCTTTGATCATCATCACTTCCCATCCATCTGCTCCTTGATCTACACCTCACTCACTCACCCACTCTCTTTCTTTCATTTTTCAGTCTTTTGCCACCACTTTCTCTCTGCGAGTGCCGGCTTAATTGAACGCGGCAGTTGTCTCCTTTTAATTTCAGAGCTTGCTAATGTCATTAATAATGTATGGATATTCTAATTAGAATCTGCCCCAGTCGCTTTACAGTGTAAACACTATTGATCATCTGTTAATTAAGTTTTAAATATAATTGACGGGACGTGGAATCGGAGGCAAATATGAACATTCTCATCAAGTCTTTTCCATGCAAGCGTTCAATGCTCAAAATTTTACACTAATTAAAAAACACTGCTGTTCCATTCCCCCAGTTCCAACACACAAACACCATACACTTAATACAGAGTGCACAACAAAATAGTCCTGATCGTTTATTCAGCTGTATATGTATGCCACCATAAGTGTAATTTCCCTGATAAAGTAGATCCACGCAAATGTATACGTTTATTCATGAGAAGTTTTTAAGACAAGCTTGCTGTCGTCTATAACAGCTGGTCTCCCAACAGTGAAGGATTAGTCCCTGATGCTACAAGCAAATCAGATCCATCTTATAACACACACATACACACAAACACATAAACCTGCAAAATGCATGCCCACTCAGGGACATAAACATCAACAAACATGCAAACAAAAGCAACCAAGTGAAAATGCATGTACTGACATGCAAACATTTTCACACATAGAGTATGTACAAATATACATAGACATAAGTGAGTCACATGCTAAAGAGAGACAGTTAGAGCCAAAAACAGCTAAGAGGGAATAGGCGTCACTGGGATTGGGGGCAGAGCCCACTGCATACCAAGCAGGCAGGTACAGATGGCAACCTCAGGGCTAAACACACCCCAAGGGCCTGTCTGCATGCGTGTGTTTGTGTGTGTGTGTGTGTGTGTGTGTGTGTGTGTGTGTGTGTGTGTGTGCTGTTAAAGTGTGGAGGAGCAGCATGTGGTGGGAAAAAAGAGGAAAAGGTCAAGGGCTTTTTTCAGCAGATAACAGCCACTCCCTCTACCCTGTCTGCCCCTGTCTTTATCTTCATTCTTCTCTCTATGCTCGCCCACAGTTTACACTTTCTCTCTCTGAAAGGAGTACATGTGGAATTACAGATCTCAAGCAGATACAAAGAAAGACCTAATGTGGGTCTAGATCAGACTGACTTACTGTACAGCAAATATCATTTTCACAAAAAGTGTAAGTGTTTTTTGTGAACTTTTTAAGACTTGTCACGATTCAACAGATAAGCAGTTGAAATAAGTTGTGATTTATGCTATTAACCCAAATATTCTTTAAAGATTTCAAACATGTCAACAAGTAGGGCTGCAACTACATGGAACAGTTATTTTCATCATAAACTAATCTGCAGAATATTTTCTGTTTAATTAAATATCAAAGAAAAAATATCGGAAAATTGTAAAATAAAATGCCTTTCACAGTTTCCTTGAGCCTGAGGTGATGTCTTCAAATATCCAACCAACAGTTCAGAACCTTAAGATATTCATTTTGCTGCTATGGAAGACTCACAGACCAAGAATTCATTACATTGTTGGAAAATTGAATTAAAGAATTTAATTAATCAATTATCCAAATTTTGCTGATTTATTTTGACTTGATCTGCTAATTCATTAAGCATGTAATCATTGCAGTGCTTGTAACAAGCACAACCTAAATAGACTGGTATAATTTTCAAATAATGACACCTCTTCTCTCAGCTCAGGATTGAGAGGATTCAAAAGAAGTCTTAAGACTTAAGTTGACCTTTATTCAGGCTCAGCAGACAAAAAGCAGGCAAGCGTAAACAGGAGGTGAAGTTAGGGCGTGGGGCAGTGGTCGGCAACAGGCCAACAAAAACAGGTAAGCAAGGCTGGAACAGTACAGCAGGGAAGGCACACCAGAAAATCAGGCAGAGAATAGGTGGACATGGGCCAGTATACTAGGAAATGAGGAGCAGGTGGCTGAAAGGTGGGAAAGGCTGGGGTTACTACAGACCAGGAGGGAGGGGCAGGGTCTGAAACGACAAGAGAGTGAATGCATGTATGAAATATGACAGACGAGTGTGAAAACATGTCGTAGACATAACATGCACCTTTAGAAATTGCCATTAATGTAACTAATTAATTTGTGTACATTTAACACATTAATTTGGGTTTTACTTGCTCAACACAGCTCAAGCGCACATCCTGGAAATGATATGTCTTGATAAGTGGGAAAATCAGTGGCAGCAATTTGTTGTTGGGTTTTTTATTGTATCGTAAGAGCAGAATTAGAGACGGTAAAATATAGCCCTGAGTGAAGTGGCTAAATGAAAAGATTAAAATCCTTGCACAGACACACAGGTGTTTTTCAGTTCTGTCTGACTCCAACACCACACTTCATACTAATGAGAATGATAAAAGCTAAATTTATGTCACCCTAATAGGTGTAACAAAGGTAAGAGGAAAGTCTAAGAGGTGTCAATCAAGTGCAGCCTGTACACAACTACAAAACACAGAGAACTTTTCTAATCAGCAAAGATAACTCAATTCACCGCTGTGGGTTCACTATGTGTGCGATGTGCAAGGCCTTTTAGCTGCTGCGAGAAAACTGAAGTTTGAGCAAACCTCAAAACTCCAGCGTGTCACCAAGGTAAGCAACATCTTTTACCGTGGAACACACCATGTGGAATTTGGTAACGTATTCGGGTCATGCTTTCATCACAGGCTCTTGTCACAGTCTCTCGTGCACATAAAGAGCTTTGCAAGAGTTGGAAATTTGAATCCAGTGCTACACTGCGCAGGCATGGTCTGGTGTCTGTTAAAGGAAAATTACATTATCGGAAATACACTTTTCCACTTTGTCGCTGCCGGTTAGCATAGCATGAAGACAGGAACAAGCAGCCTGCCTCTCGTTTTGGCCAGTAGTAGTGACTTTCTGGAGTCTTGTCATCAACGTGAGGTTGTCAGATAATCCGTCACTTTAGGAAGTCACTACTGCTGGCCAAGTAATCATTCATGTCATTCTTGGACTTAGAGGTGCTGGGAAAGGAGCTTTTGTTTCCTTCGAAAAGAGCCTGGCTATTGGTTTCCTGCTGTTTACGGTCTTTACGCTAAACTAAGCTAACCGACAGCTGGCTCCAGGTACATATCTAATGGACCATTACTGTATTAGAGTGACAGCAATTTTCTAACTTAACTCTTGACAAGAAAGCAAACAGGTGTATTTCCCAAAATGTCAACTCTTCCTTTAAGAATACTATATCTTAATCTAGAGATTTAAAGCTTCTGTTTTGCTGCTAGCAGTGAGGGTCATGGGATGGTTTGTTGGCCTGAATGGACTGACTGGCTGAGAATATAAAGACTGCTGGGTATGCAAACTGTTGTCTTTGATGAAGTTGTGGTGGCACTGGTCCCTCACCTGTGGGAGTAGTGAAACATCTGTCTGATATCTGTTGTTGCACTGACAGCTACCTTGCAGATGTGAACAAGCACTTTCAAATACCCTAGAGACCTGTCATTGTGTTGCTCTGGAATCCATCACTTCCCAGTGCTTGCCACTTGCCTCTCTCTCTTTACTCCCTCTTTGCTTGCGATTCACAGCAGAAGTCCATAAGCGTCAGCGTTCACCCTCCACAAGACAAAGGTTCACCTCCTCACAGCCATTTATTAATATATGTTTCAGGAAGGAATGTTTCCTCCCAAGGTTGCATCTGACAGACATTGAGTTCAGCACCTGTTGTTAGTTGCACAGAGAGGGCGCCGAATGGAAACAGTCAGGGCTGTAGAATAACTGTTTGATGGTGAGTTCCTGCAGTTACCGTATTCCTCGTGAAACTTGTCTTCTTGAATCCTGTGCATCTCGAATGATCATCATCTTTTCTGCAGATAACTCTCGCTTGAGATCACTGCAAGATGGAGAGGAGAATAATTCTGACTGCATTTTTCTCTTTATTGAAAGCTTTTGCAGAGGAGTTAAGCTACAGTGGAGTCTCCTTTTTTTCCAAGGTTAAAGGGTTCAAGTTCCAAATAAGAGGATGGACCAGATGGTTTGTTTAGAAAGCACTGAAGTCGTAGCTCAACATTGTTCAGCACTTGCAAACCCCCACTGATGTATTATGTTCATTTTGTATAACAAGGCATTTAAATGCCACTGATTATTCCTTTAAGTGAGCTGCAGCCTTGGGCACTGAAGACATCAAAGGGCTCAGAACAAGCTAGTGATCTGTTGCATGCTTATTTGAGGACCACACAGACACTTCTGTCATCTAGTTTGACTCTTTTTTTTTTCTTTTTTTTTTTTTACCACAAAACTCTGCCTAAGGATAAACTTAAAGTTGGTCCTGGTTGAATTTGCAACTATACCAGACCTTCTTACTTTCACTCTCTGTACATTTAACTCTGAAACCTTTATATTGTCCTCAAAGAACTGCAAATTCAAAGTTGTAAAAGCATTTTAATGTGTAACAAATCACTTATCAATAATTTATAGCCTAGTTATAGACCATTCTTGAATACTAGTGTTGAGTTGCCAGATTGTGGAGAACTCCTGTTTGTCTGGTACAACCTCTACCTCAATGTTGGTTTGCTCTTTTTCTAAGAAGCCATCAGGTTGACAGTTATAAATAAGTCATTAAATAGAGGTCGTTTGGGTTTCTCACAATGTAATAATTAATCAAGGCGAATTAAAAGGTTTCCTGAAAAACAGAGTTATGAGAGGATTTTTTTTCACAACATGGCAACAGAAATACTGTTTTTATTAATAGTTAATGACCACCTTTTAACAAAGAAATTAATCAGTTAGCATTAATAGGTATTTCTCACTGAGATTTTAAATGACAGTTTAAAAAAAAGCACAGGTGGTTAATAATAAAAGCAACAATGACTGATTCCTGAACAATGATTGAAACTCCCTTAAAATGTACAAATAAACATTACATATCTCCCTAAATTTGTACCGTAAAAGCCATTACCAGCCAGTGCCATTAATTATTCAATTCAGGTGCCAGTTCAGGGGTTCCCTTCAAACAATGGCATGATAAATGTATACCTTATTATAATATGTTTCTCTAAGGTGTTTCAATGAACTACATGTCTGGTTTTTAATAGTAGAAAATGTTTAAAGTTGGACAAAAGTTACCATCACATAATCCCTTAAGTTATGCTTTAAAAGGGCCTTAACTCTGCTATTAAGGTGGTTCCAGGGATGCTTTTCATGTTGCTGTTTTTAAATGTGTTTCAGTCCCTTAAAAAAAAACCCTGTATATAATCCATTGAAAATACCATAGTAAATTACAGTCCATTACTTAGTATTCACTGAGTGTCCCTTACAATTCCATTATTTAAATATATCATCATTAAAGGTTATATTAATGAAATTTTAAGAAGGAGAGTGTTACATCCTCATAATGAATGGTTCTCACACACAAACAGCCTGTACATCTGTGGATTTGTTGAACGTGTCCAACTCACAAACACTTTGTGTCTTATAATAGCCAGTTAATCATGGCTCAGCCTCACCTGCTGTTTTGTTGCCCACCAGTAGGAGGGGCTGTTGTTGTGGTAATAATAAAATGCACCTTAGCTATTCCGGTGCCCTTTCCCCTGACGCCTGTAATAGAGGGTAATGAATGCTGATAAGGCCTTTCTGAGGAATCCACATACTCAAATTCCCCAATGTTCCCTGCCAGTAAATCTTCATTTGTTTGTTCTTCTCCCTCATTACTCCCACATCACAAACACTAGTGATACTGTAAGTCATCACAACTCCTGGGCCTATCAGGTTGTGTATAAAAAAAGTGTGTTGATTTGGAAAAGTTGCTGGTGTAGCAGGTTTGACTGTGTCTCTTTTGAGCACACACGTGTGTGTGTGTTTGTCTGTGTCGAGACTCTGAGTGAGTGTTATCCTTTGTGTGAGTAGGGTTGGTGGAGGGGCTGGGGCGGTCCAGGTTGCTGAGTTGCATGGGAAAGAGGGTGGTGTTGCTATGTTTGTGGGCTCAGACAAGCGTGGGGCAAACTGGGTGCGACAGGAGACATCATAGACAGAAAAACAACAAGATTAGGAATCGCCCCTCCCACTCTTTACCCACTCACCCTTCATCAGCCAGCTGTCCATGAACTCCTCTCTCTCCTTCACCCCATCTTCCCTTCTTTTCTACCTCACAGACCAGTTATCCAGCAAATTCACTATCTGCTCTGCCCACACAGATCTTTCTTAATTCATTTTTACATCATTACATCCACTGTTTACCTAGTATTTATTTGGCGATTTCTCAAACAGATGGTTTACTGGTTATGCAACACATTTATCCATGTAAGCGTGAATATGTCAGAAGTGTTCTGCTCATGTTGGGGCTGAATTCAACATTCTCCCTCTCAAAGGAATCACACTGATCCTCTTTGTAGAGGAGGCTATGTAAAATTTTTATCAGGTGCAAGCAGAATCTGCCGCTGTTGTCAGTCCAGCGAGCCACAGGCATTTCATTTCTTTTTGATGAGGATTTTTTTTTTTTATTTGAGGGATAATACAGAACAAATATGTGATATCACCCACACCAAACTGTCCATGAATACTGAGAAGAGGTCGCAGGGTGAATACAAATTACCAAAAGAGTAAAAGAGTGACACTTTTTTTTTTTTTTTTTTTTTTTGCCACAAATAAGGATTGAAAGCATCCTTCTCAGAGAAAGTGCTGTCGCTCAAATAACAAAGTTCACTGTAAAAAGCTCTTTCCCTCTTGTGTTGGTCTCCATTATCAGCCTGGCTTAGAGGTTCACAGGTAGCCCCTGTGACCTGTAGTAGCATGTTTCTATAGCCAAAAGATTGAGATGCAAAGTGTGAAGTGTTCTGGGGCTTTCAGTCATATCAGCAACAGCAGATGGAGTTTTCCCAGTTCTCTTTCAATAGATTGAATCATAATTATATCTAATTACAATTTTATATATATATTTTTTCTGATGATTTGAAAGACTTCTCATCCATGTTGCCTTAAAACCTGAGTTCCACGGTTCATACCAGCCCTTAGAAACAGCAACTGAGAAACAGAAGCTGTTGTGGAGCTTTCAGTCATATCATATGTGATTTCAAGCAAATGTGATAGATAAAAAAGATAACTCTATAAAGTGATCAGAAATTTGAAAATAGTATATTTACAATTCCATGACAAGTGGGTGAACTCTTGTAAAAAGTAAAAAAAAAAGGGTCCCATACTGCCTCTGAATGGTTTTCTCCACAGCCAAAAGTCCAAACAGAAAAGCTTTTAAGACACTTTCATATTTAACTGCAAGATATAAACTTTGAGCCAGAAATTCAGGAGAATCACATCATTACCAAAGATAATATAGAGTCAACAAATTGTCTGGAGATTGTCTCAGATCCCAGGTGTAACCATTCCAAATTTTCATCTAAAGTCTGATAACTTTGGCCATAAATTCAATTAACGTCGTCCTAAACCATAATTTAAAACTGATATTTTTTTTCAGGGGAAATCCTCCATGATGCCACATAAATGAAATAATAATGAAGGTATTATGGTAGTCGTAATAATGCTGATCAAGGTAATCTTTCTTTTTGAAATAAGTTTTAAAAATGTAATGTGTGCCTGGTCATGTCATAATTACCTTGAGGTGTCCTTCCTCCCTTCCTGCCCTCTCCCCCTCACTGGCTAATGACCTTTAACTCTGACAGACAGACAGATGACTCCATTTTACCCCCTCTGCAGATGTCAAGGGGATGATAAAAGAGACGAAAGAGGGTTTCAATGAAGAGATGTGGAGCTTTGCAAGATTTGACAGAACACTGTTGGAGAGGAGAGGAGCTGAGAGGATGGATGGATCAGCGAAACCTAGACAGGAAGGATAGCAATATTTGTTTGTTGGGCTGGACTGGTCTCAATAGCCCCTTTCACACACAAGAAAAACAACCTTCGCCCGATTAACTTGTCTGCTCTTACCACTGAGAGATGAGAGGAGACAACTGGATAGGTCTAAATGAAAATAACTCAAATTGTCATGTAGAAAAGGTCATTATTATAAGAAATCAGTCTAAAGTGAGGTTTTTCAGTTTGGTAATTAGCTTTGGTTCTTCCTTTCTATCACCTCTGCAACAGTGGCATTGTTATTTTTTTTTAACACATCTTCTACATGCATACAATCTCTGCCTTTAAAACGGCACTAATCAATATGTTTACATGGATTAAATGACAAAGTGTCATGTCAAATTTCCACAGAAATCTATCACCCAATTTGCAGTTCCCCTCAGCCTCACAGAGTATCATAGCATGTTTCAGTAGCGTCTTTCAGTTCATTGTTTTTGGTTTTATAGCCTGCAGCTTTAATGTTTTGATCATCGTTCCCATCAGCCTTGTTTCCTGCAACAGCTGGCAGCAAAAACCCCTAATAAACCCACTGCGCCGTGCATTTAGCTGCAAACAAGCCAAATAATTCTGCCAGGAATCGGTGGAAACCAAAACAGAGCGAAAAGGAGAACAGGTTTTGGACTAACATTCACCAGGTGGCCAGAAATATGACTCCAGATGACTGATTATGTTGCTCTGTTTATGCTAGATGTGTAAATGGGCAATTGTTTGTATATTATATAATAAACTTTATGAGGGGATTATATGTCAGTGTTTTGTTTTTAGCTTGTTAAATCAATTCTGTTTTGAAAATACTTGTGACAGGTAATAACTTTTTAAAAGCTGCTCAATCAGATCCTTTTTTTTCCAACATTAATAAAAACAAGTGTTCCCTGGGACCGGTTTCAAATGTTTCAGCTGTTTCAAATTCAGATGTGATACTTCTATGGGATTTTCATATTTACAACAAAGGCTGCAGATGTAAAAATATAAGGGCTATTGTATGTCTGTCAGTTCATTTAATATAAACTGAAAGGTGCCCATTGTTTTAGATTGTAGAATCAATATCAACCTCTCATTTTCTGTTTTTTTTTTTTTTTTTTCCATTTCCCAAGATCCCCAGACCCTGATGGAGGCCAGAGCAACTTAATCAGCAGTTTAAGGAAAACACTTTTTTTTTTTTTTTTTTGCTCCTGTGGCTGACAATGAAGGACAATGAAGACAGCGGCTGCACCTCTAGCTGTGTGACTGGAGCCCAGCATGAGCCCATATTTACATTTCAGTCAATAGAGTATTCACTCATCTGTTTGAATGACCTTGTAAAGTCAGTAATCCCTGCTTCACAATGAATAAATACATAAACAATGAAATTTCATCTCCTTGCAGTTGCTCATTTTGAAAGAAAGTGAGACAAGAAAGACAGCGAGGAAAAGAGAGAGGTGTGTGACTCGGATTTCACAGTAATTCACTGACTGATAAGTAATTGCACTCTCCTGTAGAGTGCAGAGACTGCTGTTTGTTACGACAGGGTAGTGACTGTGGTAATGGCCCAATCCATATTGTACTTGTGCAGCAAACAGCAAGGCAATCAATGTGTCTAACCAATTACTGTGTGGCCCCTTATTGCACATAATGTACTGTATGTTACATGTTCTCGACACAGTTCACTGGAAACCTCCAGAACCTCAGTTGTGGGTGCAATCTGTAAGAGCACTGTATCTGTGTATGTGTGGTTCCTCTTTAGAGGCAAAGGGTGCAGCAAATTTTAAAGAGCAAAAAAAAAAAAAAAAAAAAAAAACCCACGAGATAAAACTGCTTCCAGTGTGCTCTGTCTGCCACCTGATGTTTTATTCAAAGATGAGTTCACTTCACTTCACTCTGCTATAGTGATTTATATAGGGACTGCTTGAACAAATGAGGGTTTTTTTTCTCCTCAACGCAAAGACAAAGACAGAAGGAGGAGAAAGCTATTTGCAATTTGGAGCATCAATAAAAATGCAAATAGTGGGAAACCATTTCTCAGCTGTGACAATGGAGGCAATGTCATTGCGGTACCCAAAGACAGACGGATGGACCCACCCAAATCCACAACCCAGAATTCTTTATCTTTGAACTGACACACTCAGACTTAAAAGAGGAATTTAGGAACTTGGGGGTGATTTTTTTCTGCGAATGCTGTTTTTGTAAAGATGATATCGCAGCACAACAGCAGATGCTGAGCTGACCTCATGGTGCAGGTGTCACTGAGCAGGCCAAGCTCTGTCAATCAATCAGTATGTACAAGATGTTTTCTTTCAAGAAAAAATCTTGAGGGACAAACATGCAACATTTTCATTCAAAAAGGATCTCCTTGTTAAATTAGTATTTTTGTTGTATTAAAACTGGATACTAGACTTAAGGATGCTTTCCTCTCACTTGAATAAAAATGACTTGCCTGGTGCATAAGACAAAAAAGTTTTCTACCTTCCAGGTTTACTTCCTCATTATGCAGCCTGCAGCACATGCACCCTAGTGTTTGCTCCACTGGCCCTGCGCACATGTATCCACTTGGCCCATTGATCTTTGCATTGGAATGATGTGACACAAATATAAATCACTTTTCAAGGCTATATTTACAAATATAAAACAGTGGATTTTAATTCATAATAAAACAGTAATAAGTAGTCTTGTTTAAAGATCAACATATTTTGTCAATAGTTTTACTATTGGGGATTTTTGGAGGGTTTTTCATTGTGATACCACAAGTTGCCAGTAAGACGGCTATAGTAAATATTCAAAGAGTTTGGAGGGCGTCTTTTTTGTTAAACCTTTCCAGAATTAAAAGACACCAGCATAAATCTAAGACATGGATTAAACTGTGTGTTTATCTGCTCTATTGTAAGCTGTAAACATTAGCATGTACAGCTAACTAGCTGATTACCAACAGTAAATCTGCAACCATTATCATTGTAAACTGCAAATGTCCTCTGCAAGAATGGGCACAGTCTTTGAAATGCCAACTGGTATCAGTCAAACCATCCATTCATCAGCCTGTCAGCCAGCTCTTGCAGGCCTTTCACTCACTCCTTTTACTATTTTCTGCCAGAACAACACAAGTCCAAAAGCAAGCATTCACAAGAGCATCTACCTGTGGCACATATGGCGAAAACAAAACCCATTACTTCACAATACAGTCACTGTATCAGCTTGTGATGGTAGCCGGGGCAAAGCGAGCAGCTGGTTGAGAACAGCAGGACCTTGAGGCAGACACATTAAGGAGCATGTGAAGTCAATGAGAGTTTTTCTTTTTCCTGACTTGGTGTTTCCATGCTCGCTGATTCTCTCTCTGAGTGGAGTAAGTGCACAGGTAAGCTTCCAGCTTATTGGTCCAGACTAAGATGGAAGAAAATCTTGATCGGCTGTGACGTGCAACCCAATGATTTTTTTTTTTTTTTTTTTTTTTTTTTTTGTGCAAACAGAGAAGCAAACATGATTGTTTCTGAGTGTGTATGCAGACACACACGCAGGTGTTTGTCACCTCTTACTGAGATTAAAAGATAAATTCCATCTTTGGGGAGCAAAAGTTCTCCACTTATCGAGTTATTCTAAAGCGCCTGCCTGAAAAGTTCAGAATATTTCTCTGAATATCATGGTACTAAGCAGCTTATCAGACATTAACAACAACAAAGTCACGACTGCTACATCAACTCTGAAATGTCACGCTGTTTTATATAGTGAAGTTTTCGTAAAAGACAGACACAATAGAGTACTCTTGACCCCCAAGGGAGTTATGAATGAAAGAGATTATACATACTCTCTTTCATTTCCAACATCTTCCTTTCTTTTTCTTATATTTCTTGTAATCTCCTTCCTCCACTCGTCACTTTCTGTTCCTCAGTCTATGTAAGTGAGTTTGTTTATTTATGCATATGTTCGTGTGCAAAGATTTCTAACGTCCACAGACCCACACAAACCCAGCTGGAAACTCTACCTTTCTGTTGTCACAAATGCACATGAGTGTGTGTGCAAGAAAAGTCCTGGTGTGTGCGTTCACTGGTTGGCAGTAATGCAGTAGACTTTAGGCAGAGTGAATGATCACTCTGTTTATAGGGATGTGATTGCAACCCAGAAATCAGGCCACATTCTCCGTCTGTCAGCTGCCAGCGAGCAGCCTGGCGTCAACTCCCCGAAACTCTGCGTCTCTCTTTCCTTTTCTTTCTCACTGCCTCTCCCTCCTCTTTCCTAATTCTTTTTCCCACTCCGCACCCTTTTCTCAACAAATGTATTTATTTGTAGCCGCACCCCCCCCCCCCCTCACTTCCCACCCTCTTTCTCTTTCTGAATGTGCTCTGATTTCCCTGGGAACTCAGCAGCAGCAGCAGCAGCAACAGCAAACGCCTGCTTCTCCCTTCAAAAAAAAAAAAAAAAAAAAAAAACAGGCACACACAGTCACACTCACTTGAATACACATGCACACACAACCAGGTATATATTCATACATACATCCACATGCAGACATGTACACACAATTATTCCATGTGGATTATCCGGGAATGACGGTGCCTGGACGTAATAATCTAAATATTTGTTTACTCTGAGCTCTCAGTCCCCCGGTTTGTAATAGAAGTTTATGAAACCAAATTAATTATGTGTGCCAGTTCCCACAGGACCAACAAAATACACTGCTCATCACACATTTGTACAGAAGATTGCAATGTTAGTCCCCTCTGACCTGCAGCTGTGTCTGCAACTGTGTATGTGTGTGTCATTTCTTGGCACAAATGTATGGTGCATGGAGGCACTTCTGGTGTCTTTGTGTGTGTGTGCGTGTGTGTGTGTGTGTGTGTGTGTGTGTGTTTGTGTCTACATGGTTTCTTCACACACAGATGCACAAAGGATTCTTGGGTATTTACCCAACAAGCTTTGCTATTGTATAAGCATTTTCCAACACATCCAGGAACTTTGTAAAGCAAAAAAAAAGTTAAAGTTGAAACAACATCTAGAACATTATTTGACCTGTGACCTGAATATTTTTTTGCTCTCATCATCAGATGGATGTTTTAGTTCAGGAATATTTAAAAATCCCTTAAGACACGTTTTAAAGCATGTAAAACTACTCTGCTATGATTAATATCTCGTTTAACATGATTTCCCCACATAAAAAGTAGAAGAAAAAAAAACTTCTTCATTGAGGAATTCTGAATCAGGCCTGGTGCCCTGCTCACCACCGCTGCTAGCACTGCGTTTACTTGTCAAAGAGTAGAGCGTGGTTAAGCATTAGCATCCTGCACTTTATAGACACGTCCTGTTACCTTCAGTGTTATATTTGACACAATAATGCAACTTGTAATGCAACTTTTTTGACATGTTTGTGTTGTAGAAAATCCAATAAACAAATTCAGGAAAGAAAAATAACGCCTCAGTCAGACCCAGACTCAGATGACCAATTTGTTGTGCACCATAATCAGCAACTAGCTGACATATCAGAGCAATAAGCATAGTTTGCATCTTTTGTTTGTTTGCGTGGTTTGTTAGCTTGTAACTGACACAGTGTTAGTGGCTGTGCTAACTAACTTTCACTCTGTACGTTTGTTGTAAATAAGTCACCATCCCTCTCTCCTTTCATCTCCTGTCACATCTCTGCGGCTGACTCTTTACTAAACACTTAAATCCCCAATGAAATACTTTTCTCAAAGTTGTTGTGGAAAGGCTGCCGTCACTCACAGGGACCAGACACAGTGAACTGTGACAGATAATGGTGCACACTTTCTCTCGCACACCGTCTTCTCCACATATGCATTCATGGTGTTGCGCTTGGTTGTACTCACGAAAGGTGACAGAAGAAGATGTGTGAAGAATTTTTTTAAAAAGAGAACTTGAGAGAGAAGTTCCTGTTCACGTTCTCACTTCCACACCACCGGCTGATCGCTGTGTGACATGTGTGTGCTTGTTGTATGTTTTTGTTTTAGAAAGTTACGAGAATTGACACACACACACACACACACACAGACACACTGTCCCCAATATGGATACTGGAAAGGTGTGGTGGGGAGGGAGTTTCAGAAGCTGTTTTTACTGGCATGCGTCATAGAAGCATACTGACAGCATCCTTTCTCTCCTCATTTCATACTCTAAAAGCAGATGTAAACATGTGCTCTCTTGTGGCCCAAACATGAAGCCAGAGTTATACAGAGAAGGCTACAGTCCAGCTAAAGCTTTCATAACTCACTATTCAAAGATAAAGCTCAAAACGCTAAAATGTGTCAGCAACACAAACAGTGCCCTGACATGATTAATTAAAACAAAATAGAATAATTATTGTTGTTGCGTGTGTAGTTTAATGTGTCTGTCTGTGTTTGGTACTGTCATGTGATTTAGCACCAGAGATCTGACGCAGCACTTCCACAGTGTTCATGAAACATACACCACCATCATGTTCAACAGCGGTCCACACACAAACAGGCCATCAACCACTCCTACTGAGACAGAAATAGGCATGCATCCCTTCGCCGCTGTCTCAACACAACATTGATATACGAGTTAGCTGTGATGTGTGAGGTTAAGTACAAAGACAGTGGATGCTGACGGCGGCTCATGGTGGGCGGAGGACGAGGGGGGGGGGGGGTTGCCAGGTGGGCAGGTAGGTAGAGAGGGAGAGGTTAGGAGAGTGGGTGTCCTGAATGATTCATACACGCTACTCCCAGAATGCCTGCTGCTGTACTCAACACCAGCAGTGGGATATGATAGCGCACGTCTATCGATTTAAAGAGTTTCTTTTCTGTTCCCATGTTGGAAAGTTCAAAGTTATCGATTTGGCCAGAGAGCTCACTCAGAGTAGGTGTTTCAGATACCTGGCCCACCGGCTAATTTTATTTTTACGCAGCAGAGCAGGACCATCAGTCTGCCCGCACAGTGGGATATCACAAAAGAAAACCCAACTCCTCTCCCTTGGATCTCCTTCTTCGTTTTTATTCATCTACATTGTTTCCCACCTCTGCTGGCCTTTCTCGCTCCTGCTCTCCCAGCTCCCTCCTTCCAAGGCCATGTATAGAGTGAGATAAAGAATGGCAGAGTCGGGTACAGAGGGTGGGCTGGCAGGATCACTGTTTATGGACGTTTGAGCCCAGTCTCTGAGAAAGGTAATTTCACGCTTGGCGGCGCTGACTCCAGCCCCAACGTTGTTCCTGTGATTAATTAGGCTTTTTAAACGAACAAACCAGGAGCCAGGTGAAGATGTTAATTATCCCTCCGTTATGCAGATAGGATATAGTCACAGCTCTGCAGCACTGGTTAGTACGTATATAGGCATGCAGGCAACACAAAGGTTGACATACACCCAATTGCACATGAACAAGCACCAATATACAAATCTAAAGTGTGACGTTGACCCAAACAAAGAGAAAAACAGTCTGCAACATCTGTAGTTCGTTTAATTACAGCTGTCTCATAAGAACTGGGTTCACCTTTTGCACAAGCAAGTCTTATATCATTACACAACTGACTTCCTCAGAAATGATCCAAATACACACAAGAGAAAGTGTTATCATCCCCAAAAAAAACAAACAGGTATTCTTTTCTAAAAGACTGGAAACCTGAATCATCCACTCGCAGTCCTCATCATTATATAACAACCATAAGATATATCTGTCCTGATTCTTGGGCTCTGTATAATGCATGGATCCTGTAGGCTGTGTGGTAATCCTCTCCAGCACTGTTAGTGCGTGTCGTGTTCATCTTTTATTTCTCCTTGTGTTCTTTGTGTAGCTGCTCAGCTTGTATCTGGCATCTTCTCAACAGGTCTGCAATGGCCTTTAAGGTTCCATTTAGTCAGTTACTTGTTTGGTTGATGAAATGTCAACAAGATGTGAAGGATGCTCGTCATCATTATTTAGGGCCCACATTTTAATTACTTATTGTCTGACCAACAGTCAGTTGACAAAAGCAGTCTAAAATTCAAACATATTCAATTAAATATCAAAGGGACAAAAAAAAAAAAACTTGATTGATTGTGGTTGTCAGCTATGTTATTTAAATTACTTAAATGATCAATTGATTATCAAATTTGATGCCAGTTCATTGACTCATATTTTTACCTTCAGTTTTCTTGCAAGCTAAGTCACAATCAAAACCAATATATTTCCTTTTCGTTCCAACCTTATTTTTAGATTTTTCATCATCAAAGTGCAGAAGTCAAACCCAGGTGACCAACATCAAAAACATCAAAAACATCAAATAGACAGAAAATTAGCATTGTGTGGCTCTATTCAATTCAATTCAATTCAATTTTATTTGTATTGCGCCAAATCATCACATACATTACCTAAAGGCACTTTACAATATTATAGAGAAGACGCTGCAGTTCCCACAGTGAACAAGCACTTGAAAAATGAAAAACTGCCAACTGGGAGCTGGTTCCACAGGAGAGGAGCCTGACGCTGAAGGCTCTGCCTCCCATTCTACTCTTAGAGACGCTAAGAACCAAAAGCAGGCCTGCATTTAAAGAGCAAAGTATTCTGTTGGGATAATAGCAAACTATGAGCTCTTTAAGATACAATGACGATACACCTGTAAATGATAACATAAACTCACAATGAACTGTCCAAAATCTCAAAACAATTAAACAAAAATTAACCACAGCAAACTGAAATGAATTCATGGTGACTTTTATTATGAGCAAACAACATGTTTTGCCTGTGGCTTCTTCACATTACAACAGGCAATTTAGTTATTTCAGTGTTGGGGTTGGGGGTTTATTTTGATTTTCACTTAAAATGAACCAGCACCTGTTTGCTTATTCTGGTTTATCTCCAAAATCTCAATTTACTGCCCTCTAGAGTAAACAGTATCTATTATACAGGGAGTAGGGAATGAGTTAAGGAGCAAGTGATTTCTAATGCAGCCAATTTTATCTTTTTTTTTTCTTTTTTTTTCCAAGACCTTAATTCAACTCATAAGTTTGTAATGACTTTGAATCACTTTGAATATCGTGTCAGTTTTTTTGTTTTTTTTTAAAAAGACAACAGTCTCATTTTGGGATTATGCATCAATAATGAAAGTACAGTATTTATAAGTTTGTTTTCTAACTTTGTGTTTCTAGACTGTCACATGAGAGTAAATGGGAGTTGAATTTAAATCAATACACCAAATCTTATGAGTTGAACACAGATCTAACGAGCAGGTTCTCTGATCTACTCTCAATCAATCCACTGTGCATCTAAGAAAAAGGAATCTGAGTCTTTTTTTTTTTTTTTTTTTTCATTTTTTTAAGCAAAGCAGAAAGTTCACTGCAACATTTTCTGCAGATGATTAAAGAAACAGAATCCTTTTTAGTGTATATAATTAACAAACAACATGTTAATGCTGTTGATACACCCATGTGGAGTGACCTTTCCAGACATGTCCAGCTGGCAGTGGTGTGTTGTTTGAAGTGTGACTCTGTCTCTCTGTCTCTCTCAGTGTGAACTAGCGGCAAGCAGACATCAGACAACCTATTAAAGACTCAATTAGACGGTCTGCGGATTGGATTCCTGTGGCTATCTGTCCTATTGAAATACCATTACAGAGAGACAGAGAGAAGGAAAACGAGAGATAAAGAGCAGAAGATAGAGACAAACACAGGGAGAGAGAGAGAGACAGATAAAGACACAGGGGGAGGGAGGCTGAATGAAGGCCTCTGGCATCAAAGAATGATTAGAGCTCAGCCAACATAATGTGATCTCACACACATAAGTTATGGCCTGGGTTTTTCTCATGTACAAAAGCTGACATTACAGATAGCCAGCTGGTAATCCAATAATGCAGCATAAGAATGATACATACTTTCAACTCAGTAAAAGCCTCGCTGATCTATTTTGTTGCCTTGTAACAAATGAGGATCATAAGAAAAGTTTGTACATGTGCTGCACACCCTGTGGAAATAAAAAAAAAAAAAAGTGAATTTAAAATGAATAATATTAGGAATATACTGTATGGTATATTTTTTTAGAGCTCCTCTTTTACAAAGTTGAGGAGTCTGACTTTGTCGCTCCGTCTTGCTGCTTTTCTCCCACTCACTTTGTTTCTATTTTTGCCCCCTAATTACCAGCTGTCTATCACTCTTTCCAAGCTCTGTTGTTGAACTGCAACTTACACCCCCCGTGGACTTTTTCTTGCTTTGCTGTTTTACAACACAGTAGATGAAGGTGACTTTCTTTAACACTGATCAAAAAAAAAAAAAAAAAAAACAGATAAAATTAGATAAATATTCTGATACAACTTGATGTTTTTAATGTTGGCTTCTCCTCGATGCTCTGTGGCTTGGATTGTACCTCGGTTGTATGTCACTTTGGACAAAAGAGTTCTTCCAACATAAATAGATGTTTTTGTTCGGGGGTTATTGTCTTGCTGGAGAAGTCACAGCAGTAGGTTTTCCAGAAGCATTTCCCTTTATTTTGCAGCATTCTTTCTGCGTTTGCGGAGAAACATCCCCACAGCATGATGCTGCCACCACCAGGCGTCACAATGGGGATCGTAGTGTTGTTGTTGCTGTCCCGTCTTTCAATAAGTCTTTCAAATTGAACGACAAAACACATTGTTTGTCCATGCCCTATAGAACAACACATGGAGTCGAAGATTTCTCTATTTGACATCCTTATCGGCAGCACAATAGCATTTGTCTATGCTTTTTGAAACTGTTACAGATCACATTTGAAAAATACATCTGTTTTACGATCTTTGGATGACGCTTGGTTAGGTTTGGGCACAAAAACGACTTTAAGGTTACACATGCTTCTACATCACGGCTACAATAATAACCAGGTACTTAAGGTTGGGGACTGATCTTGATCAGGCTTTAAAAAAACAGTCACTGTCAGTTGGAAATAGACAACGATCTCGTGAGTTAAAGTCCATGTTTTGTTGACCCATCCATTCGCCTCAGCCTCTTCTTTCAGTAGACTTTGCTGTTGTAATAATGTCACTTGCTGAGATGATTTTTTTCCAACGTTCTTCTTGGGAAGTTCTTCAGTCTGTGTTTATCTTACACCAAATATGGAGCTTAGCATTAGTTCAGGCAGAGCACTTAAGTCGTACGTGCATTAGCTTGTTGGTGCACAATCACTGGCTCACTCATCAACTCAAACATCAGTTGACTCAGGATATTCAATCATATTCATGGGGAGTTCGTCGGTTTTTGTTTGGTTTTTAATCTCACTGGCTTGGGCTTACACTGTTGCTTTGTTGTGACTTGTAATTTAGAGATTGTGGGTGGATGAGCCGATACTTACTTTGATTTTTGAAAACCTGTAACCACAGGACTTGGTTAAACATTTCCAAAAAAGTACTGCAGCCATTACAGCCATGTACTACTATGAAAATGTTTATACTGCAAGACAATTATACAATAGTTCTCAGACACTGAGTTAGTTTTTGGTGTGTTGGACAGTCCTCCAGGAGCCTGGGTGGGTGGGATGTTGGAATTTAAATCATATTATAATTCAAATTATATATAAATGTTTGAAAACCCAATAAGCATTTGAATATAATCAAATTCATGCAGGTGTACAGTGTGGCTATTACAACCTGACACACTTCACTTGTACCCCGCTGACACACTCAGCACAGTTTACTAATATGTCATGTATATATAGCCTATGTGTTTTTAGGGAGGATTAGATCCCAGCAGATTCCTCGCTGCTACTTCAGATTTTTTTTTTTTTTTTGAAAGCTCCTTCAAAAAACAAAGTCTTTTCAACTAAATCTAACTTCATACAATTTGCAATAAATGGTCCATTACTTTATCTAAGTGTCTCTGGCGGTAGTAGCCTTCAGAGTAATGGCTCAGTTTTCTTCTCTGTGTCAGTTTCTGAGTCTGAGTCAAACACTTGGCAAAATTTCTACTTCTGACCTTACAGCTCAGCAAAGTAAAGCGATATATTTAGGCCTTTGGAATTTTCTCCTCCTAAACACTTCGTTTCACTTACGGAGTCTTGGATCTTTTGATGATGATCCTTTGTCGTTATCTAGTTTTCGGCAGGGAATGTACTTATCACCTGTGGGATCTTCCTGGCACAGGTGTCCTTAGCTTAAACGCAACTGTTAGATCTTCACACACAGTTAATTTCTATTTAGCTTGTTATACAGCCTCTGAAAACAACTGGCTGCTGTGCTAGTAATGATTAAAGTTTGTCCCACTAAAAACAGTGAATACATGTTTGGTCAATTATATTCTGTTTTGTTTGTTTATTGCTTTGATATTACATGATATTTTCTGTTGATCAGATTTCAAAGAAGAAGCCTAATTGCACTCATTGTAATTCACTGTATATGTATGAATAACAAAACATTAAATAAGTTAAAGTTTGATACATACGGTCTTTTGGTCTTTGAACCGCCTCACTTTCTCTCTCTCTCATGCTGCTCTTCTTGCCTCCTGCCCTCCTGCATTACCACATTAAGGCTTCCTTGTTCCTATAGCAACCTGTCCTCGTCTCTCTATCAGGGTGTATATACATAGCCAGTCTCCGGGGTATTCGTTCTCCAGCTCAGCAAAGATATTAGCAATTATGTGCTTGTTAGGAGTCGGCCAGAGATAAGAAAGATGTGTCTTGTGTCTGATTACTTTTGCTCTGCGTTCCTGGGAGAAGCCTGGGAGTCCTCAGGGGGACAGTGCCAAACCCCCTCTGCTAATTTAGCAGGGGCCCTGGTGGAAATATTGCACTTTTGCTTGTATTGGATTATTCATGCATGAAAAATTGAGTAAATGGGAATGTGGGAGAGCTCTTATGTGAGGTAATAGTTGTGAACATTATGCAGCCCAACTCCTCTTAATGTCTCTTTTTTCCTCTTTGGACTGTTTGAACAGGCATTTATGGGCATGGATACCTCACATGCACCATTGTGCGGTAAATGCTTGACCAGATAAGATTTTTTGTGCAAATCAGTGCCCAATATGAGTAAGGGGTTTTGGTAAAAAAATTACACGGGCAAAACCTCCCTTTGAGTGCCCCCACACACACAAACACACATGCAGACACTTTCACACACATCCACATAAACCGTCTCAGCCTGTGCTATGTGTTGATGAGACAGGAGCATGAGGGCTGTATGTGCATCGCTAATGTAATTCCATCTCACCAGATGGCCTGGGTTTTTTTTGCAAAAACACTTTTTTTTTTTTACTCTTCCCCCATCTCCTCTCATCATCTCCCTCATTCCTCCCACTCCTACTCTTGTTCTCTTTCTCTCTTCCACTCTATCCTTCACTTCGTTTTTTTTTTCTATTTAACCTCTATTCAACCGACTTGATATTCTTCGTATATTTCATCCGCACCTCTCCTTTTCGTTCCTCCATGTCATTCTTCTTTTGTACCTATTTTTCAGCTCCTCCCCTCTCCCTTTAACTTCCCCTCTTTCTTTCCCCATCATGTGATCTTATGCAAGACTCATTACCATCAATCAGTGGCTGAAGTTTGTACCCAGCAACTCTTGATCCAGTGAAGTGTTCTGCAATGCTGATCCGTTTACTCACGCACACACAGAAACACACGTTGATGCCTCCTGCTCAGCCGTTATCTCTGTGGCTGTTTGATCAGTCAGAGTGTGTGTGTGTGTGTGTGTGTGTGTGTGTGTGTGTGTGTCAGATATTAGACTGACATGTTTCCTATGCTCAGGGCTTTCCTCCAGAGGCATGGCGATCAGAAAATCTCGTTTGATTGAATTGATGTTGCGGGCTCCGAGCGCAGGGCCCGACTGAGTGATAGCTGGGCTGATTATAATGCACTGCAGCATGTGTCAAACATGCCAGCGACACAGTGGGCTGCATTCCAAAACCAAGGATGCTGTATAGGCCACCCCCCCACCCCTCCAATACCCTACCCAACCCAACCCCTTTACCTGCTGCCCTCAAGCATCACCCACGTCAGAACTCATCATCAGAGAGCCAGTCAAGAAAACTGACTGTTAAGGTGTTTTCTGTTCCACGCTTTGTCATCGAAAGGGACCATTAAGGTTGTAGCGTCAAGGGTACAGTGAAGGAGGCTTTTGTTTTGGATCGCAGCCATGCAGCAGAGTGTTCAGGGGAGCAGGGGGTTTGAATAGCATTGCATTACAGAGCACAGCAAGGCTGGTGATAAACCCAGGTTTGCCTCTTTTGTTGTTTCTCATTTTCTGTGCCACAGCATTATGACTTCAAAATGTGTTCAGTTGGCATTAAACTGTAAAAGAAATGTCAGAATAAGAGACTCATGTGAGTTTTTTTTTTTTTTTTTTTTGGCTCCGGAGGTTTCCAAAATAAATGTGCCGCTGCCATGTTAAATTTTGAATGTGAACTCCTTTCCTCCATATCCCCACCAAATGTATTCTCACTGAGCTATTACCAAATGCAATGATTCATAAATGCTGATTTATTCTAATGTTTTCAGTTTCCATCAGCAAAATATCTAAAGTGTAAAAGCAAGAAATTAGATGTAAAATGTCTGCAGATTTCACATAATTTCACATTTCTAAAAAGCTTCAATCTTCAGACTGTCACTCAAAGCTAAGTGCATTTCCTCTAACAACTAACTGTTATCCCTGGCTCCTGACTCTCATTTCTTTAACTTTGTCATTTCCCCTCAGCACTTCACGTTTTACTTTCATTAAAAAAACACAAACACTTAAAAAAAAAAAAAATGTATGCAGTTCATTGAACAGGAGCGGCGGGGGAAACTCAAAATGTTTTAAGGTCAGCTGTAAAAGCTTGGCACAATACTCCCCCCATAAATCAGATTTATTGCTTAAAATTTAAAACCTGGTAATCTAGACCTTCACCAGACCTCCTCCTCACCTCTACTCATTCTCTTTTGTTGGCTCTATTCGCCTCCAATTGCTTCCTTAGAGGTTTGAGCTCATTTCATACACTGTGCACAACTGTTAGACACTTCTTGCACATTATTGCTGGGGTTTACACTCTGTAGAGCAACCCAGTCTACTACAAAATGTATTTATGTACAACTCATTTGCTCTGCCAGATACAACTGGGAGAGAACTTCAGTCTTGCCTAGATTATGATCTCTTACATTTTCATTTTCTGTCCAGGACAGGAACTGTGACATTCTTGCGCAACACAGAAGTCACAGGATGGAGGTTGGGTGAATGGTTATGGGGGGGCTTTTGGTTAAATACTGAAAAGCTGTACTAAATATTTTTTCATATTAAAGGAATAGTTCAATATTATGCTAATTGTTTAGATGACAAGTTAGTACCACTCATATGATGCATGGCTCATCATCGCGAGGTTGATGCAACCAACATAGACTCTAGGACTCTAGGATTATTATAATGATAACAGTAAACTTTATTTGTATAGCACTGTTCATACAAGAAATGCTTTACAACAAAGAAATTACATGCATCAAGTGCATCACATGAAAACACATAAAAGGAACATTAAAACATGTTAAAGACATTGTAGAATGAAAAGCATTAATGTAAAATGAGATGGATTATTAATATCTTATTAATGTAGAAGACTTTTAACTGTTGCGTCTAAGATGTCATAAACCAGAAAGGTGGAAAATGGGTTTACAAGATGACATCTTGTGAAACCAATGGAGTTTGGCAGTATTCTGATCTAGAAAATGAAAATAAGGTATGCAGGCTCTGTCAGAATAGAATGACACATAATCACTTGCCTGGAGCAATGCCATTCAGCACAGGGATGTGGATGTTAACCTCCAAGGAAGGACGGCTGCTGGCACTAGCAATGCTAACGTTAGCCACACTCAGCCAACAGATATGACATTGTTTCCTGCTTAATTCCTGATTAACTTGTGCTCAATTTTGACTGAGTGTTTTCTTACTGTTAGACTAGTCGACTAGTCTGAATTTTCAAATTAGTGTCTGTTTTAAGTAGTGTTTTTCAAATTCAGATTCTTCGGTATGAACATTTTTGCACTGGCAGTGAAATGTTTTGAGATAGGTTCAACAGAGATGTTTCCTCTTTATGCTGATAATAAAAACAATCAAGAATTCAATCCTGCAAAGCATGTTTGTTTATGCAAATCAGTTATATATGAACACATACCGTTGGGTGCTGCCTCATAAAAGCAAGAGACAGAGATAAAGGTTATATACACCAACGCCACATTTACACACATACATCAACATGTGCATCACATGTGCACACCTGTGCACGCAGACACACACACACACACACACACACACACACACACACACACACAGTGTGGTGAATAAAGGCAATCAGTGGAGTCTGTCATAGCTGACAGTGAAGTAGCGAGCCAGTCACAGCTCTCCCTAAGGCCAGATGAAAATATATGAGATGTACACTCAAAGTTCACTCTGAAATCCCTCTCTCTTGCTGTCACTCCACATGACTCATCCCCTCTCTCTCCTTCTACCTCAGTTTCTCAGACACACCTTTATACACAAAACATATGCACACACGCACACACACACACACACACACACACCTGTTCCTTAGGTGGAATTTCTGAGTAGCCACAGAGGAATCCATTGTATTTCCTGCACATCTTTCTTACTATACCTGGAGACGGTCCTGCATGCCCGAGCCCTTTTTAATATTCTCTTTCTTTTTCCTGCCTGTCTCTACTCTCTCACCACTTCTCTCCATCTCCTTTATTTTACCTAATATAATAGGATAATCATGTCAGTGACCCTGACTCCCTAAAGCCCTCTGGCGATTATGAAGACGAAACGCAGCGGTTTACATAATTCTGTTGACCTGTCAACTTGTGTGTATGTGTGTGTGTGTGTGTGTGTGTGTGTGAATGTGTGTGTTTGTGCATTGACTACATATACCTGTATTTGCTCTTTAATGGCATATAATGTGTGACCTTGTGTCAAGGAGTTATCAGCATTTCCCTGGTTATGCCAACTTACCTGAATACAAAAGAGGTCGGTTGGACTTGGGAATACAAGCACAGGATTCCGCCCCCCTTTCTCTCCCTCCCTCTCTCTCTCTCTCTGTCTCCCTCTCTCTCTCTTTCTTTCTCCCCCTGTCTCTCTCCGCGGGTCTCTCCCTCATGGTGTGTGTGAGAATTAGCAAGGTTGTTTTTCAGTGCTGCATAGTTTCAGGCTATTATAGAAGCAATACCACCCAGGGGACGAAGGCATTATGAGTGTTGGAACAGCTAAGAGCCAAGAAACAGATGAGTTCTCCCCTGGCTGAGTCTCTATCCATGCCTCACGCTGGTCCTGGGGGCATTCAGCCTCCATAAACACACATACTGTATAGGGCTATTCTAAGATTTGCCCTACTCCTCCACCCTGCACCTCCAAGACTAATGCTGTTTAAAAATTCTCTGGCTTGGTCATACGTGTATGTTTTTTTTTTTTAACTAGGGAATGGCCATGTGCCTGTTGACCCCATGTTCCAGATGAATTAATTGTGAAATGGGCTCATTATGGGAATTCCAATAGTCCCATACAGGTTTTGTCATATACCAAGTGGTAGCCATGCAGATAGTTTTGTGTTTACTACCTCCGCCAAGAAGGTTATGTTTATTTGTCAGCAGTTTCACGCAAAAAATCCTGACCCGATTTGCTCTGAACTTGGCGGAGGCAAGAGGCATGAGCCGTGGAAGAACCAATTTTGAGGCAGATCCGGAAAGTTTACTATGAATTTGAATTTGTATGTTGTTTGACAGTGGTCATGGTGAAGGGCTCCACTCTCTAACTGATTTTCCAGTTTGTTTGTTTTTTATTGAGATTTCTGCCCTCATCCCAATACTACAGCAGCTGAGAGAATTGTCGAGTCAACTACCTGTCAGTGATATTGGATAATGGGCAAACAATCTAAGTTTATTTTATAATAGTTTTAATGTTCTGAATCATCCCAATCTGATTGGAAATATTTGCTACATTAGGCTAACACCTAGGGTTAGGTTTTAATTCATTATTAGCCTCTTAAACTGACATAATGTACATAAAAATGACTTACTCTGGGATACGGGATGGGGTATCCATCCAACTGATGTGATTTTTCGTGGAAGCTGCAGTGTCTTTTGCTGGAAGCATTTGACATTGGATTGAAGCATTATGCCAGTTTAAGAGTTTTTTCTTTAAATCAGTATATTTGTGTACCATTAATGTTTTCTGGCTCAGGCACAGACCCAAAGACATCTCCATCATTGGTGTCAAACCATGTCACTGGCTTGGTTATTTTTCCATCCATGTCATAGTCATAGAGTTACTATGATAACCAGTTTCGAACTTTGCGTCCATGCAGACATTCAAATCACAGTGGGGGTTTTTTTGCCACCGCTTTGATGCAGGTTGATTTCTATGAAATGTTTGTAGAGACATTCGTGGTCCCAAGAGGATGAATGCCATTGATTTGTGGTGATCCCCCTCACTTTTCCTCTGCCGCCATCATCAGTTCAAATTAATATTGTCAACTACCAGCTACCTTCAACTAACCAAATATTTGCAAATGTAATTACAATTCTAATGTCCTCAGCTTTGCTGTGTGTTTAGTCTCTTGGTTAGTTAAAGACAAGTTTTACACTTGTATGGACAATAAAGCGGTTTTCTATTCCATTCCAGTTCATTATGACTACAAAACACACATTTATCTGAAAGGATGAATATCAAATCAAGAAGACTGAATCATTCCTGAAAATCAAATAAATATGGTTCCTTGTGCCAGAGTCTGAATCTTTGCCCTCTCTATTTTTCACCGCATATGACGTGAACACAGAGATAGGAAACAGCTGTCAGTGAGCACAACATCAGACTTAGAGATGTGGGCAGTGATTTAAAGGTCAGGACACAGGACAAGATTAAACTATTGTGTTTTGTGTTACGCAAATAAAACTCAATCTCAATACCACTGGAGGTAAGAGAGACAGTGTAATAATTCAGGTGAGCTCACCCTTTTAACTGAGCTGTGACTGCTTGCAATTTTTATTCAAGGTTTGATTCACTTGAAATCTGCAAGGACAAATTCAATTGTCAAGACTACCCACCCTGTAAATGGCCCACGGTTTACCCAGCGCAGCTTCAAATACCGCGCAGAAGTTAACATGACGCGCAAACACCTTCTCATCTTTCCATATTTTGTCATGTTTCATTTGTTTGCTCTTAGCACCAAATACAAATGACAGGTGTAAACAACTGGCTCTCCCTTTCTCTCCCCACCTACTCTCTCTCTCTCTCTTTCTCTCTCTCTCTCTCTCTCTCTCTATCTCTCTCGCTCTCTCTCTCTCTCTCCAAACTCCGTAGGCTATGAACTGGAGAGGGTATAATTTATCATGAACATGACAAATTACTTTTGGTGGTGTTGAGGGCTGGATTGGTCGGGCGTGTGTGTGTGTATGTGTGTGTGTGTGTGTGTGCGTGTGTGTGTGGCTCAGGTCCTATAAAATGATATGCAGCATCTTGGCTCTGCAAGGTGGAAGGTGGGAGCAGATTTGAATTACTGTTTGTTCTTGATGTGCTGGTGTGTTAAGAGCCACGTGCTGCAGTCACAGATCACAATCGGTCCTTACTTTGTACAAAAGTGTGTGTGTGTGTGTGTGTGTGTGTGTGTGTGTGTGTGCGTGTGTGTGTGCGTGTGAGTCCCTGTGAGCGCAGCTTTACCTGTTTGTTTTGGATTTCACACAGATGCTTATCACCTCTTCGCACCTATCGTGCGTTGATCTTTTTCCCAAACAGCCATGGGTGTATGCGTGTGTGTTTTTTTTTTTTTGTTTTGCTGATGTCTCTTTCAATACGGGTGTGTTGAGCTACATAACAACCAGAAGTCACTTAGCAGAAACTGGTTCTTTTCAGAGCCAAAGTGAGCAGTGCTGACCAGACAGGAACATCATGACAGAGGCCAGGCCGAGGCAGTAGTAAGGGCTCTGTGATGATACAAATCAGCTGGCTATTTTCACGTAGTCACTCAAGCTCTTTGTGACGGGAAGTCGGATATTAAATGTTCTACTTAAGCCAATATTCCAACAGTAATTTCATCATACAAAGAGGAATATTTCTTTATGTCAGAGGGACACATCTCTTGCAGTAATACTGACAGTGACATATAACAGCAGTAAAATTCTGTACAAAACACACAAACAAACACATACAGCTGTCAGGTCAATTCTAGTTTTTGATGTTCTCGTAGCATGACTTGAGATGAAGTCATATGCTGGTTTTCTTTTATAGAGTTTAAAACTTCACAACTTTGAAACTTGCTCATGCTGGTTGTTTACTGGGCAATTTGTTTGTCCTTGATTCTGAGGAGGGGGGTCACATACAGACAGTGGACCACACCAACCAAGAAAACATAAGGTTAAGATGCTTTCAGTGGAGGTTATGTCAAACTATTGCTGTATTCAGCTGTTGATTTACTGTATTTCCTCAGCTTTTTAGAGAAGGCCAGGTCTTGGCTTTGAATCATGACTGTATCTTTGAGCTCAAGTTCAGTTTTGAATCAGTGATGGGATGGGAGGTGTCTATATTCCTGGACCATTCCCATTGAAACTGAACCGACGCTCAGGTGTTAGATCACGTTTTCAGAGCTGGTGGCTTCTTTAATACAATAACATTCACATTCCACTGTGGTGCAGTGGAATGCAGGTATTGCATGTAATGCACTCAAGACCTTGATGCATAGTCAAACATACTCAGACACAAACCAAAGGAAAGTTAAATTCAAGGAATTAAATGTTATGTTATCACAATTTAAACAAGAAGAGACTTCTTTTTTTTGTTGTGCCCTTCATGTGTGCCGAGTCTGCAAGCTCTGCCAGGGACGGATTCAAATGCACATATGCAAACCTCCACTTCATATATCCAGGTTGGTGTTGGTGGCTGCACCATGAGGGGTCACCACAGCAGATCACCATCCAATAATCATCATAATAACTTTATTTACAGAGCACAAAATGCTTCACAACAAAATTACAATAAATAAATACAATAAACAATAAAATATAATACGATTAAAAGAATAAGAAACAAAAATTTATAATAAAATAAACAGTAACTTTACATAAAGTCAGGGAATGCCTTCAGGTGAAAGTATCTTTTTAGGAGAGATTTAAAAGAAGACACAGACTCAGACAGTATCTCCTTGGGCAGGTTGTTCCAGAGTCCTGGGGCCCTGATGGCAAAGGCTCTGTCACCCTTAGCTTTTAGCCTAGGCTCTGACAGAAAACCTTTGCCCGGGGATCTCAAATTGCCCATAGGTTTATAAGGGTTTAGAAGTTCTAAAACGTATGCTGGAGCCAGGCCATGAAGAGCTTTAAAAGTAATCAATAAAAATTTCAAATCCACATATTTTGTTTGCCATAGGTTTTACACCGGATGCCCTTCCTGATGCAATCTGAGTTCAGGGAAGCCAGGGATTGAATTAAGCCATGCCCCCCTGTTCATACATTCAAGATAATAAAGAGCGATCCTAGTAAATTACAGTTTAGGTCTTGTCTTTGTACTGCAAGCCACCACTCCTATCAGTAATGATAGCAGTGTAATCACCTAAGTAATTGTTTAGATGTGGTAAGACAGCTACATTGCTGCAAGTCCAATAAGGCAAAAAAACATGATGGTCAATCATGTAAACAAGCTCACAGTCGAAGCAGATTATCTAAACTGCTGGAGGCAAAAACAAAAGTGTGGGTAATTTGAAACAATGATAATGATTCCTGATTGCACAGGAAAACACACAACAACAGTGAGTATAAGTTAGAAAAACTTTAACCACATATGATTATTTAACCACTTGGCCAAAACTACAAAAATAAAAGTTATACTAAAATGGAATTATAGTTACAGTGAGCTGTGTTTACTTCATTTTGTGGATTTGTTTATTTATTTGTTTTCATTATCTCTAGAAATAAGTCAAAGTCTGACTGCAGATTTTGTGCTGTTACATGGATCTGATTGATTTGCACAGTCATTGTACAGTGACAACAGACAGTGCAGAGAGGGAACTGGACATGAATGGAGAGACAGCGGACATAACTGGAACATGAACAGACCTATAGAGCCACGAGCATCTCCCTCCTGCAAATAAATTCTCTCTCCACACACACGCACGTGCACAAAAGGTATAAGAAACAATGTATGGAACCAAACTCCATCAGCACCAGTCGCTTTATCACGCAGGCAGGAAAAAAAAAAACTCCAGCAGGAGGACAGGCAGAGTGGAGGTGGATCGATATTCCAATACTCCTCTGTCTGCTCCACTGGCCCCTGACGTTATCCCACATCATCGCAGCGGACACAGAGAAGACAAATGACTCCCATGTCGGGAACATGGGATTGGTGGAGGGGAAGGAGGGTGGTGGAGGGGGGTTGTGATGAAGGGTAGCTGTGGGCTGATGGGACACAAGATGTACAGTACGTCCCTAGCATCGGCACTGCCAGTGACAATGTCTTTCCAGACTTGACGACGCGAGTGTGCTGCAAAAATCAAAGTGACAGCAGAGAGCCTGGGTGTGCTAAAATAATAGGGAAGAAGATTGCCTGGGAGACACAACTAAAAGCATACGACCCAGAAATGAGACGAAAAATAGACAAACAGAATATACTGCAAGTCTTTATCAGCTGTATACCAGCGTAGACACTGCGCAAATTGCACACAAACCCTCAAGGGATGCGTATATCTACGTGCGCGCGCACACACACACAGAGTCCCATCTCTTCCCTGCGGTTGGTAGATAGGTAGATACTGCAGGTAAGTGAGGGAGGTCGGGGGCCTGTGTGTGATATGTGACAGTTCACAGAGTGACAGACTGGTTGCGAAGAAAAGGTGCAGGAACGAGGGAAGATGGATGATGGAAAGAAACGCTCCCTTTGTACCACAAAGAGCCCTCTGTTGTTTTTGATCTGCTCTGACTTCAAAGTGCAAAAGTCTGTTTTTATTCCCGGCAGAACTCCCTCTGTTGCCTTATCACACATCTCATTTGTGGGGCTCCAGACAAACAGACAGCAGCGCGGGGTTGAGGGCCCTGCTAGATTGAGGTTTGACAAATTAGATTTCGCAATGATTGATGCTGAATCAACAGCTGAAACAAAGTCGAGACGGAGGGGTGGGCTGAGAGAGGGGAGGATAGGAGGATGTGGGGAGGAAGTAAGGAAAGAAGGAAAGGACAGAACTCAGACATAACAGAAAGAAACCAGAAAAGACTGAGAGAAAAAAGTGGGATCAAAGAAAAATGTCTCATGATATTTATTTGCATCTTTCATTTCAGACGAATTCAGAATGGCACCCGTATTTATTGACAATGTCAGATTGCTGTTGTAATTTGTGGGCCGGGACTCAGGGGCGTTATGAGTAGAACTTGCAATTAGATTTATCGCAGCTTGTGTGTTCGCGTGAGTGTATGTGTGTGTGTGTGTAATTAGAAGTTATTGAAATGTGGGGTCCCTGTAGCCCAACTATTACAGCTAAATCAATATTAATCAAAAACACAAGAGAAGGAGCAGCGCATAAAAAATGCAAAGAAATAGAGAGACAGAAAGACAAAGTTACAGAGAACGAAAGAGAGATGTGAGGCACAGATAGATAAAAAGAGACGACAGATGAGAAATAGATGGCAAAATGGTGATGAAAAAATAGAATACAATCAAAATTGTCTCGGTGCTCCACAGCTTTGTTTTGCCTTGTCAGACAGAGCAGTAAAAATGGTGATATTTTGTGGTAAGTCAATTCATTCCAGTGTAATTGCAATGATCAGTGGTTTACAATGGGCGAAGTTCCATGTCTGTGAACTCTGACACGAAAATGTGCGCTGTCGACCAATAGTAAGACATCTTGACAATACTGATCTTTTAGGGTTTGTAGAGTCCAAAATGGAGGCGCTTTCATAGCTTATTTCCTGGACCATCCGGTTTTATTTAACATCCTCTGAGAAATGGTTTACAGACAATTATGAGATGTGAGCCAATGGCACAAATACTTCTTTTCAACAAACTGTGTGGACGTGCTTTTCCTGTTAGCTTGCTAACCGAAAGTAAAAGATATTGATCAAAAACTGTAAGTTCACATGCTAGTCAGGTAAGAGAGCTTTTATTCATTAACTCTCCTTTGAATGAAACTATGAACAACCCTGAGAACAAAATGCCAGGGGGAAGTAAACAGACTTGTACTTCTGCTCCTGCAATTGCTCGAGGATACAGAGAGTGTGGAACAGCTCAGTTAATTTACCAAAAAAAAAAAACTTTTGAAGGTTCATTTCAAAGGTTATGTAACCACTGTTTCTTGTGTGGCAAGTTTACAAACATTGGTCGACTATGACCACGTGATCGAATGTTAGACTGAGTGGATGAGCAGTTTCATCAGGTTGATAATATGCCGCAGCAGGTGAATGAACACATGTAGTTTGTGTTTTGAATCATTTAATTTATTTACTTGGGAACAGCCATTGCGAGGAAAAGTTGCAGTGCAGGCAGAGGTCAGGCAAAGCTAATAGGCTAGGCTATGAAAACATAGCGAAGCTAGCTTTCATTTCCAGCAGCACTGTGGAAGCAATGTGTTTGTAGTGTTTCTTTGTAAACGTGCCACAAATTAAGAAACTGTTGGATGAGTGCATGATAAATGGTTACCAGCAGCTACTGGCAACTTTGAAGGTGGAACGTTTTCTTGGGTGGTAGTCAATGCATGATTGATGTTTGGAAATCAGTCAATGCACCTTAAATGTCAATAAACGACAACTTTGACCATTTCATTTGTTTTTGCTCACTTGACATGCGCATTTTAGTGATAATTGAAGCTGCAAGCGCTGAATAATGCAAAGGATTTTCGACCAGATTATATTTTATTGTATTTTTATTGATTGTATTTTATTTCATCACTTAGAGAAAAAAAAAAAGTGTCAGAGCGTTGTTCAGTGCTCGATCAGCGCTACACCCATGGTTAGCTGTAACAGTAACCCATATTTCAGTTCAAGTATAAATGGGTAAATAGTCAAAATAAAAGATGGTAAGCTAACAATAAAGTAAAGAAATCATAAACAGTTCAAATATTCATGGGTAAGTGGTTGAAGAAGAATGGCAGAGCCTATCAGGGGGTCCTTGAGCTCATCTGACGGGACCGTGGAATTTACCACCTGAGTAAAAACCCAGTAGAGTGAAAATAGAAAGACATAAGGTAAACTATTGAACTGACTAATGCTAGCATGTCTAACTCTGAGCTACAGAACATCTTATTGTATTCATGTCATATTGGGGTTATTATAATTACCAGTTTCCCTTGTAAATACTGTTCCTGTCAACTGGGAAAGCTTTGGTGCCTAAAAGTTCTTAAGTATAATCAGGGTCTGTCGTTAGAGGTCATTTAAGAATGAAGCAATAATAGTAATAGATACGGTGGGGTTTTTTTCTGCTTATATATATTGCATAAGCACAGTATTTTTAACTCTTTCATGTCCAACTCTGCAACCATCACTCAACATTATTACTTTGCTTGAATTACACTCCTGTATAGCAGCCATTAATAGTTATTTCTAGCAAACAATTAGCTTGCTAGGTAGTAAAATGTCCTTTAAAGAAATGTAACATTTGTGTCTCTCTGTTTTGTTAGTGATATTGATAAAGACAACTCCAGTCTCCAGTGATGAGTGAGAAGCAGTAGGACAAGATGACAGACAGCTGCCATGTTGAACTGTCTGATGATGTGAACGCTTGCAAGTCGTAAACACTAGAATCTTTCCCATTGTTACTCTCACTCCCACGGGTCACCTTGTCCTGCGAGTACGCCACCAAGCTCACAGGACCTTTGTTACTTTCTGGCTTTTAGTTTCCACTCTTTCACCCACCTCCTTCCCTCCTCTCTCCCTACTTTACCTGCTCTTTGCTCCAAATGTACTTCCCGCTCTTGTTTGTGTGTGTGTGTGAGTTGTGCTGTGTTGCATTTGTGACAGGGCCAGCATTACTCCCTGCTTTATGGGATGGCGGACAGAGTCTCTTTGCCAAGGTCAGGCTGACAGAGTGCATTATGGGAAAGTAATTCACGAGTTTACAATAGATTGCATTTACACACTCAGTGCAGTCTGCAGGCTGAGAATGACTCATATTTAAAGGATGGTTTTCACATCAGAACTATTGAGTTATTTCCGCTAAGCACAAGAACACCTGCTCGATGTGTATGTGTGTATGAGCATGCGCGCACACATGTAGATGACATTTGCTGCAATGTCTGATTAATTATCTTATACAGCTTGGATAGATCGTGAAAGGTGTTAGTCATTTCCTTGGGATTAGGAGGGTGGGAGGAAGACAGAAAGGGGGAGACGGGGGTGGGGGGGGGGGGGGGGGGGGGGGGGGGCTGCAGAGGTGCATGAGAGACAGAGATGCAGATGAACATGGCCGAATCTCAATGATATCATATTACACAAAGAGAAAAAAAAAATTTTGTTTGTGTGTGTGTGTGTGTGTGTGTGTGTGAGTGTGTGTGTGTGTGTGTGTGAAAGACAGACAGAGAGAGAGAGAGACTTCCCCCTATCTTGTTTGGAGCAATTATCACTCTATTCCAATCAGTGTTGATGTCTGAGTATAATCGTCTGTAAACACTAAGTGCGCCTAGACCTTGTTTAATGAGACTGCCACACACACACACATTAAAACACACAAACACACACACACACACACACAAATAGTCAAACAAGCTATTCACATTGTCTGATGGCAGTTAGCTGCACCACCACCCTCTCTTCCCTCTGCCTCGCCGCCTCTCACTGCAGAGACAGGAGAGTTAAGGGGACGTCAACACAGCCGGGGCGTCAGCAGCGCAGATTGGAATAAAGTACCTCTATTAAGTCTTGAAAGTATCAGAGGTGTGATGTAAATACACCTGGGGCTTCGTTCGAAAATTAAATAACCAATTTCAAGTAAAAAGGTTTCTCAGCCAGCAGGAATATTAATATGATTCAAATATTTTATGTGTGGACATTTATAATGACTTAGTAAATAAATGAGACTTTGGTGCAGCTGTAGCTCAGTGGCATGGACAAACAGCACTGTACTAATGTAGAACTACTGGTATGAGGTAAAGATTGTTTTTATTATCAATTAAGCATCCAAGTATAAAAGTATTAAAAAAAATCTTATCACAGCATTTGCTTGATTTATGACACTTTCGGCCACATCTCATGGCCTTCATCAGTGCATCGTTTTTCCTCTGTTGTCATGGAGGTGATTTAGTTGCCATATGACCTAAATATGGAATTTTGGTTATGTGATAAAGTGATTGTACATATGCTGTATACATATATAATGATCATCACTGTAGTGAAGTTGTATTTGTTTTTAGTATTCACAGTTAAACAGTTAAAATCCATCATAATATTTCAACTGTGACTGCTTTTTTCTTCTGAGTACTTTGAGTATATATATTATGCATGAAGGACACTATGTAGATAAACTACATAGTAGTAGTAGGGGTAATAGTACAGTAGAAAGATTCTGGGGGGAGACTGTAGCCCCTGTCTAAAAAAAAGTAAGTTCGCCTTATAATATGAATTGCTAGACCCATGCAGGCTGACAAATTCAGCTTGTTATAAAGTAAATGACATTAGATGTTTGAGGCGACCCAGCGAAGGTTTTGAACACAAGCCAAGTTAAATTAACAGCTTCCCATGTTGTTTGTGTCTCATGCTCTGCCTGCCTCACATGCCTGAAGATGCCCATGCATACCACAGGCACACATTTCTGCAAAGTATAATAATTACAGATGGTGGTAATACACCATAAAAGGCAGTTATGTGTCAGTAATAGAGCTGAAGAAGACCACAAGATGATGTAAACAATGCCGGAAAGGCTTTGCGAGCGTTATCATTTGCTTCAGAATTAAACACTCTGTGTTCTGGTGAGAGATGGTAAATGTAAATAAACCCATGATTGTTTGGGACAGAGACTCCACACAGGTGCATCAAAAAAAGACGTCATTTCCCCCTCAGCTCGTTCAGTGAGAGCAGACGCATGGAAATACTGTCACTTAGCTGTAAGTCTGGGCAGCAAATGAAAAAGAGACATTATCTTCATCTGCATCGATCATCACAGTTACAGGAAAATAACAGGTTACCTGTAATGGTGGAAACTAAATATAATTTTTCAATGATAACATGGACTGTAAAGATCCAGCAGTGTTTTTTTATGTGTTATATAGTCAGTCAAGAAATCTGTAATTGGCCAAGACGGCCAACAACCCAACTGACTTCCCATGGTTTCAGTTCTCGGATTCATGAACAAATCATGTTTGCTAGTAACAGCCAAACTCATGGGCATACTGCCTCATAGGCTACATCCACACTATGTTTTAGTTTTAAAACGCATCTTACTTGACACTTGGCATCCACACTACTCTGGAGTTTTTGAGCCCCTAAAACAGAGACTTTTGGAAATGCTCCTTGACCTGTTTTAGTTTGAAAATCAGGGGCTGCGTAGTAGTCTGGACATGCAAAAGCAGAGTCCTCTGGAAACGATGACGTAGACACCCACTTTTGCTCCCTGACTGGGTCTTATCAGTCATGACTGCCAGTGATGAATGCAACATGAATAGTGAATTAGTGAAATTTTAATGCTGCAACTAACTTTGCTGTTCCTTGTTCATAGTATTTTGTGTATTTTTTCCTGTTTACACCTGCTCTTGCATGCCCAGTGTAGAGACAATGAAGCGCAGTCATGTGTTTATCCCCATCATATTGTGGCACAGCAGAGTTCCTCACCCTATACAAAGTGTTCTTGCTTTATGGCTCTTAAAACCTTAAACTCTGCAGTAGAACAATATTTTTAGTATAAAACAGATGCCTTAGTAAGACGATAACCTTAGTGTGAATCTGGGTTACTGATCCTGTACTTCACATATATATGTACCTCTGTGCTGGTGTACTTCACCTGGCTGACAGGTGAACAAGGCGTAGAGGAGCTGTTATGTGGTGGTGCAAGAAAATAGACCGGAAAAACATAAGGGCAAAAGACTATGAAAACAGACTCATTCTTATATACTCAAGTAGTATATGTAACACTCTCTGTGCACCATCAAACACTTTAATGGGTCCTTTTAAGACTGCTGAGCAATAAAAACAAAACACATCCTTTAGAGAGGTCCTTTACTCTGTTGTTGACGGTTTGAACAGTGACACTTTCCTTCCTGCATTGCCTCTATAATTTAACACATTAACTCTGAAATTAAATGATAGCTATGGTGTTTAAGCGCTATCATTCATCTTTATTTGAATGTTTACATGTGATCACCACAGTATGTGTATCATTACTGACTTTACTAACTTTCAAGGACAGTCCACTGTTGTTCCTGTTGTCCCTATTGTCCCCCCCCCAGAGTCAGCACTTTAATCTCAGGCATTGTTTCATTTCAAGCCAAATGTGCTGCGTTACACAGCAAGCAACTTCCAGTACCAAGTAGCTTCACTCGCCTACTGCCAAGTTATCCAGGTACAGTCACAGGTGGTCTTGGCAGTCCACAGAAGCCATCATCCACTGAGGACCCACACCTGACACACATGCACAATACTGTAATTATAGACATCTATAAAGAGCAAAACTAGAGTGAAGATAGTTACATGCATTGCTGTTTCTTGCCTCCACACTGTTCTCCCACAAACTTAACATACTAGCCGTGAAGTGCTAATGTTATTTGCATTAACTTTGGGAAAATTATGCTACAGTAATTACAGTATGTTGTCGTAAATAAACACATAAAAGTTAAACTTCCTTAAAAAGTGTCTTCGAACAGACTGGTGGTGGTGCCCCATGGAGCACAACAGACATTCACTCTTCATTTACTATGAAAATTCAGGCACTGCTTCCATCCTCTGGTCCAGGTGCGTAGATGGTAGATGTACTGTGCCCAGATAAAGTTGCGATAACAGGGGTGAATATTTACTTTAAATCAATCTGAAGAAGTGGTATTGCTATGTCAAATCAATTAATGTAGGTCCATCTAAAATTAATTTGTCTCAAAAGCTGATACAAAAGCAAGATGGACTATTTAATCAGCGCAGAAAATTTACTGGAGTTTTTGGAGTATTATTGCTGCATTCTGGCTCTGGTTTATATCAATTTGTGGTGTCTTATGAGCCCATGATGCATGACACAAGAGTAAAAATAACTTCAGACTCAGACAGACACAAATAAAAAAAAACACCACAGTATTGAGCCATCATTCTATCATTATGAATGTCAGCAGAAGCCACCAGGTGAGTTATCACGCTTTACAATGAATCTGCATCAGCAGGTGATGATGAGAAGTCATCATCAGCTTGGACAAGTATCTGCTCCGTGACGCATTTTTCACCTGTTTAGAATGCAGTGTTATCGGCTGGTTAACCACCCACTGCCAACCTTCTCTTCCCGTCCCTCTCAGCTCTTCTCTCTATCTTTAGACATGCCTAGCAAACTGTTTCACGCTCTGTCTCTTCAACGATGCCTGAGAAAGCCTCTCTCTCCGTCTCCTGTAGACAGACATGCCTGGCTCTACCCATTACCTTTCCCTAATAGAAACCTGTTTTTCTACCCAACACAATCTCCAAAAATCTCCATTTCAGCAAATCTGTGTCTTCCTAACCATCATCTCTTGGCTCCAACACCTCTAAAAGCCTAACCACTTTATCTTTGTGTGTTCAGCACATTTGCAGGTCGAATTCAGGTGGAATTGTGTTTTGATGAAAACTAATTTAGTGCTGTTTGTGGCACCGCCGGCATGTATTTGGACCAATTAGATGGGAACGAGGGAAACGGATAGAGAGAGGGAAGTGATGTGAGGGGAGGCAAAAGAAAAGGATAAGAATATTTTAAAGTCCAATGGAAGTCATTTCCTCATTTTGGAGTCATTGAAGCTGTGAGTGCGTGTGTGCCTGCGTGTGTGTGATTGGCTTTGCATTATGATGAGTGTACGGGGGTGGCGGAGTGTTGACATGCAGAGCACAATGCCTCCATAAGCAACAGGATAATGAATGCATTTGAGTTCCCACGTTCAAACACAACTAGCCGAGGCTGTTTACTCTTTTAACAGACAGTGTTCCTCTCTGATTTTCTAATTTCCCTCTGTAAGTGGCCGACCAGGTGAATGCATGGGTGAGAGCAAGTGCAGAGTGTGTGTTTGTTAGTGCGAGTGTGCATGTTTGCACAAACGTGTGTGTGTGTGTGTGTGTCTATGCAGAGCAACAGCGTGTAACAGTTTTGAGTTCTACTGAGCTGCCAGGCACAGAAACTCATTTAGGCTGCAGCTTCAGTTTAGAAGGGGCCCGAGGCAGTGGTTCCTCCAGGCTGACGCCGAAGATGGCTCACATTTTTACCCCGTTATCAGAGCTCCTCTTTGGGTTGAGCCTAGCGGGAGGCCTGGCTGCCTCGTTGTTCCTCCAGGCAAGACAGATAGCAACCAATCACCGGCACCAAAGAGACTACCCCACGGCTCTCGCTGCAGACTCACATTAGCATATCCAGGTGTGTGTGTGTGTGTTTGTGTGTGCTAATCAAAATGCAGCAGGGCTGCTTGGTGTGCAATGTGTGTGGCCTTAGCCTGAGCTTAATTCCCGGTCAAACTGTTGTGTTTGATCATACTTTGTTTACTTTTGTTGCCTTTATCATCTGAAAGCTACACCTACACACACACACATGCCTGAACACACACACACATACATACAAATAGACAAAGCTTAATCACAGCAGCCTATGTGCGCAGTGCATTCACTGGTCCTTCTCATCTATCTCATAGTGCATGATTTATGTGAAAATTATTTGCCGCTACAAACACACACACACACACCAGGATGCACACATACTAACACATGCAGTTTGTCATCGTATTTATGACAGCAGGACCGCTGTGCCAAGGGGATATTGGACTTTCTCTTCAGTTATCAATGTTTCGGTTTTGATTGATGGCCTTTATTGTAATTATTTATTGAAAGGCAGGAACAGGATAATTAGAAAAGGTCTGGAGGGGAGGAAAGTGCTGATCCAGTGGGAATTCTGAGGAGGAAACCGGAACGCTGAAGGTGATAAAGTTCACGGATCTCCTCAGAAATCCGTGTCAGCGAACGGGGAGGGGGAGGGGGGGGATCTGCAGGAGGAATCAATGATCAGAGCTAATGGCATACTAATGATGTAAGCACTCATCCATACAGCACAGACACAGGGAGAGGAAAGGAAAGAAGGGAAGGAGCGAGAAAGAAAGAAAGAAAGAAAGAAAGAAACCGGGGTAAACGTCAGAGATACAAAGGTCATAAATTGATCACTAATCAAAACAGGTCAGAGACACAGTAAACTAAAGATTGCTGGAGAAAAGAAAAACGCTAAGCAACTTAGGAATTTGCTGCTTCCACTCTGTCTCCACTTTGCAGGAGGAAATAGACTGATTACCAAATAAACATGGTTATCAAAGTCAAATGTGAGTTATTTAGCTGCAACGCCGGTATTGAATCTCTGGAGTCAACCAGTATTTTATCTTTCGTGTTGCACATTCAGAAGATGTCATTATTTCACTCTAATCACAGACTTGATGTATACATCACATTCAAGGGCAATGAAACTCCAGCAAATAATTCACCATTACTGATTCATGATTATTAATAGTGGAAACGTAAAATCTAAGTAATGCTGTTGTCACGGCTGCTCTCTGAGCAATCATTGATCGAGGTCATGACTCCCGCGCTTGTCATTTTTTCTCTATTTGCCATGCAAAATTGTGGCAGTGAGCTGCACAGGAGACTTTAGCTCTGCTCCAGAACTGGCAAGTTATTCGCAACACTTTGTTAAACAATCTTTTAGCACATTGACCCCTCCACATAGCAGCTAATAAGAAACAGCAAAGAGTCTGCAGCCCTGCTGGTGGCTCTGTGAGGCTGTGACACTGGCACAGTTTTGTCTCGTTAAAAAAAAAAAAAAAAACGCTAATGGATATGATCAGGAGTGCATTGTAAGTGTAAGTGTAACAGCATGGAGATGTGCTTTACTGCAGTTGGATGGACTTTGGACTTTGGCAGCACTTCCCCATCAGAGCTTCCAGAAAAAATACTATTTCCAAGTGTGAATCTGGTAATTACAGTAACTCCAATATGAAATGAAATGAGCTAAATGCTAACATGCACTGACCTGCAATGACCATGCTAACACAGTGTTTAGCAGGAATAAATTTACCTATCTTAGTTTGGCATGTTACTGTAGCTTACTCTCATGTGCTAATTAGCTTTAAAGACAAACTACAGATGAGGCTGATGGGAATGCCAGTAGTTTTGCAGGTATGTGATCATAAACCACAGAATTGGACAAATTAAAAAGCAGTTGATGGCACTAGATGAAAAGTCATGGGTCAAATCAAGTTTTAACAATCCATACAGGATGCATTAATTTCATGGCAACATATCGGATAGTTGTGGAGAACTTCAGTCATCCCCAGAGCTGTGCTGCTGGTGTGGCTAAGAAACACAGATGCTCTCTAAACTCCGCAGTGAAAATCTGTTCATTATTTACTGGCGAACATGTTACAGCTGTTGTCTTTCCCAGCACCGTTCTGTGTCATCATTACCTGAACATGGAACAACTGGCAATTAAAGAAGCAATCATAATTCAACCTAATTAGATGGATACCAAATTACATAGTTGACCTGTGAAGAACTTTTTCAACTTGTTCAGTGTAAAATCATGTCGTATTCATTTAATTTGTTCCATTATGTGTAAGGACAACACATATTAAAGAGCATTTCTGTTAATGTACCAGTGGTAACCAGTCATACTACAAGACTATGACATGCTGAAAATATAACAACTAAATAAGTATTTTCAAGATAGTGTACAAGCAGTGTAACAGGGAGCAGAAAAACACTGGCACAATAATATACTGTAATGATTCACTATTCAGTCAGGATAGATATATTCCACCAACTTTCTTGTAGATATTAAAGGTGGATATTAACTTCTCTGGGGGAAACAGGCAATACATTGGACAGCATGTTTTCACTGCACTGCAACAAGCTGGCAACTGTAAAACCAGTGTTTACATGCAGCTGGTCAGTAATCAGATTTGTCCATCACCTCCTCACATGATCTAAACATTTGTAGCATTTAGGCTAAAGGCCCAGTGAAAGGATATGTTTTATTTTTACTTATTCTGGTTCTATTTTCGCCGGGATTTGCATTGCTTTACTTTGGCTACAGATACGAGTAATGATCTTTCCTTTAATCTTTCCTCTGCACCATACTCTGCACCTCTGCTGCCTTAGTGGTACTTAATCCTGTACGAGGTCTTTTTCTCCACATCTGCACATGTGAAAAGCCTGTTAGAAACTCCGGTCAAGCGTAAACATGACCAATAAAACCCCTTTCTGCAGCAGAAATGTAGCTGTGGGTTACCCAATTAAGGAATCCAGATTATTCATTTCTTTGACATTTAAGAAATCAGACAACAGACAGCTCACAACAACCAAGTTATCAACGGGGTTTATTGACCTTTGATTTCCCTTGACAGCTATGCGTTAGGCAAAACATGGTTAACCAATGTGAATTTCTCCCAGAGACGCCCGATGCTAAAACCATGCACATGCTTCAATGTGTAGTTTTTAGAGTGTTTTTGAAGTGTGTGCCTTAGTGGGATGAAAGAGAAAATGAGTGCTTGTAGCTGTGCACTGTTGCATCCAAAATAAATCAGTCTGAATGCCAGCTGCGCCTGATTCAACAGTGGTGAATTCACTGTACAGTTTAACCACTAAATAAGTCGAATTCCGCAGCTGAACAGTAGGCTTTATAAAACTCAAACACGTGTGCACAGTAATGAAAAACTCTCCCACTGCAGAGCCTGTCCTCTCATCCTCTCACTGCACCATCAGGCCGAATGCTCAGACAAAAAGAAAATCTCTTAAAGCAGCAGACTCGTAACACACAATGGATATCCTTCAGACACCTCAGATCTGCCAATACTGGTTCAAAAAAAGTGCACAGTTTATACGTCTGACTTAATGACTGACCAGACCTGCTGGTTACTTGTCTGGTCAGTCAGTGTTTAAATGTCATCTGCATGCTACCATGCTTCATATTGACAAAGGGACATCCATCAATACTAAATAACAAAGATGAACCGTAACATGAGGAGGGAAGAATTCAGTTTTTGAAGCACAGTGGCACTATAATGGTGAATGTTCTCCTGTTTTCTCTCTTAAATTTGTCTGTAAAAACAACACATGAAATGTGAGAAGGATGCGGTAATGATTTTTTTTGTGCAAGCAGTGGACTCATGGACCCAGGATGTAACTGGTGCAGCTATTGCAGCTGAAACTACACATGTGTGAAGAAGATAAAGGATGAGCTTTGATTTAAAACCAGGAACCAAAACACATCTGTCGCCTGCCAGGTGTAGCATTCTGTCCACAGTGGGGAGACAGGCGGTTCCCAATCAACTGAAATGGATGAGTGGATTGGGTCTGGTGTGTTGCAGCAATTTTAAATCATTTCTGTGGTCCCCTGTGGAGCAGTGGCAGAGATGGTGACTCAATTTACATCATGCGCCTTCAGATTACCGAGAAAATCACCAATAGTACAAGCATGATTTGAATTTTTCTATCCAGATGTACAGAAATCTAGAAACCATGTTGTGAAAGTAATGTATATTTGCAATTTAGGAATAGTCCCCACCTCAATACAATTTAGCACTGAACACTTAGAAATTAAGAACTATTACCTGAAAGACACCCCTGGACTTTGACTGACCATGTTTTTCATCCTACACCAGAATAAAAACAAGCCTAATCTAGTCCAAATTAAGTTTACCGCATGGCAATAAAGACGTTCTTCTATTTTATCTACGGGGGAACCATAGTTTTGATGATTCCCTCATTGGTTTCATAATGAAAAAGTGCAGCTACTTGCTGTTTTATGCACGAGAACTGATAATTTATTTCAATAATATGATGATTGCCTAGACTTCAGATACAAAACAGGTACAAAAATACTAAATTAGTGTAAGATCCGGGCTCCATCCTGTGATGGCAAGTTCTGTTAAATACAGCACAAAGTCAACACTTTGTTTGCTTTCTGTAATTTTAAATCAGCATCTGCAGATGGACTCACTGCACAGTCAAGAGTATGAGATGAGCGGGTGAGCCCTGAGCTCAGTGTATATCAGTTTTTTATAGCAGTTTGTGGGTTACATTATCATAACAGCAGGTCCTACGCTGTCATGTCTTTTGTACACAAACCAACATCACAGAAGATAATACAGAGTTTATCTTGTCTTTGAACATTCATGGGAACACTGATTAAGGGTTTCACAAATAGTGAGTTTCAGCGTTTTCTTCTTATTTACTGCATTCCATTTCATTTCCTCTGACACACACTTATCTCCTGTGGAGTTGGGGAGGAGATCAGGTGAAGACTGCAGCTAAAGAATACCACAAAAGGTGTACACCAGTGACAGCAAATTTTCTTTATGAATCTACTGTCCCTTTCGGCAAAACTTTTTTTTTCTCATCTTTTCTTCCCCTGGCTTTTATCTGACTGGTTGTTGAGGAAAGGCGCATGTGGCTGCTTCAGTAATGTGACATTTAGACAAATTCACTAGGCATAGTACAGCCTGGATGCTGCCTCCACTGTGCACGAGTGTGTGCATATGTGTGCAAATATGGCTCTGTGTGCGTGCATGTGTGAGTTTTGTTGGGTTTTTTTTTACAATTTGCATATGTGTGCGCTTAAAACTGGGTTGACAATCTGCTGTGAAAGGTACAGGCTCTGCTTTAGGTGCACACACTCACAGACACACACACACACACACACACACAAAGAGACACACATGCTGTTTTGGCGTTTGGCAGACAAGCTGCAGCCCTTTTGATGTTTGTGTTCTCGGTGATCTTCCATAGTCATAAGGCAGCGCGGGAGGCCTCAGATGTTGTTGAAACAGAACGTTTCTCTTTGAAAACCTACAGGACCCAACTGTGTTACTGGACCAGCAGCCATAATCTCTGCAATAATATCACTACTCTTTTTTTTTTTTTCGACCTTTTTCTTCCATCTTACTTCCACTTCCATGTGTCTGCCTCTCCATGTCTTTCCTATCACTTTTCTCTGTCACCACAAAACTCCATCATCAGATCTGTCTGGCTGTGAACATTGAGCAGCCTGAGACAGACGGTCATGGTGAATTGGTAATGTGAGTCACAGCTGAGGACTGGCAACATGACAGACTTCTGTTTTTTTTGGGGGGGGGGGGGGGGGGTTTCCACACAAACCTTTCAAGAACTCCAAACACAGAGCTTCTTTTTTTGAAAATGCAAGAATACAAACGGCGATACAGAGCAGAGGTACAGAAACTCGTATTGAGAGGAATACAACCACAATGCAGTGTTCAAGGCTGTGAGGATGTGGGTAGGCGCTGAGCAGATGGAAATAAATTCTGACACAAGAAAGGAGCGATGCAATGAAATTAGGATTGAGAGACAACTAAAGAGGGCACCTTAACCCCAGCGTGAGGAGGGGGAAACTCGACAAGGGAAAAATGAGGGGAAACGAGTGCGTGTGTGTGAGGGGGCAAACAAGTGTGCAAAATCAAAGTGCCTCCATCAGCGAGAGTTCAGATGGAGGGTGACAGAGAGTGTGGCAAAAGGGGAAGATGAAGAGAGCGGTTTAAAAAAGAGGAAGGGAATTAGACTAATTATTGAAGGCGTCTCACGGGTTATTTTTCATTTTTGGGGTCAGTTCTATTCCATTACTGTTTATCCTCATTGGCACACTTTTTACATCCTACCACAGCTGAAAAAAAAAAGAAAAAAATCATGGGGGTGAGTTTAATTTCTCAATCTCCAAATTGATTTAGTGCAACCTACTGGAGGCTACAAGCCGACCTCTGAATTTAGCTTATTGTGCTTCTGCTGTGCGCTGTCAAACAGACGGGATTTCAGATCAGCACAGAGTTATGACCTGACTACGCTAAGATGATAAGATGATTAAATATCTAATTCACTTTAGATCATTAACTTTAATCTGCTTATACTTAGGAGGCAGAAGAGGCGGTGGCAGCGGGGGTGGGGGGGGGGGGGGGGGGGGGGGGGAGAGAGGGAGGAGGGAGCTCAGCGCTCTGGCTTCCATCTTTCAATATCCATCATGGGATCGGTTTTGTCTTCACTGTCCATCTGAAAAATTGCAGAGAGCGAAAAAGAAGAAGAAACAGTCATGTAGGACAAGGAGGAAACATAATGTACAGTATGTAGTCTAGTTTTTATCCTAAGGTCCATCTGCTGCTGTATATCCTGTCACTGAGATGATGTCAGCCCAACCTAATTTCAGTTGACCAGAGCCTCTGTCACCATCACACCATGTTTTATTATGTTTGTTTGTTTGTTTTTTGTTTTTTGTTTGTTAGGTTTTTTTTGTACTTTTCAGACCATCATGTATACTTTACACAACCACAAACCATGTCCTTGAGTATATCAAAGCTTTTTGAATTGATGGAAATGCGTGTCCTACTTTCCAACCTGCATTTGTCTTCCTTTTATTTCATGACAGTTGATTTGCAGAGAGACTTGAAACCCGTTGATAGGTGATACACTGCAGAGAACATTTAATTAATTACTATATTTATTAAATTAAACATAAATGACTGCGTTGTTGTACAATAAATAATTTAGTCAAAAAAGGAAGAGAAATCCTCCAGGTTGATGTGCTCATGTGTTGGTGGGAATCTGGTGGTGGAAACAAGCAAGACCTTAAAGTCAACCACTGCACATCATCATTTTGTTGGTGTGTGTGTGTGTGTGTGTGTTATTCACCATCAAAGTAGTAGCTCAAGGTTCAAAAGTGGTTCAGAAGCCAGCTGTCTTCTGTCAGATGTCAGAGCTTCACTGCAGCCTCCAAAAACACCCTCAGAAGACTTAATAAAAAAAAATTAAAAAAAAAACAATCCATTTTCTTAACTGAACTGCAGGCTACAATAATGTAATGCTGGGGGAAAGCTTAAAAGTTCACTGGTATCAGCCAATCTCAAGCGAGTTTCAAGTCTGTTGATCATATGTCTCTGCTGTCAGGATATGAAAGGAAGTGGCTTCCTGTAGGAAACATATTCTTTCATCTAAAATTCTGTGTCATGTTCTGGGAAATATTGTAAAATGGGCTAAAACACTGTTCACTCTCAGTATATCTCTGTATAATTAATTTATTCCTATATCTGTATGTCTGGTATGTTCTCCAATCTAGTCTCTTATTAAAGATATAGTTTAATATTTTGGAAAAGTATAAAGTTAAGTGTTTTAAGGCTACATCCATACTAATATGTTTTAGTTTTAAAGGGCATCACTTACACCCTTACATCTCACACCCATACTACACTACACTACAGATTTTTCAAGCCCCTAAAATGGAGACATTTAAAAATGCTGCTGGCCCTGTTTTACTTTGAAAACTCTGGGATTGCATTTTTTCTGGGTGGGCAGAAACAGAGACTTTTTGCAAACGATGATGCAGAAAGCCACATTCGTTCCCTGACTGGGTCTATTGAGTCACAACATATCCTATTTGGATTCGTCACACTCCGATCACATGACCACATCCTGCACAAAAACCTTTTCTGACCTTGTTGTCTTTGCCAGCAGCTGTTGTGCAGTTAAATTCTGCATTTTCACCGTTGCTGTTGCTCATTAATAGTATTTTCTGCAACTAAACGGAGAGCAGAGTAGACAATCTGCTTCATGTGAATGGTCATGTGATATGCATTTTCAGTTGGACAGAGATTACTTCTGATACAGACCTAAAACAGGGATCAAATTCATTTTAAAACACCCTTTTAAAATGAAGATACATCATTGTGGATAAAGCCTAAGTATGGAGATTTTGCCAAAAGACGGTTACCTTACCTTAGCCCATAGAAGGAGGGGTAAACAGCTCATTGGCTAACACCAAAGTTCAAAAATTTTGAAGTGTGAAAATTGACATATAAACACTTCTGAAGTTCCTTAAATGGTACAGTTTTTCTTGTGTTATTTGTAATGTTAAAAAAAAGCTGTTTCCCCCTGCTTCTGCATCTCTGTGTTACGCTAGGCTAATCACCTCCCAGCTACAGTTCCTCACTTGACACACAGACATGTGAGTGGTATCTGACCACAGCAGACCACAACAGTTTTGGTAAATTCTACATGCATGAATTAGGAAAATTAAATGTTTCTCTACTGCCTCTGGATTAAGCGCGACATGGACACATTGGAAAATCCCCAAATTAAGGTTCTGCATCTTGGCAGCTATGACACCCTAATCAACTGTGCAACCACACTGATATGGCAGAGAGGCAGACATTTGTTCTCATGTCCTGAGAAGATACCTTGGCAGGTCCATTGCACTACCGAAACAGAGCTTTGGTTACAATCTGCAATCTGTTCGTGGCGCTGAGCCAACACTGAAGCCAGACTCTGCAGCTAAATTTGGAACAATATTGCATTTGCCAATCAGTTCTGCCGATAATGTGCAATTGACATGAGGCGGAAGTTGAGATAGCGGGCAGAGGGGCTCGGATGAAAGAGTTGAAACAGATGAAAGGAGGAGACGTGGGACTCTGAGGTGAAAACCACCAACAGCCCCGTAATTATTGTCTATTTATTTCAAAGGAGATAAGTGAGGATCGTGTGGATTTCTCTGTGTGGGAACCTGATGCCATATGGCTTACAATGAAAACAAGGAGTGACATGACACGGAGAGAGAGAGTGATGGTGAAGGGGGGGTGGGGGGGAGTGGTAGAAGAAAGAAAAGAGAGAAATAAGGGGACGAATACGGAGGAAAGTGGGTGAGACAGTGTGAGGTTACACAGTTTCCATTAGCCATTCGTTGTGTTCCAAGAACTGGAGCAGTGGCTAGATCAGATTGCACTCCACTCAAACAAAAAGCTTTGGTTATTTGAGTCCTCTGCCATTGTACCAGCTAAATTTCCCAAGGTAAATGTTGACAAAGAAAATTGATATTGAGTGCAATATTATTCTCCACCGATCACAAGGTATTTCCTTCACCAAAGCTTGGAATCTATGATGTCTGTGTGGCCATCACATTAGACCTTGCTTCTATCTGGTGAAAAACAGTACCAAAAAAAAAAGTACTCTGTTTAAGAGATTTTGATGAACATGTCACCTGATACATTTCTTAACAAAATATGTAAATTCACTCCTGTTTGTGACCCATCAGCTATTGAGCTCAAGTAATCTCCACAAATCAATAGACGCTCAGTCGCCAGTAAACAGTGGACAGTGGTTATGTGCAGCATTTTAAACAAACCCTTAATCATTAACAACTGCCTTGAAACTTGAGATAATCAAATACTCTATAGACACACGCCTATGGACCTTAATCCCTCATGTCTGCAAGAGAGAATAAAGTGTTAAACCCGACACATGCATAGAAAGCATATGACCTCTGGAAAAAAAGGGTTGACTCTGTCACTGGAAAATAACAACCCTGCAGAGAAAAGTACAGTACACATGCACGGGCATTCAAAAGTGTACAACACTCACACAGAGAAATGTTTGTGTAGCGTCAGACTGATGACATGTGGAAGGTTTAAGGCCGGAGAACGCCTGAAGTTGAACCAAAAGTCATTCAACCGTATCTGCAATCATGCACAGCGCACACTTTCAGTCAGTCTCTCCTCGAATCCATTCGTGGTGTCGCACTTGTTTGCATGCACGAAAAAGAGGCTGACGAAGAGAGAAGTTTAAACCCTGCTTTCTTTCCCACCTTTGCACACCTGAAAAATTGTTGTATGAGGTGGGCGGGGTTGTCAGTTTTGAAAAGTTACAAGCTGGATGTACCGCCCCCACCGATGTTGGAAAGGTGGCTGCAGGATGTGGTTTCAGATGCTGTTTGGCAAACCGACAAGAACTGTGCTTGAAGCATGCTGACAACTTTAGTGAGGTGGGAGATGTTTCTGTCTGTCTGTAATAATCCTGTGAAAGCGTGATAGCATAACCAACGGCAACCAACATGTCCTAGAATTTATACATTGTGAGGGAAACGCAATTCTGCCTGGATTGTGTTTTTTATCAGTATAATTACGAAACATTTTTAGGGTTAGGGTTAGCTAGCAGTGTGGCTATGTGGACGACCTACAGCCGAGTATGTTGGCTGGCCCACCACTTTGGTCCAGACTGAAATATTTCAACAGCTAGCAGATTGATTGCCTTGAAATTTTGTACACACATTCATGGTCCTCACGTGATGAATCCTACTTACTCCAGTGATCCATTGGATTTTTCTTTTGCACCAGCAGCAGGACATTTTCATTTATCCTGTCAACGTTTCAACATTTTGATGGTTTGGAACTAAATTTGGCACTGACAGTCATTGTTTCCAGATGATGAATCCTAATGACTAGTGATCCCTTGACTCTTCTTCTAGTCCGATCATGAGGTTGAAGTTCCTGTTTTTCAATGACATGCGATCTAACAATATGACTTTCCCACCAGTTTCAGCTGTACTTTGTGTCCAGTGCTAGTTAGCGAATGTTAGCTTCCGACATGCTAAATCGATATGGTGAACATTGAGAACATTGTGCCTGCTAAACACAAGCATGCTAGCATTGTCATTGTGAGCAAGTTAACATATAGCTCAAAGCATCCCTGGGCCTAAGTGCAGCTTAGTTCAGATCAATTCAATTGTATTTATATAGCACTGTATAATAGCAGACGTTATCTCAGGACGGTTTTTATAGAGCAGCTCTGGACCATAATCTTTATATGATTATTACAGAGACCAAACATTCTCTGTAACCCATGGCCAAGAACTTGGCAACAGTAGCAAAGGAAAAAAATCCCTTTCAACAGGTGGAAACCTTGAACAGAACCAGGCTCATTGAGGGCGGCTGTCTGCCTCAGCCATTTAAGTTAAGGGAGAGAAGGGGGGCAGGGTTAGAGAACACAGCATAATACATTTTCCACATTAATACCTTCAATAATAATAACAGTAAAACTATATATTAATATTACTATTGTGTAACAGCACTAATAATGGCACTAATAATGATAAATAAAATGATAATAGTAATAGGAGTAGTAATAATAATGATAAAGAGACTTATAATAAGGCATAATAATATAATGAGAAAAATGTTTTTGTGATTATGATTGGGCTCTAAAAGCATTAACCTCATGGTCTGTGTTAAATGCTGAAAAAGTCAAAAGTGATTTGAAGCAAGAGACTTGACATGTTTATTTTATTACCATTTAACCAAAACCACAATGTTTTCCCAACCTTAACCAAAGTCATTTTGTTGCCTAAACCTACATGTGGGATTCTGGATGTGGATCTTGGTCTCCAATATCAATGTCTTACAAACGCTTCACCCTGATTGCGTTATGGAAACGTTGGCTGTGAATGTAACCCAGGCAGCAATTATGTTTCCATATGAACATCATAAACAAAACAAGGGTAATATGTGACCATAATTTCACAGAGACAGGGGTAGAGTAGCACGATAACATCTTACAGGGTACACATTCACATTCATACACACAAATGCAGACTCGCTTGTGCACACAGGCAACGCGTTGGCCTGTAACACACAAAGGGCACGTGTATACATGCATTTACAGCTGGATGACGCACACGCACAGATGTACACAAACACAACCTCCAACCTAACATCATATATAAACACACATATGCACACTCTCTAACTTCCTCAGTGCACTCGCTCCCTCTCTCTCAAACACACACACACACACACGCTCAAACACTAACAGACTCTGGAATGTAGGAAATACATGGCGCCCAGTTTTGTTTTCTTTCTACAGTGTGCACTTCCCTGTAGGCACATCCAAAGAAAATATTTGTGTCTGAAACACTCCGAAGGTTCAGAGAATAATTCATTTCAGGGCCTCATGATGAAAACAGATTGCTAATTCTTTTGACTTAATTTCTGCCTGTTTATTTATAAAGAGCAAACAACTGCGCTGCGGCATTCACAAAATATGGAACATGGGAAAAATTGGTTTTGTGTGTGTGTGTGTGTGTGTGTGTGTGTGTGTGTGTGTGTGTGTGTGTTTTAATACCCTATTGCCTTTGTTTTGTGTTTTTCCCTCAGTGGTATTCAGCCTTGGCCGCTGGCTGAATGAAAAACAAAGCGCAAACAGACAGAGCATGTCTGAGCATGATATGTGTGCAAGTTTGTGTGTGTGTGTGTGTGTGTGTGTGTGTGTGTGTGTGTGTGTGTGTGTGTGGGGGAAGAAGATTCCTGAAAATTAAGACAAAGATGTAAGCCTCATGAATGAACCCTGATCAACTAGTACCAACACGAGGGCCAGCTACAGCATAATCCATGGACCACCTGTTTATTTATTAATACACAGAAATATTTTAATTGGGGGCATTTCATGGGTCTTTTACATTTGTAAATATTTGTATGCGTGTGTGTGTGTGTGTGTCCATGCTCTTACTGTTCATTCCATCTTATAAACGTATGTGACTGTTATTTCTTTATCACAAGACAAACCTCATTAACAAAAATGTGTCTGAGATATATCACGAGCATTAAAGAAACATAGAGACACAATGTGTGGATGTGATACTGAGGCAGGAGACAATACACAGCTCAGAGCTTCTGGGAACGGTATGAAAATATCCATCTAAACAGGATCATTATGCAAAGGCAACGATAAACTGGTTCTGATGATAAACAGACTGTCATATCTCTATACCCGAGCCAGAGGGCAACACACTCTGTGACATCCATCTTCTTTAAGTAACGCTGCTCATAATGACACTGCACATGGTGGGAGCAAAACACACACGCCAACGTACCGTCATAAACACATACGAGTTAACACTCGCAAATACACAGTATTAATATTCTCAGTTTGCTTTCTCTCTGTCTTACAAACACAGCAAGACACACACACACACACACACACACACACACACACACTTGCACAAAAATCTCCAAGTATTTAATACAACTGTGTAATGCCAAGGGCAAGGCAGAAGTCGTAATCATGAGTGTGTTTAACAGCAGTGTGACAGGCGGATGCTGCTTCAGTGTAAGTAAAGAACATGTAAATAAGCAGGCTGAATTATTCAAGACTGAGACCGGCTCACAGATGCTTACCCTCACCCGCTCAGCTCCAGCCATGCTGGGATAATCTCAGGAAGGGAAGGAACAGGACAAAAAAAAATGTTTTTCCATCAAGGTGCAAACAGTTCACACCCAGACTGAGCCAAGCAGGAGTTTTGTTATTCAACAAATGCAGTTACTTCACGTGACATGATTGTAAATTCAGGATTTGGTGTTGTGGTGGAGTATGCACAGGTGGTGTCCACAAGGCTGTGGTATGCTCAGAGTGTAACAGCTTTGTTTTAATTTCATATTGTCTCTTTTCCTGTTTTATTTTGTAAAAAGCACTTGTCCTGTTGTTTCAGTTCCTGCCCTTGTGTGTCTCCCCGACCTTTGACCATCCGCACCTGATTCCAATCGACTTACCTGCCGCTGGTGTTTCCTGTCAGTGACTTTTAAGCGGCTGGGATAGAAGGAGCATAGGCAGCATGTACACATCACAAGTAGGTGAAAGGCTACTGGAAAACACCACTGGTGAAAAGAGAAATGCCAACATGCAGATACCAAACAGCAAATTTATTAAAACAGACAACTTCCTTGTCTGATCTTCTTGTGAGTAAACACAAAGAGAATCTGACTGAAACTGAAACAAGAAATGAGCTGTCTGGAGTCTATCTGCAGATGTGCCTCTTTTTTTTTAAGCAAAGTGGCAACAGGTAGTGTCGGCTTAAATTACTTAAATGGTTGTAACTAAATACTTAAAGTTGTAACTAACGGCTCTATTTAATGAATCACTTACTAATGCTTTATAGATCAGTTATACTGTACATCATTAATGAGAACAACTTTTGGTTACCAGGTTATAAACAATTCCTCTAGTTTGTGTTTGTCCTCCAACATTACACTTGTCTTTTTATTTCTTTAATTCATCAGTAAGAACCTCTACTGGACCACTTACCCTGCGGGTAATAATTTAATAACAATAATAGTTTATTAACAAACTATTACCATGTATAACTACAGACTTGATGATTTATTAGAAAGTGTAAAACCACAAGCATTGGCATGCTTTGCAGATTCAGATTATTAATACATTAATACAAAATATAAATGGAATAATAAATTATGAGGATCTGTTTCGGTACCCAAAACTGTTGTTGACTATTTTCTGTAAACCACAATTACGTGACTTGTGATTTTAGCTTTTAAGGAGGAAAGGAGAGCCATTTGTACCCCCGTGTAAATACAGAAAGTGTGGCTTCAGTTTCATGTATTTGCAAATGGTGAACACCTGGACCAACTGATGTCTGCCTGACATAAATTATAAGTTATGGCAGGTTTCAGGAAGAGGATGAGCACAGGTCTTCGGAGAGCCACATCCATCTGGGAAATCATGCCGGCTGAAACTGTGGAGAAGCACACAGGCAATTCCAGCCTGACTAAACAAACATCACATCATCAACCCAAACCACTCAAAGTGAAAATACACCCTCATCCCTTAGCACCCTCATTTGCCATCAGCCACAGCCAACTGCTGTTTTTCCCACCCCCGGTCCTGCTGATTGGGCTGATCTTACTGATTGAGCTTCATTTAAGAAACATGTGGGAATCAGGCCTGCTTGCTTACCAAGATTACACGCAGCCACTCATTGGCTCTGCCCTATTACCACAATAAACATCTGCAATAACAAATGCATGAGAAATTGCAGTTAAACCTCTGGGATAAAAGAAAAAAAAGCACACTGTCAGCTTTTGGTAGAGTCTTATCTGAACAACATCCAGCAGCTGAAACATGACTCTATCCTCCAATCGTATATGTGATTAGTTAAAACATGTTCTACAGTAATCGCCCCTGGGAATCACATAAATATGCCTGACAAGTTGTTTAAGCTGCAGTAAAGAGGAAGAGTAGCAGGGCTCAGTGCTGACCACCAGCGGTAGTAACGCGAGAAGCAGCGTGAACCCCCAGCGCTGGTTGATCTGATGGTTGTCGGACATTTGGGCGTCCTTGTAAACGACTCACTTTGGATTTTTCCACAACTGAAACTGTGATAGGAGTGAGGGAGTGGTTCGTGATGGACTGTTGTTCCATGTGAATTTTGTTCCACATTTAATTCAGAAAGACAACGATTTTATATGAGTTTATGCGCCTGTTTCTGCACTGTGAGCAGTTTCTGCACTGTCTGGGCAAAACCTTTCTTGAATAATTCTTTGTTGAGTCATCTTTTTGAAGTTGTTTGTGCAATTTCTCACGTTTGTAATGAGAGATAAAAGACCAGTACTGTATGTAGAGGAACGAATGGTGAATGTAATCTGCACAAAAATGCAGATAATGCTTGATTTAAAAAAAAAAAAAAAACAAGTAAAAAAGAAGTATACTTTGCATTGCACTGCACCTATACTTCCCTCCAAAAGTCAATATTTCACATTTTCACAGCACTTTTAAAAGACACTTACACACAAATAGCTTTTAAATGGTAATTTATCTCCAAGGTTGCATGTTTTTGGGGTGGGACTTCATTGAAATTCAAAAATCACCCTTGACCTGAACATTATTTAAAAGATAGCAACGGCTGCTTGGGTTACCCTGTAATGGTTCAATTTGATGAAAGTAATCACCCCTGGGATTCAGCCAATGAATTCTAACATTTTATAACAGGAAGATAAAAGCATGTGATTGCATTAGTGATGCGTGTGGACTTTAAATTGATTTTTAATTTCATGAGACTTATTACCAGTGATGTAGAAGCATATTCAAAAAAAAATGGTGGGCCAAAAATTGCCCTCCAGTTTGTCATAAATACCACAAACTAAATCGATCTTCAGTATTTTCAGGAAAGCATTCGTTTGTCTTTTTTTACCAGATCTCTTAAGACATGAGGCCCCTCTGCAATATAAGGCTTGCGATTTGGGTAAAAATGCAGGAGGCACTTTGAAGCCTATTTCAGTTCTTGTTGTGCTTTAGTGTTGGATATTAGCAAGCACATTTATAAATAATCAAATTACCACAAGGTAAATGTCACACAGACAGCCTGGAGTCTTCTGAGCCCCAGATGGTCTGGGACCGCAGGGTAATCCATCCATGCCTATAGCGGTGCATTGTACTTTATAAGCTTTTCATTGGATTTGTATATCCTGTCACTTCATCTGCAAGGCTGTGAAATTAATGTAGTGCAGTAAAAGGAAAGTATTTCCTTCTGAGATTCTGTGAAATAGAAAGATAAAGTTACACAAAATTAATAGTCTCAAGTACACTTCAAGATTGCACTTAAAAACCAACTATGACTGTGAAACTTTTCCTAAACTTTGGCTATAAGTAGCAATTGCAGAATCATAGCCACAACTGCTTCTCAAAACCATAAAAAAACACAATCTGTTACTTGCTAAAACACTGTGTGACGGTAGCATAAATAAGGAAGCAAAATAAAGCCAGAAAACTGACTCATCATGTGCAGGAACATCTATCAAAAGCTTGGTAACATTAGCCAATATTAGCCTAAGGTTAGCCTACAGAGAAAATGTGAATGAAACGTGGAGTTACTTTGACTGGTTTGGATTACTCTGAAAAACTAGACTACCCAGACAATCAAAGCAGGAGAAACAATACTGTGATATAAAGCATAGGACACGATATAGTAAACAAGATCTGGCCTCAAACCAAAGAAGAAGTACAGGAATTTTTTGTCCAAACTTAAGCTGGATGTAAGCGTTAGTGAGATCGAGCAGGAGCACAGGAAAGGAAAATGTAGAGACAAAGACAAACTAATGGGGATCCAAATAAACAAACAAAGACTGGCCATCATAAACTATTGGTCATACCAGACCAAGTAAGGCTGTAACAACAAAACCCCTGAGGGTATTGAATTGAGCAATAGTGTGTTTTTTTTACTCAGGAATTTAACTGTTCATTTCCAAAAGAGAGAGAAAAAAAAATTCTTCGTTCAAGAATTACATAGTCCCACTTTAAGTACAGTGCTTCAGTAAATGTAGGTATAGTTGTTACTTAAGTTTATCACATTTATTCGTCGGAGACCACGTACAAAAGACTGTAAATTACATACAAAGAGAAGAGATGTATTGTACCAAATTTAGCTACTTGATCACCTCTCTGCAACTACAAGTTCAAAGACAATAAATACCACATACTAAATTCAGTGGAAGAACAAAACACACAATAAACAAAGTCAAAGATTAATTCGGCTGAGAGCATTTTTATTATTATTATTATTATTAATAATAATAATAATAATTAATCCAGAGTATGGGTTGGTTTCTGGACACTTGGGTGCAAATCCATCTATCTAATCTATCTGTTAGCTAGCTATAGATATGGATATGATATCTATGGATAGGCTACTTCCATCATAAACTGCAGGCCCTTCTACTCCCCCCGTGAGTTCACTTCATTCATCCTGGTCGGTGTTTACATCCCACCACAGGCCACAGCAGATACTGTGTGTGGAGCGGACCAACCCGGACTCCTTAGTTATTGTCCTTGGTGACTTTAACAAAGGTAACCTCAGCCACGAACTGCCCGAATACAGACAGTAGGGAACACTCTGGACCACTGTCACACCACAATCAGTGGTGCTTATCACGCCGTCCCCCGGGCTGCACTGGGCCACTCTGACCATGTCATGGTCCACCTGATTCCCACATACAGGCAGAAACTAAAACTGTGTAAACCTGTTGTTTACAAGAACCTCCAATTGCACCAATCACCAAAACAAATTCCTTGTATGTGGAAACATACTTGGCAGTAAAAGTGATTCTGATTCTGATTCTACTTGCTATTGGCTGCAGACGGGTGACGCGGTCGTTACGTGTGAACCAATAAATTAAAGCGGCTCTCCCTTTCACTGTGTTTTCAGAGAGAGAGAGAGAGAGGGAGAGAGAGGTTGAAAAGGTAGTCTTCGCGCTGCATCCGGGGAACACAGCTCCATGGAGATGCAGTGAGTCCGTGTGGTGTAGACCAGAAACCAAAGTAAAGTAAACGGGGGAGGGTCGGCTACCGGGGGGGGTCTTTAAGCGAGTTACAATGCGTCTTTCACGCCGTTGAACGGTCTCGGTGAACGATGAGCCAACTTCGCCAGTCGTCTCGAAGCGGAATGAGCCACTCTTGAGCCCCCAGAAAACGAGTCCTTCTTGGCGGGGGAGAGCGAGAATGAATAAGCCGAGCGCCCTGCTCCCTGTTGTCGGCTTGACTGGGAAATGGTAGCGTACTGTAGGAACCGCACTGGGAAGGAACATGGTCGAGAGGAGCAGCAAATTCTTGTTGATCGTCGTCGGATCCGTGTGTTTCATGCTGATTCTCTATCAGTACGTGGCCCCCGGGGTGATCAATTTCGGCTCCCCGCACGGTTATTTCACGGAGGAGGACGAGGGGGACATCTTCCCCACTCCGGACCCCCACTACGTTAAGAAATACTACTTCCCCGTCAGGGACCTGGAGAGGACGATCGATTTCCAAATCAAAGGGGAGGACGTGATCGTGTTTTTGCACATCCAGAAGACCGGGGGGACTACCTTCGGCAGGCACCTGGTCCAGAATGTCCGTCTGGAGGTCCCCTGCGACTGCAGACCGGGCCAGAAGAAGTGTACCTGCTACCGGCCGAACCGCAAGGAGACCTGGCTCTTCTCCCGGTTCTCCACCGGCTGGAGCTGCGGCTTGCACGCCGACTGGACCGAGCTCACCAACTGTGTGCCCGGGGTCCTCAACAAGAAGGAGAACAAGCAGAAAAATCAAAGGTACAGCTGAGAAATGTTTGCTTTATTGACTGCAGGTTAGGAGGAAGCCCAGGTGTGAGATTCGGGTTTTAACCTGTAGTTAGAAACAGTGAATCTGCAGTAACATATTTTTGAGGATCGTATCACTGCAACTTTTAAACTTTATTACTTTCTCATATGTCATTTTAAGCGAGTATTGCAGTGATGGCACAGTATGGAAAATTTACCTCACCCTACACTGCCGTTGTAAACTGGCGAAGCTGTAAATTGTGTTTCTGTAGATTAAAATAATCAATTCACACTAAACTGAAACATAAATATAAACTAATTTAAAATTACTTAATTATCAACAACCTCTGTTTACTTTGATAATAATCTTACTTTGTACATGTCTGTGTCTGGTCTACAAAACAGCTTTTAATGCAGTCTTATTCCTCTGGAGAGGCAATTATAATAGGCCTAATCTGATGGTAAATTTTAAAGCATTTCTTCACACAAAATATCAAAACTTAATAAGCATATGCAGCTATTTTTACTCCAGTTTATACCACAGAAATGCAGAAGTGACACCAGAGACAGAACCACATAACAGAAGGTAATATAATGGTGTTATAATCCCATAACGTAATACTACGAACACATTCAAGTCCCTCCAGTATTTTAATGGGTAGAGCCACACTGGTTGCTTTGTTATCCTAAATCAGAGGCTTTTCTCTTCACTGGGTGGGACATTATTGTGGCGTGGATTGAAAGAAAAGCAGAGTGGAAAGGACTGTGTGAATCTTCCTGAAATAGTGGGTTGATGATACACGTTGAGAGACAAATGTTGATTGACATTTCAACGCTGCGTTGTCACAAATGCCACGGGAGCTCAACAGTGCCTCTGACAATTGTTGATAGGTGCCAGTATCAGGGTGTCCTCCCACTGACTCCCCTCACTGAGATTCGGCTGAATTTATTTCAGGCAGGGGAGTGTAACGCATCCAGGCAACATTTCCATTCAGTAATAATCCCTCACATTGACTGCGAGGTATCCAGACACGACGTGCATTCTTATTAAGTTATAACCCATTTCTTCTCCGCGCCTCCCCATTGTTGTTGCCAACATATTGCATCCCTCACCCAGACATATTGACGGCTGTATCAACTTCCATTTCACTGCACCCTTGTGGCTAAAGGGTATGCTTGTTGAATGGGTTATGTGTCTTTGTATTGCCTAAGCTTGTTCAATTTTTTTTTTTTTTTTTTTTGGATGATCAATAGGACAAAGAGGTGTTAGACAGATGTGGGAATTTAAAGAAAGAAAGAAGTGTTTCTCGCCTCTGTGCCTATCTGTCTGGCAGCCAGGCGCGCTGGAGATGTCAGGCCGGCTGCTCTGCTTCCCATGGCTGCTCAGACTGGGGCTCAGAGCTGCAGGCTGGGCAGGGCTGGGTTGGGCTTGGCCGGTAGGGGGGTGGGGGAGATGGGGGACCCTGCGGGGGTTTGGCTCCGCTCTAATCCGGGTGATTATTACCGCTGGGGCACACACACATACACACACACTAGCACTGGTATTTGCTGTTGGCGTCTGTCCTGACTCCCGTGGTTTTCCCCGGTCAGAGGTGATAACGCGTCCGGCCATTCTGCACGGCGCGCTGAGATATCACAGTGGATGCAGGATAAACGGCCTTTCATCACTTTGTGAGCACTTTTTCAAAGCCAGATTGTGTGTGTGTGTGTGTGTGTGTGAGAGAGAGAGAGAGCGAGAGCGAGAGCGAGAGCGAGAGTGAGAGTGTGTATTTACCTATGTGTCTGTGTTTGTGTGCACCTGAGGAGGCCACAGGAACAGGAAGCGACAGGGAGGCAGAGTGGATGAGAGAGGTCTACTGTGAGCGAGCGCAGCAGAGAGAGGATCTCGCCTCTGGTATAATCGACTGTCCTATCACTCCTGACAGAAGAAACAAGGGACTATAAGCTTAATAGCACCCTGAAGAAAAACAGCGCTGCTCCATATTACACGCAGCTCCTCTTCTACTTTCTGAAGAGAAAGTGGAAGCGCACTCGCTGTTTCTCTTCCTATTTTAGTTTCTTGTTCTGTCTCATTGCCTCTTATTCTCTGCGTGTCCTCCTGCCTGAGTGTGTTTAAGTTCTCGTGTCCCTCTTTGTTTGGCTCCCTTGTATCAATGTGGCAATGCTTGTTTAGGGACATCTGTCTTGAGGGCAGTAGCAGTGTGGTGAAGAGGCCAGAGAAAGTGTGAAAAAGATCATCTGTGTTTACAGAGCGGTGGTGAGGGGATTTCTTTGGTGCAGTGCTGTACGCATAGCTTTCAAAGTCGGCTGTGCGTATTGTCAGTGTGGCAGAGACAAACAGTCTGTCGCCCCAGCCAGTTTTCAGAGGCAGACACACCTCATACCTGCCCACACAGCAGACCAAGGCTTGGAGCTGCGTCTTTTTAACTTTCCGGAAAAGAAAAAGAGAGACAGGAAACAGCCTATCTAGAAATCTTTGACCACGCAGCTGCAGCAGCAGTTCTAGTGCTGAGATCCAGCATCTCTCTCGCTCTCTGCAGCTGCGTTCTCTTCCAGCTGTCAAGTGCATTTTACACAAGCGGTTCATACGCTGCAAAAATAAAATGTGAATTAGGACCATGTCTATCAGCTGAATTCAAGCACATAAATACACCTCCTGAATCACAAAAAAACCCACACTTCCACAGGAGGAAATGGAGAAAGTCAAGAGCGGCTGAATATATTCAAGAATTAATCAGAACTGGACGAGTTGTAATTGACATTTTCTGTACTTATAAAACTGATAAAGAAAATGTGTCTATGTGGAGGACTGTGAATAAAAATGATTTTCATCATCGACTAAATGTCTCGGAAAAATACAAGAAAATGGTAAAGAAAAAAGTACCAATGGCCATCACAAGTTGCAGAGGCCAAGCTGACCTGCTTGTTTGGTCCGATCAGCAGTTCAGAACTCAAATGTCTTCAGTTTACCAACATAGAACGTCAAGAAATCAGCAAATATTCACATTTGAGATCTTAGGACATCTGTGTTTAGTGTAAAGCTCAGTGTAATCAAAGTGTACGCTCAACGGTTGCCCCATAAATAAAAGAGAGAGACAGTTGTTGTGAATGTCTAAAGCCACTATTGAACTGTGTTGTGTTGCTGCTGTAACATTTGCCAGGCCTGTTGCCACAACTGTATTATTTCTTGGGTCTGCAGATGGGTCTGTCGAGACATCGAGGAAATTGGATTGAATATGGTGGTTTTTCAAATTCGGTATATCATAAATTGTGGGAGAAAAATAAAAAATGCTACAATGGATTAGGCTCAGTTTGGTCCGATGACAAAATGTGTCGGCTTGAGAGGAAGGCGCATTAAGCAGGAGCGAGCGGCAGTGAGATGAATGGATGGTAATAGGAGAGACAGGTCTGTCTTTGATCGGCGATGAGATGAGATCGAGACGAACAGTGGCATTGTGGGAGAAAAGAACTCACATACTCAGCAGAGCGCCACTCAGAGTGGATTTGTCATTTCCCACCTCTTATATCAGTTTTAATGTTCTTCACTGATCCCATGGGACACACTAATACACACACAAAGTACACACACACAGTAATGAGCATGTAAAACAAACACACACACAGACCCTTATACAAGGCCGTAGAAATGGGGCTTCTAATTGGTTAAGGAGGTTCCTATCACTTTACTCAAATTAAAGCCACACTTTCAGATGGGGGATACCATCTGTCCTGTGTGTGTGTGTGTGTGTGCATCTCAAGACTGTGTGTGTGTGTCTGTTTTTAATCCTAGTGTGTCATAGAGCGTCTTGGTGAGCAAAGTGATGGGGCTAATTTTACTGCCTCTTCTCAGTCCTCTCTCAAATCACTGCCTGTTTTTCTCTCTCTCCATCTCTTTCCCTTCTGCCTCCTCTTCTTCATCCCCTCTGCTTGCCTCAAACACTTTCCCTCCCATCCTTTCCTCCCTCCCTCCTTCCTTCCCTCCATGATGGTGTCACTCTCTAATCAAACAGCAGGCTTGCTTTCCGCTTGGTGGCTTTATGGCCGGGGGGGCTTTCTCTCTATCTCTCTCCTTCACTTTCCCCTCTCTCCCCCCTTTTTTTCCCCTCTCCTTTCCATCTCGGCCCCCTTGTCTTTCTTTCTCTCCTTTGCCATCTTTCTCTCCCTCTCCCTCCGAGCGTGACTACCGCATTAGAGGAAATGTCTTTTCATGGAAGATTTGCTGCAATTTCCAAAATGGCCGCTTTGCCTAATGGACAACTGCCTTGGTTCTAATGAATGATTACATGTATGAGTATATGAGGGAGACGGGGCGGGAGGGGGAGGAGGAGGACGGCTGGGGGGCGGGCAAGGAGAGAGGGACAGAGGAGTAGATGGAGACGATGAAGAGCAGTATGAGGAAGATGATGGGGTGAGTGTGGGACAAGAGGCGAGCTGTCAGGGATTGATTGAAAAGATAAAAGATGGAGGGGTGAAAACGTTTAGTTTCATTGCTGGGGAGGGGGCTAGTCAATTAGCACGGTTGTCAAGCACTGGGCATTACTCTTCTTTCAATAGGTCTGTTTCAGATTCACAGCACAAATCACTGCACTCTAAGATGGCTCTGTGTGTGTGTGTGTGTGTGTGTGTGTGTGTGTGTGTGTGTGTGTGTGTGTGTGTGTGTGTGTGTGGTGGGAGAGCGGAATGCGTGTGCATGTGGTAGCGCAGCATGGTACCGTCAGCCAGCCAGCCAGCCAGCACAACCCAGAATCCAGATGAACTCCAAGAAGCTGCAGAGGCAGCCCTGGCTGATTGGCATATAGCACAAATGTGTGTGTGTGAGAATCAGTCCACGTCTATATAAGTGTGTGTGTGTGTGCTCATGTGTAGCCAGGCAGGTCGGTGTTAATCCAATCAGATTAGCCGGGTTTAAGCGCCGGCGGCCGGGCGCTCCAAAGCTGGTTACGTCCACTCATCCTGCATCTGCGGCTGCAGCATTCCCAACAAACATTCCCACATCCCTCAGGCCAGTTATTCCCTGCTTGTTTACCAGGCTCAAAAGGCCTCTGCTTATGGTATGAGCCTGCTTCTCTTACTGGAAACCAGCAGGGTTTACCAGTGGTGACTTAACACCAGGACCATCCTGATCAGTGTTAACTGTGTGAGGAATGGGCACACATGCAGAGGCATTAAAGTACATATTGGGACCAGCAAACATGATGCTTTTCTCTTGTGCTCTTTTAACGCTGGAGCCATTAATAGAGTTAATGGATTTTTCGGTGGACACATAATTAATCAATGACAGTTTTTACAATCTATTAAATTGTTGTGGTAATTAAGTAAAATAACAAACAAATGCTGCTTACAGACGTTTTACTATCATTATAAATCAAATTGGTTTTGTCATTTGGCCTCTGGTAACTGGTAAAAAGAACTTTATTTTTACATTTTAAACACTTAACCAATGGTTCCCAATCTCCTTTGTCTTATAACTCCCCAAAACAAAGCTGAATGTACTCATGACCCCATGAGTACAAGTCACCAGTTCAACCAACACGTGGTTCTTCCTTCTCATACAGTTTAATTTCAATACTTTCTTGAGACCCGGAATTGGTAAAATTATCCAGTATGTCTGAAAACATTGTCTTCTCTGCTAATCAGCCTGCGGCCCTTTAAATTTATATTACGACCCTTTGGTTGTGTCTTGACCCACAGGTTAGAAACCAGTGTGCTAACCAATCAATAAACAAATAATTCAATAGATGAAGAGAATCAGTTAGAGCTGTGCTCATGTTGGTTGTAATGATCACCTCACCAGTAGTTTAATACTCTGCTACACTTGATCACTTTTTAGTTGAAGGTTTAGATGTTTTGTCCTCTGTTGTTAAGAGGAGCTCTATAAATGAAATCATGATTATTTCTACAATGGTGCATTACTCACGACAATGATATCCTACCTCTAATTATAGCCTAAATTCAGCCCTAGATCAGCCCACCAACAGCTGATAATGCCATTGAGTAAGTGGCTCTTCATGATTTATGCTCTGCCTTCCACAATATAGTGAAAGGATGGTCGACTCACATGCAATCTCCCACACAAAAGGGTGAGATATGGCCCCTATGTGTTTTCTTCTTCAGTAGCTTGAGGCAAGTGTTGACAGGCCTCTCAGCTACACCGCTGCTTCCTCTTAACTAAAGGAGTTCAACTCAGGTTCAGGCTCAGGTCACCGTAATGTATAAACCCAGCCTCGCCTCACAATTCAGCTGAGAGTCTTCAGCTCAAGAGGATATGTGGATACCTCTGTTGGGCCCCCGCGTTACACAAGGGGTGTTGAGGGGTTTAATTTGACTCCCTGCCATATCGACTGTCCGCAGCCATTTTGCTAGCAGCCGACCGCTTGACTCTGCTCAGGGATGCAAACTGTCTGATTTCAAACCAAACTGTTGACAAGTATCAGGGTAAAGTCTGTGGATTCTTGCATCCACAGGAGGATCACAGAATCAACACTGAACTGAAACCAGAATCCAGAATTGCGAACCAGTACGGTCAAGTTGAGTTAAGACTGATGCTTGATGCATTGATTTGCCCCAGCTGTTTCACCTCGGTGCATTGTAAAGGAAGTGGGATCCTCCGGCACGCTGACGACGGTCTCTACTGGTGGCCTGTGAGGGGTTATCTTTGCTCTGCCTGCAAGCCTACATTATTGATTAGCCGTTATGGATCGGTGAGGGTTTTTCATTGATTGATGAAACTTGAATGACGCTGACATAGAGCAGAGGCTTTCCAGACTACGCGCAACAAAGAAGACAGACGGGGGCAGAGAGAGGGTGGTTAAGAAAAGCTAGACTGATGTGTTTCTTGATCATTACACAGCCTCCGTGGCTCTGTGTGTCACTCTGTCTCTTCCACCCTCTGCCGCCGACTGTCAAATGTCACCCCGCCACCGCCGCCACCAAAGTGATTCTGCGGCCCTGTGGACAAATAACCGTGCGGTGAATGATTAGCAGACATTTCTATGGCTGGTAATGAGGGGCGCTACGCTGCAGCAGCTCCGCCAACAGGATTACTGCCTATTGATTAGCCTAGCCTAGCATTAGCCGTGCTAGCTACAAGCGACTGACTGATTAGTGGGCATTTCTATAGTGGTTAATGAGTGGTGCTGCGGAATGCTATGGTATGCTATCCATGAGAATGGGATTACAGGCTATTAATCAGACAAGAGGCGAGCTGAAGTCATTAGCCGGTCCCGCGGCAATGTCAGTGCGTCTGTGGCTGATCCTAGATCCTGGTTTCTAAATCGGGTTTGGCCTCGTCTCTGTCGTCTGGTCTCCTGCCACATATCGACCCCGAGTGTCTGTCTCTCTTTTAACACCCCACCCCACCTCCACCCCGCGGTGCTCTATTCTTTGATGGCACTCCTCATCTTTTCCCTCCTTCACTTCTCCTGCGACGGGGAAGGACAGACGAGAGAAAGACATGCCCAGGGACTGCTCTCTGCATCCTTTCACAGCACTGTCTTTTTCACGTCCCTGGATGTGACAAGTCCAGGCAGGATGTGACCCGGGAAGCCTCTCCTCATCCGTCAGCCCGAGCGCCCGTCATTCATTTGCAAACAAACAAATAAATGCATCTATTTTTCTGCGTGCATGTGTTTATGGATAAATACATCTATTCATGAAGCTGATGTGTGTCTGTGGGAGAGTGTTTGGATGTGTGCGAGCGAGAGATGGCCAAAGGAGGCATGTGAACGGAGAGAAGAGGCTGACAAGCGTGTTAATTGAATTGTGGGAAAAATGCAAATCCCGCACTGCCTCTTTGAATCAGGGGGAGGAGTTTTAACTGATTGGGACTGTCTCCTCTTTAGACGCACACATAACACACAGTGGGCTAACTTTTACCAAATCCCAAAAAGAGAATGAATGATAGCGTTGTGTCTGCATCTTTCCCCACCTCGCCATGTCTTTTTTTTTTTTTTTTTTCCCATCAGGCCTCTCCATTTTTCTGACCATCATGCCATCCCAGGACGTCAGTGTCTTTTGTCTGTGTGCATGTGTGTGCATGTGTGCATGTTAGAGTCCCACCAGAACAGCTAAAGTGCTGATGCCATTCATGGAAAGACAGAGTGAAGGAAAAAAAAAAACTGAGATTTCCTCGTTCTGCTACACTTGGTTTGTCTGCTTCACTCCGGGGCAGAGCAGTACATCTCCAGAGTTGCTCCTTTTTTGAAGCTGCACACGTTTTTCTCCGTGTGTGTGTGTGTGTGTGTGTGTGTGTGTGTGTGTGTGTGTGTGTGTGTGTGTGTCCTCCGCCTTCATTTGTGCACTCAAGCAGGGGTTGCATGTGTTCGGGTGCATGCCGTGTGATTGTGTGGTTTGTGTGATCTGTGTTCACAAGTCTGTACGGTAATTTGATGTGTGTGACTGTGTGCGTTTGGTAAGTCACAAACTAAATGTGTCGCTGCCGCTGACGTTACCGAAGCTGAACGATTAGAGTTATATATTTCTAGATTTCTCTCACCGATTTCGGAATTGTCATTTGAATTGTGATTATTTTCTATTTTTCTAATGTCTTATTTGGTGATCTGCATAGTGTGAAATAAGGTAAGTTTGCACCGAGCATAAACAAGCAGAATTCTTCACAAAAGGCAGGAAGTCAAATAAAAGCAGTTTCTTGAGCGTTAAATTTAGTTTTGACTTTGGAAACAGCAGTTTGACAAAAAGTTTTACTCAAGGTCCACTTATTAGCCTCCTCTGGAGCATTTTAGCGACATGTAATCATGACTTTGAAGACCACAGGCCTCAGATGAGGTTGAAAGTTGCAGAAAATGTTAGGAAATGGACCTTGAGTTAAAAGTTATTGGTCCAATGCAGTTTCTTGTTTTTGAGGTGTTTTTAAACCAGTCAGTTGGAGAATAAACCTTGCTAAAAGGCTTCATTAATAAGACTGATATCACTTTAATAGTAAATAATACAAAAGCTAGTGTGAGGGGAATTCTTTGAAGCAAAAATGAAGCAATTTCCTTCTACTTTTCATATCTTAATGCAAATTGGCATGCATAACTTTTTTGTTATTGTAAGTTGAAACCTTGTTTTAACAAGTTATTTAAACAAAGTTGAATATTGATTACTTCACCGTCATCGTATCTTCAGTGTGATGATATTCACCAGCAGCCAGTTTTTTTTCGCAGTTGTAATTGCTGTGGTCTAAAAACAGCGTTAGGTCTTCTCTTACATTACAGGCATGAACTCGCTGTCGTTTCTCAACCCGCCAGAAAACTGGCTTCTTTTGTCAAAACACAATGTTTAACCCGGCAATGGTGCAGGGCTTATGGGAAATGGTGTTTGCCAAAGGCTGCTAAAATAACAGAAATATTAGACAACAATATAAGATCAAAAAAGTGCTGGTCTTAAAACTAAATATGAAGCAGGCCACATGACTCGCTGTTGAGAAAGACTCTGTCCCAAGGGTGGATTTCTTTTGTTATTTATGTTATTACAAATGTCAGTGTGATTTTTAAACTATGTTTTTCTACTTGTGGAGGTTCTGCTTTCACTTCAGCTTGCTATGTGATACACAGTGATGTGTCTTTTTTTTTTTTTAATTTTATTAAAACCATCTTCAGCTGAGCATAAACGGTGCAGACAGGAGCATGCAGTTAGGATATTAACCAGACAGCTGCCATGGGTTTTCAGTTTTGTACTTTCACCAGTTAATTAATGCATGGAATTAATGATTAACTACATCAGACCCAATTAGCTGCAGACAGTTGTCTTCATAGCTGGCAAAACTGTTGCCAATTGTACTTTCAATAAACTTTTATCACACGTTGTCAGTAATGTGATAAGACTGGCAGCTGTTGCGATGTGAAAATTACACTTACAAATACTGATTTTGATTTGAAAGCAGTGCATTTTATTGTAACTGTTCAAGCCACTCAATCACCCACATCACACCTCCACATAAACACAGGCAGAGTCTTTTATAATCAAACACATCAGGTCTTACGAGGGTTAAATAAATAAGTCACCTCATCTGGAAATCTCAACACAGCCCATTGTGGAGCTGAACAGTGAAAAAGTAGGACAAGCCTCTTCTGTAACTGCTGTAAAGAGCAATTGAGAGAGCGAGGGAGTGTCGCCCTGCTGAATAAAGGTCAGTGTTAAAGCTAATCCAGTTATACTATTCTTAGTGTCTCTTCACCTCTTTGTCTCTCGCTGCTCTGCCTCCTCCTCCTCTTCCTCTTCACCCTGCACGGCACTGTGGATCTGGGCCACGAGTATGTAGGTTTCACCTTTTTCTCTGTCTGCCTCTTTCATCCCCCACCCCATCCTACCCCACCCCACCCACGCCCATTGCCGTTCTCCCCTTCATACCCAGTTCTCTCCCCTGGCGTCTCTCTTTCGATCTGTCACAAAAAGTTTCACTTCTTCATCCTCCCCGCCACCACGCTGTCGTTTTGGGTTCCCAGCACGTGTCAGCTTCCTCCAGAGAGAGAGGAAGTGATGTGTCAGGAAGGGCTTTTATCCGCCAGTGATCTGATCTGATGTGAGATCGAGATAAACACGGGAGGAGTGTAGTGTTCTCTCTCACTCACCCTGGGGAACTGTACTTTTTTTTTTTTTTCATTTCTATTTTCCTGGTGTGCACAGATAGAAAAATCTGCTGGTCTTGGGGTGATTGCCAAATTACAAAGGTAATATTAGAGTGTGGGTCTTTTATACCTGTTCAGCAACTCAACTCCTTTAAAAAATCTGCCGAGAAACTTAACAAGATAAGTTTAGGAAGTTGTCTTGTCTTGTGAAATCTCTGGTTTGATCCCTTACGTCTCTGCTGACAGCCTTGAGGTGTCTGTCAAAGTGTCTTTGAGAAAGAGACTCAACCTCCACCTGTTCCCTTTTTTTTTTTTTAATACTTCATGTTAGACTCTCGCATAAAAGCAGAGAAGCTATTAAATTGCTTTTAGTAGCTGCCGCGCATGCAATGTATACTGTTGTGGCATTCGGAAGATTAGTACATGAAAAAGATACAAAATATATCAATATTTCAGGTCTTGCCTTGGGTTGTCCTAACAAGCACGTAGAGGAGCTGTTAAGAGTTTAATAGGAAGGGAAAACCCAGTCCCGCTGAGGCCGGACTATTTTCAGGAGTCAGTGTAGTGTCTTAAATTTAAAAAGCTTGTGTGTGTTATAGTAGCTACACGTGGAGAGGCAAGGCCAATACACACATGAGCTGCTCATAAGATTCAAATCAAGGCAAATTCTGTCAACTCTTCACCATGAGAGCAATCCTCTTAATACTCTATATTAAACCTCAAACAAGGCGATGGGTCTGCAGCTCTGTGATGCTGTGATTCTCACTGTGAAGAAAACCAAACGGAAAATGTTGGCCTGCTGATAGCCTTGATGAAAAGTTAGGAAAATTGTATTGTAATAGTCGATGCATTTCTCTCTGAATCACAAACGTCAAACTGCTTGGTGCTACTAGAGGAAAAACTAGGGGATTTAAAAAGAAAAAAAAAGTCAGTAGGATTCATCCTCTGGGGATCATGAATGTCTGGACAATATTTCATGTCAATCCATTCCATTGTTTTTGTGATATCTAGGTCTAGACCAAAGCAGTGGAGATTGCTCCCAAGTGCTGATATAGTGTATCTTTGAAGGATAAATCAGTCTGAGATGGTTGAATCATTTACTCTTTGGTTTTTGCTTGTCCTCAAAACCCGACCTGGCTGAGCTTTTCTCTCTCTAATTTCATGTACTGGAGAAACTCAGGACACATTGACCGTCAGGCAGCTTTCTGAACAGCTACCTGTCACATTTTCCTGTCACAATTTCACATTCCCCACAGCAAACAGTCATAGGTGTCGCTGGCATTCTTCAAAGGCCAAGAAATGGTTTGCAAAGGTTTGCAGCAAATGTTACCCCCGTCATTAAGGACCTTTTTAAGCACCAAGCGTTGAGAAGCTTTCAGAAGTGAATGTATCATTGTGAAGCAACTTGTGCCCTCAGTAAATTAAAAGATCTTTCTTTAACCAGGGAAGTCAGTGCAAAACAAATCCTTGTTACACTAACATCCTATTGAAAGAGAAATCCTTTTTCCTCACTGAAAGGGCAGCGAGGGAGTGGCACTGAACCAAAGAAACGGTTGAAATGAGTTAGTTAACACATTTAAACAAAGAAAAAATGCCAACGACATAAGATGAAGAGGCTAATCATTCGCAGAAGGCAATAACCAAAACCAAAATAATGACTGTAATGACTGCAAGAACAAGAAGAAAACCACTAAAAGTAATTAAAGTGTTGTAGCACAGTTAGAGTGTTGTTCCAGAAAATCTATCGTGTAAGCATTCTGTTCGCTGCCGAGCGTCCACAGCAATAAAAGGAGGAGCGTCGGGGCATTTGAGGCCCATGAAAACCCCAAAGACCTTGAGGCGGTCAGTGTAGTCCAGAGGGCCTGTTCCAGAAAGATGACTCTTCATCAGGTCTTGGGTTGTTTCCCATTTGCGTGACGTTGGTCTTTTGCATGTTGAGCGCCACAATGCAAATGCTCGGAGGCACTCATGCAAAAATGCAGACCCCTCTCTCTCTCTCTCTCTCTCTCTCTCTCTCTCTCTCTCTCTCTCTCTCACACTCCTTCTTGCTGCCACACACATTCTGCCCCCGTCCCTCACTGACTTTATGGATGTTCACTGTTTGACGTTTTTCCCTTGTTGAATATACCCCCCTCCTGCCCGCTTTTTCTCTTCCTCCCTTCCTTCCTTTCTCCCTTCTCTCTCCGCCGGTTTTTGTCCGGCATCTCTTCACGCTTGACCAGCCTTGCTGTGACTCTTGACTTCAAAGAGCTACTTCATTCATCAGTCACTCATCAGAGAGAGAGGGCCATTCAGCACTGCGCTAAAAGAGAGGGAGGGAACGAGGAGTGAGTTTATAAAAAAAAAAAGAGGGGGAACGAGTGTATGAAAGGAGGGCACGAGAGAGAAAGAGGATCCGCTCTTGACCGCGGGGAACCTCGGGAGTCACAAAAGCAAAAGAGGGACACACTCCCACACATCTACACACCCATACAGAGTGACTCTCAACACTTAAGCGCACTCTCTCACACACACACTCTTTTGTTTTTGTCCTGCTGGGTGTGTGCAGATGCACCACACATGATCCCTTCGTCCTTTTTCTGTCCGCCCGTCTTCTTTCTATCTCGTCTTTCCCTCATTCTTCTCCCTTGAGCCGGCAGTACAAAGGGGTGTCGGGGCCTGTTCCTTCCCGTAATCCCTCACTGCACCTGGGCGTGTGTTGCTTGAAATCTTGTCTGCGCCGGGGCCGCTCTCCAGTATTTCTAAATCTCGCCTTCTGTATTTTCATCGCCTGCGTGCTCACTGACATTCTCCCTTTTTTTTTTTTTTTTTTTTTTTCCATTCCTCTGTATTTTGAGGTGGCTGGCAAGCTAGTTTTCAGGTCAGTGGGAATTGCTATTGCTTCCCCTCCCAGCTGGAGTCTGGCTCACACTCAACTGCACACACACAAACACAAACACAAACACACACACACACACACACACACACACACACACACACACAGATATGCGTGCTTTTTTTTTTTGTTGATTGCTCTCTCTTTGTGCGAGTGGTCTATACAGACATGTGGTTGTGTGGTCTTGTATGCATGCTTAACTGACTTGTAAAGATGCATTTGCTCGTAGGTGTGCCAGGTTTCTTTTCATCCCTCTTTTGTCTCTTCATTATTCCATCGCTTATTTGTTTTTCTCCCCCAAGTAATAAGTCATAACTGAAAGTCTGTCACGCTCTGTGTGCTGCTCGCCTCGGTCTGTTTTTGTGTTCTTCACTTTGTGTGTGAAGGAGGGTTCTTTTGTGATTCGCCTTGTTTGTGTATGGTTGTGTGTGTGTGTGTGTGTGTGTGTGTGTGTGTGTGTGTAAGCTTTTACCCAGATTAGCCTTTCCTGATGAGGAAGCAGGTTTGGATGTGTGTTGCTAGAATTTAAAAAGAATAAAAGTGTTATGTAAGAGCTCTTATCATGAGTTATGACTGGTTGAGTCAGGTTCATCAGATCATTCCTGTTTCCTCAGAAGTTTGTTACATTCCCTGAAGAAGGTTTGAACATTTGCTTTCATTTCAGCAACTAAGGACGTCAGTTACCTTTTTTGTATTTTAGAAAGTGAAAGTACAGAGTGACATGCTCTCAACTACTTTCTTCATTAATATTTTCCTCTATGAAATATCAGAAAATGACCCAAAGAAGATCAGTTTATAATTAACATGTCAAAGAAAAGCAGCAGATTGCCACAATTTTAAGGCCGTAAATAGATAATGTTATGTGATGTTTTGGCTTGAAAAATCACAACTGTAAATGATTTACGGATGATCATAATAATTCTCAATAAATATTCTGTTGATCTGTTAAAGGTATCTGTGGAGTTTTCATGTAAACAAAGTTTATGGATACATTCACCTTTACTCACCAAATGTGTCGCCTATAGATCGGATAAATGCTGTGAAACCATTGACAGGAAGGAACAAACATAAAAGGCACCCAGATCACCTCATAACGCTGCTAGTGGGGAGGGGGAAAAAAAAAAAACTCCGCAGGGTACCTTTAATCAGCTTCACTGTTTGAGCTCGACTCTCAATCAGTTTGTAGTCGGAGGAGGAGGAGATATAATTTAAGGTGAAATGGCAGCTAATATAGTTCGGAATGGATTTGACCTGAGAGTTACCTTTCTATACGGCTTGAAGGAGGATGTGAATGAGTTGGGAGATAAAAATGCAGCTAACAATAACGCTAAATTACAGTTCAAGGTTCATTACATGCAGCGGTACAAACTTACATTATGTAATCCAGCACAGACCGTGCGATCAATTCTACCTTTGTCGAGTTTATGATGTTCAGTTTGTGCTGACACTGTGGCAGACAAGTGTTAATTAAACTCTGGTAAAGTGGGAGCTGTATTTAATTGTAGTGTTGCATTGAACTGCATTGTATTTAAAGGTGTTTCTATAATTGTCTGCTTCTGGAAGTGGCAGCAAAGAAAACTGATTTTCAGCATTTAACAGAATCTGTCTGTCAAACTCATTCCGCTAGTTAAACACCTGAATGCGTCTTTTTTTGTTTATTTTTTATTTTTATTTTTTATTTTTTGCTGCATTTTAAAGAGCGAGGAAATCATAGTAAAGGAGAGAAATGGTACTAACTGAGAATCCATCAAAAGTTCTGGCACGAGATCTGGTGTGTCCGCAAACCACAGTGTTTGGATTTCAAGAGTCAAATACCGCGTCCGCACTCACACACGATCTTTATTGGGCAAGGCTACACCATCGCAGACACACACAAGCTGACACGTGCCAGTGCACACCAACGGCCACAAAAAGCTCTGAGAGAGCAGGTGTGGAGACATACATGAGTCACAGGAGTTAATAAAGCAGAGGAGGTGAGGAATAGTTAATGAAACACCTAGTCAGTGTCTTGTTTTTGTTACTCTGATTGGCAGAATGAGTGTGTCTGCGCATGTGTAAGTAGCTGCACAGCCATAGAAATGTTGTAGTATTTATCAGTGTAAATCAGTGTGTGAATTACACACACACACACACACACACACACATATACACACGGTCCGATGTGGTGAGTCAGTCAAGTTCTTGTAGGCTGAGTAACACGCCTGCCCTGACATGCCTGAACAACACACACACACACACACACACACACACACTCTAACCTTAAAAATGGAGAAAGTGGAGAGGGAGGTAGACACACAAAGAGCTTAATAAAAGCGCCACGGAGGAGGACGCTGGAATGGAGGGATAATTGCATTCAAGTAGGCAAACAGAAAGAAAGGCTGTAGTGAAAGGAGAGATGGAGCGAGCAGTTGGAGGTACAGAGAGCAGAGGCGGAGTTAAAAAAAAAAAAAAAAAAAACAGGAGGAAAAAGGAGGGCAAGAAGGTGAGGAAAAGTATCTCTTCGTTTCCCCCTCCTCCTCCTCCTCCAATGGAATGTTAATCAGCGTAAAGAGGTCAGCCCTTTTGGCGTTTCAGAGTGTGTAGTGTGTGTGTGTGTGTGTGTGTGTGTGTGATGGGGTGAAAAGGTCGGACATGGTGTTCTGGCCTTTTGGAGCCCTGTCTGAAGTGGTTGAGATGAACAACTGCACGTAGGGGTCCATTACAATGCCCTTTACAACTTTCTTTACAACGCACCCCCAGCCACAAAATTCAGATAAACACTCCTTTGATTAATCGGTTTTGACAACATTATCATGATAATGAGGCACAGTATCCACTTCAGAGATAAGAAATGATGCATCTATTCATCTATAAAATACTAATAAGGTTCAGCCTTTTGTTTTCAAGTTGTCTTCCTTTTCTCCTGTGGTTACTTTATAGGCGCAGCTGTCAGCTTTTTCAAAGTATAGATGTGTAATGTTAACCCCAAACTCTCAACATCCATACCTGTCTTTTTTTTTTGGGGGGGGGGGGGGGGTTGTCGGTCACAAAACAGCCAAAGGATCAAAATGTTTCATGCAAGGAAGCGATTTAAAATGTGTTGTGTGTTTTATGTTTTTATTAGAGGTCTGTGAGGTTATTTCAAGACAGCAATAGCCTGAGGGTGAGAGAAAAGGTTTGTGCAGTATTGACAAAAACATCATAGGTTTTTCATTTCTGAATTGTGCACTTTGGTATGAGTTGCATTGCATTTCGACACAGTTTTTTTTTTTTTTTCCCCCCCACATTTGAATTATAATTTCACTGCTTAAAAATAATACATAATGCATAAATGAAAGTGCAGTCGTGAGACAGAGGTGCTTTTGGATTTGCTTGGTTTAAATGAGATGAAGGATCTTCTCCAGGGTGTATCTTTGTTTGTTGGCCGGAAGATTCTTCACAGCACCAAATTAAGTTGTGTAGGAAGCTGTCTGAAACTTTTTTTTTTTTTTTTTTTTTACATTTAATAATATGAATAATAAAAGAATTGACAGCCTCAGGCGATTTGGAAATAGCAACAGTCAGTATTGAATTGCCTTTTCTTTATATGATTCATCGTGCAGTCCCAACACAGAGGCAGGTTTGAGGCCCGAAGGCTGCAGTTATGAGAAATCATAAAATAAAATTGTCTGTCCAGTTCTCTATTAAACATGGTGGTCAACTGCTGTAGAAAAGCAGTTACACACTCAAAAACCCCGAAATGCAAATGACTTATTAAAGCTGCTATTATTAATATTTTTATATTAACAATTGATCAAATGACTAATTGCATGTGAAATCGTTCACTTTTAGCGACAAACCCACAGATGATTATTGCCAGATTCTGCACTTGGAGCCTTTAAGCATTCTGTAGCTCATTGTTGGGGTTTTTTTCTCCACCGTTTTGTATCATTCCCGCTGCTCTCATCAGCTCTGTCTCCAGACGCAGGCAGCTGCTTTTCAACAAAACAGTTCTGATAAAGCCACTGCACACTTCCTGCTCAGCACCAGACATCACACAGACAGAGTTGGCGACTAGCTAGTGGAGCAACATGACTCCAAATGAATGCTAATAATATGCTTGTTTTTAGGGTGTACAGCTTGTTTCCGCCCGCAGGTTTGAATAGATTGTTGGCAGCCAAACCACTTTCGTTAATATAATTTCCTACTTCTGTCATTCAAAATACTGATTGGTATGACTCATGACATGAAGTCACACTGAGCTGTACTGGTGCATGTAAGTCATGAAACTACACTACAGGTGCCCTCAGCATAGAGCATCAGTCAGAGCTCTATACTGTATACTCTTACAGATTGACTGTAGCACCAACACACAAAAATGTAGTGCCTTCTTTATTTACCTACACAAAGCAATTGCGTTTCACACTCGCTGACATTCCCACTCTGATGAAAAGCAGGTATCAGCGGTGGCAAAGTGAAGCGCCAGAAAATGACTTTACCAAATGAAAAAGAGCTGCTTTGTTCTCTTCGTTTTATTTTGAAGGCTAGATTTCCTCGGTTATTCTTCTCTCATCGACTTATTTTACACATTTCACGCTGATTGCTGTATTTCCTGGGTCACTAGTCCAATGTGAAGAGTGGTACTCTGTGTTGGTCTCCTTAGCCGGGGTCATTTTTACAACTAAATCAGTTGGAGCAGCTTTTTCAAACTAGAAGTGCTTTCCCCTTATTTCAGTTTATTGGGCCGTATAAGAAACTGGGCCGTGTAATTTCACTTGGGACCAGAGCAATCGGACCAGGACCTTGTTGAGGGGCTGTGCTCAGTCCGTCTCAGTGCACCTCTGAAGTGAAAATTGTTTGGAGTGAGAAAGAGATCCGACCACCATCCATCACGACTGCACAAACGCTGAACAGTAAGGATGATGCAGAGGCGTTTTCAGTCCCAGCGGTTTCATTTCCGTTCCAATTAACCGTATTGTGAAACCGAGAAATTGAATGAAAAAGGGGTAAGTTAATTATTCAGAATCTCATTTTATGAATAGTGGGATAATCCTTTGTTGTACATTAGGATGACAACAGGCACAATTTCTAAGGGGAGTGCGGTAATCAGTGCAATGATCCACATCCGCAGCAGATGCTGATGCATCATGTTTGTTTAGCTGTTAAGGAAGTCCTCTCCAGCTATAAACACTTACAAAGTAACAAGGACCAAAGGGGTCAAATCTGTTCCTTTTAGTCATCAAAAAACTTTTAAGAATTGCACAGAAAGTAGAACCTTCATCCATTTATAATGAAATTATGACAGAAATAGCCTATTTTAATCTGACTGCTATATTGTGCACTTCTACGCCACACGAGTGCCTGTGTTGTGTCACCGCACTTTAGCTTTTTTTGACTTTTATGCAAACTGTGCAAAAAAAAAATACCCGAGCTATATTTAGTCGCACTGTTGAGAAACATGACAGTGAACAGGGAGGTTCTACAACGTCACATCGAAACAGAGAGCTCAGGATTTATAGGTCAGGATAGATACGTGGAAACAGACTAAGATCATGGTTGCCAGGTGCCTGGCATGGCGAGAAACACAAGCAGTCGAATGATCATACAGGTTATAAAACAAACAAACTCCAAGGTCAGTTAAACTTAAGAGGACAAGCTGCAGTGGTGTGGTGGAAGAAGTATTCAGCTCCTTTTTTCTAAGTAAAAGTAACAGTTATGTAAAAAATATCATGAGAAAATGTTAAAAAAAAAAAAAAAGCCATTCGATCTCTTCGAGTATTGACTCATTTCTGACAGTGAAAAGACAGAAGGATTAATCAGTTTATCCTCAAATTTGGTTGCTTTCCACTGTTGTTGTAAATCACCACAGTTTATAGCCCGACTTCCAAAATTATGACCAAAACATCATGAATCAGATAAATGTTGTAACAAACCACAATTAATGTGGGAACTGAGCAGCTTCAGACTCACTGTCCTCTCTCTGTGCTTCCCAGTGCAGCTGAATTGAGGTTAGAACATGTTGTTCGCTCCCTGCTCTTGTATCGGCTGATCTCCGTGCTTGAGATCGTGTGTGTGTGTGTGTGTGTGTGTGTGTGTGTGTTGGCTTGATAGTAAAGTTGCATTTTAATGCGTTAATACATATGTATGACCATACACACGTTAGCTGTCATCTTTGCCACATCTCCTTTTGATTAATTTAACTTTGAGGTGAAGGTAAAGTGACTCCGACGCATGTTCACCTACCGCTGCACACACACACACACACACACACACACACACACACACACACACACTCGCTAGCTCACATATGGTTTCTGACAGTGTTGACTGCTGTGGATATCTAGAATGGGATGTGGTCCCTGTGGAATAAGAGATGCTATCTCTGCCTCCTCTCGTATCTTTCAGTTTGTCCCCCCCCCAGTGTTTCCTTGTGTCTCTTTCCCCGTCTCTCATTTCTTACCTGTGCTCACTCTGTCATCTCTTCATCCCTCCCTGCACCTCTCCCTCTCTCTCCTCCTCTTCTTCTCCCTTCCATCAGATAGAAGCCGACAGCTGCCATCAGGCTTATTTCAGGCACTGACACGCACCCGCTCTCCCTCCCTCTTTGCTTTTCACACTTTTTTTTTTTTTTTCAGTGTTTGTCACTTCGTCTCATAATTTCTCCAGCCTTCTATCTACCTGCTTATGAGCGAGTGTGTGTGTGTGTGTGTGTGTCTCTGTAACTTGGATTGGTTTCTGACGCTTTGGCCCTCACCAGCAGAAGATCTGGAGGAACACAAAAGCGAATTTGGGAATCACTCCTCTGCCGGTTCGCCCTTTCTACCTGTCCATCTGGTCGCCTACTCCAGGGATGGCGTTTCTCAGCCAGGGTTTGTGTGAGATTCTCCCCCGAGTGTCAGCCCTCTTTTAGCACACATCTCTCATTCATTTATAATCAGGTGTCAGGGCTTGCTGTCCCCCCGGTTGCACAAATTCCCAGCTTTCGGCATGCAATCTCTGTCATACCCAACATGTCCATATGTCTGCAAGTCCATCTCTCTCTCCCTCTTCCCGGTTTATACATCTGTCTACCTGTCTGCTTGCTGGCCTGCCTGTCACTCCTTTTATCCAATAAATAGGTCATCCACCTATCAGTTTGTCCTTCTGACTGGCCTTCCTGTCTGTCTGTCTGTCTGTCTGTCTGTCTGTCTGTGCCCCTCTGCCCTTCTCTCTGTTCATTTTTTCCCCCTCTCGTCAGTCTGTCAAATTAATTCTCCTGCATCCCTTTAAATGAGCCAGGGAGTGGCAGTTTGAGCCGTTGATGTCAGACAGTGTGATTGTTTCGGTATTGTGTTTGGTTGTCTGGTGTTTACACAGTGTCGCTGTGTTGTTAGGACACGCTGCGGTGCCCTCATGTCACCGCGACTCCTTATTTACCTTCACTGTCTTCATCCTGTCATCCTCCTCTTACGTGGCCTCTTCTCACAAGCCGAGTGTCTCGTCCCTGAAACACACACACACACACACACAATCTCAGGTCACACACACAAGCTCCATGTGTGCTGATTTACTAAACTAGTTAAATGTTAACTCGACTTTGAAGGTCTGAAGGTCTTTGTGTCTGCGTTTGTTCTTTTCGGCAGTGTGTTTGCGTGGGCAGGTTTCTGTGTGTGTGTGTGTGTGTGAGTGTGTGTGTGTGTGTGTGTGTGTGTGTTTGTGTTTGTATCCCTCTGTTGGGACATTTCAGCTATCCCAGAAGGGATTGGCCTCTTCCATTCATGCAGCCTGTGGGACTAGTTTGTATTTGTGTGATTTCTTTATAAGTGTGAACAGTCAGTGTGTGCGTGTGTGTGTCATCACCTGCAGGATGTTGTTTTCCCTGAGCTGTCTCTTGTGATCTCTCTCACCTCTGAAGCGCCTCTTCTCTAATTTCCCATCATTCTGTATTCTCACCATCCCTCCGTCTTCTGCCTTCCTCTCCCTCCAGTCCCTTATCTCTTGTTTGCAGCGGAACCAAGCCCAGAAACAGCACCTGTGTGTGTGTGTGTGTGTGTGTGTGTGTGTGTGTGTGTGTGTGTGTGCTCTGTAGCACACTCTGGTGTAGTTAGGAAAGGTGTTTCTCCACGTTCCACCACCCACCCGTCTGTTTTCTCCAATTCATTTTTTTTATCCTACATTTATTTTCTTCTCTCTCTCTCTCTCTCTCTCTCTCTCTCTCTCTCTCTCTCTCTCTCTCTCTCTCTCTCTCTCTCTCTCTCTCTCTCTCTCTCTCTCTCTCTCTCTCTCTCTCTCCCCCGAGTGGTCTTCAGTTTTACAATCTGTTGAAAATCTGTGTTTCCAGCCCAGCGCCCTGCTTCCTGCTGCACATCTAAGTGTGTGTGTGTGTGTGTGTGTGTATGTATTCATCTGCATGAGTACAGTGTGTGTGAGTCTCTCCATGGTCCCTGGTGCATCGGGCCCCGCTGCGGTGTGCTCTTGTTCAGTCCACTGATGTTGACATGAAAGCACAGAGCTCTCCTCTCCTCCTTCTTCTTCTTCTTCATTATATCTTCCTTTTCTATTTCTTCAGTTTTTTCTTTATCTAACCAGAGGGCCAACACAACAACAACAACAACAACAACAAGAGCCAAAACAATCTAGCTTCCATCACCACTACGCCGGCCAGAGTCTGATGCACTGCTCCCCAGGCTGGCAACCACAACACAGACACACAGATATATAATTGTCTCGGCGTGTGGAGTTGGTCAAAGAGCTGTCGGTGATGGGAGCCATGGAGACTTTGGGGTGCTGGACTCTCTTCCATGGATATTTTATCAGAAGCTGCTTTTTCTTCTCTTTCTTAATTTTTCTTTTTTTTTTTAAATTTCCTCGCCTTGTTCTGTACCTACTGTACGCCCGCTGGGAAGCAAAAGAAAGGATGACCCAGATAGGGTGGAGAATGGATGAGGAGGAATGGAGGGGGCGCTGAGGTAGGAAGTGCCAAAAAAGTGGGATTGAGAGAAAGGAGGGGAGGAGAGACGGCAGTCGAGAAATTTACCGGCGACACCTGCGTCACGTCAGAGCTCCGTCGAAACAGACGCTCTTCCTCGTCTCTCTCTCTCAGTCTGTCTTTTCTTCTTTGCTTTTTTTTTTTTTCCTGTACGCGTGAAACGAAGGGATGAGGGAATAGGAGGGGACAGACAAGAACATGTCATGCAGGGAGGGAGCGAGGCGGTGTCCCATGTGTGCCCGTTTGTGTCTCTCAATGTGTGTGTGTGTGTGTGTGTGTGTGTGTTTGAAGAAGGGATTCTCAAACAGCATTATTAACTCATCTGGGTTTTGCATGAGTCGCCTCCAATTCTCAGACAATGCACACACAAACACACACTTTTAACACAGACACGCACACACACACACACACACACACACACACACACACACTGAGAGAAAGCGGTGCAGTGCGTCTTGACAGCTCCCCAGGCTCCTATCCTGGAAAGGCGAGACAGGAGAGCAGTGGAGCATGCTGGGATAGTAGAGGACCCGGACGTTCATCTCTAAGCCCCCCAGCTCAGTTAATACTTAATGTCCCAGCACACACACACACACACACACACACACACACACACACGATTACACACACACACAGAGTCGCATTATGAAGCACTCTCGCACACTCATAAACATACACGTGCACGCCCATACACAAAGCCAGAAAGACATGCCTACATACTTACACACACACACACACACACTCACAGTAGATAAAATATTCAGGAGTCCATGAAATAATGATGAACATTGATGGAATGAAACTTGCTAATTTAACTGGGACCCTCACTTTCCTTTGTTAGAGAAAGACAACAGACAATGACTTGAGACGTGGATTCATACACACACACACACACAGACACAGACAGACTGACTTACTCTCACACACCTTCACAGAACTAATCGCAGTAGGAGAGCGGGAGTGACAGCTTATGGGCACCGCCGAGACAGTTTCTGAACCAAAGAGTGTTTTTATTTTTTCCCAGCATCTGTCTCCGTGGAATTAAGCCACACTCATGTACCTTGCATATTTGTGGGCGTGCACATGTTCACTTAGTACATATCAAAGTAGAGGCATTTGAATTTCACAGTGGTTTGATTGTAAGAATGTATACATGTGGAAGTGTGTGGAAGTAGGGCAGCTGTCCTGTTTCCTTCCGTGCAGCAGCATCAGCAGTGAGTGGGAAGTGCTGCATTATTGCCATAAAGATTAATAATGCTGGCTGCCATTTGTAGCATTGAGATAGAAGTTTTGTAATCAGTTAATTAAATCAGCTAATTAAATCAGTGTTTGGAGGCGAGCGTGTTTTTCACATTTTGCTTTTCTGAATGGTGGCAAGCAGTGGGACAGAGACGGAGAGGAAGCACAAGGAAGCGAGCGAGGGACGGAGGGGGAAAATGAGGGCCTGTTGAAAGCTGAACGTCTTTAACGATAAGGGCGCGGGACATAACGAATGTGTGTCCGGGGCAGTCGCTGCCTCTGCACGTGTGTCTCTGCACGTGTGTTGGTTGAATGGAGGTCATGAGCATTTGTGCGTATTTTCAGAGAGCGTTATTAACTCATCTGGATTTCGTTCTCCTCTCTGTGTGTTTAACTTAAACACTTTCCAACACCAACAACCTCACATTCCCCAAGTGGCAAATTGTAAGTGTGTGCTGTGCACATTTTCCACTGATGTCAGCGTTTGGACGCAGAATCACCTTATAGTGAACGCCGTTACAATAAACTGCTTTCCCCCAATAACAACAAGCATTAATGCTACGCTACCCAGCACTGATTGTGCTCTAAGCTGTCAGATAGCTGCAGAGGCACAATAAAATCTTTCCTCTTATATTCATGAATTCCAATTTCGACAATTACTTGAGCAGCGAGGCTTGAATTACAGTAAACTTCACATTTATAGCAGTTTTCAAAACACAGTTAAACACAGTTAAAAGCTTTACAAAACATTGAGGAAGGAAAGACATTAAAATTAATAGTATAATGAGATGAAACTGCTAGACGTGAATTAAAAGCATGACTGCGGGAGAATAATATGGGAGCCGGAATCGAACCAAAACTAAATAATGTGAAAGCTTGCCTGTGAAAGTATGTTTTTAACAAGTGTATCCAAAGGAGGAACTAATTTTTTTTTTTTTTCCCCGAGCCTAAGCTCCTCAGGCAGCAGCGTTTAAAAGCCTCAGAGCCCAGGCACCACATCCAGGCTGCAAGGCTTATTACTTGCTGCAGTGCCTTCAAACTACAGCGCATTAAAACCAAGAGTTTGTATCAGCACTCTGTTCGTCATGACTCAGGGCTGTTTGGAGAGGTAACAGGCTTCTGGACGTTTACTTCCAATTAGATTACACATCTAACATGCAATAGTAAGGCATTTGTTTGAGCACGTGCCTGTTTGTGTGCATGTGAATGTTGGGGCCAGTTTATGTGTGTCTGTGAGTGAGCTTGTGCATGTGACATCGATCACTTCCCATCCACCGGCGCTCTATAAGTGGGGGGGGTGGGGTGGGGTCCCCCGCTGCTTGGCAGATTGGCACTCCAGATCTCTGTTTGTGTCACCCTTTAATCTGTCCCCCCACATCGCGCCTTAATCCCTCCCCTGCCGACCTGCGCCGGCAGGTGGAGGTTGCGCTGGGGTGTCCTTGACCTCTGCTGCACGGTGGGACTGGATCAGACCGGATCAAACCCGACTCACTCTGTGCTTGCGTGTGTCTAGGAGCCGGAAAGAGCTACAGGTATCAGAGAGGCTTTTTTTGATTTTTATTTTCCTGCACAATGAATCTCACCAGAGGTTTATCTTTATATTCCAGGTGCAAATGTACAAATTTGTATTAAAATGACAGTCTGCAGTGCACGTGTATTCCGCACAAAGTCTTAAGCTTCAGAATATAGACTTTGTGGTGTCAAATCCATTTTTAAATCCACTGCTGTCGTCGCTAACCTACACCCTGAATAAGAAAACATGGATTTGATGGTCTGTGAGGTGCTGTCGTGTTTTTTTTTTTTTTTTTTTTTTTGCAGGACTCTTTCCCTGGCAGAAACTTGTGTCTTCCTGCCAGTGTCAGCTGATTGACAGTAAGAAGAGTTACACAATGCATGCAGTCGTCCAAGGCACAGTGAAATAACAACAACGCAGCAACACCTGCAAAATCAAATTAAGAATTTGTGTTTACTCTCATCTTGCTTGGTGCGAAAGCAGTTGGGGGTTTTTTTTTGTAGCATATGAAAGTGAATGGCAGCTAATGGTTTCCCCTTAAGGTAGGGAAATGAGCCCAGATATTTTCATTTGTGCTGACTGTGTTCAGATACCAGCAGGAAGAATATAAAGGAGCATTATCTTTCCAACTAAAGCCCCCGCAGGTCAGAACAGATAAATCCATTTTTCTAAGGTCTTGTGTATGTAGCCATGAGATATAATCTTATTATATGGTTCCTAATGATGCTAAAGAGCAGAGAGAAAAAAAAGAACAGCTAGAATAGAATAATATTCTACAAAGAAATGTAATGAGATATTAACAAAATATTCAGCAATTTTGTGTTTTTTTTTTTGTTTTTTTTTTTTATACAACGTAGGTCGTTGGTTTGATTGCCTTGTTTGGAATGACCAACAAAAGGAAGCTGCCGTAGACGAGAGAGTGTAGCTTCAGGGCGGGACACAGCCAAAATAATAAACAACACAGAATTACAATCACACACTTATCTGTCAACTGAATCAAACCAAAAACACCGCCCTTTCATCTCCTCTGTCTGCTCAACTGTTTACTCAGAGTTACAAGTGGAGTGTCAGAGAGAAGGATGGGTACGACAGACAATGCTCGTGGAGAAAATGCATTTTATTTTACATTGGTGAAAATAAATCTCCATCCCCTTTGTTTCTGTGCTACATTTTTTTGTTTTTCGCCCCCATTGCTGTATATCTCCGTCACTGCTAATCTTACAGATAAAAAGTAATTATCGGACCTCAACTACTTCAAAACAAACTTCACTCAAGGGCAGAGTAATGCTGCACACTACTGGTCAAATGAGATCATTCTAATTATTGATGAACCAGCTGATTGTTTTCTCAGTAAAAAAAAAAATTAATTGCATGGGCCATAAATGTCAAAAATATTGAATAATGCCCGCCCCATATATCCTTAAATCCAATTTGACATTTGTTCCACCAGCAGTCCAGACCTAAAGATTTTCAGCGTACTAACCCACGGAGCACTACTACATATGTGAAAAGCTTTGTGTAAAGCATAACGGCTTACGGCTTGAGGCTACATTAGCTCCTACTAGCATGACACGCCTGAATCTCTGACCAAGTTGCACTGTGAGTAATGTAGAGAGACTTTTGAACTTCATATCAATTTGATGAATCAACATTTAAAATAAAGTTGGAGCTCTAGCTTATAGTAATAACTGATGATGGTTAATATCAGCAGTATCTGTATATGAAGAATGACCCTTTTTTTGTCAGTCTGTGTGCACACTAAACTCGAATTACAACAATAAATCCAGGCTTGTCGAATACAAAAGCTACAGACTAAAGCATAAATGCCCACAGTTATGATAAATAGGGAGGCTGTTCTTCAGCTGGACGATCTGTGAGCAAATTCCCCAGGAAAACAGGAATCCTCCTGGCTGAGGTGGCCTTGTGCAACACGCCATCAGACCCTCAGATGGGTATCAAACAACACAAATTCTTGCCTCAAGGCCTCAGGCCATACCTGGCAGCCTCGGAGACAGACCTAACGCTGCCCCTGGAGAACTGTGAATACCCTCATAATCACATAATGGATGCCGGCGGCTCAAAAGCTTCAGGCTGTATGATAGTTTAGAGCTTTTTAAATGTCTCCTGCAGGGGTGATTAGTAATGTGGTCATCCAGTGCAGACAAGTGAGTCTGAATTCTCCAATTAAATGTCTGCAGCTCAGGCTGAGGTGAGGTATCCTTGTAGCACAGTGGTGGATTCAAACTGAATTATGTTGCTTTTCACCCGTTCCCCAACTCTATCCTTACTGACCCTCTCTGCTATTCTCTAATAAAGCAAAAATATCTTGACAAAATTAATCTTCGAAAGGCTATTACTTAATTTTCCCTCGCCAGACTGTCTGTTTCTACTTAAATACTGTTCATTAACTTTCTCTAAGACAAGATAAGGATTCAATTTATTTAGTTTTATTCAATTTAAGGGGATTTTTTTTGGCTTACTATGTCCTTAAATGTAGGAGTATATGAGTTGAAGTGAGGAATGTTTAGACCTCAGTCAGACTGACACAAACTAGGACAGTGTTATCTGTAATTCCTTCCGTGTGCAAGCCATAATGTTTATTATATAATGTCTATTAATTTTATTGTCGGGTTTCTCAATGTCCTCTTTGTACACACACTCTTTGGCCTCTTTGCTCCACACTGTGCAAACAAACCCATGAACCCTGCCTTAAAGCGGAATTTGGAACTCCTGCTCCGTGTCACCACAGTCGATGCAGGAAACACTGTGAAATCCATTATCATCATCATCATCACCGAAGCCCCCTGGCGCCTAGGAGATGCTGTACATCACAGTTCCCCATCTATTTTTCCAGCTGGCCTTTTTTCCCGCTACAGGCCAGTTCCAGTCTGGTGGTTATGGATCTGTGGAGCTGTAGTCAATAGCGTCCCGTACTTTTGTATCTGTGGTCACTTCTTTTTTCACCCTGCGGTCAGATTGTCCACCATATGGACCCCCAGCCATCGCATGTGAGGGTTAGAAATTGAATCAATCCCATCATTGTTAGATTTCTCTCGGTGAATGCGTCGAAGGGGAAAAGTCACAGACTGTACGTCGGAGCCACATGTATATATGAGCAATAATTGGAGATGGATTTCAAAGCCTGCAGCACAGTGTGTTTTGTAGTCCATGAGTTTGTTTTTGAAGCCTCAGTTGGAAATATGCAGCATATCTCTTTATGTTTGTGACTCATTCTGCTTCTGGGAATGGCTAGGTAGGCAATCACCACTGAATCTTAAATTAAGAAAATCGATTAATTAAAATGCAATTTTACAATTAAATGATATAAAGAGCTGTAATTTAGAATATCAATCTGAACTTTGAAGTTTTGCCTATTATGTTTCACTGATTGGCAAATATACTGTTTGTAATTATTGTATTAGCCATTAGCAGCAGGTGAATAATACTGACCCCTTACAGCAGTTGATTCAGACAGTTTTATTGCTCTTTGTTCTATTTTTATACTGCATATTAGTGTTATTTGCACCTATTTCCAAATGGATTTTCTCTATTGGATAATGAAATTAAATTTCATTTGATTTAGATTTGAACCACATCACATGATTCTTGCCAGCAGATGGAGTTTGCCAAGTTGTCATGGAATTGTTTTGTTTGTTTTTTTTGTTTTTTTCAAATTTCCATTTCTTCTCATCTCATCTGTGTTGAGTTAAAAGCTGGGGTTCAAAGTTCAGTCTTGACCTTGTAAACAGCAGTTGAGAGAAAAAAAAAAAAAAAAAAAAGAAAACCTCGAAAAACAATACCAAGCAATGTGATTGAAAGAACCTTGAGGTGACATTGTTCTGTCTGTTGTTTCCAAGGCAAATTAAATATGTCATTACTGCAGGTGTCATTGTGTCAGGCTTCAAAATAATACAGTATGTTACAATGATGTGTGGTCTGATATTTGATACAGCTGCAAGAGTTTGTTTCCAGTGAACATTCATCTATGACTTTTATGTGTCCGTCCAACTTCTTTATAGATTCCTCGTATTTCCTTTACTCTGCTGCCAAGCGCTGATTGAACATGGGAGCAGAATGGAATGGAACAGATTAGAAATCTACAGTAGAATTCTAATTCCTCTCTTCTAATGGCCTACAGTAGAGTCAGTAATGTGAAAAGGATTAACGCTGGGATGAATACACGAGAGGAGAGAGAGCCTGAGATTACAATGAGAGCTTTGTTTCTCCAACTATTGAGCTGAGGTTTCTGCAAGGATCCATTATTCTTGCTTTGATGCTGCTGTCTCAATGAAAAGTGGTTGGCGGCGATGCATTGTTTCAACAGCAAAGGGGGATATCACTGCAGTGCTATTCAGCATAATTTAGCCTACCACCACCACCAGCACCACCACCACCACCCCCCCTCCCTTCCTTACCATCCCACACCCCTAGCTCACTCCCTGCCTGCTTCGCTGTGACTCTGTGCAATTACCTGCGGCGCTAAATCAGAGCCTGACAGCAGTGGCTAAATACGGAGCTTCATGCCCACCCTCACCTTATCAAACTTTCAGGGGTTTGCCAAGCAGAAACCACTCCAAAAGGGATGGAGGTCCCTGATAAACGCCCTGGTAACCCGGGACGACAGTTGTCGAGGGCACCGTTTGTCAGTTATATGGGCTGGTTGTCAAGGAGCAGATTGTCAGAGACCAGGGAAGTCGGGGACAATTAGAACATGGGTGATTTATCGCGTGTGATATAAAACAGAGCCGCTCCCGTGTTCTGTGGGTGTCGGCGTGTCTGAGCGCCGCCATCCTCAGCCGTGCGTGCTCGTGTGTGTGCAGTCAGGACGCGTTGATATGTCAGAGTGTGACAGATATCCCTGGCTTGGCACTTGCAACATCATTTCCCATCGCTCCTCTTCGCACAGATGTTCACTCGCGCACGCCTGATCACACACCCTGCCACACACACACCCACACATAATGAGCAGCACTCTGCATGCATCCCAGCTCCAGCTGTTCCAGCAGTTAGTGGGACATGGTAGATGCCTCTATTAGAGAGTCACAAATCCCTGCAGAGGTAGAGAATAGAGAAAAAGGATGGAGTTAGCGATGGATGAGGAATGAACAGAGAGGGATGAACAATGACCCCGGTGCTGCAGGGAGGGTGGGAGGGATCGTGCTCTGGCTCTGGCAAGTCTCAGAGCAGACATTCTGGACATTTCTGGATCCAGCTCCAGAGATCTTTAGGGGAAGTGGAAGGGGAGAGGGTGCATGCAGCAGGGATGTGTGTGTGTGTGTTGGGGGGGGGTTTGAGGAGGGATCTTGGAGCGGTTGATGAATGCTGGCGGAATGCTCCAGGAATGTCGGACGGGGCTTTTCAGAGGCGGCCTGCTCGAAGAGAGCAGATGTGGCCCCAGGGGAAATCACAGGATCATCATTCCAACACTGCTTACCTTTTTCCCTGCAGCGCACACACATACACACACACACACGTCATACACAGATCCACACACACATTCCACTGGAACATTCTGCTCTGTACGACCATCAAGGGAGGAGGAGGGGGTGGGATTTAACCCCCAGCTGGGAAGCGGTGGTTACCTCCAACCTTTACAGGTGGTTTTATTTACTTTTTGCAAGGATTGATGTTTGCCAGTTTGAAGCTCCTGCCAGCTGCTGTTGGTGCCCTGGAGGTTAAACACTACAAAATAAAATACTGGATTGGTAAAATCCCTGTTACAGCAGCATTATTTTGGGACATGCTCTCAGCATCGACCCATGTCTGACCTCTGCAGAAGTCTATATTTTGCGCCGCCAATCCTTCCTATTTCTTGCTTATCCCTCTGTCCCAACACCACTCTCGCGGGGCCAGGCTGTGAACTCGCAGGGTTGCTGTCCAAAGCTTTGTGTAGGTAGACTCAGCCTCACTGTTAGACAAGACAACATGGCGTAGGCTAGATGAACAGACTTGTCCTGCAGGCTCTTGGGCGATTAGCTTTCCCTACGTGTCTCGGGGTCGATCTTTTTTCAGCAGTTAATAATGCTTCCTGTTATACTGGGATGAACCAGTGTGGGTGGATTAACAGATAATAGGCGGTTGGAAGACATGGGAAAAAAAGACACAGTGAGCTTTCAGCATGGTGACCCACTGTGGGAGGTATGCAGGCAGGCTCTGATAAGGGCCAGACTTCTAACTGTTTCCTCCAGTTCCTACTGAATGCTAATCAGGATGAGCAGAAGACAGTATTGGCTGGTTTCTCTTATTTCCTCTATTGAGCGTCTGCCTCTTCCCTTCCTACCCATCACTTGTCCTCTCCTCTCGCTCTGTTTTCCTCTCGTCTGGTTCTCTTTTTTTCTTCTTTTGCAGACTGAGCGGAGATAGCTGTTACAAGGCTTTGCAAATTTAGCATAAAAATGAGGGAAAGCACTTGGCTCTTCAATGTAGATTTGTTTCTGTGTGTGTGTGTGTGTGTGTGTGTGTGTGTGTGTGTGTGTGTGTGTGTGTGTGTGTGTGTGTGTGTGTGTGTGTGTTGAGTGCTCGGTTGATTCTCACCATATGGAGGAACTTCATTTGCATAGTGTATTGTTCCCCTGGCACATGGTCTCTTGTGTGTTTTAGCCATAATATACTCTAGTCTGGTCTGTGACCAGCACATGAACACGCACACTGACCCTGGCCTTTAGACACACAATCAACCATCCCTACACCCAGCCTGCCCTCTGTCTTTTTTTTTTTTTTTTTCTCACCTCCTGCACCCCCTACTGCAACATCTGATCCAAGGATTTGTTTGGGATTCTCTCGGATTCACCCTGATTCTCCCCTTTATCAGCGTGTTTGAGTTCTCCGCGGGCGCACATGTGCTCGTCTGTACGTGTTTCTTCTGGCTGGGCACATGAATTTAATTACATATCAGCCTCCACCCACACAGCCTTTGATATCTTCCAAGGAGACAAAATCTTGTATTGTTAGCTTTGTTGAGGGAAGGATATGCTGCAACACATTCACACACATTCTCACACACACACACACACACACACACTCTGATACCATGTACAAAGATTCCATTGACTAACATCCAACTGTTATGACTAAACGCCCAACCCTATGTACAACAGATTAGTTAACCCTTAAAAAATGTATTTTTTTTTTATGTTCATCCATCATCTCCATCAGTTATGATGACCTTCTATGTAATTGCTGACGTCTGGGAACACAGTAACATCACAACAAATCCAGCAGGGCAAGGAATCAATCAGCAGACTTCCAGACAGGTTGTAAGCAGATGTTTATGTGTCATCCAAACCACTTTGTTTGAAAGTAAAACCAAAATTGAGTGCACTTAAAAAAACAAAAATATGTCCAGGGAGTTTCCATGTGCACGAAAGTTGAACCAGTTAAACCGGTAATTCAGTCTGTAAATTTGGATAAGTATTTACAACGGACGGTTTAGGTCATAACTTCACCGTTTGCTGTAATTTTCTCACTCATTTAAGTTTTGCTCACACTGGCAGAGCTTCTCCTGGGAAAGTGTGCAGCGGACGTGACGCTGCCGCACGTCATCTCGTTATCAATGTCGTTATAGCATGACAGTAAAAACAGTTGCTTCATTCATTTAACATAATGCATTTGCTATGTGATGTTGCAACATTGCTCTTTTCCTAGAAGCTTAATTCGCCTAGGATTGTATCTAATATTATAACTTAATAAGCCTAATATCATATCTCATAAAAACGTAATGATTCCTGTGATGTCAGTGGAGGCACTCTTTACTTCAGGCGAGGCAGGGCAGCTCCACTATAAAACACTGTGGGACTTGTTTAAAACTTGTGTTTCTTGCCCCTTCTGAGCTTCTTTGTAGCCATGTTACCACTTTCTCGGATCTCAGCAGTTGACTACAACGTTATTAGTACCAACAGGAATGATTTCCAAAACAATGAGCCAAAGCGTTCCCACAAATCTTTGTGGTCTCACTTTTTTTTTTTTTTCCTAATCCTGCACAAATTGTGAAGATAAAGACTTCCATTGCCTCATATTCTATGCCCTTTACATTCACCTGATCATGTTCCCATCTTAAAAAACAGCTTGCTTTTCCGTACTGAGGCTAGTCGATTATATATGACCATTGAAGGGGATATTTACTGACTTTATTTTAATATTTCTTGCCTCTCTTAAGGGAGCACTCTGGCTTTGACCTTTTGGCCTCTGTTTACTTTCATTTTAGTGAGTAGGATAAACATGTCAGCTGTGATGTATATTTGTTTCCATCAGCCTTTCACTTGGTATTTTTCCGTTTCATTCGTCTTCCATTGTGAGAAAATCCCAAAGCTTGGGCTCAGTTTCTTCTGGAAGAACGACAGCTTTATGCCAGTTTAGTTCTATAAGGCAAACAAGCAGATTTCCTGCCAAATCCAACCAGGTGGCATAAATTGTGAAAGGCACTGTGGATGTCGATATAAGCTGCCAGGCTCAAAATTACTTTAGCTCTGATTTATTGACGTTAAATGTTCCAAATACCAACATTTACATTAATTCTGCTGTTGAATTCTGACTAAATCATTCTGGGTGTTGTCTTCAGCTGCATGCCTTGTAGTTACTGACAACATGAATGGCTATTGAAGCCGACACACACACACACACACACACACACACACACAGACACTGCATGTACCCTGTCCTCTGCTGTGTTGAATGTCGGGGTGTTGATGCTTGGTAAGTTTCTATCCCACTTGGTTGGCGAGGAGCGTTGCCAGGCCGACAGCTGCTCCAACTCCACATTCCCCCACATGTGATCCGGGATTGGAAACTCAGGGGAGAGTCTGCCTGGGACGGACACACACACACACACACACACACACAAACACACAGTGAATAACACATGTACTTAGACACACATGTATGCACCAGCTTACAATCACACACGGTCACACATATCTAGGGTGGGGGCTGAAGAGCTGGAGAGGCTAGATGTCACAGGCCTTATAATAGAAGGATGCCCTCTTAAGCTGCTTCACACCATAGCCCAGAAAATCAAACTGTCATATCAATGAGCCACTCACCCAAAAAAAAAAATCTCCCTCTCTTCCTCGCTTTCCTTTCCAGCCTCTCCTCCGTCTCTCTCCCTCCCTTTTCAGATGCCGTTCTTGAAAAGCAAGTTTGAATTTTCGTGACGGACTGAGCAGGCTTTTCAATTATTTTCGGTGTCATTCGTAATGGTTTAAGAGGGAGAGAAGAAGAGAGAGATGAGAGAAAGTGGCAGCGGGAGCAAAGGAGAACATGGGTGCTGGCGCAGCAGAGCTGTTTGTGGCGGGCTAAATGGAGTTCTAATTCAATTTTGGCTATGACCAAAGGGCCAGGTTCCTTTTTTACTAAAAGCCTGCTCGCATCTAATGCAAACACTACATCTGTTTTTTAATCCCTTTCTTCTTTCCAACTAAAGAGAGGGAGATCAAAAGGGCAGAGCCTTTGCATCCATCCCGTCAAAGATCCTCGTCGTTTCCTTCTTTTTCTTGCCGTTGTTAAAAGGTTGTTTGATAAAAGCATCTCCAGGTCTTTTCCACCGCCCTCTACATTGGATTCTGTGCAGAATGAGCGGCCTCTTGAATCTCTGAATGCACAGTCAATATGCACCCAACAGATGGTGCGTGGCTTCACTGCTTTTCTTCTTCCTCTTTTTTTTTTTTTTTTTCTTTTTTCACCTCTTGTTTTTTTCCTCTCCACTAGCCAGTAACAATTTGCTGCTGAGTGTATGTTGGTGCATGTTACTCTGCGTTTGTTTGTTCTGCTCCCTTTCTTTCTCTGTCACAGATGTAGCCTGAAATCACGTCTGTCACACTGGCCTTAATCTCGGGGTTAGCAGCTGCCAGTTGATTGTCTGTGTGTGTGTGTGTGTGTGTGTGTGTGTGTGTGTGTGTGGAAGGCTGGCGTATATGTGTTTGTGTGATCTTGTGTGAAAAATCAAATAAGCAATTAAATTCACCTCATTGCCCTGGTCACCTGAATGTGTAAACGTTAGTTTGTTCAAAGCCGTTGGTCAGCTGATAATTGTCTGAAATTTTGGGAAGTACGCCTCATTTGCTGTCTCGCTGAGAGTTGTTATGAGAAAACTGCTGCTATTCTCATAACTGTGTGGTAAAAATAAGACTACAGCCAGCCGCCGGTTAGCTTAGCTTAGCTTAGCGTAAAAAAAGCTGGAAATAAAGGGAAACTGTGAGCCTGGCACTGTCCAAGGGAAACAAAACCCACCTATCAACATCTGCAAAGTTAACACAGTGTATCTCTTTTTGTTTAATCTGCTCAAAAGCCAAAGTGTAAGTGGCAAGTTGAGGTTTTATGGAGAATTATATGCTGGAATATTTCTTTACGGGAGCAAGAAAACCATAAAGAGCAGTTTTTAATAGGACTACAGTGAAGGAAGTCCCCTGCGGTGACCTCAGATGGCTCAGCAGCATGGTGTGCGATGTATGAGATATCTGTCAAAACAGTGCTTCAGCCCCTTGTCTAATCATTGTTTTCCTATATATGTACACACTGTGTGTTCTGGTGAATGCAGAGTCATGACAATTACATTCACTCTTATGTGTGAGTTATCTCAGGTCATTACTTTATGTGCCACGGTCGCAGAAACGTGAACATAGTCATGGCGGTTGCTCATCATCCATTGCAGTTGGTTTGTCTATAGCGAAATATTTCAATTTTACACTTACATTTACTCATTTGACAGCTTTTATCCAAAGCTACCTACAGGTGAGGGCCAACACCTGCACTTGCACAACACTTACAGTTTTGCAGTCTTTGCGACAGGCCTGGTCTTCCTTTTTTTTTTTTTTGTTCAGATTAAACTGCAGCTTTTCCCTTGAAGTCACCCTATTTAGAATTCATAGGTTGTGTATAAACATTCAATAAATGGGTTAAAGCAGATAATGATGTAGTAGTAAGCAAATGTAAGTGCAGTGTAAATCTTTATTTATTTATTTATTTTTTGTAAGGAAAGAGCTTGGAAAGAGGCAGGCTAGCTGTTTCACCCCATTCCCAGTCTTTATGCTAAAATAAGCTAACAGCCTGCTGGTTGTGGCTTCATACTTGCTGGACAGACATTATCTGGACACAAATAAGTGTATTTCCCACAATGTGGAACTATTCCTTAAGAGTTGAACGGAGTGGAAGCGAGGAAGGAGTAAATGAGGACTGAAGTAAGGAAGGAAGTAAGTGGAAGGATGCCACAGCCTCGCAGCTCGTTCGAGGCAAAGCCCGGGCTGCGAGCTTGAGTTACACAGCCAGACAATGGGCTTCTTTCACCCAGACTCACCCACACTTGCACAGACTCACACACACACACACACACACACACACACACACAACACAGAGCCATTCTGTCTCGAAAACTGTTGTTGCTCCTGTTGCACAATATTTGGCTCTTATTATTACATTATGCCCCTTACTTCCCGCTCTCCTGACTCTCCACCCTGGTTTCTGGTTTTAATTTTCTTGGCGGCGTGTTTTTGTTGTCTGACTGATTGGAGACCCAGAGCATGTGTGTCACATGTACCTAGCTCGTACCGTATGATTGCGTGCGATAACAAAGGCTAATTTTGGCTGTGAAATCCCTCTGACATTGTGTCTCCCAGCAGCTGCATAATGAGAGAACAGGCAGGGGAACAAAAACTGGGGAATGTCATCCTTATTCTTTAAATCCCTGGAATTTTCTTTCCCATTTTTCTCTCTCTGTCTTTCTCATGCTATTCCCTCCCTCCAGGCAGTGCTCATTAGCCCCTTGGCCCTCTCTAAACAGGTGGGGCATGTTTGGCACAGCCCTCCGACATGCAGTCAGGCTTAATTGGGCTTGGAGGACCCCTCAACCCTTCCCAATACACACACACACACACACACACACACACACACACAAACACACACACACACACACACACACATATACATATATATATATATATATATCACTCATATACACCCCTCCCTTCACACTTTTCCCTTCACAATTTTCCCTCCATTCTTAGAGAGCCAATTGTCCTCTTCCTATTCCCCAGGGTGAGGTTGCGGTTCCTGGGTGTAGAGTGTCAATCCAGCCCCAGCCCCCCCCCCCCCCCCACCAACTCCCTTCTTTCTCTTTCCCTTCTCTGTCAAAAGATAATAACAACCACTACCCATACAAGCAGCATTGATATGCAGACGTATCTCCCAAATGTCACCGGGCTGCTCTCGCTGCTGGCTCCTTGCGTCTCATCGCTCGCCTTTCCCGCCACCTCTTTATCGTTATATATGTTTTTCTCTCTCTGGCTCTGGCTCTTTCCCAGCTATATTCTTTGTGCTTCTTTGTGTCTTGGTTGCTTTTTTTTTTTAAGTCCACAGAGAGGATTTTTTTCACCTCCCCCATTTTCACTTTTTTCTTTTCAAGGATACCCAGAGACCGAGAGTTATCCTCATGTGACTGCTGTTTTGTGTTTGTTTGTCTATGCTGCGTACATGCATCTGCTGAGGTCTCTCTGGGTAAACGTGAAGCCTCGCCATACCTGTCTCTGTCTGTGTAATTACAGCCACATCAGCCTCTGTCTTTTTTTTCTCGTTCCAGGGCAAATACTTGACACTACCTTGAAAGAGTGTTTCTTGAATAAAAAAGAAATCCCCCCCCCATCTTTCACATACACACACAAACGTATACTATCCGCTACTGGCTTAGCGATATCTCATTATCCTGTTTATTCATACAAACAAGTGCCTACTTTTCACACAAACACAAATACAGATGTAGCGCTGAAGTGGAGAGGGAAAGAAACAAGCGCTCAAGTGTGTTTATATCTGTGTGTGTGTGTGTGTGTGTGTGTGTGCCGGTGTGGGGTTGCACAGGGCAGGTGGGGAGGTTTGAATGTTAACTGCCTTATCACTCCAATTTCACACTCTCGCCTCCAGTCACACACACACACACACACACACACACACACACACACACACACACACACACACACACACACACAATGCACACACACAGAAACACCCTGTTGCCTCCAGTCTCGTATGTGACGACTGATTAAAGGGGAAACAGGGGTCTCACACACACACACACACACACACACACACTCGTGCTCACACTAATCCTAGCCAGAGGGGAGGTTTTGTGTGTGTTAATGAGTGTGTGTGCGCCTGCTTCTGTAATGGGGCCACCTGTCTACTCATTAGCCTCGTTACCCAGCCTTTTAATTGCCCCCAAACTCTGCATCATGTCTCCTCCTCCTCCTCCTATTCCTCCTCTTCGTCCTCCTCCCTCACTCCTTCTCTCCTGGTGATCTCTCTTCATCCTGTTGAGTGAACTGTTGGGACATATCAATAATCTGACATCACCACGTACAGCAAGGACTGTGTCATAACATGCAGGTGTGTGTGTGTGTGTGGTGGGATTGGGTGGGGTTGTGTGAGTGCAACATTTCCATATGTCAGCGTATAAGCAAAATGATTGCTTTGACCTGAGTATCAGGAGCCATATGAACATGACGCCAGTCAGAAGGGAATTCAGGGACACACAATCAGCACACACACACATACACACACACACACACACATGGGGTTATCAGGTTGATTTGAGTTACCTTGAGCAACCTAAAGCTCCACCTCAATCTCTCTCCCACATTCTGGCTTGCAGCCCTTCTCCTCTATGGCTGCATCACTGCTTTCTGTGTTTTTCTTACTACACTACTAATCATGATTATTTGTCACAGCTACAGGAAACTACATCAGATTGTTTTATTGAATGGTTTTGCAGCTCTGCATACATTTTCCCTTTTATTCGGTTCAGTGCAGTATTTCTCAAAGTTGCTGAGAGCCCTTTTTAACACACCAGTCTTTATACTCTTATTGTGGTCTCTATGTACAAAATTCAGCCAATAATCACCTTTTTATTACTTTGGGACGCAGCTACAACCCAAAGCCAAACTTGGCAAAGTATCTGTATTAATACTTGTATTTGTCATGGTCTGGCTTAAAACCAAAGATAATCTTTGAGATTTTTGTGGGGAAATGAATTTTCTTGTCAAAAGTCGAGCCAATCTACTCTGTTTCCAAAACTCTGGGCACTGTTTTAAAATCAATAAATGGACGTTTCATATTTCAGAGATTAGGAGTGGTAGATATGATATAGTAAATGCATATGTCAGTGGATGTGTCTGGTTTTGCCCTAACTCACTTTTAATTATTTATATATTTATATAAAAATCTGATGTAGCCACAAAGCAGTCCTGTTGATTGATTGGCAGCTTTGCCACCAATGGCCTAATACATTGAGAAATGTTAATGGGATAGGATAAAACTGGAAATAATAAGTTAAATAATCAGTTAGTCAGTCGACTGCTGTTTTGATTGTTGATTAATTGTTTCAGTCATTTTTCAAGCAAAACTAGTGAAATAGTTCCAGATATTCTGATTTCAGCCTTTCAAATAAGAGGATTTCCTGCTTTTCTTTGACATCTAACATTGTAAAGAAAATATTTTGGGGTACTTGGACATTTGAAGGCATCACAATGGGCTGTGTAGAGTTGTAATGGGCATGTTTGACATTTTTCAGGTTTCACAGACTAAACAATGAATCCATTCATTGAAAAAAAAATCAGCAGATTAATCGATAGTGGAAAATAATTGTTATGTGCAGCCCTAGATTGGATCTTCATATGAATGCTTTTACAATTACAGGATTTCACAGTGGAAAAGAATGTACATCTCCGGGTGGGTGTATCTTATGTCGTCGTATCACCAAATCCTATCAGGGATACATAACTTTTAACTGTGGAACATGAAAAATGATCTGTGATTAGTTGTGCAACCCCTTCTCGTCCTCCACCCATCTCCCTCTCACCAAATCCATCTTCTCTTCCCCCTCCCTCCTTTCCTCCCTATGTCTCTGTCAGACAGCTTTCTGGGCTGTTGCCAGTCAAGTTACATGAGAGAACAGGCGGCAGTACATTCCTGCTGAACATAGCTTCGCACTCAGGGGATTCCCTCCCTCCACTCTCGCTCTCTCTCTCCTCTCTCTCTGCCCTCCCTTTGTTTGTGTCCACTCCTGCGCTGTAACGTCCAACTCAAGCCGTGGGCTACACTTCCATCAGAGGCAGCATTCTTCCTCATCTGCCGCTTCTCTTTGTCTGAGAATCACGGAGAGGTCGCTTTCTCGTGTGCGTGCTGAAATGCGGCGAGTCGTGCGTTATTTTGCACTCACGGCATAAGCAACTTTTTCACACGCTCCTTTAGTTATGGTCGCACGGCAACTGTCACTTGCGTTGCCAGAACACCTTGCGTGCAGAGAGGGGCTCGCCTGAATACTTTGTTAGTGGCTGCAGGGGCCCTGAAACATTCTCAGTGTTCGACCCCAATTTATTGTCTCCCTGTGATGGGGGCTGAAGAAATTGTACAGTACCTCAGAGTAGCCTCTGAAAAAAGACTCCTATTTAAGTCTTAACCAGAATGAAAGAAAGACTCGGCTTAAAGCTGTTTAAATCTAGATCTGACACATTTAGTTTAAAGCTCTTGTTCTAGCCTCTGAAATGTAAGGAATTTCTGCTTTTCATAGTCTTACATGATGGTAAGACATAAACAAGACATTGAAAGATGTTGTGTTGGGTTCTAGCTAATTGTTATTTTCTACCTGCCTGATGAAGACCTGATAGAGTTGAAACTTTTTCACTGTAATTAAACTTCTGGGAGCAACAATCCAATCTGCGAACGCTATTTTCTGGCGTTTTATAGACCAAACAATTAATTCTTTAATCAAGACAATAACCTACAGGTTAATTAATGAATAATAATAATAATTGATAGCTGCAGCCCTATTTAAATAATAATCACACCACAATGCAGCTTGAGTCCTTTAACCAGGATTCAGGATAATTAGTAATTCAAGTGATTTTTAAGCAGAAATGGTGGCGATGGTTTCAGCAGTTTTATATCAGTGTAGACTGAATATCTGGGTGTGGGTCAGACAAAAGACGATGTCTTTACAGATGTAAAATATTCCGTCTTGTATGTTTGCAGTGATCTGTATCTGCTCACTGATGGTCAGAGGAACTGGACTGTAGAGCAGCAACTATGTTGACTATTATTATAATATGTTAATTTTTTTTGTTCCAATAATCACTTAATCATTTTGTCTATAAAATGTCAACATAGCAAAATGTGCCCATCACAGTTTCTCTTTTTCTCTTTTTTCTTTTCACCTTTGCCCATTTTTCACTTTTTTATATAAGGATACATAAAGAAAATGATGAACTGATTAGTCCAGAAAATCATCAGCAGGTTCAACGCTAATGAAAATGACTGCTAGCTGCAGCTCTTGTTGTGATGACACCACATGTCTTATATAACATCATGAAGACTAGACTTGACCTACTTGTCCCAGTCACACTGGTCGGCCACATCAGCACACAGCAGATCAAATTTCCGCCAAAAGCCTGCAGCTCTCTGTCAGGATGTTATAATATATAGAAAATGTGGAGAGTTTCAATGGAAAATATTGAGAAACCATAACTTCTTGGCACAATTAGATTTCTCTTTGCTGAGGGAGAACAAAGAATTTCCACAAGTGTCCTCATATTTAACCACAATTTCCTGATGTCTGCTGTACTTCAGCATGCCGGCCCACCCCCCCACCCCCCTAAGTCGCCTCTCCCTGACACTGGCCACTGTCTTCTCTTACTCTCCCCTCCTCTTTTACTCTCTGGTTTTTCACTCTGTCTCCTCGTACGTCTTCTGTGTTTAAAGTCCAAGCTACCAATGCAGGCTGTCTGAGTCCCCAGGCTGTTATTGATCGACTAACAAAGAGAGAGAGAAAGAAAGAGAGAATAAGTGGTACCAGGAGCAAGAGTGAGCCAGGGCCAACAGAAAAGACGCCTTGAGAGCTTGTCTGAACCGGAGGGTCTATTTCTGTCTGTCTCAGTGCGTCATTATTGGCCAGGAGACATCCTGGACACACGGGATGAGATGTCGGATGGGGAGCAGGGAGGGAAGGAGAACGGGAGTAGGGGGGAGGGCGGAGGGTGAAGTTTAGTCTTGTGAGGTCGAGAGGCTGGTGGTTTGGCGCTGCAGATGGAGAGATTGATACGAAGACAAGGTTGTCTGTAGCCTGAACCCAACCAGTGTGATTGTTTATTGTCAGGATGAGGCTGATAATCTCCAACCTGACAGCCAATAGTTTAAGGGCTGAGTGTGCCTGTGTATGCACAATCAAGTGTCCAAACAATGACGTGTTCCACAGCAAGAAGGGGGCAGGAAGGACTCAGTGGAAGTCTGTTGAGATTCAAGTCCTGACATGTTGTTCCTCACCTTCCCTCCTTCTCACACACACACACACACACACACACACACACTGACATGGCTGATATCATCTTCATTTACACATTCTTTGGGACCATTCCTCTAAAAGCAAAGGTTAGGGGTTAGTGGTTAAGTGAACACACACACACACACACACACACACTGATGCTACACACCCTGGTTCAGGATTTGTCTTGGTTAGAGTTTAACGACTCTGATTCCAGTTCTCCTTACCGTTCATGGGTTGTTTCAAATCTTTATTTAAACTCTTCTCACGCTATTTAACAAAAGAAAACTAAATATGGAGAAAACAAACCCTTTTCTGGTCTCCCGCTGCTGTAAACGCAGGCACAGGAGCTTCTTCCTGGTAACTTTGTGAATGTGACTGACACATCTCTATTAAAGTGCCGAACTTTAAAGTTACCCAGGCTTTTATCCCACATTGTTGTGTTAAACTCACCATTTAGATACCTGGTTCCCTTCTGTATTTTGGTATTGTATTGTTACCTTTTACTTGCAGTTTTGTTCATTTTGATAGCTAATGGTGCAAATTCTTACAGAATTTCTAAAAAAAAAAAAAAAAAAAATCTGTGAACTGAAATGCAAATTAAAGTGCATCTCAATCCACTCCCGATATGCAAATATTAGGAGTACAGCGCACTGAGATAAACAGCTGGTGGGGCTGATTCTCCAGTCAGGTGCCATTATACTACTGCAGAGGAAGAGGGTGCAACAAGATGACGTAATTAAAAGAGCACCAGTCAAACAACAGATAGTTTGGAAAAAATGTAGAAAACTTGAAGAACACGTGGCCTTTATTAATATGCTCATGTACAGTGTTAATTTGAGGAAGGTTACAGGAAGGTCAGCAACATTTTTCATCTCCTCAGTGAAGCAGAGGCTTAAGTGGACACTGAACTCACCTGCTTCATGCATGTAATGACCTGTAAAATGTGAAATGTGGAAACAAATAAAAAGCACAGGTGATGGATTGCTGGCGTATCTCGGCGTCCAGCAGGGAAGGAACTCAGACTGTCTGCTACTAACCTTAAATCTTATTTTCTCTGTCTTTGTTTGAATGCGATTCAGTTATTTTTTTTGCCAAAAGTGGTTTCACTCCAGCGCACTTTCTATCTTTCTGTGCGAATTCTGATCAGCAGCCACAAACACAGCACTTTTTCAGGTGGAAAACACATCTCTTTGCTTCTTCTGTGGCGTCATACTGATATATATATAGATAATAAATATATATATATATATATATATATATATATATATATATATATATATATATATATATATATATATATATATATATATATATATATATATTAGCTTTTACTCTTAAGTTGTTTGAGTTCAGGTCCATTTTTAGAGGTGGGAAAGAGCCGTGTTGTTGAGTGGATCTGGTTTCAACAAACATCCGTGGACTATTAATAAATCATGGCTGCTCTGCGCAGCGGGATGCTGCTGGCGTCATCGTGTTTGTGTGTCTGTGTGCTCACATGTGTGTGTGCGTGCATGCGTAAATCATTCCATAACTTTATATTTAAACAAGGCTTCTGAACTTTTTCACAACCTCTTGAGAAAAATAAAGAAGACTTTGCGTCTCTTGCGTGTCGCAGGCACAAACCACTTCCAGTATTTCTTTCTGCGTCTTTTGTTGCTTCATATAAAGAAAGCCCACAAGAACACTCACACTTAATTGGCGTGAAAGCTTCACTAAAAATGGCAACCAACACGTGCAAAATGAAAATGCAACCTCACCCTAATTGTCGATTCTCTTTATACTAACCTTTTACAAACTAAAACAAAACCATTCTTCAACTATGGTGCACCTTCCAGGACAATTACTCCAGGGTCCTGCTTTGAGATTTTGACTAAACCACAACTCCTAGAAGGGAGAACATGTTGAAGTCAGAGGGGGGGACAAGAGCAGGAGATGGGCTGTAAGAAGACGGGCAACGGAAAAGATTTAAACAGAAAGGGAAAAGAGGTTAAAGACGGAAGGTGGAGGTTAGAGAAGTGGTGATTTGTAACCCACAGGAAACAGGCAAAGGGCTCATTTTCTCCGAGCTCTCAGAGACCATAACAAGCGCAGGCCCTGTGTGTTTCCTCTTGATAATGCTCACATGAACTCACACTGACTCACTCAACACTCAAGATTTTAACCAATGTGGCTGCTTGAAGGAAGATTTTTGCATTGAGGCCGCTCTTGTGTATTCTGTTGTCTGTTAAGTCCGACCATAGTCGTACCCAAAAATGGTGAAGAATTATAAGTATTCAGTGTTTCCTCCAATCATTGTACTCTTGGCAAGGTGGGAAAGGCTTACGATTGCCTCATTCTCACTTATTTGCAGCACATGTAAACACAGCTGTGCACAGGAGATGGTAGAGGTGGTGAGAAAAGGAGGGTAAAAAGTCAGAAGCCCTCTAGATATGTGAGAGAATGTGTTTGTCTATTTTTTTTTTTTTTCTCGCTCTCTCTTTGCTTTTAGGCAGCCAGACACCTCACACACTTCATCCTGCGCTCACAGACTCATTTTATATTCAGGTATAGTGATCAGGACAAAAAAAAAAAAATGGAGAGAGAAAGTGAAAGATAAAAAACAAAACTGTCCTTGTTCACTCCATCAGGCGGATAGGATATTTCAATAATAAGATGATAATAAGAAGCTCTCAGCGATTAGTCAACAAGTTTGATACCGGATGAGTGTTTTTTGCAAGGATGTTGGCGATATCCTTCCATTTGTTGCAGATAAGAAAGAAAAAAAAGGCACACCGGAAGAAATGTAGTGAAAAAATGTATCGCACGTAAACGTAGTCTGCGAGAGGGCCCTTCAAGCTGCTGTTCCCAGACTGCAAACTCCTGCACTGAGCCGCAGGATGATGTGCTCAAATCTTGGCGGCGAGAGATTGAGCGCTGCAGTATAAGCTTTGAAGTTAATTTGACAAGTGCTTCAATGGTTCAACTATAAGCAATATCACCTGTGTGTGTGAAATATGCCGTCGCTTCGGAGGCATGGACTGTGTACATGTGCACAAGGGAGAGTGGACTTGCTGGTGAATGAGTAAGTGTGTGTGTGTGTGTGTGTGTGTGTGTGTGTGTGTGTGGGTTGAAACATACTCACCCAGGGATGTGAGCACACGGCCAGACATCATTAGGCTTTAAGGCGCGAAAGTCTCCACGGCACCGGTTTCTGTAGTCTGGCTGACCCAGCAGACACGACAGGCAGGCATGCCGTTTAAGATCATTTATTTGGGTCTGTATGTATGCCCGTGTGTGGATTACTGTGTGTGTTGCATTCTGTGTGTGTTTGCGCGCATGTTATTTATTTATTTTGCCTGGTAATATGCCTGAGCCTTCATTATAGTGGGAGCCATAACTTTGATAAATCACTTGGGCTCGGGGCCCTCACTGCTTTCACAGTATTAGAAAACTAATTGAAATTCTCTTCCACCCCCTCCTCTCCCTCTCTCTCTCTCCCTCTCTCTCTCTCTCTCTCTCTTTCTTTTTTCTCTCTCTGTTTTTCACCCTCTCCCTCGCTCTCTCCTCCCGTCTCTGTAGCGAGGGCCAAACAGTACCGTGTTTTTTCAGTGGAATAGAAGCCAAGAGGGGGAAAATGTCATCACTGATTTAATAGGCGTAGTCTTACTCAGAAACACACACAGCAGACTCACACACACACACACACACACACACGCTGCTCTCTGGGGAGTGTTAGGAATCCTGATAATGTCATCATAGGAATCTCCATAATGTACCCTGCTCTCCTGCAGGCTCCAGTTTGACTGCGTTTCTCCCCTCTTCTGCTTTTGATTAGATCAGAGGGGAGGGGGTGAGATTTTAGGTTTAGGTTGATGGGATTTAGAGTTTAGATGCTTGTTTCTATGGCCGTGATCCCCCCCGCTGTCCTCGGATTGAGGGTCTGTTTGGTTCGTTGCCTGGGATCTCCCAGCTGCCACTGGATTTAGGGTTTAGTCGTTGCATTGTCCATGATCCCCCTGCTGCTACTAGATTTGTTGCATTTATAGGGATCTCCCTGTGCTGCAGATACATTCAGGGTGTGGTTGTTGAGTTGCGCAGGATCTCCCAGATGAAATTTTGTATTTTGAGTTGTTTTATTGTTCAGGATCTCCTCGCTGCTGCTGGATTTAGGGTTTGGTTGTTTTATTATGCACCATCACTCAGCTGTTGCTAGATTTAGGGTTTAGTTGTTTTTTGTAGTTTTTTTTTTTTGTCCAGGGTCTCCCTGCTGCCACTGGATTTTGCTGGGCTTAGCTACTTCTTTTTAATATCTAGACACTGCTACTGTTTGTGCGACACTTGGGGCTTTGTGTCCACCCAGCAACCCCTCCTCTCTCCCCGGGTGAGCTTTGTAGTGTGAAGCCAAAGATTTAGTGATGGAAGCAGAGAGTGTGTGTGTGTGTGTGTATGTGTGTGTAGGCTATACGTGACGCAACTTGTGTGGACCAGGCGATTTCGTGGAGTCCTGTCAGCACACAAAATTTCTCTCTGCAAACATTCCTCTGACGTGATGCAAGCCCAGGAGAGGAGGGCAACGCTTGTGCCCATGTGTGCGTTTTCGCCTGGCGGCGTGTGTCTGTTGACCAGACAAATCCATACCATCGCTCCCAGACGCACTGCAGGCACATAGCTACACACACACACACACACACACACACACACACACAGGTTGCGTGTGTGTGTGTGTGTGGTTAATGAGGATGTGTTGATTGATTAGACTGCAGTAATTAGCTGGAGTGTGAAGGCCTGGAAAGGTCTCTGCTCTGGTGGGAGTGTCCCCCTCTGGAGAGACATTGAACTGTGCTATGCACCATTACATTACACACACACACACACACACACACACACACACACACACACACTCCACGGAAACAGTCCCATCCAAATCTCAGATGTGGGATGAGTCATCTCTCTAATACTTTGTGCAAGTGTGAGGCGAGAGGAAGGATGTTTGCTGTGTGTGTTTGCGTGTGTGTGCGCGCATGTGTGTGTGTCCGTCTGTGTCAGAGTCTGAGACATAAGGATATTTGCCGTGTGGAGATGTGCGTTGCAGAGTGAGATGTGCTTGTGCCAGCAGTTTCTTTTCCAGCACAGTGTGGTCTGAACACTGACCTGATCCTCTGCCTGACAGATCAACTCTCTGCCTCACTTCCTCCTCCTCCTCCTCCTCCTCTTCCTCCTACTTATTTGTAGTTTCACTTCTCATGTGCTGCCCAGTTTTCTCCTGTGCATCACACAGCTGCTTCTAGTGAATGCAAATAATGTGGCATTAGCTATGACGGCTTCAGACTGTAGCCATCCTCTTACTGAGTTACGAGGATGGAGACTGAGCCGCTGCAGTAAAGTGTTGTAAACAGTGCCACCACATGGGCGCCGGGGGAATCACATGTGATGAAGCGTTCTGGTTTTTCTAAGAATCGTCTCTTTTTTTCTTCTCTCATCTACATCATTTTGCATAATCAAATAAATTACTCCCAGAAGAAAACAAAAAGTAAAAAGTCAGTTTGTAGGAAAAACACAAGAAAATGCACAAGCTTGTTTTTACTGGCAGTGTTGCTGCTGGTTTGATTTCTGTCTCCTTAATGCAGCGTTTTTAGCTTATTGATTGAATGAGCTTATATCAAAGAGAGTTTTCTGTGCAAGGAAGGAAATAAATCGTAATAATCATGCAATTTTCTCTTCTCTCTTTCCCCTTCTCCACCTCTGCTTTCTGCCCCTTTCCCTCCTTTCTTTCTTACCCCTAACAGGAAGTTCTACTACATCACTCTGCTGAGGGACCCCGTGTCTCGATACCTCAGCGAGTGGAGGCACGTGCAGCGGGGAGCCACGTGGAAAACCTCCCTGCACATGTGCGATGGACGGACCCCGACTCCCGAGGAGCTGCCCTCCTGCTACGAGGGCTCTGATTGGTCGGGGTGCACCCTGCAGCAGTTCATGGACTGTCCCTACAACCTGGCCAACAACAGACAGGTGGGGGAGAGAAAAGCTTTTCATGTGAATAAACTGAACAACAAAAAAAACAGTTCAGAGAGATGGGGTGAGATGTTGCCACATTGACTGCTGTGGTTACTTAAATGAATGCTATAGAGAGGTACCCGAAAATCCTCTGCTATTTGTCTTTACTTATGGGCTCCTTCTGGCCTTTTGTGCAAACAACACTCAAAAGATCAGCTGATTTCAGTCTTGATGCTGCCATTTGTCACTGCTAACCTGCATCTCTGCACCTGACCTGACCTCTCTCCTTCCTGCTGGACTGCTTTGTTTTGTTCCACAATAAGATCGTAGTCCCGATATTGTCAGCTAGTTCCATTAATCCAAGTCTGCTGGAAAATACCAATAATACAGGGAATTCATCTCTGCAGAAAAGCAGATCAAAGTGTTTGGTACATTTTCACAGGAGAAAGCAAAATACGCAGTAGAGAGATATGGATTCCGTCAAAAAAAGAAGAGCAAAGGCACATATTCATAACTCATCAACAGTGCAGTTAATCTTTCAGCTTATAAAGATCAAGCAGATGTTTGTTAAGGAAAAGAGTTAATGGAGAAGTTAGCTTTTTAAGATTCAGACTCATTGCAAGTCTAAAAGGTGTGAAAGGTGTAAGATGAGTTTCACACATGTGAACATAACCTGTCTCTCTCACACACACACACACACACACACACACACACACACACACACACACACATATATACCCATACACAGTCAGGAGTTTGCCTGCTGGTCATAAACACCTCAAATTCACACCTTCTTTTCTTATGCTATCTCAGTCTCCCACCTAAACGTGTCGGCCAGCTTATCTGATCTGAGCCTGAGGTTGTTATTACTCAAGGTCCCATGACTTATAAATGTGGCGCGCACACACACAGGTATCATGGTGGACCAGCAGGCTGAGGTGCACACACTGTACTCTTGTAAAGTTAGTATTCAGTCTCTGTGCCTGAAACACCTCAGCTCTAGAGGGCACTCAGTTATATAGTGATCTCTCATTTTTGCAACCACATCCAGGCTGAACATCAACTACTTCGGTTTACAAAGTGCAACAGGTGATCAAGGAATTTCAAGTGGTAGTTAGATAATATAGGAGATTATACACAAAATGCAGGACTGTAGGATCAGAGCAGCAACTAGTGTTTTTTCATAATCAATTTAATCTCATAACAGTTTTCTTTTTCCCTTTTTTGGAAGAAGTGATTAGACATTTAGTCTTTAAAATCAGGAAAAACCAAAAACGCAAATGTTCATAATAACTACACTACCTTAATCTTAAAGTGATGTCTTTAAATTGTCGGCTTTTTCTTTGGTTCTTGGTCATTCCTCTTAATGTAGAGCACTTTGAATGAGCTGCAGTCTGTGTATGAAAGGTGACATATGAATAAGGTGAAATGTAAAACCACATTAAAGAAGGCAGAACCAGTATTTTCACGTAATATGCTTTAAATGTAACTACAGAGTTAGATGTAGAGTTGTAACAACTTCAAGTATTTGAGTTCTAATCTTTTCATAGAGTCCGTGTTTCTGCAACTTAAGGTTTAAACACTGGTCCTTGATTGGAAGGATGGATTCTTTGAACATTGTCACAAAAACACACAGACATCCACAGATTATTACAACCTCTTCACTTACGTCACTCCCGTGTGTTCAGGTTCGTATGCTGGCAGACCTGAGCCTCGTCGGCTGCTACAACATGTCCACAGTTCCAGAGAAGAAGAGGGCCCAGCTTCTCCTGGAGTCGGCCAAGAAGAACCTGCGAGACATGGCCTTCTTTGGTCTGACGGAGTACCAGAGGAAAACCCAGTTCCTGTTTGAGCGAACCTTCAGGTTGCGCTTCATCAGGCCTTTTATGCAGTACAACAGCACCCGGGCTGCGGGGGTGGACCTGGACAATGCTACGGTTTGTACAACGGCTTGCTCACCTTTGGTAGATTTAGTTCTGTGGGCAGAGAGCAAATGCATGAATGCACTCACAACAGTGCTGAGTGTAAATAATATGACAAATTTAGTACTTATATATAGGATTAATACAGAGTGTTGTATAATTCCTGTACGTATAGTTTTCTATGTTTCTTTCTTAAGATTTACAGTAAAAATGTCTCATTTGCTTTGAGTCCTGCTATGATTAACATGCGTCTTTGAAGTAAGAGATGAAATGAAAAGAAAGTTAAAAAAAAAAAAAAGAAACAAATATTTCAAAAAGAAATGAAAGAGCTGAGAACAGAGGTAGAAAAAGAGAGACTCAAAGAGTAAACACAGTGGTTTTATATTGCTGTGAAATGAGTTGGGATGACTGTCGCTGTTAAAAAAACAGCAGCTTCAAAGATGTTCTTCACACTTTGGTCCAATTGGTCCAGTGTGGGAGTTCTTAGGCTGAATTCCCAGCAAAAAAAAAAAAAAAAAAAATCCTCCAGCACACAGCAGACTGGTGACTTATACATCAAAACCAAAAAGACGGAGAGAAAATGAAGTATGCTCAGCTGACTGAGGCTGCGGGAACGTAGACCGATGGTTATTATCACAAAAGAGCGAAAATCTGTTGTGATTTGTAGCCTGACAGCTCAGGTCTGTGTGTGGCATTTTGAGTCAACATTAGCTCCTGAAATTAGCTTTTAAAATGTAATACCTCTAAAGGCAGTGTGTGAAATTGTGACATCATTTAATTTTTTTTTTTATAGTCAAATAATTACATCAGCAGGTGATGAGAAGGATATTTACTTTTGAGTCTGGCAGCTCTGCGCGGTCGTCTTGGCTTTGTGCCGGCGTTCCCCGTGCTGCCGATCAAACACTTTTCTAACTATCAGTGCAGTGCACCGCTTCCCCCTGTTGTCGCACACATTGCTCACAAACGTAATTCAGTGCTCCATCAGAGATTTCAAAGGCATTCTCTTAATTAAACACATTTCCCCCGCCATGTTGTAGTCCCACACAGCAGATGATACACGCCAATAGAGCCAGCTGCGTGACTCAAGCTAACATTAGACACGTTCGTGTTGTCTTCATATTGTCAGCAGCTCTCCCTCAGTTTCCTCGCTGTGTAAGAGCCCTTTGAAACTTTCGCACAGATGTCATGTAGCAGGGCGTTTCCACCACAGGAGCTTTTCTGGGGGACCAAGAAGCTTCTGAGGAACTCAGGAACTTTGCCTGCATTTCAGCAGGATTTACCAGGGACTACTAATTATCTCCTGTACAACAGTTCCTCCTCTGGGGATTGGACTTTGTAATGTCTCAGGAACTACTGCAGTAGATATTACAGTGCTGAATGTCAGTTATTGATCAAACAGACTTCATGGCATCTACAATTTATTCAAAAAAAAAAAAAAAATGAAGCTGTGCCCTAGCCAGTATTAGTGTTTCATCATAGTTAAAGCAGAAATGAATAACAACAGAGGACGACTCTGTGTTGTTTGTTCTTTTTATCTTCACGGTTGCTCAGATGCGATGGAAATACAAACAGGAATGCAAATTAGGGCTTTTCATTCCTAGCTTAGTTTACTGAATGTGGTTCCTTTGGTTCTGTAGATCCTGGAACGTTTTGGTTCTTGCACCAGATGCCAAAAAAGTGCCTGTCCTGGGGGCAATACTTTGGCTAGTTCAGGAACCATCTGGGTCGGTATCAGTGCTGGGACAAGGAAAGGATACTACTTGATGTTTATTAATGTTCAAAACAACAACAGCTTTGTTCTCAATGCCCCAAATACTTCTTTAAAAAGAGACTGATAGAACAGGAGAGAGAGGGAGGGGTGCCGGGAGAACAAAGCATGTTAGCACAAGAGTCCATCAATTTCTAATTTATTAAAATGAATCTAATTTGCTCAACCTTCAGAGTTATTCAGATGCAGCGGAAACACAAACTGGAATATACAAAGAGGACATATAGTTCGTCTGGTTCCATAGATCCTGGAATTATTTGGTTGAAAAAGACAATAACTTCACTTTTCTCACCTTTCTTTCTGTTCCTTTTCCTTCTCTGGTTCCCCTTTTCTTCCTGCCTTCAACCTCTAATTCTCCATTCTTCTTCTCTCTTAATGTTATTCTGATAACTTACAGATTTCCTCTGCTCCCTCCTCGTTAGGTCCAGCGCATAGAGGAGTTGAACGAGCTAGACATGGAGCTGTACGACTACGCCAGGGACCTGTTCCAGCAGCGCTACCAGTACACCAGGCAGCAGGAGAGGCGGCAGCAGCGCATCAAGAACCACATGCAGCAGAGCCACCAGGGCCTGGGTCTGGGCGTCGGCCTGTGGCCCTCCCACAGCCGGCAGAGCTCGGTGTCGACACTGGAGGAGGGAGAAGTGGAGAGGGAGGAGCGGGAGGAGGGCGAAGAGGGAGGCAGAACGGAGGAGGCGGGCAGCAGGCTCCCTACTGAGGACTACATGAACCAGATCATCAACCGCTGGTAGCAGCAGAATGAGAACAAACACACAGACATGCATATGTAATGTGAAATGCATACACATACATACACACAAACAAACGTACACAGACACACTCTTACATACAAGTGGCGCCTGCATCAAAGACCCAAATGACTGACAAACAGACTTTACCGCGGAGTTGGGCTGCGGGAAATGAGAGTCCAAGTGGTTGCTATGGAGACCAGGGCTTGGTCGATTGCATCAGCTCATGTTATTGAGGTTTGCCCAGTTGTTATTAGCACCCGCTTGCCCTTTCCCCCCCTCTGAGTTACTCTGTCTCTCTCATCATTAATGACTGAGCAGAGGAGAGATATTTTTAAGAGTTGCTGACAACCGAGTATCTCATCCATCTCTCCCGCCTCCACTCCTCCTCCTCCTCTTCCTCCTCCTCCTCCTCCTGTATTCCTCTCGTTCTCTGTGGCCTGATATGGAGCATGAGAAAATCAAATTAAGTCTGTGAATTCCCGCTAATCCTTGCTAAGGACCTACTTCCTGGATGCTCCAATTTTAAAGGAACTGGGAAAGTTATGAAAGTATGCGAATGGATGAGCTGAGCAAAGAAAAAGGTGGGAATATATGAGAGACTGTACCGAAAAGAAAGAAGTTGGACTGAGTTGTGTAATAAAGCTTTCTGCTTAAACAAAAAAAAACAAAAAAAAAAACAAAATCAGCCATTTCACCCATGAACACGCTTTGGTCATGAAATAGTGACAATTTCATTCTCATTTTAGGAGGAATTCATTTGTATTTTCCTTTTTGTGTTTATGCTTTTTTAAAAGCAGAATTGTAATAACACTGAGACCAATATTGCTGCCTAAAGAAAAGTGATTCCTTTATTTCTTTATTTTTGTTTGTTTTATAAGTCAAAGTTAATGGATTGGATTGACGTACAATGGACCATAGCCATTACTGAAGCCTTGCATCTTGGGGGCAAAAAGTGGCCTGTTTCTCTGTTAAAGGTTCCCAAAGCTCCTGTCGCTTAATGAGTTCATTATTTCTCCTTTTCTCTCCTTTTTTTTTGTGTGTGTCTCAGTCCTGCAGAGAATGACAGCCAATTACAGACCCCAGTCTCACATAGGTGTGAAGAAATCAAAGGCAGGGAGAGGAGGGAGAGGAGAGGAGAGAGTCTGCTGCAGGTTGTTGCCAGGAACCGTGCTGTGTGAGCGGCAAGCGCTTTGGAAGCCTTAACTCAGACAAATGCTCGAGATGGGAGTTGTGGAACTACTGGTCACCATGGCAATGTGAGCCCTTAATGTAGTGGGTGGCATTTTCAGTTTCTCTCTTTTTTTTTTTTTTTCTTTTTTTTTTTTGGTGACCAAGAGCTGCGTTGTAAAAGCGGCGGTCTCAAACAAACCTCCGTCCCACCTGCTGAAAGGGCACACACAGCACTGGGGACCAGTAGTTCATTAGTGCAACCGATATTTTCATTGGTTTAACCCTGAAGAACGGACGGGGACGAGGTAGCAGTGCCTCTATGTACTGGGATCATAGTCAACATAACTATTGCCAGATATTATGTCTGCATTATACTACAGTAATTTCTCTGACTACTCGTGTGTTCCGTGTGGATGAGTATGTTTTCGCGTGTCTGTGTGTGTGTGTGTGTGTGTGTGTGCGCGCGTGTGTATGTGTAAATAGTATGTAAAGTATGCCTTTGATTGGCGTATGTGTCTGCCTTTGTAAATAGTGTGCCTGACTGAGAGAGGATGTCTAATGAGTTTTGTGAATGACTGCTTTCATGACCAATTATCTTGCCATTTTTTTTTTTTTTTTTGGTGGTGGAGGGCGGGGGCAGAAAGTCCCTCCAAAAGCATGTCACAGGAGTGTGACCAGCGCAGTGATGCAAGCCAATAATAATCCCCTCTGCCCTCCTTTCCTTGTCTCCTCCTCATGACTTGGTTACATATGAAGTTTGTTTTTTTTTTACTTTATTTAGCTAAAATGTTAATTGATTTTTTTTTTAAATCTGCCTGTGTGACATGTCTTTACTCTTGGTAGCAAAATCTACAGGTAGGGTTGGGATGCGATAGCCAGCTCCAGTGTGACTCTGATGCTGCCCTGAATTCTGTGACCCAGTCAGTATTTTAATTTGTTTGTGGCTCATGCTTTTTTATGTTAGGTCACAGGATTTGGTGTAACACCAGTTCTCACAGAAGATCTGCATTTGTTGAGCTTAATGCTAATGAATCTCTAATTAAACATTTTATCTCTCTCTTCCTTTTTGAATTAGTAAAAAGCCACGTAGGGCAAACAACACTAACAGTAGATCCATTTGTTACCTCAGCAGTCCATAGGTTACTCTGTGATTTGGTCACATAGCATTCGCCACAAAATCAAACTTTATTTTTTTACCTGTTATATCTTCAAAGCTATTTCTGTGATGGTGTATTGGGGGAACAGAAGCATCTCTCTGTAACACCACGCTATAAGTGCATGTGGACTGTATCTAGTTAGCTGAACATACTCCTGCTGAACTCCCTACCCTCAGGAGAATCTCAGAATAATATCAATATTTTAGAAGTACCAGCTTGATAGAGGCCTTCAGAATTTGGAGCAAGTAACTTAAAACAAATAAAGTGTAAAAGTAAGTAAGCTACTCCTGTTGTTTTAACGTGTCATACAGTTAATCAACATTTCGTCTCACTTTGCAGGTTGTAGTTTGTGTTTTTTGCTACCTCAGCTAACAAGAGGGGAAACGGATCTTAATACAGGTCTTTGAGTTTCAGTTATCTACAACATCGGTTGTTCGCAATAGTTAAAATCTAAACCCAGTTAGAGTCGGATTAACTGAAATGCTATCGAACCCCAACCCTGTCTACACGCAAAGAATCTGAGCAATAAGAGGAGGAAAACCCGAAGAGAAGGTGGAGATTAGAATTTCTAAAAGTGAGAAGGGAAAAAAACGTGTCACAGAGCAATGAGATCAAACTGAATGTAGGCCAGGTTCAGTGTCATCAGTTGGAGGATGCATCCAGGCAAACTGCTTCCTTGGTATGACCATAAATAACATGTTGCATCCTGTTATTAACGATAGTTTGTTTTTCTTTTGTGTTTTTCTTTTTTTTAAGTAAAGAGGGAGGAGAAACTAACAGTTAAACCACCCACCATCACCCTTGTTAAATTTCAGAAAATCACCCTGGATCCTCCTGTGTCTCTCTTTTTGATCAACTCCTTTTAAATCAGGGACGATTCATGAAGCAAAGCAGAGAAGAACAAGGGGGGGGTGGTGTGATGAAAGGTACTGGGATACATCCAGAGTCAATATGCTGCTTTTTGTGTAGCCTTCAAAGAAACGCAATAGAGACTGAGAAAAAGGATGTAAAGAAAGACGTCCCTTTTTTTTGTTTCTTATGAACTTCCCCTTCATTGTGTTCTTGAAACTGGAGACTTGAAGACGCTGCAGCTCCAGGCATTTTGCCCACAAGCCCTCTTTTTCCGAGTCAGACTTGTATTAGACCGTGTTTGGGCTCCAAATCAATATGTGGTTCAGCATTAATGGCTAAACACAGCAAACAAAACTGATTCTTTATTTTGAGAGTGTTTTATTTTCAGAGTTTCCAGTTTCAGGCGACCATCAGATTTGATGCAAACCTCAAAAATACCAGAACAGTGTGTGAAAGAAAAACGTCTTTCGCTGAAATGATTCCAGAGATTGATACTGTAAAGCTATACTCAAATATTTTATGTCTCATCACTATATATATCTGATGTCTTAACATTTCTTTTGTGACAATGAAACAACCCAGATGTCACTAGCATCATTATGTTTTGTTTTTGTTATTATTATTTTTTTTAATGTGTTAAAGAGAGTGTGATAGAGACGTGTTTTTTTTTGTTTTTTTTGTTCTTTTTTTTTTTTTGGATTGGTGTGCAGTCTGTCTCTGGCTCTTTCTGTATGCATAATTCTGGGTTTGTTTCTTATGATTGCAAAAATGAATCATCAAGCCACCAATTAAAATATTTCATTTTTACAGACCTGACTGTGTTGTGGTTGTCACTGCACATCCCACTCTGTCACTCTATTAACAAGCACACACTCCTGAAAAATATCTCCCTTTGACTTTTTTTTTTTCCCCCCAGATGGAAATAACATCATTTAAGACTCTCATTTAGTGATTTTTTGACAACTTGTGTGGGAGCTTTGCCCTCCAGGTTTCTACACCTCCATCCACAGGCCAATCCATAACCAGAGGACATTTTCTCCCACTCGCCTACACTAACCACAGGACCGTGACCCCATAAAGCAGCCTGTCCCCGCTCCTAATGACAGCCTCAGCCCTGTCAACGGTGATCTACAGCCTAATTCAATCTGCAAACACTCTGGGCCTGCCTAACACGCGTATATGCACAAAATATGCGTCTTCCTCTGCTGTGGCAGGTAGGTGTTTGGCAAAAAGGGAGGGGTGGGGTATAAATATTCCCTGTCCTTGGCTGAGCATGCAAAGAGATGGAGCAGAGTGCAGGCCTTCACCCCGTCTCATCAACAATCCGGTGAGCTTCAACTTTGACCCCTCGAGGCAGAGCAGAAAAATAATTTGGACAGCAACAAGCAGAGGCGTTTGGCTGGAGGGAGAACACAGCTCAGTGGCAGCACCAACAAGAACAAGAGTGTAAAGGAGATGAGGAATCACAGAGGGCCTTTAAGTGAGACAGGAGGAAAGAGAGGATGTTTTTGTGCCTGACATATGAACAGAGCGAGAGGGAAATGAGGGGTGGCAAGAGAGAAAGGGACGGCTGTGCAGCCTCTCTGGCAGCTGGTACATGGTGCATTGGACTGAACGCAGTCTTTAATCCTGCCCATAGTTCTGGGTCGCTGTCATTTCAAGTGCAGCTGGACTTAACAAACAATAATGGCTGAGCTACTGCAGAGGGCCGAGCAGCTTTTGTTTGGCTGAACATGTGCATGAGAGTGTTTGAGAGAAAGTGCCTGCTTGCTCGCTCGCTCCTGCAGTGGGAATCCGGCTCTGAGTGATTGTATGGGCTCTGGCTGCAGTCCATTATTAGGAGGTCAAACTGGCTGCAGCTCCTCATTGCCGGTCCCATGCTTCTTTCATGCAAACAAAGAAGCTCTGGCATTATTATCGCTTATTTTCAGCATGGAATTCTGCAGATAAGTTCATATTGAGTGCCTCCCTTACATGCATCACAGCCAGGCTATTGTAGTTCTGGAGGATTGCCCTGTTGGCACTGGCAGTGGTCACGATGGAGTTTCGTCTTTTGTCTCTGGCTGAGTCATTTCCAGCAGTGGCATGGCTTAGACCTTCATCGTCAAATATACAATGTGGATAAATCTCTATACACAAACAATTTGCAGAGTTTCAATACCCTGTTTTGTCAAAAAGTAAATTCAGAGGACAACAAGAGAGCGCAATCCAGTGTGGGAGTGCACATTTTTCTTTCAGCAATAAAATAAATATGATTAGATTGGACATCTGGGGCCGTTATCTGACCTTCCACTCCGGGTTTGGCTAATCTCTCAGGTCAACACCAAATCATCCCTTATGATATTAAAGGATTGAAAAGAAGAGTCCAACCTCCCAGGCAGACAGGACTCTGCCACTGTGGAGCTCTTATAGACTAAAACTAGGAGTCCAATGTAAGAAAATCCCACAACAATCCCATTATGTTCTAAAATGTGTGTTTATTGAGTTCATGTGGGTGTGTGGAGCTGTGGCCCAGGAGCTCACAAAGAGCTGATCCGCTGTAAACTTATTAACCTCTACATAAAAGTCTCATAAAGCTTGATGTGGGAGAAATGGAGCAGGATACAAACCCTGGGTCAGGGCCAAACATGAAATCTAAGGCTGTTAGTGGGGTAATATTTTCCCTTTATACACATCAGAGTGACACGTGCAAACATGAGCGAACATAAAAATGAAATTCATGAGACTCGCAGCGCACAAAAAACTGATTATTTCTAATTATAAAGTTCTCCTTTTGCTGAATATGTATGTGCATAACTTTTACAAACACCAAGGTAGCCGAGTCTGCCCTCTTCTCCATCTGTATTTAAGATTTGAGTTCAGACCGGTCCAATGTTTGGTGGCTGTAATGTGGTGAATTAGCTTCATGTAGGAGACCCCAGCTGACCCCCATTATACAGTCAGGGACACATTTAATTAGCGGCAACTCACGTGAAACGACAAAATGTATTAATATTAATGGAGGTTTAATTGAGGTCGTTTTGGTCCCCCGTCGAGGCTTTCAACCTCTAAAATGGCTGACGTGTGATAGTGTGAGGAGAGGGGGCCCGCAGCCCGGGTTCACCATTTCTTATGTGACCCCAGAGAAGATGACAACCATCTCCCATAATTCATCTGAAGATGTCACCTTCTTGACAGATGAACAGGCCCTGTGGGCAGCGCATGTGAGGCTATGTTTAGCTATACTTGTGGGGACTCGCTAGTAAGGACGTTCTGGCCTTCCCACATAAGGATGCAACTGATTTTTGTGTTATATTGTGTGTCTGTGTGTGTGTGCATCAACATGTGAGAGGTGTCCACGCATGCACATCAAAGTGAAGGTCAACTCCAACAGGATAATTAATCTTGCTGCTTTTTATACAATGTTAAATCAAATCCTGGAACTGCTCCCTCTGGAGGATCAGCTGTCCAATTTAATTTAAGCTGCAGACCGAGTAAATGAAAATGCAAGACCCATGCCTCCACACCCTGGGACAGAGTCTCCGTACCTTTCATCTTCTTTTTGTCAAGACCACACAACAGGTAGAACAGGAGCCTGGCACGTTTTACCAATATGCCCCAAAGGGACAGTCTGTCCAAAACACAGAGACAAACACACAAAGTTAAGGTAAAAAATTTACAAAATGGACCCAAGGAGTCTCAGGTGACTCTTACATAATGAGATGGATTTTAGTTTCTCTACTTTTTCATTACCACATAACAAATACTGTTAACCAAAGGGACAGCTTTGGCTTATTCTAAATACAGGATTTATTTCCCTTGGCTATCATGCCATGCGTACAGCAAACCTCATTTCCATGAGCTGCTTTTCAAATTAATACATGCAGTTTTCTCACATCAATTCCCAAATATACAGCAGGGTCCAAAAGCCTGAGACCACTTTCCCAGTCCCAGTTTCCCAGCAAATCCATCAAATCTATAATATAATACAGCTCAGCTTTAGTTTTTTATGGTTTGTATTTTATTGATTTTCCTATGTTATTACACACAAATGGTGCTATACAAATAAACTTATTTCATCTTTTCTAGCGTTTACTCTCCTGCTTTCCCTGGACTAATCTCCTTATTAATATATAGTAATATATTATGTGAATTTTAACAAGTCTCCTGTTTAGACCAGCAGCAGGGACATGACTTTATGTGATGCTGTTGGAACAACTTGGGGACTGTTTCACAGCTGTAAGTGCTACTTTCAGATGAAATCAGTGCAAAATCCCAAACAAGTTTATGAAGGGCCAATGGACCATCTCCATAAAAGTGACTTTGACTGTACTTTATAGCTACAGACAGTTGTGCATGTTAGAAAATATTAATTTTACTGTCTAAATCACTGGAATAGCACGATGTAAAGAATTGTGATTCTTTTAATTTAACTGATACAAGTAACCACTGTTAGACATACATTTTATATTAGATGTATATTGAATAGATGTGGTACTTTGTACTTACACCAAGGTCCAATATTTGTCCTACTTGTCCCTCACTTGGAAGTCGTTTCGGATAAAGGCGTCTACCAAATGAGTAAATGTAAATGTAAATATAAATGTATAACTATCCTGTACAGTAACAAGCTCTGTGCTTTACCACCTGTAAGTGGAGTGAAGAATGACATGTATGACCTGTTTTTTGCTTTTTACACACAAATATATCTTAATATAGGCAACAGTAAAGATTTTTTGTTTGTTTGTTTTGTTTTGTTTAGATGAGATTTTATAGTTTTATGATTTATTTGTTTAACTGATATTATTACACAGTTCAACCACTTTTTTTTTTTTAATGTTTTGTGTTAAATCTTGTTATTTTCAGAACAGCAAAATACGAGCAAAATATCCTATTCCTTTGCCGTAAATACTATGTGCCAATATCAGTATCTATGAATAAATAAATAAATAAATAAAAGTGAAATTTTTTAATTGAGTAAGAAAAAAACATGTCATATAATTATGTTTTTTTCTTTTAGGTTGGGAGACAGGGGTTGGCAGTAAAGTAATTGCTGGATTAGGCTCACTTGCCCCACACTTTAGTTTTTAATTATTTCTCAGTGAAATGTGCTGTTTTCTATTAAAGTCACGTTTCAGTGTTGTTAAATAGTTTTAAAGCTCGAAAAGTTTTTGTCATTTCGATCAGGCGACATCTGTGGTTACCTCATCCGGCTGACAGGTCCCACCCACTCCCAGCAGAACATGGATGCAGGAAGCTACGGTGCCGGCTTCGGTGAGAATAAATCATTCATTTTTTTCTGGAATGAAGCAAGAAACAACTGTATTTAATATAGGTTATCACGGCTTTTCTTTTAGAGGCTTCGACATTGGCTGGCTGCGAGAAAACCGAACTAGGCAGTTTTCCGTTTGTGTAGGAAGAGTTAGCTAGCTAGTTAGCTGCGGCTTTTCTAGCTAACGTCAATTTTAATTTTTAACGGCCTTGAGTTTAGAAACTGTTGACGAGCTCTTTGTGTGAATATGACGGACATTGCAGCCATTTAGAGCATTAAATCGGTAGCATGTGATGAAGTTAGCCTTTAGCTCATGGTTTAGAGCTGCGAGGATTGTCAAGTCAAGCAGTCCGGATGTCAGGCTGAGGAGACACGCTGAAGCTTCCCATTGGACAGTGATCATCGAGCTGTTTGTTTATATTCTGTAGTAAAATACACGGAACTATCAGTAAGACCGTTATGTCCTCTTCATCATTACAGTCTCTCTTCCTTGGCTCACACTTTTTATCTTATAACAAGATTTTGGGGTTTTTTTTTCTCAAGATTCATGATATTTTTTTGGGAAACCTAAGACATAAATTGGTTTTTGAGTCACTCCACTTCTCGCTCTGTTTGTATGGCCCTGCTAGCTCGAAGTTTCCATCCACTATATTAAACTAATAGAATTAGGTTATAATGTTGTGTTTCTTTGTTTATTGTATGATGACTTTGAAGCATGTAGTCTGTGGTGCTGTTGAACTCCATTGCGTGATGTTGACAGATGTTCCCATTTTTCCTATTTTGTCTACTCCGTTCAAATCTATCAGAATATGCTAAACAACAGACACATCTCTTTGTATGACACAATACAGTTGAAATGGTGTTACAGTTGAATCGGCTGCTATTTAACACAGCTTCAATTGAAAAACTGAACAACGCTCACCTTCATGAAGGAGGATTTATGGCAGGACTGGATGTTCCTAATAAACTGAGAACTGAGTAAAATAGTGTAAGTTCACTGTGCATCAGTTAGCTTATTGTAAATTAATTAAGCACAACTTCAAATAGAAATATGCACTATATGAGCACAATATAAACTAAAACAATTAAGGTCTTAAATTGAGCTGAAAGAGTTGATTAAAGAATAAAAATCTCAGTTGTTAGGATTTCTTGTTTCTTTGCATTTTGTATTATTGTAAAATGAATGCCTTTGGGTTTTGGACTATTGGCTGAAATGCAGGTTGGATGTTTGACTATGTAGCTTTGGGCTATAGAATATTAGGTTTTGAAAAACCAACTCTACAAGACAGGGACACAACATCATGGAATAAATGAGGACCATTGATAACATGCTTAAATGAATTTGTGGTTTACAGGTCCCATACCTTTTTATAATTTCTTAGAAATGAATTTATATATAGCCTTCACTGTCACTAAAATGTACCTGGAAAGCACTGTGTAATTTACTACAAAATGTAGGGACATTTCGAGAAAGTAATACCATCAGGAGGTGTCTGATTTGACCAAAATTCATTCTTTAGCATAATAACAACCCCAAACATATAGCCAGAGTCACAGAGTCAGAGTTAGTTGGCAAAGCAGTTTTGTCTAGATCCAGCTGAGACAGACTGTACTTTGTACTTTGCATCATAAAGCATGTCAGAAGTGTCTCTGATGATCAGATGTTTGGTCCTGCTTTGTTCTATCTGGGGAAACTTAGACCAGTGCTAAATATACAAACATGCACATTCAGACAGACGTACACCAAGAGAAGACAATTTGGCAATTTGTCTTGGATAAAGACTTCAAAACCAAGTTTGAGTTGATTAGCAAGTTAACGGTATCCTACTGTGTTTGGCAAGTTTGATGTGAAGCTTGAAATCATTACCACTGTGTGTGTGTGTGTGTGTGTGTGTGTGTGTGTGTGTGTGTGTGTGTGTGTGTGTATCCACTGTGGTGTAATATATGACTCCAAACACTTTTTGTCAAAAACTAAGTAATTAATTTTGTTCATTTTTAATTACAACTTGTGTGAATCATTGATTTTGAAAAGAGAAATGTGCAGAATGAAGAATGATAACATTTTATGATCATATCATAATATTTTGATTTTGCTAAAAGTTGAAGATTTAGTTGATTGTTGTCAGGAGCTCACATAACATAAGTGGCATCTGTCACATGGGGACTGACTCAGTTCCCTCAGTATGCTTTGGGTACAATCACGTCTGTATTTAAGATGTCCATGTGTCAGCCAAGAGACTTTGGTACTATATATAAACAGGTGCCGAGCAGATTCTTCATCCCGCTTGCCCTCTTCTCCCACCTAATGTCTCCCAACACTGTTTTCCCAGGCTTGGGCTTGAGGATGTGGCTTCTGTCGGTCCTGCTGCTGTCGCTGCTCTCTGCAGTGTCAGGGGGTGCAGACTCCAAAGCTGTCACCACCACCCTCACAACCAAATGGGCCGATACTCCTCTGCTGCTGGAGGCCAGGTATGACACTGCACCACTCAACAGTACAGTAGCAGTCATTTAGCTGCATTACGTCTGACATTAAATTTTAGAAGCAGAGAACAGATAAATCCGTGTCCTGCGGGGAGGAAGGGTCATTACTGAGACTGTCTTCTAAATGAGTTTAAGCTTCTGTCTCACTGATGTGTCCTTGAGCAAGATGCTGAATATTTACAGGCTTCAGATGCTGTACTATTGACTGTAGCTGACCCTGTGTTCTGACTTTTGCGAGCAAAATGAAATCTTTTCCATAGCAATTTGTTTTGTTTTTTTTTTTCAAGTTCATTATTAATCTAAATGTAGCTTTTAAAACTTGACATACAGTACAATACAATACAAACTGTCATATATACATGCATATCTTATGAAGCTGCCATCTCATCTTCTTCTTCCTCAGTGAGTTCCTGGCAGAGGAGAGCCAAGAGAAGTTCTGGGATTTTGTTGAGGCCAATCAAAACATAGAAGGAGAGCATGATGGTAAAGTAAAGCTGCTTCAGCCTCTCTAGACCAGTTTTCACTTTTAGTCTCTTTGCTGTGAGCAGCTGAATTTATGATGTGTATGCAAGCCTCTTGGCAGCAATTGCAGTGTCAGTGTTTTGCCCAAACACTTAGGCAAGCAATAGCGTGATAGAATAGAGCTGCAAACTATATTTTCCTTCTGTTCGTTTGTGTCTCTGCCTGTGTTAAAACAGTTGAACCATAAAACCCGTGACAGAGTTAAAGAAGTAGTTTTGGAAACAATCAGAACCAGAAAAAAACTTGTGAAATTACACAGTATTGACACATGACTTCTTTGTTTGCTTGTTTTCGTCACACAGACACAGATCAGGCCTACTATGAGCTCATAGTGAAGAAAGCCAGTGCCTTGCTCAGCTCCGTCCAGGTGAACATGTTGAAGTTCGCCCTCTCCCTGCGAGCCTATTCTGCAACAGTACACTCCTTCCAACAGGTACCAGGAAGATGACTTCAAATTGTTTTTGAGGGCTTGTATGTGCATGAGAAGGGGATCATATTTCTGTAGATGTGTTGAATGATCCCACTGTTATTCATATTTTTAGATAGCGTCCAATGAGCCTCCTCCGTCTGGCTGCTCAGCTTTTTTTAGCGTCCATGGAGAGAAGACTTGTGATTCTGAAAGTCTGGCAGCATTGCTGAAAACTGCACCTCAGAGGTAATTAAAGACACATGCAAAGTGTCATAAATCAGTAAAATAATGTCTGATTGTGTGATTGTTGTCTCTGTCACTCTCTTTCAGACCAAAGCCATACCTGTTCAAAGGAGATCACAAATACCCAGGATCAAACCCAGATGCTCCTGTTGTCATCCTCTACGCTGAGTTTGGAAAACAAGATTTCCAGAAGCTTCATCAAGTCATATCATCCAAAGTCAGAGAAGGGCTGGTGACTTATGTCCTCCGCCATTACCTCGCTGTAGGTGTTACACACTCTCAAGACCAAGATTAGTTTCACAGTACATCATGACACACCTGGATGTGGACTAAAGAATTTCACAAGCAGATTAAAGTTGAAATGATAAGCACATAATTTGAGTAGTTTATTGACAGAACAGCAACATTGAATGAGTCAGCTTGGGCGTTGGGAAGTTGTGACAGACATTTTTTATTATTTTCTCACATTTTATAGACCAAACGAGTAACTAATTGATCAAGAAAGTAATCAACAGATTAATCAATAATGATTAATAATTTTGTTGTAGCTTTACATGAACGTGAAAAGGCATAGACAGTGGAATAACTAAATAACTGAATAACTAAAAGTTATCATTAAAACCTCATATACATCAACATGCATTCCATTAGTGTAATGCACATTTTATCTGCATATGATTTATTTGGTTGTTGTTAATTTTTTTCATCTGGACATTGTCTTTAAATTGAAATATCAAGTAAAAGGTCCATACTGATAAAAACACAATAATTTATGCTTCAAATGAGCCCTCGGAGTCACCCACAGTATAAAGGTAGTTTCAAAAATGCATTCTACTTTTTATCTATTATTATGTCACATTTGACCAACTTTAGGCTACATAATCGATCAATCAAATGTTTTCCATATTAGAAAACATGCCATCCTTGTAAGTAGGGGGGTCATTGGTTGTATTTCCAGAGTTAATGTAAGAACAAGTCATGAAAAACGAGCAGATACTGTTCTCTTGCTCTAAATCTTCTGTCATAATGGCCTCGAGTGAGGCACTCAACTCCTTATTACTCCATTAGAGATACACAGTTGTCCACAATAGAAGAATGTAGTTGCACTGAGCAGCCCCCAGATATGAATATATTGTATTTACCTCTGTGTGAACATGAGGCAAGATGATGATTTAAAAGCACTTGTCTTTTCACTTATGCTTATCTTAAAAAAAAAAACAAAACAAAAAAAAAACTCTGCAGTTTAATTGGGCTCTCCATTTACACCTGGGATGAAAAGTGCTTCTGCAATTTATCATTTTTTCCCTGCAATTATGCTAAATATTTCCCACCATCTGTCCGTTAAGCATGAATTTCCTGGGCACTGGAGAGGCTGTAACATTTAACTATTTTTTTGTTTTACTTCAAAGCTCAGGGGCCAATCAGGGGGACACTTAGTGTCTTCAGCAGGTAGCTTGCAGCAGCTGGTTGTTTGTACTTGAAAGCTGTCAGAGTAGTCGGAAGCACATCTGTTTGTAGCTTTTTCTATTGTAAGTTAGAATATTTTTTTTTACACCAGAGATGAAGATGAATACAAAAAAGATAACAATAATAGAAGCCACTGCTTCTGCTTACTTGGTCTGCTTCCTCAAGTGGAGTGTCAAGGTGCGTGGAGGAGTACGACACCCTTATGTTCTTCCTCTCATCTTTTTACGATGTTTCCTTTTTGCCTCCAGAAACCAAGTGCAAAGAAAGTGTATCTGTCTGGGTATGGAGTGGAGCTGGCCATCAAAAGCCAGGAGTACAAGGCAAAGGATGACACACAAGTCCAAGGTGCACACAAACATACACACGCAAGAACACACACTGTCAATACACACATGCCCACCACTGTGTAACCCCAGAGGAGTCCTGATGTGAATAACGAGTTAATTGATTGTGGTTTCAGGGGCGGAGGTGAACGCTACAGTGATCGGAGAGAATGATCCAGTGGACGAGGTCCAGGGATTCCTTTTTGGCAAACTCAAGTGAGTGGCTCCGTGTCAGGCCATGATAAAAATTCAAAGCTTGGATTAGCTCCAGGAACTGCACCACGCTTACACTAGCCAGGATTTCTTCTTCTTTTTTCCTCTCCAGTTTCTTCCCTCAAAGCACTGACTATAACCTTTTATTCCTGATAAACTAACCTGAAAATAAACTAATCTGTCTTTGAGTCCCTCCACTCTCTCTTAATTAGCAATTTGCCATTTAAGCATTTAGCAGAAGCACCAAAACTCTCTCTGTCTGTCTTTTTCTTAACAGGACGCTCTACCCGGAGCTAAAAGAACAGCTAAAAGAGCTAAGGAAACATCTAGTTGAAAGCACCAATGAAATGGCACCTCTGAAAGTCTGGCAAATGCAAGGTGAGTCTCCTTCCAGATGTTATTCTCCTTTTTCCACCGTCGGTTTTTGTTCGTCTGTTTCCTGCTGTGACAGGAACCAGGAGTTATTATATTAGTTTGAAATTGCTTTATAGACTGTTGATAGCATAGTAAAACAAATATGTAAAACGTACAGAGCCAAGGTCATAACAAGCTAACAAAAATAAACCGTGAGGCCCTCAGAGCATGCACCAAAACTAAGCACTTCCTCAGCTTACTGTTAACACCTGCAGGCATTATTTCTATCACTTCAATTTTAAGGGATCGATTTTATGATCCTGTAGATGTTCCCTCAGGACTCAGACTGAGCTCTCTGCCCATTAGTTTCATAGCAACAGCTAACAAAAGATAATTATCCAATGGCAAAAGTCCCAGCTTCTCATCCCCATCATAATGTAATCAATTGTTTCCTGACCCAAAGACCTTTCTATCCGTACAGTTTCACAGAAATCTCACAGCAAGTCTTAGAGAAACGCTGCTTAATTCTTCAGCAAACTAACTAATGAAAAGGAGCAAAAACATAATCTCTTCACTCAGGCATAAAGGTAAAATTTTGCTTAAATTCAGTGCTGATTTAAATGTAATGATGGGTCTTGGTCCAGACCAACCATAATAAATATATTTTTTGTCTTTATTTGGATAGCCAGTGAGAGAGAGAATGGAGGGATGACATGCAGCAAAGGGCCCTGAGTTGGACTCGAACCTGGGCCGCTGTGGTTAGGACATATTTATTCAAGATTAAAAAACAGAAGTGTATTGAGCTTCTGTCCTACTCTGTGTATTTTGGTTGTTTCTTTAAAAAAAAAGGAGTGAAATGTGACCACATGCTTACTATCCCTCTGGTAATATTTTACACTACATGCTGACTGTATTTGTCCTGATTCTATCTATCACTATTTACAAGTTCCAGATGCAGTCTCAAGTATTAATTTACTTAATTAATAATTTCTTTGCTAGAACTTTGTAACTGGCAAAGAAAATAAATAAACACATAAACTGCAGTAAAATGCTGCTGATATTCACCAGAATTTGATTTTCCCATGTGGGTCTATGTACTGTTGCACTTATGATTCAGGATGACAGTCATTAAAACGGTTGAAACAGTGATTGTCAGTCAGTATAACTTCATGTTTACAGCTCTTTTTTTTGGTAATTTTTTTCCCTGGATCCTGACCAAACAAACCAAACTACATGTGTGAAAGTATTGCATGTTAAGCTTTGATTACCCCTTTGTGAAATTAGGATTAAAACAGTTTCTTATAATCACCCCGTTTGATACACTGAGCGCTTTGAAAGTTAACTAATTCCAGTGGGAGACTGCATTCCCATTGATGTTGATTCAGTTGTTTCATTTGCTTGATTTATTTTCACTATCCATTGATCATGAATAGATAAAAGGAAATTAATATTAGCTTCTGTTGCTATAACAGTGAGATCATTTCATGGGTGAATTAAACTTCCAGCAGAAAATTTATGTCTAATTCTCTAATCAATGACTGATCGATCAGTGTCCTCTTGATGCATCTGAGTTATAATATCTTAAAGATATGAGAACAATCTCTGCTGCAACATAAAAGCATTATTGATCAGGATTACATTATCTGATGAATCACAGACTTAATTGTATGTACTTTTGAATTCATACCTCACACATAACTTTTTGTTGCAACTCCTTGTGTTTATGTATTATTGTTACACACGCATTAAGAGCCTTATTTCTGTCACTGGATGTGGTCAGGATGCACACATGAGGCTGCTTTGATTGTGGTGAATAAAGGATGTGAGGGGATGAGAGATTCAGCTGAGCTCGACTGTCAGACTGTCATGTGGGCGTCTGTCTTTATCTTCTGCCCCGCTGGGGCTCATTAGCTCAGCCTGTTTATAAAGAGAGGAAGACCTCCGGGGGCTAATAATCACACAGGCTACAACACCATTACAGAGATGCTCACTGCATTGAAATAATCCTCACTGCACATTCCCCTTCCTCACACAGAAAAGCTCTGTATCTTATATACAATGTTATATGTAATAATATTCAAGTCTATATTCTTAATCCTGCCTTGAATGCTTTAATGCTTTGAGATACTTTTAATTAATGCCTAAGATGTGAAGACAAGCATGTTAACATGAAATCATTTCCTAATTAATATGTTAATTGGCTTTACTGATGACCTTTTTATCAGCCATGCTGGCAACATGGCTCTAGGGATGGCAGTGTCTGTCTGTCGATCTGTAGATCCACTGCTTTGGTCTAGAATGAAATTTCTCAACAACAGTCGAATGCATTGATTGAATGGATTACTATAATGTTTAGTAGAGACATTTATGTCCCCCACAAGATGAATTGCAATCACTGTGGTTATCCCCTGACTCTTTATAGCCAACGTTTACAGTAACAGCATCAACAGCTGTTTACTTGCCAGTCGAGAAGAAAAGTTAGCTAGCAAAAGCCTGTCCTGTCTCGTAGTACCACTTTGTGATAGTGAGTCACTGTGGTATCCAGTCTGCCTTCAGTTCAGTATGAAAGCATGAAGAAATAGCACTGCTCAGAGGAGGTATTCTAACCTCTTGTCTTGTAAATGCAGTATTGGCGGACGCTCTTGGCAAGCCACTATTATCACCACACTACCACATTTGGCAGCGGAGAAAACTTACACATAGCACCTTTAAGTTTTTGACCAAAAACTTGTCATGTTCCCATTGGCTAGCTGTACTTTGTGGTTAGTGCTAACTGGCAGATGTTAGCATGTTAACACACCAAGCTGAGATGGTGAACATGATTAACACATCTGCACAACATCAGCATGTTAGTGTTGTCAGTGTGAACAAGGTTACCATGCTGATACTTTTAGCTCAAAGCAATACTTTGAATAAGTGCAGCCTCACATAGCTGCTAGCATGGTGGACTCAGTTTTATTAAATCAAAGTTGTTGAGTTTAAGATAATAATTTGCAGTAACATTTGGCTGCTCCAGCACCTGATGTTCCTTATTTCTTTCAAACTTGATGCTTCAGAAGCATGAGCCTTTGAGCATGTATTCATTGTGAGTTTATTCACAGTGCAGACTGAAAAATGCTCACACTGCTTTTATTTTGTTGAAACTTTCTCTATTCGTGTTCTCTTTCTCTGTACCCTCTTGTGTGTTTCCACTTTCCCTCTCTGCTTTTGTCCACTCATCTCTTTTCCATTTTTTTGCCCTCTTTGCCTACCTCCCAATCCTCCCACGATTTCTTTTATAGATCTGAGTTTCCAGACAGCAGCTCGCATTCTTGCTGCTCCCGCTGTTGATGCCCTCAATGTTATGAAAGACCTCAGCCAGAACTTCCCCACCAAAGCCAGGTAAAGAATAAACACACAAACAAAAAGTAGCTGCTGTAAGAGGTTTTGGGTTTACACAGATATTAACTAGTCTGCATTTTTACAGTTCAGTCTGCCCCTCTCCTCTCACAGGTCCATCACTAAAACAGTGGTCAACTCTGAGATCCGTAAGGAGATCGGAGAGAATCAGAAGGTACGTGTTTGTTTGCCCACTTTTCACTTACAGTTCCATGCATCAGTCTTTTTTTTTTTTATTCCTTCTTTCACTTTTTTTCTGACTCAACAAGGCTGACATTATCCTGTGTTTTCCTTAATGTCAACAAATTCAATGAAAAGACCTAAACCAGCATTGTTTTAATACTTTCCAACTTCCCTACTCTGTCAGTGGCACTCAGCCCCAAGCTCATTTATTTATACTGAAGATGTAAATCTTTAATAACAGGCCACAGATATATTGTTTAATTTAAAAAAAAGACAAAATAATTTCCTGAAGTAGTTTCTAGCAAGCATTACTTAAACTGGAGGAAGTAGTGCATTTGGAGGGGAATATTTTCAGTTATATAATATAATGTAATAGACATTAAGTGGCCTAGTAAGTATTTGCAGCAGAGTGTTATTGTGTTTGTAACTACAATTAAACAACAGCGCCCACGTTTATAGTGATGAAGTTACGTGTCACCCAGTGCAATGGTGTGGCTCATTTATGTGTTTTTCATGTTTATGTGTTCATCATTATTAATCATGATAATTTATGGATGTGTTTTTGGACAGCAGTGGAGCTCAGTGGCACTGTGAGCTGTGGCTACATGGACTATACTTATTAGTAGGATCAATACATGATTGGTTTAGCCTTTTAATGGGATTTGCCAGGCTTATCCTTTAAGGTCTAATCTCTGTGTTGTTATACGACGTGGTGGACTGCAAAGAGAAATTAGAGTACATACTTGTCTGTGATTCATACATTATTGCTGCAATACTCTATTGCTGTTTTTTTGTTTGTTTCTATTTAGAATTTAAGTTCCAGGTAGGTTGGGATTTGAAATTATATTTTCTGCTACTGTTTTTTTTTTTTAAGTTAAGTACTGTTTGATGCTTTAATGCTTTTATAAGATAATCACAATAAAGAGCTGACAGGAAATGAGGAGAGAGAGACAGTGGGGATGCCATGCAACAAAGGTTGCCAGCTGGACTCAAACAAAGGACTTTAGCATCTTAAATCCCTGAAATCACCACGACGCCCTATTACTGTCATTTGCTAATGTCAGGGATCATTTCTAAGAAATATTTTGTTGTGCTAGAAAGAGTTTTTATGTAATGATACTTTGTGTTTAGGAAACTATATTTTTTATGTAACTATCCCTATTGGTTACAAAAAAGAACAAATTTAACCCTCATCAAAGCAGCTTCACCTCTTCATCCTCTTTAATTCCCCTGTCTCTTCATTCGCCAGCAAGCCAGTATTCTTCCCTTCCTGCTGACTGTGTTGTTGAGTGGTCTGAGATAATTTAGTTTTAGCTGTTTACCAATCTAATCCAATAAAGGAGAAAAATAAAGAAAAACAGATAGCATTATTGCATACAGCCACAACTGCTGCCCCTCAACCTTTCAGCCTTCGTCTGTAGGGAAATATCTCAAAATGAGAACTGCCCTTCCTGTTTTTATTTCGTTCCTCTCACCTTTTATTATGTGATAAATTGTGAACAACATCTGACTTGAAAAGCATTCAGTTCCTGACAATGTGTTTGGCTTTGCCCTGCTAATGGAATAGGTAATCACCCCTTTTTCTTGTCAAATGTTTTTTCACTCCCGCCCCCCCCTTCCCTCCTCAAGCTGTGCTCACATTATCTTGGTGTGCAGACAGGAGTTTAGGTGGGTGGTGGTGGTGAGCAGCAAACGTCCTAATTACTGAATCGGTGATTCATTCGGCAGGCGCACTGAGTCCTGCAGCGAGAAAGGATTATTGATTGAAGTAGTTTGGACACATGCACGCAGACATCTCTCTCTCTCTCTCTCTCTCTCTCTCTCTCTCTCTCTCTCTCTCTCTCTCTCTCTCTCTCTCTCTCTCTCTCTCTCTCTCTCTCTCTCTCTCTCTCTCTCTCTCTCTCTCTCTCTCTCTCTCTCTCTCTCTCTCTCACACTCACATGCACACACAGACACACACACGCACACACAGACACAGTTAAGTGGGATGAACAATATTTGTGTTAATCATGTCTTGTTGTAATTGCAGTGTCTGGAGTATGATTAATCTGATGTCTTTGTCTTTCTGTAATGAGATTTGACTGCGCCAGAACGACTTTGAGCTTTCCTTTTGCCTGTGCAGGCACATAAACACACACAGCCATGCACACACAGACAAACACACATTCACACAGCCTTTCTCTAATAATTAGATTTGTTTAGTGTGGGGTTTGATTGCTCTAAACAGACTGACTTTAAACAGAGCTGTCAGTGCTTGTTTGGAGCTGTCGACATGCCTCGTTATGGCTTTTTGCTGACTGTTGCCTCTAGTTTTACAATATAATTGACTACACGATGGCCAGCTTTGACGTTACGCGCTACACAGTGTGGTGATGTACTCAGCTCAGTTGAACAGGGAGTTTTAGGGTTTGATGTGAACAGGTTATGCAGTCATGTTGATGTTTCTTTCTCTCTCTGTAGTTTTTCAAAGGGACCCTGGGCCTGCAGCCTGGGGATTCAGCCCTGTTCATTAATGGGCTGCACATAGATCTGGACACACAAGACATCTTCAGGTAAGGTAACACTAAGCTATGTAAGAGCTCTTTTGTTCTATTTCAGAAATCCATTGCATTGCAGTCATCATTGCAACCTATATAATCAAAATTTTATATTTGGTCCAGAGCTGCAGTAATTAGTTGATTGACAGAAAATTAATGTGCAACTGTTTCAGTAATTGATTAAATGCTTAATTCAGTTTTCAAGCAAAAATGTCAAATAATTGATGTTCCAGTGAATTTGCTGTCAAACATTATATTGAATTGAATATCTTTGGGCATTGTAGTGTTGGACAAAATGAGACCATGGGCTCTTGGGAATTGTGGTTGATATTTTTCACCATTTTCGCATTAGGTATAGACAAGGCTCACCCTTTTGGGTTTTTACTAATTTTTACCAAAACATAAGATGAATTTTTTAAAATGCAGCAGGTTAGTTTCAAACAACTGTTAAAGGAATGTGATGTGCAAAACTCAGATGTCTTTCACAGCTGCAGGAAGACACTGACCACATAGTAGTTAATTAATAAATAATTAACTAAAATAATCTACTGATTATTTTCTTGATTAATCATTCAGTCTATAAAGTGTTAAATAGTTGCCAGTTTCTGCAGCGATGTCTTCAGTTTTCTTGTTTTGTCTGAACAACAATATAAAACCTAAAGATATTTGATTTACTGTTGCACTCAACAGAAAAAGCAGCAAAACTCACATTTCAGAAGGTCAATCACTAATGTAGTTTTCAGTTAATTGTTTAAGCTCTGAAATTGAAATTGTTAAACTACAGAGTGTATGGTATTACACTATATAACAGCGGAGTTTTGCCTGTTTCCTTAATATTCAAAAAAAGGCCCCAAAACAATTTTTTTTGATTGACATTTTGATAAATGTAAATAGGTACACATCTGTCTTGCACATAATCATATTTTACGAGTCATGTTGGTAGTTTAATGCTCTTATTCACGCCCACAGAAACACACACACACAACTAAACACTGACTCATCTCTGTCCTTTCTTACCTACAGTGTTTTTGAGGTGCTGCGCAGTGAGGCGAGGGTGATGGAGGGTCTGCGCTCGCTGCACATCGAGACACCCTACATCCACGACATCCTGAAGCTCAACGTCCAGCCGTCTGACTCCGACTATGCCGTTGACATCCGCAATCCCGCCATCAGTGTAAGACATCAACCACACCCCTCCTACCCCTACCCCAATCTGTTCTGCTGGCTGGGAACAGAAAATAAAAAAACCTATTAACATCTCAAGAAAATCTTGTTTTTGATGACCTCCAGTGGTTTAACCCTGCTGCACAGATGCACAGGTGTACTCAAGGACACCATCAGCCACACCTATCAGTAATGCTGGTGGTAGTTACTCTTAATTTTCTCCCCTGGAAAACCTGGAAGTGCTGGACTTAAGTAATGTAGGTTTCTGGTGAGGTAAGATAATGGGAAATGAGAAAACAGCTGAAAATATCCATAAAAATTGCGTTGATTTTGGTTTGGTTTTAATAACAACAGTGGGCTTGGTAAATGGACACATATTCGGGATGAAGCTGTAGGAGATCATGTTTGCAAACTTGCAAAAACTTTCTGTACTAGTTTTTCTGTAGTGTGATTTATTGATTAGTCAGTCAACCAAAAAAAAAGAGCAAACACTTTTCATCAAGCAAGTGCAACATAAATTCTGTGGACTATAATTAGGGTATCATCAGGGGTTGGGCTGTCAGCAGGACAGAGGAAGCAGTTTTTGAAGATGTGAAACTATAAAAGAATAACAGAATGATTAAAAGACAGTCAAAATAGTTGTAAGCTGTGGCCTTCGTTTCCAGCCTGCAGCAGTCAAATGTAATTTGTTGTTGCCACTGATCTGCTCTTGGGCTCAGGCTCCCATTTCCTCTTCAATCCCCTTTTGTTTTTTTTGTTTTTTTTTTTAGTGGATCAACAACCTAGAGACAGACCACAGGTACAGCCCGTGGCCCTACAACGTGCAGGAACTGCTCAGACCAACCTTCCCTGGAGTCATCAGACAGATCCGCAAGAACTTTCACAATCTGGTGCGTCCGTGTTTGAGTAATCGACGCCTGGTGAATCAAAATGGGTCATAATCCTTGTGAAAAAAAAATACCAGCGTCCGTGTGTTGTGTGTATATTGTGTGTTGCAGGTGATCATTCTAGACCCAACTCAGGAGAATGCTGCTGAACTGCTGAGTGTTGCAGAGATGTTTTATGCTAACAACATCCCACTCAGGTTGGTGTTTGTGTCATCAGAGAAGTGGTGGAGTGTAAACTTTTCTTATTTTTCTAATGAATATGTCAATTAAAAAGCAACACACTACTTTTTATTGCTCCACAGTTACTTCAAAAACAAGGAAAATCAAATAGAAACCAGAGTAGCAGTCTGGTGGGATGTGTAGTTAAAATCTCTTTTAATTTAGGAGTTTTGTCAGGCAGGTTTGGGAGACCTTTGATACCTCCCTGCATGTGGTATCTTGGGAGGGTCAGTTTGTTTGAATACTGATGAAGCAGACACCACACACCCTGCATTTTATCTATCCAATATACATATCAGAGTTTGGTTTGGAAACTTATTTGCTCTCCGCTTGGGTGTTAGGATCGGGCTGGTGTTTGTGGTGTCAGATGAAGATGACATAGATGGTATGCAGGATGCGGGTGTGGCGCTGGTCCGTGCCTACAACTACATCAGTGATGAAGTGGACAGTCAGAGCGCTTTTGACGCGGTCATCTCGGTGAGTCGACCTTTTACCATCACTGTGCTGAAGCCTAATGAGCAAGCATATAGAGTATTGATTGTTGTCTAATAAAATACCTGTAGATGGGCAGAGACGTTGTGCTTCTTTTAACTGATTATGTCCTTCCCTTCCATCTTCTACTTTCTTTTCAGATGTTTAACCAGGTGCCCATTGGTGGACAGCTAAGTGTTGGGAATGTGGTGAAGGTGCTGGAGAAGAGGTTCCCCTACGTGGAGGTCAGCAGCGTCCTGGGAGCTGACTCCAGCTATGACAGCAACAGGAAGGTGAGGAGGGTTAAATGTGGCGTCACTGTGCTGGATGCTACCGTTATTTTGTGGGTATTATCAGTCAAAGCCAACATCGTTACCTTTTCATTAGTATTTTTTTTACGCTGTGATAAAATTAAGATTTTCTAAGGGAAATGTCAGACGCACAGGCAGCTAACTCAAGAAAGGGAATACATTTTCTGAAACTGATCCTTTTAAAACGAGAGCAATGGATAGTGTAATGAGGTTCAGACACAGAAGTTGAATTACAGGCAACAGTGACAAAGTAAGTTTTAGATTTAAACAGTCAGTGTTATACAGCACTTGTGTATTCCAAGTACGTGTAGTTTCAAAGCAAAATGCAGCTTCTCTTTATTTTCTACTGATCCTCTGAACTGTCAGCAGACCCATTTCAGATGAACCGAGTGTTTGAAGATTCATAAGGTGAAAACATCAGAAGTGAGTGATTTGTAGACATGACACAGGATTTTAAAATCAATTCTCTGAGCTGAAGCACAGACCTGAGAGCAGGTGTTATGTGTTCCTTTTCTGATTTTGTTTGAACTCTGGCAGATGAATTTTAAACAAGATGCAGTTGCCTCAAGAGTCTTTTGGGGTCGACCTGATACTGCTAGAAACCAAACCTACATATGTTTGGATTAGCGTTTCTAGGTCCTGCTTAGACACAGGTGCTCAGCCTCATGCAAACTGAAGTAATACCTCTTTATTTCTCCTCTATTAGGACGGCCGAGCGTATTATGAGCAGACAGGAGTGGGCCCGTTGCCTGTGGTCATGTACAACGGCATACCTTACCAGCGTGAGCAGCTGGACCCGGATGAACTGGAGACAGTCACCATGCAAAAGATCCTGGAGACCACCTCCTTCTACCAGAGAGCTGTCTACCTGGTCAGTCAGCAACACACACTCACACACACTTGTTACAAACAGTTGCTGAGAGAGAGTGAGCTTAAGTGAGATTTTATTTTCAGCGAGGTGTGTATTTCATGGCTAAGCCTCTGTTCTGTTTTTTTTTTTTTTTCCTCTATTCATCTTCAAAGCAAAATCAATTTTCATTGCAGATGAGTCAGAATCAAAACATCACTGCATTAATGTCTGTGCAGACACAAGTGCATATTTGAAGAGAATTACATTTTCTTGCTGTAATGCATTTAGTTCTTTCCAGGTATTCCTGATGTGCTCATATGCACATACAGTGTGTAAAAAAATGTTAGATATTTTCAGATTGTGCACATTTTAACAACAAAAATCTGTGGAATCCCATCAAATAAGATTTAATAGAACAGATTGCATATTCACTGATTTGTGTCACATTTGTGACTCTGCAGACACTGATAGTGCCAGTTGGGGTATTCAGTTGTGCTCTTTTGTTTTGTAATTTGCTCAATCTACTACAAAATAGAGTTCAATTTAAAGAAAACCGAAAACTGAAAGGAAACGAGCAGAAGCGCTCTAGGGTTGTCAAGGACTGTTGTGATAAATAAAATAAATTGTCTATTAGGCTGGATCTTTGTGAGCGTGCCATCTGTCATTCTCTCCTGTTTTAATGTTGTTCCAGCTCACAGACAAGCCAACTCTTCTGAATTGTTTCTTTCAAAGGTTTTTCGAAGGCATTGAAACACAGTGGGCAGTGTTTAATTTTGTTGCTATAAGAGTGTTGGAGCTGAACAGGGTGTTAGACATCACTCTTGTTTTGTCCTTTTTAATGTTTAATCCAAACTCGTCGGAGGAAAACTTTTCAGTCGATACACAAGCATCAGTAACTACAGCAGAAAAGCTATTAAACCTCGAGAGGGCTTTCTTAGCTGTGGGGATGAAAGGACAGACAAGGACCTCCTGCATCACTGTCTGGTCTGCAGTAACAGTGAAGAATGTCCTCTGTGACTTTGTCCTTTAACTTCCCGAGTCTGTGTCCATGTGGCTCGCAGGGGGAACTGGCCACAGATCACGACGTTGTGGACTTCATCATGAACCAGCCCAACGTTGTTCCTCGCATCAACCCTAGAGTGCTGTCCACCAGCAGGACATACCTGGACCTGTCTGACACCAGTGAGTTGACATACAAAGACATTATCTGGAAACTTACTTACAGTCTGTAACATCTAAAATTAGTGTCGGAAATGTTGCTACAAAATAAGGTTTGTCCTTAGAAACCTTTCTTGTTTTTTTTTTTTTTTTTAACCAGAACAGTGGTGCAGTGCAGGATAAAGCTTGACTGATGTTGTACAAGAGTTATTTTTAGCTAATGATCCAACATTGAAGCCTGACATCTTGACAGAAGACTTGACAGCAGACCATAAACTTGTCTTATCTTATGTTTTTATCCACAAACACTTTAGACACTTTATTTTCACCTGGACCTCTTTCCACTGCATGTAGGCCCTGCCAATGTACACTATAAATCCAAATATAGATATTTCTGTGTCATAAACACATACAGATAGAAGCTTTGCGTTGCACCCCTAGAGCACTGTTACACAATCTCAACTTCATACCTCTTCTTGTTCTCTTTATAGATAACTACTTTGTGGATGATTATGCTCGCTTCTCAACTCTGGACACCAAAGAGAAGAGCACCGCCGTGGCCAACAGCATGAACTACATGACTAAGAAAGGTAAGAGTGTGCAGGAGAGTCTCGTGTGATAGCTGGGCATATAAATGCAAAAACAGAATGGAAGAGGATGTTTGATGTCTCCCATGAAGATAATTTAATCCTCAAGCCTAAACTCTCTTCATGTATTCTCCCTCTGTCCTCTCCTCCTCGTCCTCCTCTTATTCATGTGTTTTAAAAATTTCCCTGCATCAGGGATGACCACCACCAACAGGCATGGTAATCACCCTTTTCCTCCATGTTATTCCCTCTCCTCCTCACTTGCTCTTTTTTTTCTGTTGTCTGTGAACAACATTGCTGGCAGCGTTCAGATGTGTTTGTGAATCCATCACCACCACCACCACCACCACTCCATCTGTGTTGCATTTCTCAGAGGACATAAATGACTAATTTACGCATGTGATGATTGTGTATTAGGGTACTAAGTATAAGTACTAAAAAAAATCGTTCACATAACTGCTTATTAAGTTCTAACATTATTTCTTCCATCTTTCTGAAGGAGAGCATGACAGTTCATTATGTGTCACTTGTAGTTGCATGGAGAATGAGATGCTGAAAGTTTGATTTGATGTTTGAGAATGACAAAAGTTTGAAGGTTTTTGATAATGAAGCAAGATTTGGAGTAGAAAATAACAAGAATATAGTTACTTTTTTTGGTGTCTTACAGCCCAGTACTCTACCCATGTAGATTTGTGTCCGATTTAGAAATCCTGACGAATGTGGCTCATCTCCTTTGCCTCATGAGTTCACCTGTGTGGCATCACCTCAATAACTTATCCTGACCGCCTGTCTTTCTTCTTCTGTGGTTGTCAGATGATGGCTACATCCGTCCTGTGACCTTCTGGGTGGTCGGAGACTTTGACAAACCCTCGGGACGACAGCTCCTTTATGATGCCATCAGACACATGGTACGATACAAAAACTCTTGTTGCACACATGAATGATTCTAAAGCGTCAGTTAAAGTAGTAGCTCAACATTGTGTGAAATATGCTTATTTGCTGTCTTGCCAAGAGTTAGATAAGATGGTTGATACCACTCACATATGTGTTTGTTCAATTTGAAGCTTCAGCCAGCAGACTGCTAGATTATTTTAGCATAGATAATGAAAACAGGCGGAAACAGTGAACCTGGCAACAAAGTCTGCCTACCAGCAGCTCACTAAATAACAGGTCCGACATATAACCCACCGTAAATCCAAAACTTTTTTGTTTTTACACTTCTGTTTTCGAACAGATTAAACAAAGAAAACGTGATACATAATCAGCTTTGTTCAGTTGTTGGTGGGTGGATTTTGTTACCTTCAGGTGAACTGTTAGCCCTTGTTCTCAGTTTTTATGCTGATCTCAGATCACAAGTTTAGTAGCTTCATCTTCAGCATTCAGAAATAAGAGTGGTATCAATGCTCTTGTATAACCTAGCAAGAATGTGAGTAGGTGGATTTCAAACTATTCCTTTAAGTTTTAGTTTTGTCTAATGTCATGCACTGCATTAATAATCAATGGGACTATTTTATATATGACTTTGCATACATTACCTTAATGTGATGTAAACCTCTCACCTGCTCAATAATAGAAAACCAGCAACAATGTGCGACTGGGGATGATCAACAACCCGTCAGCTGGTCCGTCTGCCGAAACGAGCCGTGTGGCGCGAGCGATCTGGGCTGCCATGCAGACACAATCTGCCAACAATGCCAAGAACTTCATCACTAAAATGGCTAAAGAGGAGACCGCCACAGCCCTGCAGAAGGGTGTTGACATCGCAGAGTTCGCTGTTGGGGTGAGGGGAGATGGACAACTTCACTTTTCTGTGCAGGATCATGATTCAAAATGATTATGCTTCCTCCTGTTGTTATTGTTCAAACTCTGCCCATGTTAAGCCTCGTGAGCCTTTTTATTTTTACTCTTAATTTTCCCTTTTATCGACTGCCTACAAGTTATCTATTTTTCCTTCAGGGTATGGATGTGTCATTGTTCAAGGAAGCATATGAGGGACCCAAATTTGATTTCCTGCTCTCCCACGCTGCCTACTGCAGAGATGTGCTCAAACTCAAGAAAGGACAAAGAGCAGTTATCAGCAACGGAAGAGTGAGTCACAATCAAGTTTCTTATTGTTAACAGAATGTTAAACCTGCACTATGAATATACATAGTTTGTATTTATGGATAAATATGTGCACTTTCCTACAATTACTACAGCTTTTAAATCAATACTTTTGTTCCTTGCTTACAGATCATAGGGCCACTGGAGGAGGAGGAGGTGTTTAACCAGGATGACTTCCTGCTTTTGGAGAGCATCATCCTGAAGACGTCTGGAGAGCGAATCAAAAGCAAAGTCCAGCAGTTTGGAATCGAGGAAGACAGGTATTTTATTTCATTTTTTGAAGCTGAAATCCTCTCATGCTCCTTCAGGAACATCACAAAATAATATTTTCAGATTGTGTTGAGTTTTGCGAGTTAACGCTGAGTCTCTCTCAGGGCCAGCGACCTTGTGATGAAAGTGGATGCTCTGCTCTCCTCTCAGCCCAAAGGAGAAGCCCGGGTAGAATATGACTTTGCTGATGACCGCTACAGGTAAAGCTAGAATGTTTGCACAGAGTTCAGATACACAGGTAGACCTTCATTTCCTGAGAAAGGCTGAGCAGTGAAAGTTTTTTTAAAAATTTGTTTTCCTCCAGGGTGGTATTGCAGCATGTGGCTATATTTTTTTTATTCTTTAAAAAAGAGAACTAATGAACTGGTAAAGTCAACGTGTCCTCTGCAGACAGCAAGAAAAGGTTGTTTACTGGACTTGATCATTGATTTGATGACTTTTGACAGTGCTGTGAAGATCCGTCCTAAGGAGGGAGACGTGTACTTTGATGTCGTTGCAGTAGTGGATCCAGTAACCAGGGACGCACAAAAACTTGCTCCTCTGCTACTGGTAGGGTGAATGTGGTCTGGATTAGTCCAGTTGATTTATCTGACATCCCTCTGACCTTTTCCACATCTTATTTCTAACCCATCTTTCTTCCCAATTCCTCCCCTCAACACCTGCAGGTTCTGAAGCAGCTAGTAAACGTCAATTTACGGGTTTTCATGAACTGCCAATCCAAGCTGTCAGAAATGCCTCTCAAGAGGTGAGGACACAAACTGTTTCTTCACAGAGTGAATACTCAAATACATCCTAATTACTCCTGTATGCCTGCCCCACATTATGTCTAGTACCTTGGGTTTTCTGCTCATTTAAAGTTGGTCATTAAGCCAGTGCATTTCATTTTTTATTTTAAATGAGGCACTGAACCCTTAAAATGTCATAATTCTGTATAACTCTGTTGTCACACTGCTTTGATCTTTGCCAGTGTCAGAAGTTTAATTAAAGTTGGGTCCAGCTGCTCCTCAAGCATCACTGGAAGCTTAAGGCTCATTAGTTTTGGTTGTTCTTTTCCGGATATCCAGAAATATATTTATTTAAACTGTTAAAAACAAGTGAAAATTTACTTTAAAAATATATCTTTCACTAAAAATTTTAATAATTCATTGTTTTTTTACTAACTTTGCCGACTCTGTTGTTGCATAAACACTGTGGTGATGAGTGTCCTCTTACAGCAGGAAACATAGATATGATTTTAAAATCTCTTTGAAAATTGTTTTACAAGCATATCATATTATTTTTTGGGAGCTGGATAGAATCCAACTCAATAAAAACTGACAGTGATAATCATACACTAAATGGTAGTTGTAGGCTTGAAGTGTTGAAGTGTCTGTGTTTTCTTCCAGTTTTTACCGTTACGTGTTGGAGCCGGAGGTGATGTTTCAGACTGACAGTAGTTTCTCTCCCGGCCCCATGGCCAAGTTTCTGGATATGCCTCAATCTCCACTTTTCACCTTAAACCTCAACACTCCCGAGAGCTGGATGGTGGAGTCTGTGCACACTCGATATGACCTGGACAACATCTACCTGGAGGAGGTATAGAAATTCTTTGTGTGTGGGTTCAGTCAGAATCTGTGGTGGTGAAATACTTAAAGGTGTTTCTCAAAGAGTTCACCCATTTTCAGCAGTGAACTCAGTCAGTGTTTAAACACAGTTTCCATACACATGGCCCCATTACTTAGATTTCTGACTTCCAACTAACTGTCTTTTACTTTTCTTTGCCTCCTGTTGTAACCACAGTCATCCCAAGAGGTGTGATCTCGCTTTAAATTTTCCCTCCTGAGATTTCTTCCATTTTTGCGTATATGCTGATGATTTTGGAAAGTTTTCCCCCATCATCTTGACAGCTTTAGGTTTACTTGGGAACTTTTGTAATTGGGTGTCTGTAAAGCCCCTGTGTGTTGATATTGGGCTGCGCGACATGAACTTTACTTTCCTCTGGTGATGGCAGGTGGAGAATATTGTAGCAGCAGAGTACGAACTGGAGCATCTTTTGTTGGAAGGCCATTGTTTCGATGTCAGCTCAGGCCAGCCGCCACGTGGGCTCCAATTCACCCTGGGAACTGCCTCCGAACCGGTCATTGTGGACACCATCGTCATGGCAAACCTGGTAAGATATAGGTTCAAACTCTCTGTCCTTAGAGCAGAAAGTTGCTCAGAGCCCAAACAAGTTTGCCAGCTGTTACAGTTTGTTAATTTTCCTTTTCCTTTCCTGGTGTATTCGTCACCTTTTGTTTGGATTTGTCTTGTATTCGTATAATCACAAACACTGTACATGTCCTGTGTTCTGCTCTGTAGGGCTACTTTCAGCTGAAGGCCAACCCAGGTGCCTGGATCCTGAAGCTGAGGAAAGGGCGCTCTGATGAAATCTATAAGATTTACAGGTGAGAACTGGTTATATTGTCTCATTAGTTTTTAAAATTCAGCCCATGCTCCTACTCTTGAATTTAAACATTAGCTGTAAACTTTCTGCTGGATTATTTTTCTTATCCTTTCGATCTTCATGTTGCAGCCACGATGGCACGGACTCTCCTGCAGACTCAGACGACGTCATAGTCGTGCTGAACAACTTCAAGAGCAGGATCATTAAAGTCAAGGTCAGTTCACCTGTGATAAAGTGACGACTGTCTGGCACAACAGCCTGGAAACAGTGATAGGAATATGTCCTTCAACACATTCAGCTGATTTCTTTTTTGTCCCGAACTAAATAAAACCAAATCCTCGGCAGTGAGTGGCAACAATTTAAGTCTCAATTTCTCAGCTCATAAATTTTAATGAGTAGAAGAGACTCCAGTCTGTGTTAAGTCATATATATTTAATGGGACAGATAAATGAAAAAGTCTAAATATAGATGTGTAGTCCCAATTCCATAGATTCAGGATACAGTTTTGCTTCAGCAGAAGTCATTTTCCTGGAGAAGAATTTTTCTCAGAGGTTGTTACTTTATGTGATCATATCATTTATCATATCACTGGTTACCACATTGTAGTTTTGGTACCATCAATAAGAGGTGCCAGATTTTTCAAATCCAGCACAAATGGGCTTTAATATGTCGTCCTTGTACATAAACAATAAGACAACTCTTATTAGCTATTACAGATTCATGTTGGCAGATCTATGTCAAAACATGTTGTTCAAGTTCTGTGTGTGCAGTGCAATCACAGCTGAAACTTTCTGGACAAATGCCACACAAAACTGACATCTTGTACAATTTGTTCATGTCATTTAACAGCAAACACCAACACATAAGAGAAGAAATACACAGTCACATACATCATTTTATATAATGTTTTATTATTATTATAATGTTTTCCCCCTCATTTAAAATTCATTTAAAAATGGAATTGTGACAAAGAAATATTAAGCTTACAAATTAACTGGATGTCTAACATTTCCAGAACCTTTCCTATTGATTGTTTCACTAACTGATTTTAAAATTGCCTGTTGATCAGGTCCAGAAGAAACCAGACAAGTTCAACGAGGAGCTACTAAGTGATGTGACTGAGGAAAATGACACCGGCTTCTGGAATACTCTGACCAGGTACAACTTTGGTTCAAAACTACCAGCACCTGCTCCTGAAATTAGTTGATTGACAGGATTTAATCTTCAGCGATTTTGGAAATTGTCAAAATATTTAACAATTGTTGACAATTAATCAAAAAGAATAATCAATTAATCAATAATGAAAATAATTGTTGGTTGCAGCCCTAATAACAGTTTGCATCGCCAGCACAGAAATGCAAGTATGTGTTGTGATTTAAAAATCGTTTGAAATGTCTAAACTGTCAGATTACGTGTTTTATTTTCTCTTTTGCCTTTCAGTAGGTTCACGGGTGGAGGAAAGATGGAGGAGCCAAAGCAGGAGAAAGACAATGTGATCAACATCTTCTCTGTGGCCTCGGGGCATCTCTATGAGAGGTTCCTCAGGTTAGTGTCAGAGATATGACCAGACAGAGAAAAGGGGATTGTTATATCAATCAAAATCCTTAAAAACTAGCATCCTTACTTCTTCTTCTTTATTTTTTTTAGTATTTTTGTTCTTCCAGCTCCGTTGCCATCAATGCTTTTATCCCTCTTCCCTTCTCAGAATCATGATGCTGTCAGTTCTGAAGAATACCAAAACTCCCGTCAAGTTCTGGTTCCTCAAGAACTACCTGTCTCCGACTTTCAAGGTAGGATTTTTTGTTCTTTATTTTTTTTTTTCTCCACAGGTGTTACTTGAAATCAGCTGGCATCTCGCCGTTGATGTGGAGATTTTCTCTGACTGCTTTAGCTTTCTCTTTTCAAACAGGAGTTGTGAAAATCAAAGTGAAAGATGCAGAAGGGATGAGATTTTTTTTTTTTTTAATGCTCTGCTAGAGGAAAAGCTCCTGATAAATGATTACACTTCAGTGCTTTTCTCGGCTCACAGTTCCACTCCTCATATCACTGATGTTTATTATCATTGATGTGTCCTATTTTCCCTGTGGTTTTCATTATCCTTCAGATATTCAGATATCAATGTGTATTACTGTTTTATGAAGTCAGAAAACAGAAATACGCATCGATAACTGAAGACACTGATGAGTGATTTGGTTTTAAAATCCAGATTCCCACTCAGACCATTACCTAGAGGCTCCAGCAGGTGTTCCAGTTTGAAGGATTGCTTTGAATATTTACATTGTAGTCTTCAGAGAGTTGTGCCGTCTGTTAATTGGCAAGAAAAAAAACTATCCCAACTGGAATCCAGCAAAGCATTTCAGTTCATTTCACTGTCTTGATTTAAAAGGAGGACACACATTAATCAGCATTTCTGTAAATGTGCCAGTGTCAGTCTGATCATTTTCGGCTGCAGCCCTTTTGAGTGGATTTGACAGGTTAAGAAATACAAACACAGGACAGTAAGATGCCAAAATGACAACAATGGCAATAAAAACAACTTTGTCCATGAAGCAAAACAGTGGAGCAATAATACAGTGATACATTACATGCAGCCATCCAGGGAAATATGAAGCATAAATGAGCAATCCTGTTAATAACCACATTTTGTGCCCATTAGCCGTGCAGAGCAGCATTCAGCAATAAGACATAGATAAAGTACTGCATACTGTTAATAAATATTAACCTTAATAAAATCTTAATGGAATTTGTTTGAAAGTCAGAGTCGTGACACACTGTAACAAACTAAGCAGCTAAATGAAAGAAAAGTAAAACCTGTTGTTCCATAAACTCTAGAAATGAACCAACAGACAGTTTAGATTTACAGAAAGCATCAGTATCTAACAAATTCAGCTATAGAACATAACAGTGGGACTGTTTAATTACTTTTCATAGTTTGCACATTTCTAACGTTTTTGCATGACAGAGTATGACCTGTTTTATACCTGCATTCAGATTAAGATTGTTACACTTTGGTGGTTGGAAGATGTCAAATATTAGTGTCGTACTGAGTGTAGTTTGATGAAATCTGTGAGCAATCAGCTGTTGGTTTGGTCCCCGACTCCTCCTGTCCATGTGTTGATGTATCCTTGAGGGAGATGCTTAACCTGAAATTGCTCCTGATATTCAGTATTCAGTACTAGTTCATACTTTTGGACAAAAGTGTCCAAATTTGATAAGAATTGATAAAGTGACGATCTGCGGGGTGAAACTGTGTTTGGCTGACGGTGACAATTCTTCTTCTGCTTTCCACTGGAAATCAAAGAACAGTACAACAGTTTTTTATACACCAACCAGAGTTTTCACGCACCCACCCTGTGAGGTTGAATGGTGGTTGGTGGTTTAAACAATATGCCAGACTAAATTAACTTTTACTACTAAATGAAGGCCTTTAATAGAACATTTGCCCTTGCTGCATTTTCAAGAAAGCCTGAGGAATGTTTTTCTGTCTTTTCAAATTCAAGAGATGGATTTACAACTGTACACGTGAAACTGATTGAACACATATATTCAGAGAAATTATATCCTCAAACACTAAAAAACTGAAGAAATGTAATGTGCAAACAACAATGTGTTATTTTAATATTAAATGTTGAGTGATTCTTCAAAACTTTTTTATCAGATTTATTCATCATTGTCTTTATTGTGTCTGACTTGCTTACTTTTTGTTTAGTAAAAGTCATGATGTGAAAATGCTGACAGCCCTAATTGGTTTCAAATGCATAAAACTTTATCAGTGCATTGCTAGCACACACTGTGACGGATGTGTTTTTTCTGTGTGACATCTTGCAGGAGTTCATCCCCCACATGGCCAAGCAATATGGTTTCCAGTACGAGCTGGTCCAATATAAGTGGCCTCGCTGGCTACACCAGCAGACCGAGAAGCAGAGGATCATCTGGGGCTACAAGATCCTGTTCCTGGACGTGCTGTTTCCTCTCGCTGTCGACAAAATCCTGTTTGTGGACGCTGACCAGGTTAGCTCATATGTAGCTGTATAACATTCAAATATTTGTTCCTTTGATTGTTTATATCATGAGGTGATGATTTAAAAGGCACTACATGAAGAGACTAATATTGATGAGTCTGATAGCTCCAAAGAGACAGTGTTAATTGCAGTTATTCTTCATGATGTCTATAAAGTCCTAAAAAGTTTAGAAATTGCCTACATGTTATGGAAACTGTGACATGTGATGACAGTTATTAGTTATTATTTGCTCACAGTCAGGTCACATTTTGAGACATTTTGCACTCATCTAATCCTAACATAGACTTTCAAGCAGTCAGAATTTAAATGATTAATCAACAGAAAAGAAATTGGCAAATACTTTGATCTGTAGATTGTTTTAAAAAAAGAATTTGAGCATAAGTGCCAAAACTTCAGTCTCAAATGTGAATATTTGCTGGTTTTCTTCATGTTCTCTGATGGTAGTTTTAATGCCTTTTGGATTGGTTGTTGGACAAAACAAACAATTTGAGGACATCAGCATCAGCTCTAGAAAAACGTGATAGTTATTTTCAGTAGTTTCTGTCATTTTATAGACAATCAAGAAAGTTTTGGCTAGTAGCTGCCATATAGCGATCCTTGTGTATCGTTAATGCCTCATCCTCCTCTCCTGCAGATTGTGCGGACAGACCTGAAGGAGCTGCGTGACTTTGACCTGGAGGGAGCCCCATATGGTTACACCCCATTTTGCGAGAGTCGGAGGGAGATGGACGGGTATCGCTTCTGGAAGTCTGGCTACTGGGCGAGCCACCTCGCCGGACGCAAATATCACATCAGGTACACACACTGTGGTAGCTCTGCTGCAGCGTAACAGTCAACTCAGCCCCTGTGTCAACAGCACCTCTTTAAAAGTCAATCACCCACAAACACACACACACACAGACAGACACGCTTGGACTGTCTTTTTCAATCCATTTTTCATACTTTCCTGCATAGTTCATGTGTTACCATCATTTATCCTGTGCAGCGCCCTGTACGTGGTCGACCTGAAGAAATTCAGGAAAATAGCAGCAGGAGATCGACTCAGGGGACAGTACCAGGGGCTCAGCCAAGACCCAAACAGCCTTTCCAACCTGGACCAGGTCTGTGACTCTCTGTCTTTTCATTGACTGTCACTGTCATTTTAAAGTGCCTTGGAGATCTGATGCTGAAGACTAAGACAGGTTTTGTCAACTGGTGTAGTTCATATTTTATGAAATACATCTGACATTATCTCCGACCATTTTCCAAAGCATGACATTATTAGACTAATTTAAAACCAGTTTCCAGTATAGTATAGAGTTTATAGAGTTTCCATTCATTTCAGTGATTTATGAAACTCTTAAAACTATCACAGTGAACATCTTGTTGCTCTTAATTTTTTGTCAAAGTTGTGGTGGCTTTGTGTGGTTGCAAGATGAACTGCAGTGAAAACTTTCCCCGCTGTGTTCAAGAAGCTCTGTGATCAGAGATTTGAGAATTGGTTGTTGAACAACAGCCTCACAGAAACATCTAGATTCTTCTTACATTGTCATAACGTCACTGTTTACTGATTGTTTTCTCTTCTGGTTGTGATTTTATAACAACAAATATTGTGATTGCAACACTGTTCATCAGCTCACTTTCACATATGGGACTCTCTAATGTCCCTGAACACAAACCCTGATTGTAACAGCATCACCACACGACTGACGACAAACAGAGGCAGCAGATAGTGACAATGCAGAGTGGGAAGTGTTAGTTAGGCAAATGCTTCTTCTCCTGCTTGCCTGTACATTGCCGAACCCTTTTTGTCATAATTTTTAATGTTTGAAAAAATCTGACATTAATGAATCTATAGCATCTATAGATGTGTCCTGGTGTCATTAAAATGTTTTCTTGTGTTTTATAAAATATTACTTTATGTCCCTGCCTCTCTCACTGGCCTCACTGTTCATTGTTTTTTCAGGATCTGCCCAACAACATGATCCACCAGGTGCCCATCAAGTCTCTGCCTCAGGAGTGGCTGTGGTGTGAGACCTGGTGTGATGACAGCTCTAAGAAGAGCGCCAAGACGATAGACCTGGTAATAAAAGTTTGTCTGTGTCTGTGTGTGTGTGTGTTGGGTGTGTGTAGATGTCAGGGATAGCATCAGGATAAAATGCTTTAAAAAGTAACAGAAAACAAGCTGCAGGGACGAGTGATGGGATTTGTTACAAGTGTGATGCCTCTTAACAGCCACTAGAGGGCAGACAAGGCAATTGTGAGGAAATAATTGACTTACTATAGAGTAGTATTTAAGTAAATAGTGAGTGTTACTCTGAATAAGTGTTACATCCTTGGTGAAACATTAAATAATTGCAACAGTAAAGAAATCTGCAGAGTTCACTCTGCACAGGAAGTAACCAAGCTTTGCAGTGTTTATTTGTAAAAAGCGATCACAGACCATGTGTTCACTGGCCTGTTGGAGTAAAGATTCCCCAAACTGTTGCCATTCAGTTGTTTTGAACCACAACTTTAACATTACTGTCCCTGAAGGGGAACTATTCTGTTTCACCTAGCTACTAAAAAAACTCAACACACAAAACCATAAAATACATTAAGTAAAACGGATGCTAAACTCACCTCACAAGCTCAAATTTATCTCGCTGTCGAGATTGGAGCTCAGTCTCTCCACACGGAGGACAAATAGGACACCGGAAAATGACTCGAGCCTTTGTGGAAAAGGATCTTAGTGGGAGCTTTGACTACGTGATGCATCCTGTGTCAGCTGTCAAGAGATTACCATACTACATAATCATATGGCTTTCAGAGTAGCAGGAATGAAGAGGGACGACGAGTGTGAACATCAGTTGATTATTTAGTCCATTTCTTTTTCCTGATTTCAGTGTAACAACCCCATGACCAAGGAGCCCAAGCTGCAGGCTGCGGTGAGGATCGTGGCTGAGTGGACCGATTATGACCAAGAGATTAAACGTCTGCAGACCAGAGTCCAGGAGGGAGCAAGCCACAGAACAAAGCAGCAGGGCACAGGTACTCAACACTGACAGACACACATACAGGTTTAACACAAATGCCTAAGTAGAAATTCTTAGAACAAAGTTTGTGTGCCAAGTGCATATATCAAGTCGATGCATTTTTATCTTCTCTGTCTCTCTTTCAGATGATCACACAGAGTTGTGAGGATCCTGCAGTGACTGTGATGAGGCAGTGAACTGGACTCTGTTTAAAGAGTCTGCTTCATGAAGAGAAGCTCCTCTTATGCCTTGGGGACTGCTGACTGACCACAAACAGTGCTAGACAGTTAAAATAATGTTCTGTTTTGTTTTTTTTATGACGTACGAAGGGGGAATTTTAGTGGTCAGCTATAAGAGGCTTTTCTGTATGTGTGTGCAAGCAGTGACTGTGAGAATGTATTTTGTGAAGCGAATCAAATATGGATTCTATTTTTTTCAGTGTAGTTTTTCTTTCCCCTGTGATAGATGTCAGTCTGTTAGTTTGCACTGATTTGGGGATTCTGGTTCTGGCTGTGGTGGAAGCACAAAGGGAGGTGAACAGAAAACTTGGGTTTCTAACAAACCAAACACCTGGTGGTGGGAAGGATTTCGGCTCACTCAACTGGGATTCAACATTAATTTTAAAGTTGGCCTTTCTCTGGATTGGTAAATGGTACAGGTAGATAGGTTTATACTTCTACTTTACAGCAACTAGACCTGGGCCAAATGTTTGTCATTCAGTATAATGACATAAATTTCTTTTTTTTTTTTTTTTTTTTTTTTTTTTTTTAATCGACGTGGCAAATTAATGCAAAATAACATAAAATAATCAAACTGAAATTCAGTGAAGTGAACTGTGATCCTGTTATTCATTACATCAAAAAATCAAAAACTTAAATGACTGTTTGTTTTTTAGTTTTGCAGCAGAATTTTGTAAAACCATATCACATTTCTGCCCAGCCACACTTGAGACATTTAGAAAAAGCAAACAAAGTCTGGAAATTTAATGTTACAGCTACATGTACATTATACATTATTTTGTACAGTTGTGGATCCACTTGTTATATTTCTTTTAAGAATCACCTCAAGCTACAGAGGATGTTTAGTGCCCAATCTAAACTTAACAACACTTTAAGGGAATTTGAATGGAGTTCAGAAATGAGTGATAATCATGTTTACACTCACCATCTGGTATTTGCCATGAAAATTAAGAACAAAATCAGCAGGCTTGACTGAATCTCCAGTTTCTTGTGGAATATTAATGTCACTGTGACTCTCAGGGAAGGATGTCTGAAGCTTGAGCAGGTTGCTGCATAAAGTATGAATCAGAGGAAAGGGGAGAGGTTGTTATCTGGTTTAGTTTACGGTACTGTGAGGGAAGAGCAGCCATGACATTAAGGTTTGGCTGAAAAATATTAGATTTTCTGTTTCTTGGTAACATCCATGGATCTGTCGTTATCATCCTGTTTTGGCTGTCAGATATTTTTGTTAAATAAAAATCCCCAATAAAGAAGTGGTCCAGTGTATTTTCACAGTTTCCACCACCTCTGATAACCTACCAAGGGTACTGGTAGGGGGACCTCTGCAGTCTCAGGGTGGAAAGGTATAATTAATTTGAAAAAATAAAATAAGATGATGACTTAAATAAAAAAAAAAAAAAATTTAAATCTACACATTTCTTTATTACACCTGAACAACTGTTGGAATTGAAAGTTCTAAATCTAGTTCGCAAGCAGAGTTCAAAATGACTAAAGGTAAGAGAGAATGAGAAATAGGTTAAAATGTATTAAGACTTGAAATAGTTTTCTAAACATAAATGATGATTAATAATAATGATAATTAATTGAAATAAAAGTAGGGGATAATGGTAAATAGGTGAGAGAAATTGATAATGGTTGAAATAACGAGCTTAAAGTAAGGGATAATAGATGAAAGTAGTGGATAAATGGCTGAAATAGGTAAAATAATGGATGAACAGTTGGAATAGTTAAGACTAGGGGGTAATAGTAAATAGACATAAGTAAAGGATAAATAGCTGAAATAAAAGTAATGAATAAACAGTTTAAATAATTTGCAAAAAGTTATGGATAAACAGCTGACATGGCTAAAATGTGTAAGTAAGTAATGACTAAAAGGTTGAAATAGTTGGCTAAAAGTAATGGATAAACAGGGGAAATAGTTAGCTATGAGTGGCAATAGGTGAAAATAATCAATACACAGTTGAAATAGGTGATGGGTAAAAGGTTTAAAAAGCCGAAAATGATGTAATACTTTAAATTGTTTGCTAAAAGAACTGATAGCAGGTTAAAGTAATGGATATGGTTGAAATATTGAGCTAAAATAAATACAAAACAGTTCAAATAGTTCGAATTGATGATTGTAAATAAATAACTGAAAAATAATTAATAGATGCGATTATTAGCTCAACGTAATGGATAAACAGTTCAAATAGTTGGTTAAAAGTAAACAATAAGGTCAGGTCACATTAATGGATAAACAGTTGACATAGCTAGCTAAAGGTATGGGGTAACACTTAAACCCATTAACTAAAATAATGAGAAAGACTTTTCTAGAAAAAGGTTGAAATGCTTTTCTAAAAGTGATGGATAATAGAAAATAGCCAAAAAAGTGAATAAACGGTTGCAGAGATAATGGATATATGGTTGATATACTTACGTAATGGCTTTTGTCAATGGAGGGGTGCTTGAGTTCATCTGATAGGGCTGTCGGGTACAGGTTAACACAATTTCTCTGCATGCAAGATAACTTGATGTTGCCCTCAACACACAAAACCTGTCACTGGAAGGTTTCAGACTTTTATTGTGATCCATTTGAAAAAATGTTTTACAAAAAGGTAACATTCAGTTTTTACACCAATTCTTTAAAAAAATCACTTAAAATAAGGTTTTGATACAACAAATTCAGTTAACTAAGTAATGGCTTCTATAAACAATGTGAAAATAAGATAATATACACGTAAATGAATGCTACAAACATAACAGACAAACAGAGGAAGGGATTACATTAATTAAAATTAAAAAAAAAAAAACAAAAACAAACAATGGCATGATTGTTTTCCTTTTGACTTGAGTGACATCTGGCCAGAATTACCAACAGAGCAGTTATTGCAAAACTAATCCCACATCATCTGGTGTCCAACTGGAATGTTCGATGACAAAAAATGCCCGTGTGGGCTTGCTGATTTGTTGCATCCGTTTCTCCGTTTTCTTCACATGGCAGCACTGGTGCATGTTTTCCTCCTGCAGCCATGTGCAGCTTACAATGACAACGAAAAGCCCTGCAGGAATTCAGAGGTAACCGCTCTACATTTTAAAATCTCTTAAAATGATCACCATCACGTGGCTTTCATTTATATGACACCCAGATCGGCGAAAAGAACAGGAAAACTGAAATACAACGCAAATTTACAACAAAAATATGCAAAAAGAAAGTAAAAGACGTGTTTTGATGTGGACAAGCACAGCGGACGGTGTGCTCGTGAGGACAGATGAGACATTCTGTTCAGACTGACCGGATGCTGGAAGAAGTTGCCCTTTTTCAGAGCGGCTTGCATCTATTTCCCCCCACTCAAGGTGGGAAAACGACTTCAGATCAGTAAACAGTGGCACTGATGTCCTTCTCTAACTGCCAGCTAAACCTCCTGCTCTGTTTGAAACAGCAAGGCATGACATCAGCGTCACCGTCCTGTTGGCTGTCAATGATTGGGCGACAGCTGCTGCTAAGGAAAAGTTTGACATTTCAGGAAAAACGCTTTCTTGCCAAGAAGTAGATGAGAAAAGGGGAAAACAGCCGCAGTCTGGCTCTGTCCAAAGGTAACAAAATCCACCCACCAGCACTTCTAAAGCTCATGAATTAACACGTTGAATTTTGTTTGTTTAAGATGTAAAAAAAAAAAAAAAAAAAACAAGGTGTAAAAACATTAATCTGTCATTTTTACAGGGAGGTTATGTATGCATCAGTTTTTCTACAGATTAAACAAACAAGATACATGTTTACTAATGAGCTGTAGAGCTAATGAGAGGCTGTTTCCCCACTTCCAGTCGTTATGCTAAGCTAAGCTTACCAGCCACTGGTGGTAGCTTCATATTTACTGTACAAACATGAGAGCTAACCCTCTTCTCATCTAACTCTGAGAGAGAAAACTAATAAGTGTATTTTGCCAAAAATGTCAAACAATTCCTCTTAAAAACAAACCCATTTGTTCCTGGCAGCAGCAGTGCAACAGTTCAGCGCGGATGTTGCGCTGCTTCAAACAGAGAGCTCTCCAGAGACAAAACTCAATAATCCCAGAGAGGTTCACTTCTTCGTTTTCTCTCTTCCAAGAACGCCTCCTCATCATTATCTTCTCCATTTTACAAACATTTCTTACAGTTAACATCATCTGCAAAGCTTAAAAAACACATGCACCTCCAGCATTTTATACAAGAGTATGATACAAAATAAGGCATTTCATTGTGGTGAGTATTCATGTTGTGTTTTTTGAGTGTTAATGCATGTTTTCTTGGGTGTGTGTGTGTGTATGTGAGTGTGTTTACGCGTGTACATAGCAACCACATTTTAATGTTTTTTTTTGCCCGCCTATAAAAAGACTGCAAAAAACAAACAAAGTCATGATAACTCTTACTTAAAATATATATATTTGTCATATATATTTACGTATATATTCATATGTAAAAAAACAAACAAAAAAAAAAAGGTAAGAGGGGAAGAGAAGAGCCCAAGAGGTCCCTGTGGTAGGCCAGTTCTCAAAAAGCCACCTCACCCCATTCACCCCTTCATTCCATGACCTCACCGGGCGCCACAGTGACCAGCTGCAAAGGGATCTCCTGATTGGCTACGAGGTCGTGAGTAGTGGCGGTCTGGAGGATGAGTGTGGTTCCGTCGGTAGTGATGACGGCATCGGTGGTGGGCGGAGATGTGGACGAGGGAACGCCGCCTTTTTTATTCTGGTGAGTCTTTATGTGCTTGGCCAGGTGGTCGCTTCGCATAAACCTCTTGGAGCACTCTGTGCACACAAACTTCTTCTCTCCTGTGAGATCGATAAAACAAAAACATCAGACAGTGTGTAAAACCACTAACCTACTGGTTTAACCAGTAGATTAACCGGTGGGTTAAAGCAGTAGAGACAAAAAGGCCTATAATTATTTTAAATACATGAAATTGCTGAAATTTCACATCAGAAAATGATTGTTGAAAAAAAATACAACTTTTGGTGTGTAAATTCTCCCAAAAACTTTTTCAAACCTAAGGCCTTTTTTGAGGAAACTGAATTCAATCCTTTTTTAAAACTTTTCAAGACCTGTGGTAAAATTCATTTAGCCAAACAGCACTAGCACCATATATGTCAACACAGATGGATATGGACGTTTTGGGTCTGTAACTGTAAAATATTGGTCACAGTTCCTAAAAATAAACTGTGATTGAGAACAGTTTTCATTAAAACTACTTTACCAAAGAAGTGGTCCCTAAGAGAAAACTGTGGCTCAGTGACAAGATCTGTTTTCAAAACTTTGGGTCAACACATGTTCAACACGCAGGATAAAAGACTCTAATACAAGCTGAAAAAATATGTAGAACAACGTTTAGCACCCACCATCTTATTTCCTAAACTGAACTCTACACCATGGCATAAGAAAAGCACTAACGCTTGAAGAGAGCCTGACCAATGCATGTTAACTCATGATGAAGAACACAATCATACACGTTTTAACAAGTCATTCATAAACCTCTCTTTTCTATAGTAAATCACAGGCAAACGCTACACGAACAGTCCATTTTTAGTAAGGACAGTTTTTGTTTTTACATATGGGCCTTGATTCTTAAATTAAAATTATCATAATTAAGTATGAAAAATGAAGGCAAAAATAAATAAATGACGAATCCCTATCAGAGATTAACTGAGCCACAAACAATGTCTTAGAATTGCTTATTCAATTTAAGTAACAACAAAAACCTAGTAGTAGTAGAAGTATTACATTTATGCAAATTGTCTCATTTTATCCTCACATCACCCAACACGTTTAAATCCTGGACAGCTGCAGACAAACATCTATGAGGAACATGAAAATATTTGGGTATGTTTTGGTGTCTGTTATGTTTTAACTGCAATGTCTAACGACAGTAACATGTGAATTTCCCCACTGTGGGACTAATACAGGCGATCTTATCTTATGTCCTAAAAACTAAATCATTATTACCATTATTATTTTTTTTATTATGTTTTTATCATCGGACAGGAAGCAGGAATACAATATGTCATCACTCATCCCAGCTGAAGGCATGTTCCTTGTTTACCACTGAGTGCTAGCTCCAAGCTTAATTGTCATATTTTCATACAATAAATCGAGAGGAAATAAAAGCAGCCGGTACATAAAAATCAAAAGTGTTGACTGTACAACTGTGTTTGGAAATGTCAAGACTTGTGTGAGCTTCGTCTCACCTGTGTGTGTCCTCCTGTGTCTCTGTAGCTCGTCGCTCCTGGTGAACCTCTTCCCACAGAACATCCAGTTGCAGACGAAGGGTCTCTCCCCGCTGTGCCAGCGCAGGTGAGCTCGGAGATGGGACGTCTTCCCGTAAACCTTCCCGCAGCCTGCGATGTGGCAGATGTGCTGCTTCTTCTTCCCCATGCCTGAACCCCTGTGACACAAAGGAAAAATATGGAATGAGTAGAAGACACAAATACTGTAGATGATACATGAGTACATGAAGAGAAAAATAAAACAAAAAAGTAATTGCAAAGCCTGAAAAATGGTCTTTAAAAAGACATAAGGAATGCAAGAAAGAAAAAATAATAATCTTTACATCCCTATGTCCTTGCATGAATGTTTTTCCATGCAAATATAGATTTGCATTGTGGATAACCAGTTTAACAACTTTAACAAACAAAAGTTAAACACGAGCTCTGAAACTATGAAAGAATCAAAAAACGATGAGCTAATTTGAGGTTTCAAGACAATGAGTGTTTAGTACAGCCACTGCAATGAATAACATCTGGGAGTTACAGTCATATCACAGAAATGCGTCATTAAAATGGATTTTATAGTTGTATTAAAACTGGCTACAGCCTGGATAATATGGTGGTAATATCATTTTGTATTAATGTCATTATGATGCAAGTAAAATATTGTTTACTTGTCTTCACTTTTTCAAACTCTTGCATAATATCACAGTTAATCTTTTTAAATTGTTTTTTAATCTTATTGTTTCTAATAAATACGGGGGAGTGTGACACCTACACCTCCCTGGTATCTGTGCGTTTTATCTTTCCCACCTTCCTCCGGACTCTTTGCAGTTGGGGCAGGTGCAGGCTACTCTGCGGAGCCTCTTTCCCTCCCCGCTCGGCGTCTCCATGTCCTCGTCTCCCATCTGAACACGCAGATTGTTCAGGTCGCTGGGGTTCAGCGTGGAGTCTCCGCTCAGCTGCCACTCCTCAGAGTCTGGCTCCTCTTTTATCTGTATACCTGAAAAAAGGGGACGAGAGAGGCAGGCGGTGCAGGTTAACGATGTCTTTCAGTGATTAATGACCAGCGTTTTAACATTTGCAAGAATTATGAAGAATTATGTGTGGGGAAGTTGAGCATGTACAGGCGTCCCGTACCAGCTGGACTGTTGGCATCCTCTCCCTGTGTGTAGTGGACTCCACTTTGTGTTACAGAGTTGACTGTGACAGTCTGGAGGTTGGGCAGGCTGACCTGTCCTGCCTGGCCCAGAGGGAGGGTCTGAACTGGCGCTAAAGTCAACTGCTGGGCCTGACCCTGGCCCTGGGGCAACTGGAGCCCCTGGAGTGACTGGACACCCTGAACCTAGCAAGAGAGAATAGAAACATCTTAGTCATATGAAACAGCACGAAAACACAACATAATACTTAAAAGATGGCAATAGGGAATTTCTGTAGCCACTTTACTGCTTTGAAACATGAATAAACTTCCTACACAATTCTTTTAGCTTACCTGGAAGGTCTGCCACTGAATCTGTCCTGTAGCGGTGACAGTTTGGGCCTGGATGAGGAAGGTCCCAGGGTTGACCAGCTGCACGCTCTGTAGAGTCTGACCTGTTCCTGCCGTCAGGTCCTGACCTGTAGCCACCTGGGCTACCTGGGCCTGACTGTCCCCAGACAGCTGCAGGATTGGCTGCGAGATAGTAGTGGCGTTAGAGGTTGACACCTGCAGATCAAAGGGAACAGCAAAAAGAAAAATTATACACAGAGGCTGAGAAAGCAGCTTACAGCACAGTGGAGTCAGCTCTCACAGGCTAAGAGTTTATTTGTGGTTGAATTTCGAAGATCCAGAATCTCGAGAGCTGGCGGCACACAAGCTGCATTCACACGCTGACATCTAATCATTGAAGTGTCTTTTCTAATATGTATAATGCACCATTCTAGCAGTATGCACTTGCAATTGTAGTCATATAGTATATAAACATAAACAAACACACGTCAAATAAATAATGGGAAATTTAGGGTTACACTTGTGGCTTCAACAAGCCTAAGCATAAATACACAGTAACAATGCATAACATGGAAAAATGCATTGTATTGTGGCCTTAAAGTAATGGTTTCCATCCTTAATAGTTTATGACCTCTTAAAACAAATCTTTACTGTGACTCGTCCTCACTGTACTAGATACTAGTATTGATACCTGAGTTTTAACACAAATACCAAGGGGCACTTACTTAGAGGGATATCATCATGTTTTTTTAATACCATACCCTTTTTCATTTAACTAAAAAAGCACAGGCAGCTGTACAAGAACTTATCCAAACTACAACTGCCTAAAATTGAGGAAAAAAAAAGAAAAAAAAGTCTTTGAAAGTAGGAACCGATTGAAAGAACGGGTAAACAAAAAAACAAATACAACAAACTTTCAGTGCCAGCTTTCAGTGCTCGTTGGTTTTCAATACTGTGTGCTACAGACAAATATCCAGCCTTAGTTGTCACTAGTTATGGCCTTAGTGTGGACCAAAGATCGATTTTTCCTGCTCATTAATTAGTTTGAAGGATGTTAAAGGCCTGAAGTGGTGAAATTACCCGAGAAAAATAAGCAAAAAATAGGAAAAATCTGAAAAAAATAAACAAAATTTTGAGTGATATAATGTATTTACCACTTTATGCGGTTCTGACCTTTAGGCTGGAAAACGCCACCTTTCAGCATACAGGCATGACACAGATAACACGTGATGACATTAAAGGCAAGTGCTCACCTGGATTTGCTGCAGGTGGTTGTGAGAGTTGAAGTTCTCTGAGGAGGAGGGGTCAGACACGCCCGCGGACACAGCGGTTGCTTGGGTCAGAACTCCAGTCCCATCGATGGTCTCGGGGAGATGGGAGGAGTTGGAGGAGGAAGTGGTGGTGGTGGTTGGCACGTAGAGCTCTTGGTTGGCGTTGCTCACTGTCACCAGCGACTGTTTGCCGCTGCCGTCCTGACCCTGACTCTCCAGTGTCTGGCCGCTCATGATCAGCTGGCCTTCAGGTGTTACCCCTGTTGCAATGGGGACCGTCTGCGCTCCGGTGAGCCCTAGTGACTCCAAATCCACACTGTTTATGGGGACGAACGTTATGTTGCCAGGGAGCCCTACAGGTACTGTGCTGGTGTATGCTGTCCCCCCAGCCAGCGGGACACCTTGGATTGACTGTACTTGCCCCCCCTGCGTCAGGAGGTCTGTGGCCGCCGTCGTGGCGCAACTGATCCCGATGCTGCCCTGGCTGCCATCTTGGAGGAGCTGGATCTGCCCCGTGCCATCATCCAATCCCTGTGTCTGGAATCCTGCAAGTGTCCCATCTGCATTTTGGATTTGGGGGATGACCTGGACAAAGGAGTGACAGTTTTTTAGCAAGACCACCCCCTGAACTGAACACCTACTATATCTTAAACAGGTTTCTTTCCCCTTTTACCTGATACTGGATGCCTGACACTCCATTGGCTGTAGCCTCATTCCCAGATGCAGTAACATAAATGGGCTGGCTGGGAAGACTCCCAATAGGAAGCACGTACTGCCCGTTGGATGTGACGATCCCCGAGTTTGGAATGTGAACAACTCCCTGGTCTTCCTTCCCGGTCGAGACAGGAGTTAACACCTCCCATCGGTCTGAACCCGTCAGCTGGATGGCTGACATATCTGTTGTCTGGGAGTAAAATTAACACTGCTTAACAAGGACAGATTACACTTCTACAAGTAGACAGTGATTCATCTCAGCTTCAGATTAGGTCACAAGAAAAGGGAGGCAGCCCTGCTATTGTCTGAAAAACAGTTATGGTTGCAGAGACTGTGCTGATACATCGAAGACAAGAGTAAATCATGGGCAGTGGGTGATCACGCAGTATGGACGATAAAACAGGCACAAGCTGGATGCAGCCACCAACACGCAGAGTGAAGATAACAGGCTCAGAAATGGTCGAGAGCAAGGTGTGGGGGATGGGTGGCTATTACAACACAATTGAACGGTACTGTTTTGATTATGGACGCTATCCCTGCCACATTAGCACACCCCTGCATCCTCCAAGTCCAAGATACACCGGCTATCTTCCAGCGAGCCGACCCAAGTGACTGACTCCAGTGTCCTACCCACTATGGGCGGGTTTTACAGGGGTAAAGTGGGTGGCCGTTATTGAGGGGAACACAGGAAGTGTACGGCTTTCACCCCATGCCATCAAAATTTTAAAACGTGTGAACTTCATGCTCTCAAAAACACAACCAGCAATCGAAAGCGAGCGAGAAAGACGAGCTAGAAAATGTCGGATACCTGTGTTTCCGCTGCGCCGCCGGGTTGCAGAAACTCGCTTTGACTGCTGTCCACGTCCGCGGACGCCATTTCTCCTTGTTTCAGAGGCTGCTCTGGCGCTAGCAGGGAGAGAGGGGGAAACTCAGCAAAACTCTATAATCTTCAACTCCTGCCTGCCAGAAAAGCCCGCAAAGCATCCCCACTCTCCAGTCCTAAAGGAGCTGACTGCGAAATTCAACTTTGCAGCGGAGAGTCTGGGGCGATTTCGGCCCAGATTGACTGTTTACTTTGTCAACTCCGTGGCTAGCCTGCTAGCTCAGTTAGCTAACCATATCTAGCCAGTTAGCAGCAGAGCAAAAGATAAAAAGACGCAGCTTGTTTCGCTGGTTTCTGCACAAACTCACCGATTAGTTGCACGCTTCGATGCGCTAAATGTTTACGTACCAGTCATAGCGTGAATGGTAGTAAGCGGAAGGATTATCTGATCAACTAAACTCCGAACATGATTGTTTTATCAAAGGCGGGCTAGTGTTGATCGGTGAATTCGGGTCGATTTTTTTTCTATTTTGATTGACGGTGCGGGAAACACAAAAAGGTGGGACCAACACGCTTGACCGTCCAATTTGCATCACATTACAGGATGTCCCGCCCTTCTTCTCTAAGGCGATTGGCTGAGCGTGGGGTTCGGCGAGACGTCAGTGGCTAAGCGGAATGTCAGTCATTCTTTTAATAGGACGTGCGTTTCCTGTTTGTTGTTGAGAGAGACGAGAGGAGGAATGCAGTTGTCGGGAATCTGAGCAGAGGTACTTGGAAAACGGCTACGTTTGTGTCGAAAGTACACACTTTATTCTACCAACTGTTGCCAAATAAAGTTATTCACCCTGCTCTATTGTTGTTATTTGTATACAACGAGGTTTCTAATTGCCATAACACTTCAGCTCCTGAAGTTTTCGTGACTTTGTTCGTCAGCTGGCCTCCATTATACTACAATCAGCAATTATTACAACCATGTACTCAGTTATAGCTCGTTACAACACTTTATTTCGTGTCCTAATTGGCACATAACCCAAAAATTGCCTGCAAGTTCCGTAGACACTTCACAAGCACAAATTTTGTGTAGTTTACTTTCTATACATAACCAAAGCAGGGGAAAGCATTCAAGGTTTAATTCACAATAAAAGTTGTTTTACCAGCGGGAAAGTGTCAAAAAAGTGACTTGTTTAAAAAAGAAAACCTTAAAAAAGCCACTTGAGTAATTACGGACTATTACTGTTTAATTGTAATCAATAACTTGATGCATTCATAAACAAAAAGACTCATCTTGCAATTAAAGTCATTGTTATGTGGAAACTGTTAAAAACAGTTAAAGCAGGAAACATGTTCACATTGAAAGTCAATTCTTGACCTTGGAAACCACAGTTGACAAAAACCAGTTTCAAATCGGACACAACTGAATCCCAATTTTTAGGCCAAACTTAAGCCTGTACAGTGCTCAGAATTGTTTTTCTAATTAAAACATCTCCTAGGCCAGAAATAGCTTTAAAACTGATTGTTTTGACATGCAGACGCAAGAAGATAAAATGAAAATTATTATGCTTTTAAAATTAAGTGATACTAGTTTAAAATAAATTGTAAATTCTACACATAAACACAGAAAAAGGAAGTTAAAATGTAATGAATTTCATTTCTTGGTTGCTTTAGCATTTTGTGAATGCTTTGGACACATCTGTTTAAAGTTATACTTTTACTTTAAGCTTATGAATGTCATTTAAAAGGCAACCTGAGTTATTCAATTTATAATATCTTGTTTATATGTATCAACTTTTTCCTGATTTTAGCCTATGATTACTCCTATATTCCTGCACATTACTCAATTTATTTATGTTGTGACTTTAGCCTCTAACATGAAAAAAAAAAATAGAAATACACAAAGTGATGACAGGTTTGTTTCCTTTTATTGACACATGCAGATTGATGAGGATGACATTTATTAGATCTCTGCTCCCTTTAAAGTAACATCTTTCTCCTGTGTACCCCTGTTCCTCAGCAACTCATTACTGTTCATAAAGAGGGCTGGGCTTCTATGTCCACAGTTTGGCAAGATGTCTGTAAGGGGATGGTAAGTACTCTCAAAAATAAAGACAGTGAGGAGAGGTGAAACCAGATGCTTTTTTTGAGGCTGTGCAGTCCAGATGATGCACAGAGCTGTCAGGATTCACAATGAAGCATTGTCTCTATACACGGGATGGAGCTCATAATGTGAGGAGTCTTTTTTTTTTTTTTGGTGTGTTTTATTTTTTTACAAGCCCAAACTTAAGTCAATAAAAGCAGCGTGTATAACAACATTCTTTGCTCAGGCATCTGATCAGGCACTGTCAGGGATGCCTACCTTGCTCTTTCTAAAATAACGTTATCCCTCCTGCTCAGGATACAGCACAGCACTGACCTGGAGTTAAACACTATGATGGATTTCACACTCTCTCTTAAAAGTGAACACACTGCCAGCCAAATGATCATAGACACTCTATATCTTAGCAGTCTCAGGTCCTATGACCTCGTTGTTAATAGCATACAATTAAGAAAGCTCAACTAAGGAAAAGGCATGAAGGAACTGAGAAGAATCTTTTTGATTTTAAGCCAAAGACCAAGCCAGGATCCACGAAGCTTTAACTGTAATGAGACACCTGTAGCAGACTTCTGTTATATACTCAAATTCATTCACTGTTTACATGTTTCAAAAGGTACAGAAGCCGGTTAATAATCCAGCACACCTGCTTTTAATAAAACACTAATTACGACACTCGTTAGGGATCTGAGAGCTTGCCAATTAATTTCAAGTCAACATGGAGGTAAGTGTCAATTAATGACTGCAGAGATAAGCTGTTACTCCTCAGGGGAATGAAACTTTGTCTTAAAGATAAATTGGAGGGGGAAAAAAATGACATAAATTAAACCTTTTAAGTATCTTTGAGCATCTAGAATACAGGACAAGCCCTGCTGCGTCAGTGCTTTCATCAATTACACAAGAGACTGCAGTTTGAATTCTGTCCCAGGCTCCTGATTAGACAATTTCCAATAAAATCTAATAGTATCTCATTACTATTATTATTTAACTGTGAATGCTAGAATCTAGTGTGTTCAAAAATGTTTGACTAGTAGTGCAGTTGGTGCCCTTTTAAAATGTGTTCATATTCTTTCGCATAGGAATGTATATTGTGTTTGTATAGAAATGTTATTATACAGAATCATTTTAATAGATTCTGCTCCAGACCTGGAGGGCCAGGTGAGAAAATATCTCTGGCCAACCAGGCCGCATGTTGATCCTCTGAATTCAAGAGAGAAGTATGAAAGCCAGCAGACAGTGTAGCTCTCGGGGGCCTGACTGAACAGTATTCTGAGCTCTCCCTCCGGTGACTGCATGGTCTCATTTATTTCTTTTTGGGGGCATTGGGTGTGTTGAATTTGAAAAAGATAATGTCCCCGTCCTCCACGATGTAGTTCCTGCCCTGTTGCCTGTATTTCCCAGCAGCCTGAGAAAGACGAGGTGAAGATCAGAGAGGACAAATTTGAAGTGTGTTCAAAATGACCAACATAGTTATAGACAAAAGTTCAACACAGTGGCACATCTAGCTTATCATTAGGCTCTACACAAAAACAAACCTTGACTGCATTTTCGCTGCCCTCCTCTTTGAAGTCACTGTACTTCATCACCTCGGCCATGATAAAGCCTTTCTCAAAGTCAGTGTGGATCTTTCCTGCAGCCTGAGGAGCCTTGCTACCTTTCTGTTGAAGCAAAACAGAACAGAAAATCTCAAAAACATAACTGCAGATATATCAACACACTACTACCTTGAAGAATTTTTATCATAGATAGGATTAGGATTTATAGCATAACTCATGATATTATTACAGTGTGCTGCACATGATCATGATGATGATGGTGTCAAAAAGAGCAAGTGAAAACATACCCCTAAATAAGTTCTCAAAAAGAAGCAATAATCACCTTCTATATTTCTACCCTGAATTTCAGTTTCAGAGAATTTAGGAGGCAACTATAATGAATGGAACACTGTGCAGTGGCCCCTGAGGGCAAAATACAAACAAGTGTGAAAACCTACATATTAAAGAAATGTTCTGCAAATACTCAAAAAGAGAGACAAATGCAATTCAAATGTAGAAAGTCTGTAAATATCAAAACACATATGGTATTAAACACTGAAGTAAATAGACCTTTGAATTGCTGCCCTTATGTCACATTATTTGCTTTTTTTTCAAATATGAATAGTAAACAATGAAATAAAGAAAATCTAAATAAAGAAAAACAGCAAATACCAAAACAAATACAAACAGCAAAGTATGAACATAATGTGCTTCTAATCCGAAAATCAAGAAAATTTGGAGCATAGTTTTCAGATGAATACTGTTACACTTCAGGCCACTTATACACACAAAGAGAGAAAACAAACAACATGTTACAATGACAAAACTATTTGTCCCACCAGTAACCTTAAATATGTAATATTCACATTTGATAACATGGACACTTAGTTTTTATTATTACAACAGTGTAACTATATTGTTATTCATTATCTGTTTATACAGCAGCCTCCACATATTAGTGTCCACAGGAGGAGTTGTAGTTGTTGACAAATACATTAGCAAATACTTATATCTGATTACAACTACATTGCAGTGTGTTTTAAACACACTAAATAGCCAACAAAAATGAAACTTTGTTTTGAAAAAATGGTTAAAATTGGAATGCAATTGCAAATGACACTTTTTACAGAACAATAGAGAGGATTTTAAAATAAACTCACTGAACAGTGAAGAAGAGTTTGTATCATATTCATATCACAACACTCACCCTGACGGTCCACGCTCGCACCTCATCTGGTCCCGCTGTGAAGAAGTATTCCAGCTGTAGTGCTGCATAGCCGGTTTTTATTATTTTGGTCAGCACACTAAAAAAAAAAGATTAGCCATGATAGAGCGCTTTTCAGTGATTAAAGACCCCAATCTGTAATTTACTTGAACAAATACAAGTCAGTTGTTTTAACAATAACACCTTTCCTTAATCATCTCTTATTGTGTTCAGAAGATTTACACAATCATGTAAGCTTTATTCACTTATTCAGTGTTTTCATTTGAGTCAAAGGCCTTCTGAACTGCCAACACTTTGAACTGCCATTCACAATGGCATGTAGATTTGGCAGGTATCGTGTATACCAGTTCTCTGGAACGAAGCCTTCATTAATACATCCTGCTGTGAATTTCCTGCTCTGACATGTCAAAATGTTTGCTGTGAAAAAAAGGCTGATTAATGCAACTGACTCAAAATAATATTTACCTGTCAGCAATAACAATCCAATTACACTGACTGTGAGGCACTGTCAGATATTTAGGAGTCTGTCTGCTTCAGTTAATTCACAAGAATCTTTTCTGATTGTATCTGAGGATTTGCCGCTTTTATGTACTGGTAAAAAGAATATCATTGTGTTGCTATTGAACTGTCAGATTAAACAACCTATGAGAACACATCACTTTGGGCTCTGAAAAATTATGAAAAGCATTAATCACAATTTTATTTTATTAAAACAATTTCTGAATGTAATCAAAAAGATTCTCTCCACATTATGTGTATGTCTCACCTCTGTGTTTTCATTTCCTCGCAGTACTTATTCTTCTCCTCCTCCTCCATGTCCAGCAGCTTGGACTCCAAAGCTCCACTCAGGGGAATGACCAGTGCACCGGGGTCATGAGCATCTACCCACTCCTTGATTTTTGCCAACCTTTTTTGGTGGAAAACAGGCAACAGGTCAGCTTTTCTGAATGCTCAACTGCAACTAAATACAGAAACAAACAATTCATGGGAAAAAAGGCACACAGGGTTATAGCAAGAGAAAGTAAACCTACCACTTGTTCTTTTTTCTGATGTAATCTTTCTCCGAGAGATTCACCAGGTAGATCATAGGCTTGGACGTCAGAAACAGGTATTTGTTCAACACCTCAATCTGTGAAGAGACAGGCAGGAAATTGTCCAAAAAAGCAACAAACAAGAACAAAAGATAAATATTATGCAATAAAGGTAAAAAGAAAACACCCTTTTCCAATAAAAAATATAATCCGAGAGGATATCAGTGGTTTTCCACTGATCCATAGAGACAGTCACTAATAAATTATTTCAGTAATATACACACAGACACACACACACACACAGTACCTCTTTGTCGTTCCAGTCATGGTAGAATCTGACATGTTTCTTCTCGTCCACCACCCAGTTCTTTACCTTCATTATGATATCCTGAAGCAAGAAGCAGCAGGTAAGGGTGATGACATAAAAATGTGAAACAGGACAACAGATACAGGTGTTCCCACCAAGAAACTTTACTTACATATTCAGGTTTGAGTTTTTTGTCACCTCCTCTGACTGCGGTTTTCTCCAGTTTGTCAATAATTGGAGCAATCATTTCCTCATCTTTTAGTCGCAGCTCCTCATGGATGATCTCGATGTCCCTGACTGGGTCAACATTACCCTCCACGTGGATAATATCCTCATCGTCAAATGCACCTTAAACACACAAGCATTGACAGATGTTACACATATTTACAAATGTTGCAATCAGAGGGCCTTAATTGGTGTTAAAGGTAATTCCACTCATTAACAAAATCTACTTTCAGATGACGTTGCTCACCCAGGTAAAACCTAAATTCTAGAAATGTTACCATATAAACTTCATATTGTTTTTTGTTTTTTTTTTTAAGTTCCCACAACCACGACAAAACTTTCTCTGTCCCTTACTTTTTATCTAAACATTTTCCAACAACCCCCTTTTAAGCATTTAAACAATAGAAGCCAAAGTTGTCAAATACGAGAACTTTCCAACAAAAAAGTTGCCATACATGACATTTATCTGAATAAAATAGTCTAAAATTTAAAAACATTTTATTTAAATCAGGAATGATCTGATCAAAGAATAAGTGAACAAAATACAAATCTGACCTGACATTTAAAGCCAGCTTTACATACTTGACAATTTGATAACCTGTGCTTCTGACACATTGCAGTCAGCACCATTCAAGTACTCAACAAATTATGCACCAAGCCCTGAGTGATACATTTTCACAGGAGCTGGCTGAACTGACCTGTCTAAGTTGCAGGCTTCTCAAAATGGGCCTTGTTCCTTTTTAAGAAGTGTAGCAATGGCTCTAACTAGCCTAATTTGCCCTCAACACCTGTCCACTCAACTCAGTTGCTGCTACACAACAGCTGCAGCAGGCAATAGTAATGACAACTCACGGGTCATATGGAAGATGCCATCACAGGCACTGATGTGGGAGAGGAAGGCATTTCCAAGTCCCTGTCCTGAGTGAGCTCCCTTCACCAGACCAGCAATGTCCACAACGTTTAGGAAAGCGGGAACCTTACTAAAGAGACACAAATGGGAGGGAGGGATTGTCAGTGATATGGCGTAATGTGACATAGATCAGACTTACAAAATACTATCTATGTAACTTCACCCCTCCATATGATTCTCCTCTTCTACTGAAAATTTTAATAATCTTAAAATGTGCATGTACTTGTTAAGATTTACTTGTGCCTAACATGACCAGCTCAGGTATTTCTGCTGTAGCCTCCGTTGGTCTGTGTTGTCTCTATTTGCATTCTGTGATTTTATAATGGTGATGGTAAGTGATTATGACAATGTTAATAATAAATGATTTTGCTCTTATTGATATTATTATTACCTTCACTCTTCTATTGTGATTTGTTTCTTTTCTTTCTTATCATTTTAGCGACTTTGACGTTATGTGTTCAGTGCTACATAAATAATAAAGTTGAGTCGACTTGTTACACACACCTAGCTGGTTTGTGGTACTGGCAGAGGAAATCAAAGCGCTCATCGGGAACAGGTACCCTGCTCTCATTTGGGTCAATCGTGCAGAATGGGAAGTTCTCAGCAGCAGCTTGGCTTTTGGTCAGCACGTTGAAAAAGGTGGATTTCCTGCAGAAGGAAGAATGCAATGCAATAATCAGTCTTAAATGATGGTCCCAACATATGTTTATTTTCTCATGATATCTATCTTGCTAGTGACATGTACATACCCAACATTTGGCAATCCCACGATTCCAATTTTCAAGGATGTGCCAAATCGTCCAATTAATGGAGGCTGTTTTGGTGCTTCTCCCTTTTTGGGGGGCATCTGCAAGAGTTAGAACAAGTCGTTTGACCCCATTGTCAAAACAACCAACCCAAGTCAGGCTTATCAGCATCAACACCAGCCTTGGGATTTTAGCCAGTAAGTAGCTCCACCAAAAACGTGTCATATGCTCATTCAAACACAGCACGCTAACGTTAGCTAGAGGCTAACTGGATACACTCCTAGCTGTTAGCCAGCATATCTCACCGAATACAGAGTTCTGTCTGTCTTTCCCACTCATTACAAACAGTCTGAATGCCTTTTAGCTGAGGGACAACCTCGTTTTGTACCTTTATTTCAGTCCTTCGCCTGTGGGCTACGTGGTGTTCACGGTTTTGACTTCTGCTCACACCGGCCACTCCACTGAAAAGACAAGCAGGAGAGCAGAGCGGAAGTGTTTTGACGTGAGCGGTCTCTGATTGGTCAGAGAAAGAGCTGGAACGCTCCGTCAGACTGATGAACTTGAGTTTTTATTTACTGTTTTATTTTTTATTTTAATCTGTAGCGATAATAGTTATGAATCGGTTGATATATATTTGTTACAGTTTTCTTGGCTGTCTGTCTTTCCGCGTCGCTAGGTGTCGACATTTTACAGGAAGCGTTCAGGAACATACAGCTGTATAAAACGTTTGGGACGCATTACATATTTTGATTTTTTTTTTAAAGTAAATAAAAATACAATACAAATTTGCATTCCCTCAAATGTCCATGTGCCGTAAATGAATATTTCTTGAACTTAAAAAACTGTAAACAAATTGGACATTTCCAGCTTTTAAAATGTAAGTAATCACCGCTTTTGTCTTATGACATTTAACCATATTTAACTGAACATACATAAATGGATTTCAGGCTGATGCGTGAAAAAGAAATAAGAAAAAAATTGAGGATATCAGGCTGGGATATAGGAAATGAAGATGAATGTTTATAACAATTTATAGACTAAATAGTGAGTCCAGAAAATTGTCAGAGTAACTATGGAGATAATCACCATATATTTACCTCTCTCACTTGAGTTTTGACGGAGTTCACCCAAAAGTTCAATTGCTGCCAAAATAAAACTTGTGCTGCTGCTGTGATTAAGTAAGTTCGAGACAGTGCATAGCCTCCAGGCCATCATCAAATCATCCTACATGGAATTAATACAGTATTTTTCTTCACAAAATATTTTAAAAATTTCCAAATAGAATGACGGTACATGCATGAAGTCCAAGCAGTAATATTTTTTTATTTGTAAAGAAAAAACAAAACTAACAATTCCAAATGTTTCATAGGAGTTCATGGTCCAACACCTGCAGTACTTGCATGTAAAACCATAGGGCAGCGTGACCATTACATTATACTTCACTGTTAATAACCACAACAAATGCCCCAAGTAATTCTTTACTGCTTATATACACTCCCCCCCACCAAAAAACAAACAAACATGGTATTTAAAATACATCCCAGAGCAAACTAGGATCTTGACAGTTTAACCAGCTACATACAAACAGCAAAATGAAAAATTGTAATATAACTTTCACAGAAAATACTTCTGACATGAAAACAAGTCTGTTGAGCAAATCATAAACAAACCAGAACCACCACCAAAGAAATTCTGTGTCAGATTTCTCTTAGTTATTATGTTTTCCAAAAGCGATTTCACATATTTTGATGAAAAATAAGAGAAAAGTGATTGTTATTTGGTGCAGAACTGCCCGTTTCCACCTGAAGCAAATTTTCAAAAACACTTTTCATGACTTTTCTAAAAAATTTGGTAAAGATTAAATCACCACTTATGTTGCGGTCCTCAGACAGACTGCATTTTTAGGACAACTTTGTTTAGCCTTTAATCCATAATCAAATCCTGAATCCCTATCACATACATAATCTGGTCAAAAACATGAAAAGAAACAAGTATTCAAACAATAACACTGAATCTGTCGTTGACTCTTCTCACACTGCTCAGTAGTGACCTGTGAAAAAAGAAATGACAATAAGGAACATGAATGTGGATCAAGTAAACTGTAAACTGTTCCAGTTACAATGTACATGTGAAGGTTACATAAATATCAGAATATCATATAAACTGTAAATAAGTCAATATATTCAAATTCTAAATCAATATATTCTGCAGCCAAATAACAGAAAGATGGTTTAAACATACGTGGTGAGTAGGACCGGGATCGGGAACGAGAACGATACCCTCTGCTGTAGTAAGGAGATGGAGATCTGCGTCTGTAGAGGGAAAAAGAAAACCACAACACTTTACCTAATGCCTTTAATGTTACACACGATGATGCTCTCTTATTTGTTTAACTAGAAAATTCTGGATTTGGCTTCATAATTTATTTTTAAGACATCTGGTCAACTTATTGCTAGCCCTATTCATTCTAGATCTTTAAAATATTCTTATAAAAACTTAAGACCAATCAGTAGATTACTCCATTCTGAAAGTTAATCATTTTAATAGTTACCCCCTTATAACTCAAAGTCAAATGAAATACCGGGTCAAACAGGTGAAAAAGAACCCACCTGTATGATCTGTACTCTCGGTCATCATAACGATCATAATCACGATCATAACCTCTATCATAGCCTCTGTCATAGCCCCTGTCATAGTCCCTTGAGACGCGACGTGATGAACCACTACTGCCGCCGCCACCGCCGCCGCCACCACCACCACCGCCGCCACTAAAAAAAAAATAAAAATAAAAATAAAAAACTAAAATATGGTGACACCTTGGAAGACACCGCACACACAGTAGCTTCCTGAATATATTGTAAATCATTATAGTAATATGAGTAAAATATAAAAACTTGCATAGTAAGGAAACACTCACTATGTGGGACGTCCCATGTAGATTCCAGGAGTGGGGGTATGGGCTCGTTTAGTGATGGAGAAATCCACTCGGATCCTGCGTCCATCAAGCTCCATTCCATTAGCACGCTCCTTGGCCTGAAACAGTCAGAAGTATCTAGTAAGCTTCTGAAATACTTTGAATGTTAATCCTATAATTTCAGTGCATTAAAGATGATTCAGACAAATACCTCTTTAATACAGGAAACATGTAAGTCTGCTGAATGCACGACACACACATACAACCTCAACAGAACCTATTTATATGATTGTTGTCACTACTAACAGGGACTCTAAAGAAGTGTGAAGAATAAACCCTATCATGTCTTCACCAGAAAAGTTACTTCTCTCCCTCTGTCAGTAAACACACTTCTAAGACTTAAAATACATTGGGGGAAAAAAACAAACAAACAAAAAAAACACAAAACATCTATCAGAGGTTACTACAGCACAAATGTATGTAATGTATCACAACTGCTTAACAGTGAAAACCACAAAATATTCAAGCACTTGATGATATCAAATCTTATTTTCAAAGTTTAAATGCATATCCCCATCTTCTTCCTACCTCCTTGGAGTCCTCCGAGTTTTCAAAGTAGACAAAGGCGAAGCCTCTTGAGCGACGTGACTGCTGGTCATATACGATGTTAACATCACTCAAAGGGCCATACTTAGAGAAAACCTCCCTGAGATCCCTCTCAGTGGTGTACAGGCTCAGCCCAAATACACCCAGACAGTTGTTAGGGTCTGGGTTGGCCTGTGAGAGAAAAAAAGAGTGAAAATGTAGTGAACAAATGACCTGCCACACCACACTGATACAAAATTCTGCTTTTCTGAGCATAACAGCACCTAGGTATCAGAGGAAATTTGTAAACGTTTCTATTAAATGTGAAGATATGCGGTTCATAGACACTTGCACAGTTTTTATTTTGTAATTATTTTGTAATTTATGTGTATAAATTTCCCAATTCACAGGATGAGGTCAATGGCTTCAAATGAAGTACCATTATAATGTTATTAGTGATTTGAGGACTTTCAGCAATTTGCCAGAATTTTTTTAGTAATTAAATGATTTGACTTTAAATGCTTTAGATGTAAAATTCATGAAGATTACACACCACAAAGGGGATTTACTCATGATCTTATCAAAGAAACTAAAAACTAAATCAAGAAACTAAGAACACTAGTGAGGCCATGACGTTTCTTTAGACAATTGCTGTGAAGAATCTTTAAATTTCAAATTCTCAAATTAGAAAGCTCATGCATACCTCAACCCAAGTATGTATAAAAGACTCTACGTACCCTGTTGCCAATGTGTCTGCGTCGGTTTGACATGGGGGAACGACTATGGCTCCTACGGCGGCGGTACTCCCAGCTACGAGATCGGCTCCTGGAACGGCGTCGGTGGGAGCGGGAACGAGAACGCGAGTAGTGCCTGCGTGAGCTTCGGTGGGAGCGGGACCTGCAGATAGACATAAAATTAACTTTGAGTAGGTGATTTATTGTATTGCACACATGCATGACAGTTTGGGAAATGCAGATCATGCGTATACATAGACTATACACCACAGCCAGCTTTGAAAAACGAAGCCTGTATTACCTGGATTTGGATCTGGATCGAGAACGGGATCTGGACCTGGAACGGCGGGAGCCATCTTTGGAGCGCGCTGGTGAGCGGCTTGTGGATTTCGCCGAGCCCCGAGGGGATGCACTCCTCGAGCCAGGCCGAGAGTCCTGGACAGACCAGACACTGAGGTCAGAAACACTCTAAAGCCAAGCTTTTGCCAAAAAAAAAAAGAATAAAAAGGGGCAGGAAGTGACTGCGCTCGCCTTCTACATGCCCCTTTCAGAGGGAGTTCACCACATTTAGGCATTTAACAGGTGTGACACTAAATATTTAGGGATTTGATCACACAAAGTCATACATTGCAAAAGATATTTAAAGCAGGAATTAAATAATTTAGCTGAAATTCAGATTGCACACAAAATAAACCTAAATGGTATGGAGGGATTGACCAGTGATGTTTCTGATACAGAGAGGAAATAAATGGTGCATGCTTTAGAGAAAGAAACAGAATGAAAGAGTAATAACATAGCAGGCTGTTAGGAAATTACTCATACCCTGGTAAACTTCTGATCTTAACTTCATAACTTCTTTAACTTCATTACTTCAAAACAACCCTTCATTTCTTCTTTCTTCTGTTTGACATAACGACTTCTTTTTTCCTCCTCTTCCCCCATTTACCATCTGCCATTACAACACTAGTAGTGGGGACAGATCTTGATTCCTTCTTTTCAGCATCCAATACATTAGCATGCATCAACACCATCAGCTTCAAACATTAACAACTTCACATCTGAAACGTCTTCCGCCTTTTTCTTTCTTCCAACCTCAACCTTAACAAAGAACAAACAAGGGTGATAAGGCATGTTGGTTTCTGTTAAAAACCAAAAGGTACAAAGAAAAACAACAGCAAAACCAGAAAACAACATATTAGATAAATACACGTTTGTATGTTAGCTTGCTATTGTCTTGAGAGCTGCAACGATTGATCGATTAGTCAATCAACAGAAAAAAAAAAAATCATCAACTATTTTCATAATCAATTGTTTATGAATTTGTTTTAAAGAAAACATGTCACGTTTCTCTAGTCAAAGTTCTCAAATGTGAATATTTTGAGGTTTCTTTAGTCCTCTGTGATTATAAATTCAACTTTGTTGGAGTTTGAAGAAAATAAGATAAGTTTTTTGAGCTTTGAAAAACTGATGTTTTTCAAAATTTTGTTGCGCAAACGACTAATCGATTAATCGAAAAAAAATAACAATTTAATTGATTTCAAAAATATTAATTAGTTGCAGCCCTGATGGTCTTCATGGCCATAAACTACCATTTGCTTAGACAAAGCTGAAAGTTACTTTAAGTAGTGACTTGTTTATATTTTTACATACGCTGGCAGGTATTTCAATAGATGAAGCCAGGTAACAATTGAGCTACAAATAAGTTGTAAAATGAAAGTAGCATGGCCGGGCGGCGCCTATATCTCCGCGCTGCTGTGCTTTGTAGGCCTCATGCTTTAGCTTAGTTAACGTTACAACATTAACAGCGCCGTTGCAATATGTACTTGTAGGAGCGTATCACTTATAATTACTCACACAAAACAGCCAGTCTTACACAAAACAGACTTCCCTCAGGTTTGAGGCCAGTTTTCGAAATTTGTTTCCATTACCAGACCTGAAAACGCAGCTAATAGCAAAGCTAGTTAGCGAACGTTAGCTAGCTTAACTTCTTTTTTTGAACCGTTTTTTGTCCTAATCACAACTCACCTGCTCCCTGAACTCTTTCTCGTTGTCGCTCATATTTACGTATCTAGACAAAGATGTGTAAAAAGTGCGTGGCAAACTGGCTTTAACGACTGATTTGACTTAATATCGCCGAATCAACCGCAAAACAAACCAGTTTGATCTGAACGGTCTAACGATAGATTGTGCCTCTGCAAGGGGTCGTTACCCTCTTCCGGTTTGATCTTCAGAATAAAAGCGTCGTCTCTGTAAAACTTTGCCAAAAAACTTAATTGGTAGAAAAGTTGATACAAAGGGCAAATAAATGGTGTAAATAATAAAGTAAATAATAATAATAATAATCATTAATTGTAATATTAGTACTAGTACTAATACTAAACCACTACTACTAATGATAAGAATCGGTTTATTGAATGGTCCCCTATATTTTAAGCAATTGATGTCATTTTTGAACTACATTTTGGCTCATTTTAAGAGCATCTTCCATTGCTACTACGCATTCTAACACTCCTGCGAAGCTGTATTTTAACAGGACACGACCACTTTTACACGGTCAACATTATTGGCACCCATGAATTTTAAGAACATAATTCATAATATCCTCATAAATAAATGCAAAAGAACAATACAAGTAGATTTTTTTAAATGCATTTAATCGCACTGAAATGCAAAAACCTTATTTATTAACTTTGTTTAATAAATGTATCTTAACGAATTTAATGCGATGCATATTTGTCAAACATAAATGAAATGAGAATGAGATGCATGTAATCCAATGTGTTTAAAATACCCAATAACCATGTACGGCACCCCTCCTTGTTAAATATATGTCTGCAGTGTGTAGTTTTGTGTTTTTGTTATGTAAAAACACAAATCTTTGCTCATTTTATTGAGTGAGAAAGTGACTACTTGTCATGATATGAAGGTAAATGTGACAATTTATTGTAATATAGATTCAAAACCCTCCAGCTACACATGAACCTCCCAGTGGCACTGCATGAGTCATTCAAATTATCAAACGCCAATTTAAAAAAAAGAAATACTTTATTACTGGAGAAAAAAAATAAAAATCACATTTTCAAAGCATGAACTCAAACATGCATGTGTGTACAGTAGTTTGTTATGCAGTATACTACACTGTAAGTCAATGTAACAGCCCTAGGTAGCCTCTTGCATCATGTTCATAGAAAAGATTCAGATCTAACAGCGCTTTGTTACATATGAGCAAACAACTATTAACACTCTGCTCATGGAGGAAAAACAAACTATTCACACACTACAAAAACACTGTCTCATTCAATCAAATCATAAATAATTGTAAAACTTGTATTACAAGCACGCAACCATGCATTTTTTGTATGGAAAGGAGGTATTTTAATTTTCATAGTCTTTATGTCAAACAGAGACTAAATGTAGTCATTTGCCATCCACTGTATTGATCATAATAGGGAGGAGAACAGCCAATTTACACCAAAATATCACTGACTACGACAATCAAAATAATGAATTTTGAGTCCAACTCCTCAGAAGTGACTTGGAGTTGTGTGTGATTAAGTAGTTTACAAAAAAAAGCATGCTCTATGTTGAGCTCAGTGTCAGAGGGCTGAAGGCACTTCAGGCAATACTTCAAAACAGTAAAATAAACAATCCAAAGTCAATAAAAAAGCCATTCAGTCAGTAGTGCCAAAGCTTGTATAAGACATACACTTCCTAAATCCTAATAATGTCTCTAATTACAACTCAGAGATTACAAAACATCAATATGTCCCTTATTGGAAAAGGGACATAATTAACTCTTAAGACTAGTGTTTGATTTCTCCAGACCAGAACAACTAAACTGGGTTAGATTTCAGTTCACTTCTTTGGCCCATTTATTTCTTTTTTTCTTCGCCATCCAATTTCTGGACACAGATGTTGCTCCCATTGAGAAAAATCTCTGTTGTTAGGCAGATAATGGTCAGGAGATTGTTGTGATCCTCTATAGCAGCTTCTGGTTGAGGATTTCCCAAATCATTAACTTTCTAAATAGGGGCATGTGGCACTGTAGAGAAAGAGACGTTGCTTTAAGTTACTTTAAGTTTAAAAAAATAAGTGATGCAAAAAATAATACTTAAACTGATACAAAAGGTAATACTACATTAAGTGAATATACAGTATATACCTGTTTGAAGGTGAGAGGCATTCCTTTTGTGATATAGTCAGCATATTTACAGGCAAAAACACCACAATCACTGCCATTTTTCTGCTGGGGAATCTCCTACAAGGCAAACACAATACAAGCTCGTTAATCTCACAGTGAAAGACAAAATGTAAAAGTGTCATGTCATTCATCCCCGTTTAACTTACAGTTGCCCTCAAGCTCCCAATAGTCCATTTGGCACTGTCAAGCTCTCTGCCCTTTTTTGCTTTATGCTCCTCTTTAAGATAGAGGCTGGAAAATTAACACAATGATGCCATTAATTATGTAATAATATACAGGAATGTATGAAAAAAAACATTCAAAATTGCCAGATAACCGAAGCTTAAAAAGCACAACAAGGACTCACAGTAATTGACTACAGATGTCATCATGCCTCTGACCCATCGAGTCATATGACTTCACTGTCTTTGATTTAAAATCTATCACCTGGAACGAGAGTGAGGAAAAAAAGTTAAAAACATACAGTATAATTACCCCCGCACCTCCTGGATCTATTCAAGTTTTTTTTAAATTAATGTTTAACACTTTTTGACACTGACCAATTGAATCTAATGCTCAGAATATTAAAGTGACCAAATAATAATTTTTTTCCCTTTTCTCGGTTAAAAATGCTCTAACTCTCTCAAGTTTTTATGGGCACTCTTTGTCAAGAATCACCAGCTGAAGTGAGGAATATGGCAAAGGAACAAATGATAAATCTAACAAACGATAAATAGTCATTTTGGTTCTGACTCACAGCCATCGCCCAGTGGAAACCCAGATGCAGAGGGACCAGGATGAGGTCGTAGAGGAAGAGGTCGACAGCCTTGGTCCAGCGCTTCACGGCAGCATGTCCTCCAGTCTGTCCGCCTCCTCCACCCCGCAGCTTCGGGAAGAAGAAGGTGCTAAACGAGTAGACTTTCGATCCTGCCCCTTCGCCAGAGCACCGTTCCATGACCAGGGACAGGTAGAAGTTCATCACCTTGACAGAGGAAACAGAAAAAGCACAATAGATTACATGTAAAAAAAACCTGACATTGGCCACATATTAACACATCCACAATGTTCTATTAATGAAGTGTTATTTCTTTGTATTTTATAGTACAGCACTTTGGTCAACTCTGGTTGTTTTAAATGTGCGTTATAAATAAACTTGATTTGATTTGAAATGTACCAAGATATGTACAGTGTATGTATGATACAATATGTAAATAGTTACAGTTGCTTACTAAAACAGTGTTTTGAATGTCCATTGAACATTCAACATTCATGCATTCCAAATTTACTGAACTATACCAAAACTGTCTTCAGACTCTGCCTACACCTTACCTCATCGTTGAGCCAGCCGCCTTCCTGCAGTGTGGCCAGGTCTCTCTGTGTGATGCGGAGTTTGAAAGCTGCGCTTAGAACAAGGTTGGGATCACTCTGAGCCAGAGCACCACTCACCTCTGCTGCCATTTCCTACACACAAACAATAAACACATGCAGTGAAATAAACAGTATCCATGCTGTCTTCAACACAGTGAGACCACATCTAACTCTCTCAAACATTTAATCTCACCTTGGTCAGCCTCGGTATGTCCTCATCACTGTGTCTTGTATGTGCTGTGTGCACAGAATGCGTCTCTGACAAACTGACAGCAGGAGTCTCTCTGTCCACAAGATTGAGGCGAGTCGCCACTTCTGCAGAGAGGTCCAGCTCCACTGTCTGTTTCTGCCGATGCACAGACAGGCACAACAGATAAATACACTGGTGTTTCCACGCATGATTATACCTTAATGAATGCTTTGACATGGCGGGAGAGAGCGAGAGAAATGGCTACCTTTGCATTTCTAACAGGCTGCGTGTCATCAAAGCCGCCATTGACTGACTTGCTGAAAGTTAAGCTGCCCCACCTGAAGATGAGTCAGAAACAGGTTAGAAAAAAAAAAACAAAAAACACCAACATACACAAGACGCACATACAAAGACACACCACACTAACCTGTCCTTGGTTGCAGGTGCAGCCCTCCATGTGAACATGCTTGGAGAAGCTGTGCAACAGACACAAATGTCAGTCCAACCTGAACATTTTCATAGACAGGGACCTACTCCGAATCAGCTGACTGTGTAATGTGGCAAGAGATGTTTATTAAAGGAATGGTTTACATCTATTCAAAATATTGCCCTAAACAAGTCTGAGGTAATTAGATCTGAAATGATTACTTAATCAATAAAACATGATCTGAATAATCACTTAATTAAAGCTACGGTTCAAAAATTAGTAGTAAATTAAGTATTTTTGGATTTTTTGGGATTAAATTATCATGGCATATCATAATGACAATAGCATTTTATAATTGAAAAATAATCTGCAGATTGAAGCATTCCTTAAAACTACCCGATAACACTTTTACAGATTCTACTTTCTTTGGAGGCGAATAAGATCTATAGAGGTGTATACCGGTGTATCCTGTCTTCCTGGGGACTGATTCAAAGCTTTTCCCTGAAGCAGCAGGTTTGTGTTCACCCTGTGACAGGGACTCACTGGAAGGAAAATGAGGAAAGAGTCAGAGAAGACGAATTAGCTCACGTCTTAAGTTATAGTGTTAAGTGGAATTTCCAATAATCTCCACATAAATACTCACTCTTGTGGTTTTGTTTGGTTGAAAGGTAGTGGTTGACTTTTGCTGTATTTTTCTGTCACCATCTCAAGCAAGCGCCTGTAGTGCTCCTTATCATTCTGCTTTATGGCCTAGAGACACAACCCAAACACATCACCGACAAGGCCAAATGGTACAGAGTCTTAAAGCATGATTATGGAGGTGATTCTTTTGGTAAATATAACTCAAAACAGCACTGTGAAAGCTGAAAGTCAATTTTTGAAAGCTGGGTCTTAATTACATGACAATCATGCAAGTTAAAGCCAGTTAACTTCATTCCATAGACATGTACTCAGAAAGGGTCAATCTATCAGTTCTTCTCTGTTAACATATATGTTTGTCTCTTGAGGCATTAAGAAAATTAAATAAGCATAAAAATGTGACAACAATGCAGGATTACAAACTATTTTTGTATAAAACCAATCACCGAGCAAAATAATTTATTATTTTACCTCTTCCACAGTAAGACTGGGTTTGTAACAGCGGCTGTGTCCAAAGCCATTGCAGGTTGGGTCAGGGTTAGCGGTTCCTACCCTCAGAGTAGACCTTGAAGGCAGCAGCTGAAGGGAGCCTCTCCTCTCCCTGTCCTTTCCTCTGTCAGGGAGGCCTGCAGAGAGCACGGTCCCACTAGATTCAAAAAGGTTATGTTCATTAGCAAAGGAGAATCCTCAAAAGGTGACACTTTTTGGAAACATTGATTAATAAGACAACACTACAGATATAATCACAGACAACTGAATGATTTAATTATACATGCGTGGTTTATGGTAGGAATAAAGACTGTCTCAAATACTAGACCACCTACCTGTATTTCCTCATTAAAGGAGGTGAGGAGCCTTGAAAGGGATTCTTGCCACTCCTCTCATTCACTCCACCCCCTGGTTTATCTGTGGAATAAAGACAAAATCAACCAAATGACAATGGGGAATATGATGAGAGGACTACACAGGAAAGTATGTGGATGAGGCAAATTTGATATTTTCCTGTAGTAACAGCTGCCCCCCACTTACCCATTCTCCACTCAGTACTGTTCAGCCATGAGGTGTGGAGCTCATCTATCCCCATCAGGGTGACAGGCTGAATTCACAGAGGAAATACAAGGTCATTAAAGATGAAGAACACAAATATAACACCAGTGCATCAAACCCAAGTTGTACTTGCTTCTTGATCTTCTTGTTCAAACTTTACAGGATAAAAAACAGTTTTAAGTGTCCAGCACAGTGTAACAGTCTCACTGACTTTGCTCACAACTAGCATCTTGTGTCTAGATACACAGTTTGTCTTGTTCTACTCCATATGCATTATACTTCATGTTATCAGAATGTGTCTCAAATGCAACTTAATTACGCACATTGTGTTAATTTCTTCCCTTTTTGCATTCAGTGTTACATGTAGGAATCTGGTCACTACTGAACAGAGAAGAGAGGACTGCAATTGCTAATTAACATCTTGGCTTGAGTATAGCCTTCGGAGCAGGGTTGTTTGGTGTAGGCAATCAACTGCATCCACATGTGTTTTTTTATTTTTGTGTATGCAAACTGCAAAAGGTACCTAAAAAATAGGTCCCTCCATTTAATTCCAAATGCATGTTTCTGAAGGAGGTAGATGGAGCACGAACCTGTGTCTCTTCATAATGTCTGGGCTTCTCACGTCTGGTCGTCAGCGGGTTCCGCAGCCTGAGCAGACCTACTACCCCAGCCACAGTCTTCTTCACAAAACTGATGACTACATCTGAAACACAGGATACCACAAATCAACAACCTTCCTAATTTGTTTATATTTTCGGAATAAATATCAAAAGGTTTTGTGAACAAACCTCGTCTGCGTCTTTTCACCTCTACCGGGTCACTCTGGCAAACACTGTCTGCAACATCAACACTGTGACAGAAAGAGAATTTGAGATTTGAGATGGGTGATACTAACTACATCATATTTCCTCAGTGATGTGATATGAAATCGCATCAAATCTTTATGAAGGTTATACTGTTTATCCTTTGTTTAATCTGTTTAAGTGTTGATTCAAATTTATGGTCATTTTGGAGGATGTAGTTTGTGGTTGAGTGATGTCTCTAGCATTTAGTCCACCCTCATTGATATAAATGGGATGAACAAAATAATAGGGTTGCAACGACTTTCATTATTGATACATTTCACAAGTCTATCTAATACAGTAGTCTGTAAAAATGACAATTTAATCATTTAGTCTATGAAACATACAAAATACAGCCTGTATCACAAGAAATAAATATTTAAGACAGCAGTTTGCCTGTACTCATAATACCTCATTATTATTTTTGTTATTGATTGTTCGCGCTGCTTTGCTTACAGTCAGTTAATTATTGTTAATTAACCTCCGACCTCAGTTACAGTATTCGTTGATTGATTAGTAGCCAAACCAGGCGGATATGAGGACGTACAATCCAGCTGTTATTACACAGAGTAGTAGAAAAACAGCCCCTTTCTTCAGCAACCGACCTCTGGTAGTTCCGTTTCGCCGGTCTGCCGTGACTCTCCTGTCGCTGTGCTCCCGCTTGCACGCCAGGTAGCGTGGGTACCTCCTGGCTAACGTTACCTTTCCCGGGCCACTCGGTGGGGTTTTGCCCCGCAATGGGCTCAAACAGCGACGAGATTCCGTCAACTATCCATCCATACATCCCAGACAAATACGAGAAAAGTGTAACGAGGTCTTCTACGCGGGCCAGGACTATTTCACCTCAGATACTAAGTCAAACAACGATCTACGACACAGACCACCCGCCCCTACTTTAGCTTAGCGTTAGCATCACTGAGCTGAAATGCGAAGGAAGTGCGTCACACCGTGTTGATGTTTCACACAGTGCGAACGTTTTGCACGTCGACAGAAACGGCGTGGGGCGGAGTTCTAAAGTACGTCCGACTGGAGAGGAGACATGGAACACCGCCCACAAGCGGAGTTTGCCGAGTTAATAAACGAACTAACCCCTGACCGAGGAGGCAAAGAGCGTCAGATCAGAACATGATTGGCTGCTGCTGGGCTGCTCAGATATCAGTTGTGTTACGTAATAATGATCAACATCCCAGTGACCCTCAGACACAGAGAAATACTGAGGAAAGGTTTTACTGCTCAGGAGTGAATGAAATTTGCTTAAAACAAATGAAAAAAATGTACTCTCTAGATGAAAATTTAGATTTAATATTCTTAAAATCTTGATTTAGTCTCAGAAGTTTAACAATGTACTTTATGATAGTAAGTCAAATATCTGACTCAGTCTCATTAAATTTATTTTGTAGATTCAAACTTTAATTTAGTATCTCATGATTTTCATTCTTCATGGGTACTTTTCTGTATCAAGTCCAACTTCTCATGTAATTTTTCTTACATTGGAGAAAATGGGCACTCATAGCAATCTAGTAATCATAAATCTCACTACATGCGAAATAAGCAGAAGTCTAACTAATCAGGGGTCACTTTATAATAGCAGAATAACAAAGTAATTCAGCATGCCATGTATGAAGAGGCCAAGAATGAATTAAGGCAAAAGAAAAAGAAGATAAAATTGAGGGGAAAAAAGTATTGTTTTAATCAGGACTGAAAAAAGTGACACTGCTCCTAATCCCACAGATATGTTTTTAGTCTACTGTGTACATTATCTGCCTGTGACTGCTTTAACAGAGCCTGTCCGTCGTTTATTGTTCTTTTCCATTACTCTGTTCCTGTTATTTCATTTTAATGGTTAATCATCTATCCTGCATTAAAGGTTAAATAAATTAAATAGCACGTGACAATCAAATATCTGATACATAATCTTTCTTGAAAATCTTCCATTATGCAAAAATGACAGTCCGGTTTGTAATCACACATTTAAAATATTTATTAACTTTATGGCAGAACAATAGATAATACAAAAACATATGGTCCACCTTTATGCAATAATATACTAACTAGCTATGTTGATCATAGATTTGCAGTATAAAACCAGTGCACATTTGGACACATGAATATCAGCCTTATTTACATCACAACAAAAAGGTAAAAAAAAAAAAAAAAACATTTGAAAAATTACAAACAGCACTACTTAAAATAATCAAAAGTGACCTTCAAAATACTGAGGTACAGAGAATAGAAAAATTACAATAGAAAATCTTAAAAAATAATTTATGTACTTGTAAAAAACATCATCAAAAAAACACCTATCTGATATTCCTTTCTACAAATTTCTGCATGAATGTAAGGCATGGACAGTTTTTGAACGATATGCTGACAGGAGACATTCATTCTTTCAGTGGACGGATTACTTTGGGTCGGGCTGGAGAACAGACGAGCCTGAGAAGACACAAAAAAAACCAACATTTATCCTAAGACTTAAGTAGCTTTCATAAATAGCAGCCAAGGTATCATACAGTCAAACGCAAAACCATTGTTGATGGTTTGACTTGCATTTCTTTGAGTGAATTCAATGATTACTATTAAGACAACTGTGAATTTGCTGAAAATTTGATTTGTTAAAAAATAATATGTTGCTAACTAAAACACTGAATTAATATATAAGCAAACAACAGTTATGTAATCAGACATATTTTTTTCTGCTATACATCAGTGAAAAAACCCTGTTAGAAAACCACATTCATGAAAAAACTGGAACATTTGAATTATACAACTGCCACGACTGCTCTGCTGCCAAAATCCTGAACAAACCTCAAGTATTTTAATACATCAGTGAATGTTGTAAAGGCCTGTAAGCAGAACCTCCTTTATCATCTTCAGATGATATATATTCAGTTCTGTCAAACAACACATGAGAAAATGAAGCTGCAATGAAAACAGATGAAAAACTATCTACTGCCAGCATGGCTGTCACACTCCAGTCTTTGAGGATAAATTTCCTGCAGATTTTTGTTACCGTCTGATGGTTAACGAGCCACATTTTGCATCTACCACACCAAGCGTGGCTCATTATAGTATTATACTGGTGTTTCTGTATGTTTCAGTCCATTTACTGTGAATTAAGCACATCTATTTCTCAGTACTGCCAACCATTTTTCAGAGCATACCAGTTGTTTTTTTTTAGATTTCTAAATTTCTTTTTTTTTTTTCTACATTCAAGACAACCCACTGGTTTGCACTGTTTTGTTCAGACTTGTGCTATATCTGAAATCACCCCCCCACACACATTCACTGTTAACTTCAACAGTTAACTCTACTGAGCCTTAAATCAAGATTTCAAACACTTAAGAATCATTTTGTATCACTGCTGATGGGTTAGCATCACACAACAGCAGCTTTTGTATCTATAGTTGATTTATCCATCTAACTGTATAGTGTACATGCATTTTTCTCTCTCATTTTGAGGACACTTTTTAAATTGATAAATTTCCCACTTTCACAATTTGGACACTAAAATAATATGGAAGGGGGTAAATAAAGTGCACTATATAATATAGTAAGTGATTTTGGACACGGTGGGGTTTTGTGTTTGGCACCTTCATGTGCTGATAGAAATCTGACATTTGATCACCCACCAAATAGCGAGCAAGAAACCTCATAGTTATCGTTGTCCTTTGTGTGTTGTGCATGACTGCTTTATTATTGGTCTTGTGCTCAAATTTCTGACAATGCAGCTTCTGAATACAATGCTGCTCAACAGCTTTCTCAAATCTCAGTTGTCGGAATTTCCCAATCACAACATAAAAGCACCACATCAACAGAATGTTTTCAATTTGGTTTCCAGCTAACAAAAATTTCATGTCAACCAAAAAAAACCTTTCCCTGTGAAGGATTTTTTAAAAATGTGAAGCAAAATTTAAATCTTTTAAAGTTTGTTTCTATCAGGCTGACATACACTGAAACAAAATTCATTCATATTGCTTTAGAATTGAAAAAAGTAACATTATATATGTGTAACCAGCAAAAATGATCCTAAATGATGGTATGAATTACAGGAGGGCTGGACACCTGCAAGGACATGTTTGTTTGAGACCGCAGTGTAATATCTAGTGCACTCAGTGACTGCTGACAAGTCAGTACCCATTCTGAGAGAAGCAGGGTGCTGCTTTGTTTGGTGGAGTGAGTAAGTTACACTCACACTCACCTGGACCATACAGGTAAAGTGGCGACAAGCAGCTCAGGTACAGCCACGTCCTGTTCTCCTGCAGCCAGCGCTGCCGATAACCAATCATATCAGGGGAACAGGCTGACTGTATCCTCCTTTCCTCTTTAGGGGGCACGGCTAAATGAGTCTTGTTTACTAGGTTGGGAGATGATAGAGCACAGAGGTTTTGTGGGATTTGATACCATGTTCCCAGGAAATGTTAGGTTGCCCATCACAACATCATAATTTGTCCTAGAATTACTTGTACTGTCTTGTACTGAACTCGACCTGGAAAATGAGTGACCAAAGAAAGGGGCATGTGTCTAAAAGATATAAAAATCATACACCCAGTGCCCTGTGACTACACATAACACACTTAATGTTAATTAGGTGCTCAGAAACCAAGAAGTTGTGTTTATTAGTTTCTTAGGGATAGCTTCAAATTCCTAGGGTACCATCACCAGAGTGATTTTATGTCTTCCACCTTGGTGCATTCAACTGTATTTCTCGTGGAAATATTCACCTGTTTCAGCCAACTTATACTGCATGCTTCTCACCTTGCTTAGCTCCCACCAACCGTTGCTGGACTTTCTCTAGATGGTGGATATATTCAGTCAGGGACCGCTCTGGGTCCTGAGACGTTCCTCCTGAATGCCCCGAGGCCAGAGTGGTGCTCGAGTACGACCTGAAGAAATTAAAGAAAAAATTCTTGAGTCTTTAACTTGAACATTTCACTCAATGTCTAAAATTAAAAAAAAAAACTCTTTGCTGGAGAGGGGACCAAACCTGTTGTGCAACCTGAAGGGTGATTTGCTGGGTGGAACGAGAGTGGACACTGTGTCTCTGTGTGGGGGAGAGTCAGAATTTGATCTTGGCTGTTGCTGCCTTAAAACTTCAACTTTAGGCCCTGTAAGAGACATCAAGATTAAAAAAACCACCCACTCATACACACAGTCAAGCCATGAATATTATCTTAAATTGTGTTTACCAAGCTGACCTGGAGCATGCCCATTGACCGTCCCAGAAATAGATAATCTTCTAATGGCTCTTTGCCATTTCCTGGTTAGGAACCTCATTCTGTAAGAAAAAAAAATAGCATTGGTTTGTTTTATCCATGCACAAAGCTAATGTACCTCTAAAACAACTTTTACACCCTCTCTACCTTGATACAGCAATGACGACTCGTACGACAGCCCTAAATCGTCCGAGGGGTCTGCGCTGGGAGGAGAGTGGGGGTGAGGGCCGTGCCCCCATGTGAGCGATGAGACACAGTGTGGCCTGCTCACACTCCTGGAAACCTCCCAACAACAGCAGCAGGTAACGCTTCTGGTACACCAGAGCTTTCCTGAAGCTCTCAGCGCGCAGGTAACGCTCATACAAACGCTGCATCTGCAAACCAGTGAACAGAGGTTGTAATTGTTTCATCAGTGTGCTTAGGATGCGGGCAAATCTATATGAAAAAATGAACTACAGTAAGGAAAACAACACAGATCTGATCTAATCTGAAATCTGATCCAAAAATGACTTTTACACGATTGTTGATGTCATAACAAACGTGTGTATGTGCATGCGTTTCCTACTGACCTTGCTGTTGCTGGTCACATCATTGATGGGTCTGTTTTCAGTTTCTGTGGTGATCTTGGCGAGCTCATTCTCTGTACGGCGCAGCTGCCGCTCCAGGAGGGTGAGTCTATGTTTGAGAGTGGCTCTCTCCTGACTCAGTGATGTTACTCGCTCTGTTAACTCTGAGTTCTCCTTCAACAACCTCTCCAGCAGACTAGATGATGATGATGATGATGACGAAATGGACAGCATCTACAGTGATAAAAGTACATTTATTTTACAACATTTAACTACAGCATGAGAGCAAGAGTCCATTGAAGTTTACATTTCTGCATTACAAATATAATTAGCTTAATCGTCCGTTCCTTCAGCAGTGCTCATGGAATAATAACAACCCCTTGTGTACCTGCTGGTTTTGTTGCGAGCTGCCTGCCTGGGCGCTGTCAGTCTGGAAGTTGGTTTGGAGATGCTGTGAAGATGCAGCCTTGTGCTGCTGCCCTGTGGTCCGTCCAGACAGCCTGTGAGCAGCCATCTCTCTCTCCTCTCTTTCCAGCTCTACCAGTGTGTGCTGGAGCTCCTGCATACGCTGCTGGTCCTGTTTTCTCAACAACTCCAACTCACACTAAAGTCAGAAATGTTCATCAGGAGGTGTGTTTCTATGTATCAAACTTATCTTAGAAATGTCTAAAATATGAGAGTTCAATTTGAGAAAGAGGTGAGTACAGTAGAGAAGTGTAAGAACTAAATTGATGATATCTTACCAGTTTGTTATTGGTTCTCTCCTGTCGTCTCTCCCTCTCCATCTGCTCTTGTCTCCCCTTCCTCCTCTCTCTCTCCCACTGCTCCTCCCTCTCCCTCTCTTTGTCCTTCAGCAGCCGGAGTCTCTCCTTCAGGTCTGCGAGTTCCACCCCTTGGCGTTTAGACCGCTCTCGCTCCACCTCTAAAGCATGGCTTACTTCCTGTTTTTGCTCCTTCAAGGTCTCCATAGCTACACGATGCCGAGTGGTGGCCTCCTGCTCCCTCTGCAGCTCCTCCCTCCTCGTTCTGTCCTCCTCTTCGAACTTCCTTCTGCTCTGCAGTAGCTCGGCCCTCAGTTTGTCCATCACAGCTGCCAGCTCCTCTCCCTGCCTTCGCTCCTGCTCTAACTGGGCACGCATGTCAGAGATAAACTTCCTGTCTCTGGCTGAATCAGCCTCATGTCTCCGGCTGAGTTCATCCACCTGCCTGGAGCATCGGTCTCTCTCTTCATCCAGCTTCCTGTGAGCATCTGCAAGTTTGGAGTGAATCTCACCTAAACGAGATTCTGCCTCAGTCAGGAGACGCTCGAGACGAGTCTTTTCCTTCAAGCTGAGATCTTGTTGGTGAGCAGAACGTTGACACTCATCTTCTAGCTCCTTCTGGGTGTCGTCAAGCCGTTTCTCCAGCAGCACGCTGCGAGACTGTTCAATCTGAAGCTCACGTCTGAGGTTGCTGCAGGACACCCTCTCCTGCTCTACCTGACCCTTCAGAGCCATCACCTCTGACCTCTGCTGGTCAGAGGATACTTGCATAGCCTGGAGAGGGAAGAGGAGGGTCATTTTTCTGAGTTTAAAAAAGAAACTCAAGTACACTTTGGATTCTTCACATAGTTTGATCTTTAAAACACAGAAGCACTGCAGAGCCATACTATGGGCATGGCTAATACACCAAGTTGACTGGTTTTCTCTGTAAACTATATTTAATGTACATTTAATTAGCATAAACAATGTTTTAGTCCTCGTCTTACCCCTCTCCTTTCCTCCTCCTCTCTTTCTTTACGGACACTCAGGGCTCTCTCCTGCTCCAGCTGTTGTTGGAGCTCCTGGACTCTGGTTTGCTCTCTCCTCAAAGCTTCCTCACCTTCTGCTATGGCGAGGCTGGAGAAGCACAATCATAACATTACTTTTCACCACTATTACATGAAAGCATGTTTCTGTGTCTGTGACAGAAACTAGTTCATACACCAATATCGAAACTAAAAACTAATCAAGGAACCTAGATTCCCTAAACAGTGCTATAACAAAAAAATAATACGTAATTATTTGAAAGTTAGGGAGGTGAACAGTTAAAGTCTTTTTCCAAACTCATATTCATTGATAAGAACAAACAAAAACTACACTAATTAAATTAAATCCAAATGAATAAAATAATATTCAAAGCTACTAAAAATGCAGCAAAACCCCTGGTTTAATGGTGAGATCAACCAATATGTCAACCCATTTTGTATGTCATAGCTGACTTGTGTCTGATATATAATGGAGATGGTGTGCTTGTGTGCTGTTATTCAGAACATAGGTATACCTGAGCGATTGTATTTTGCCATTTTGCTCTTGCTGAGTGTCATGAGCACATTTCAGTTGTTTCTGGCTCTCCTCCAGCTCAGCTTTTAGTCGGGATTCAACCTGTCCATCAGTGTGTAGCTGATCTCTGTGCCAGTCATTTTCACCTCTGTAGTCAGTCTGAGGGAGGAAGATGGAAGATTAGCACAGATATTCAACATACTATAAGTTATTTTATAAGAAATCAATCAAATGTCAGAATTTTATTAAAAACTATAAAATATTTTAAAGAATTTACAAAAAATGTCCCCCTCAGTAGATGTGGTTAAGTCTTTCTTTACAGCTACAGAAACTCACTTGTGTATGTCTCTCTGCCATTCGACAGAGCAGCTCTCGGAGAGCAATCACAGTCTCCTGCAGTGCCCTCTTCTCCTGCTGCCAGTTCATGGGCGGGATGGAGGATGATTTGTCCTGGTGGTCCACTAGGTTTGACCTATCATCACAATAATGTTGTGTCTGGCTCATTGAGAAGGCTTTTAAATCTGAAACATGAGGCTGGGAGGAGGAGGTGGCACGCCGTTGGGACAAGGTGAGAATTCTGCAGCTTTCTTGATAAACTTTCTTCAACAGACCCTGCAGAAAGATAGTGAAGACTCTGAGTAAAATTCAGGGATTACTGTCAAATAAACAAAATTACTGCCAAGTGTAGACAAAGCCCACCTGAAGCTCAGGTGATAACAGGTCATCGCTGTAGCTCATACTGCCTGCAGCACTATCTGTGTTGACTGTCGGGTTCATTCCTCGGCAGCGGAGGTACTCAACAAACTGAGCATCCAGTCTTTCAGTCTGTTCAAGCTCCACTCTCAGCCTTGCACCCAACTCTGAACTCACATCTGAACCACAAGAGGAGAACAGAAGAGTTATAGATGAGTCTGGTGATATTCTACATTTTTCTTACTGTTGACAAACTGTATAAATAGACCAAAACCAACAATGAAGCCACCCCATTGAAAAAAAAACCCCAAAAAACAAACCAAAAAAAAACCCCAAACAAGCAGAAAAACAACATAATTGTATTCAAGATCTATTTTGAGGAGGAATCAATGGGTTTTCAGCTGCACCTCTAGATAAACCATGACCCAGATGACTGAAAATCTTCACAAATAAGAGTCATACAGGCGTCAGGCTTGGTGTGGAAATACTCACTGCTTCCATATCCATCACTGGCCCACTCTGGTGCTGATAAGGAGGAAGTTGAGCCAAGTGAAGATGGAGGGGCTGTTAGGTCAAGTCCGTCCAAGTCGCGTACCTAAGAACAGAAGAATTACAAATATTTAACCACATCTGGATCAAGATAAAAACCAAAAGCTTCTCACAGAATGTCCAAAAAGTATTATGTATAAAACAGTCAGACCACATACTTTTTCAGCATCCAGAGAGTCAAGCATGGAGAAGTTGTCAGAGATTGACACTGAGCCTGGGGAGTGGGTACTCTGTGTGGCTGGATCTGGTGTGATGGTTCTTGAGTGGGGAGACTCCATCACAACCCTGGGAGAGGTCTTGGCCTGGGGCAGATCCAGGCCTGTGCTGTTCAGAGCGCTGAGTTCAGACAGGCGAGAGCCAAGAACAGAGGCATGGAACCGTTCTGGAATTCTGTCCTCGGAGCATTCGAGTCTCCTTAAAACCTCCGGAGAGCTCAGGGAGGCTTCGTCACGAGACACACTCACAATATCCTCAAAAGCTCTGTGAGAGATATCTGATAAATGAAAAAATTAAAAATTGTCGTTATGAAAGCATATTTTTGTTACAATGCCACTGTAATGAAAGAGTGTGAGATTTTAATCCTTAATACCCGAGCACTATCAAACTTCACCATCATCTGATAACAGTGCAAGATTAGCCTATACTCTGAAAATGTAACAGCACAGTATATGTTTAAAGTGTCATTAAGTCCTCACCTTTCTGTGTGTATCCTTTTTGATGAAGTGTGTCCTGTTGTTGACAGTGCTGTCGGAGTTGCTGCAGTTCTTTTTGTTGATAGGCCAGTTCCTCTTCCTGTAGAGCCAGGCCCTCCTGTAAACCTCGAAGCTCTGCCTTCAGCCGCTGGTTATCAGTCTCCAGGTCAACGAGGGCCCGGTCTTTGGTCTGATAGAAGACGGAGACATTAAAATCCAGCTTTTGAGTTCACAATACTCAGGACTAAATTTATTAACTCCAAGAGGTGGGGGGACTGTATCTGATACTCTGTGCTCAGTTTTATATTCTCACCTGTCCTTCCTCATGTAGTTTCTCAGCCCTCTCGGTACTGGTGTTAAGACCCTGTTTCACTGCAGTCAGCTCCACCCTCAGGGCCTGATGATCTGCCCTCAGTCTGATGAGCTCAGCCTCCTTCTGTCTCAAAGCAGTGTCTGCTTTAGCCAGAGTCACCTCAGCATGCGTCTGATAAAGAGGAAAACATCAACTTTTGCAGAGAGTACCATAATAGTCAACTTCCCATATGCTTTCACACACTGCATTTTTCATTTTCTTTTTCAGTTATTCCTCAAAAAGAACTTCTGAGCATAAGGTGAAGGAGTTAAGTTCTTTGCAATGTAACAGCATTTTAATGAGCACCATATGTCGTACATGCAGTGTTTCAACAGTGTTTATACATCTGACACAATCTTTTAAATCTACTCTTACAAACTATTCTAGCATGCCGTGACCATTACGACTTTAACTGTCAAAAGCAGCCGTGCAACAATACAAACAAAGTTCGACAGAATGAAAAGACATGCAGCAGCATTTGCAATACATTTCAGCCTCCGTAGTTTCTTTAAAAAAAAAAAAAACACCAACTTCTTACCACATCCTGCCAAAATGGAATGTAAAGAATTGAAAAATAAAGTGCACCAGCTTTAAAAAAAACAAGAGCTAACAAAGATTTTCCTCCTTCTTCCTCATTTTAATGTCACTTCCTCTGTGTGAGATTTTGCCGTCTCAGTGCCGTTACACGTCATTACGCTCCTAACTATAAACAGATGTGGTCTTGCCTGCAGGCACTTGCACAGCTGTATGCTAGCACAAAAAAGTGGCAGCAAGATTTTTCCTGTTTGTACCCGGGGTCTTTTGAAGCAGGTTCCCTGAGTTATCAGGATTTCCACAGAAAAGAACAGACCTCTTCAAACCTGGAACATGGTCTTGTTGACGAGCCTAAAGGCCCTGTCAGTTTTTTTTTGAGTAATATGTTGCATGTATGAATTTGAGATATATCTTAAAAACAAACTGAAAATAAAGGCCTGTTGCACTGTTGTGTATACAAACTAATTATGTAAAAAAACATTTGAGCAGCTTTAAAATGTTAGATAATAAAATCCCAACATAGATTGTGTTATATTCTGGTGTTGCTACCTTCAATAAAAGACCTATCAATCAATTTGAAAGTGACAGGAGTTCTAGTTCATATTTGTATTTTAAATTGTGCTTTTAAAACTGTAATTCAGTTAACTTTACACAGTAGCAACACTCACCAGCACCTCCTTTTGAGCCTCTTCTTGACAGGTTTCCTTTTCGCTGAGCTGAGCTGTCAGGTCTTGGATAAGACCTCTCATTGAAGTTGCTTCCTGCCTAAGTCTTTCGATTTCCTCCTGAAGTTGCTCCTCCCTCCTCCTCAGCGCCTCACTTTCAGCAGAAAGCTCTCCCTTTAGAGTCTCGAGCATTTTAATCTTTGCCCTTTCCCCAGCAATCACTTCCTCCATATCTACCACCTCGGCTCTTACCTCCTGGACTTGTCTCTCAAGAGTGAGACTGGTTTCTCTGAGGACCTCCATTTCTATTTTCATCTCCTGCTCCTTTGTTTTTAGAGTCTCAATCTCTGTCACCCTCTCCTGTTCTTTCTTTTGGAGGTCAGTAAGCAGGGTGTTGAGGTGTGCTTTCTCCTCCCGCAGGGAGCTCGCCTCTTCAGCTTGAAATTTCCAACTGTCCGTCTCCTCCTCAGATAATTTCCTCTTGTCCCTCTCCTCTTCTACCTGGACTTTCATCTCTATCAGCTCAGCTTCCTTAAGGGTGAGGAGACCTTGGAGTTCATCTGCCTTTTCTCTTTCAGCTTTCAGCCTTTTCCCAAACTCCTCCCCATGTCCCCTGAACTCTTCCTCCTGGTTGAGCAGTAATCGCTCCAGTCCTTCTTTCTCTGCCACTGCAGTCTCGAGCTGATTCTGAAGGGCCTTGAGACGAGATCGAAGGGAACGAGAAGATGCAGAATGAGTCAGACTGAGCTCCTGCTTCAGGCTGCTTGGCCCTCCCCTCTTCTCCTGTTCCTGGACAGTATAGTGGTGAGGTTCAGGGCTGGGAGCGGGTGAGGGATTAATGCTGTCACCATCCTGAGAGTCGCTAACTTCATGCAGGTTGGGGCCCAGTGTGGCGAGCTCTGCCTGCAGCGTGCCAATGACCTCATGAAGGCGCTCCTCTTCTTCCTCTTTGTCCTGACGCACTCTCGTGATTTCAGACTGAAGATGTTCCACCTGTGAGCGCAGATCCTCAAGCTCGACCTCCAAAGCCTTTTTTTCAGAAAGATTAGAAACAGATACATTTTTCATCACTGCCTCATCACCTGTGTGTATTCCCACACTATCTGCCAGAATTCTGTGTTTCTATACTAACCTTATTGTCCCTTGTATTCTCCAGCTCCTGTTCAAGCCTTTGGATCTCACTGTTGAGGTGGTCAATCTCCTGGTTTTTCTCCTGGAGTAGTGCTGAGGGAAGGGTCTCTTCCTCTGTTTCCTCCAACTCGCTTTGTGCCTCTTTCTCCTCCTTGGCTATAGTGAGTGCCGACACTGTCTCCTGCAAGCACAGTTGTACATGCCAGTTTCAATTATAATCTAAATAAATAACATAGATAACGGGTTTAATGATTAACCACTGCAAATCTGAAAACTGAAACAGTCAGATTCTCGTACATTATTAATATTTTATGTTCATTATTAAAATGTGCAAATATCAAAGAGAATTCTAATGAATTGGGTTTGAATCAAATTGTATTTTATGGTTACAAATTCAACATTTCTATGACAGATTGATAACATATGGAATCGTCTTTGAGGGACAGATATACACCAATAATAGATTATCATTTGGTGCGAAGACACAGTAGCTCTTACCTTCAGCACAGTAATCTGTTCTTGGAGCTCGTTAACATGAGCTGCATTCTGATTGGTCAGTAGCTCCAGCTGTAGAGTGAGGTGTTTTAGCTCAACCTCTTTGATGCTCAGGTCTCTCTGCACATTCTCCAGTTGACCAAGCAGGACCTCAGCCTGAAAAAAAAAATTATACCCTTATTATTACCCTTTGTACCAAAGGGTGGCACTGCAACCAAATGTGTAAGTCAGAAACCACCACTTATCAGCCATAATCATCTTGTCTACATTACACCAGCTTTGCATCAAATCTTACAGACCTCTTGCTCTTTGCTCTGTAGGCTCTGCTGAGCAGTATCCAGGGCATCCCTAAGCTCCTGAGTGGGGTCACGCGTGTTGTCAAGGTAACAGTGTCTCGTCTCATCCAGTTTGGACTGCAGAGCGGAGATCTGAAGCCTGTTAGACAGCTGCTGCTGCTCCAGTGCTTGCTTATCCTGACAATCAGAAAATAAGATGAGTAAATTCTTGACAAAAAAGTGAAGGTGCTCACTTTCACTAACACAATATCTAAACTGAAAGTGTGCATCTGTTCTTACTTGTGTGAGCTCCTGTTCTCTCAACTTCCCTCTCTGAAGCTCTTGTTCAAGTTGACTGATCGACCTATTACTCTCTGTGCTGTTAAGCAGTGCTTGCTCGAGCTCTCTGATTCTCCCGGCTAGCTTGTCTATCTCCTCATTGCGTTCTGCAAGATCCCGCTGGGCCTGCTGATTGGCTGCGATCAAGGAGGTATGGTCGTCTGTCTTGTCTTTGATGACAGCTTGTAGGCTTTCCACCTGCAGAGACATGCAGGGGACAACATTTTAGTTCCTAAACTTTTAAGTAGGAAAAAAAGCATTTGCAAAAGGAAAACTGTATGATTTGTAGCTAAATAAGCCATTCCAGATCAGCAGCCACTGGTACCAAACACTGACATTAAGCCATTCCAGAGAGCAGTGATATGGAGATGAAAGACAAATGAAAAGAAAACAGAAGCAAATGAATATTAGCAAATGGACGATGAAAGGGGAATGAATGTAAAATGTATGGGAAGCACATAAAGCACTAAAATTTATCTATAGAAGATGACTGCACTGAAATAATGATGTACAGTACACACCATGCACAAGAGTAAGGGCTAAGAGAAAAAGGCTACAGTTAGATTTCATACCTGCAGAACCAAGTCCTCAAACTACAGCAATCCGTTCAGCACAGGGATAAACACATGGTAAAAGTCAGGCTCATTAGCAAACAATACATTCATCATGTCAACCTCTGTAAGTAGTACCATGTATTCTTCAGACAGCAAATTTATAAGCCCATCAGCAAAACATTGAGGCACTCATCACACCAAACATGTCAAAATCAGCCTCACTGCAAATGACACACACTTTTAGTATCTTTCAACATCCAGACATGGAAATATATTTTTGCAATACTGTCCTGTTAAAGCTGTTATTATTTTGCTTTTTGATATCTATGTTAAAATAAACACCAATCTCAAGGTAAGACTCGGCCCTATTTGTGACCTCTGTAGACTCCAATACATTACTGTTTGATCATACAGGGTTTCCTATATAAACCTTATTAGAAAATCCCACAGATGTCTGCTATTCACCTGAAAGAAAAAAAAAAAAAAACTGCTTGATTCAGGCAAACCCAATAAGAGAAAAGCAGAGGAGCAAAATCTAGAAATGGATTTGAACTCTGACAAAAATGTAATCGTTCTGTGCATCTGTTAGATCACTAGTTATGCATACGGAATACTATGTGACTGAACCATGGGTTTAACATGTGCAGTAATGAGGTCACAAAATGGAGCTCAGTTGATGCTAAAACTTATAAATGTGGTTGATAATCTAAAAGGTTCACCCTTAAGCAGCGGATTTACACTTCTTATCAAGTTCATGGGCCTCACCCTGTGTCCTTTGTTATCGATACTGGCCGTCTGTCTGAGTTGGGCCTCCAGCCTTCGGATCTCCTGTTGGAACTCGTCTCTCTCATGTTCACGCTCCACCGCTTGTTCCTGTATGTATAGGGAAGAATGATGTATAAGATAATGTCCACTAGATCCAGCAATACCAAGAGAAATTGTCCGTGTTGCTCTTAAATAACACTAGAAAGAATGCATGCAGTGTTTAAACAACAGCAAAAAGGAAAGAGGAAACTGAAAGTGCAGGTTTATGAAGAATTACATTTAAATATACAAATACGAGACAATTAAGAAAAAAAAAAAAATCACCTCTATAAATTGCCTGTCGTGTTTCAGCTGTTTCTCAAGTGCTTGGACACGCTGGTTGAGGTCTTCAGTGTGGGTCTTGTGGTGCAGCTCTGTCTCCAGGCCCTTTGTTTCCTGCTCTTCTAACTCCCTCTCCAGGACCCTGAGGCGATGAGACAGAGAGTTGTGGTCTTTCTCTGCCTGTCGCTGCAGGTCCAGTCGATCCTGGGTCAAACGGTCTGTCTCTGCTAGTAGAGCTTCAAAAATGAGAGAGGAAGGTTAGGGCAATAGTTTCAAAGTGCAAACATGTATGCAGAAGAATTTTAAAAGCAGGCAAGAGATAAGTAGTTAAATAATACGATTATTCAACATACTGTGCCTTTCCTCCTGCAAAAACACTGAACTCTGCATTCTCCTTAACAACTTTGATCTAAAACATTGCTTAAGAGGTAAAACAACAACAAATACCACAGCACTCCAAGAGCCTTTGCTAAAAGCCACTGGTGATGGCAGAGTTACAAACAGCAACCTCACACAGCACTGCAAATATACTGCATATTCATCTCCCAACCCCCTCATCACACACACTCTGGCCCACAAACCTGAGTCAGGATCTAAAATGAGCCAATGGCCTATGGAGAGAAGACACATCTGAGCACAGACATTACATAAGTGTATGGTCAAGCTCACTAAAGAGGTCGTGTAACACTTTATACAGAGACACTATGTTTCATGAGTTTGTGCCTCCTCCACTCACCTTTCTCCCTCTCCCCCAGACCAGCGGAGAGATGCTCCTTCTGACGCAGGAGAATTGTGTGCTCCTCACTGAGCTCCTGATGCTTCTGTCTGAGGCTGTCCAGCTCTCCGGTGAGGCTCTGCATCTGGTGCAGCTTCACCTTCAGGTCCTCCAGCTCCTCCACTAGTCTCTCCTCTTGTGCTTCCTTCTGCTGCAGAGACTCCTCTAGGACCAATTTCTCAGCCACGTAGCCCTCTAGAAGCCCTTAACACATGAAGCCAATGCAAAAAGGTTATATGAAAAAAAATACATAATATGCTTCAGAGTCTTGTGCTTAGCATAACAAATAGCTGAATTGTATTTAAACATTAAGTGGTGACATTTGAGCATAGGCAGAAGAGAAAAGCATGTCAGCAGCCAGTGGATTAACTACTGTAACTTGGCAGCATAAGACGAGTCAAGTGAAGCAAAGCCAATGAGGACACAGTGCTCACCCTCTGCCTTGTGGAGCTCCAGCTGGAGTTGACTCTTCTGCTTCGCCTCCTGATCGAGCTGTTCCAATAAGAGCTTGTGCTGCTCAAGGAGCTGGGCGGAGTCTTCTCTGCCCTGAGAGAACCTTTCTTCCAGAGAAAGGTGGACATCATGAGTCTGCTCCAGCTGGAGAAAAGGGGAGAAACCCACAATTATTAGACAGATAACATTTCTATAAAACATTCAAAAAAGATATTTGAAAGAAATGGGTTCAGAAAAGGTTTTGTGTGCATTGTTGAGAAACACATGTGGAAACACCAGTGGGTCTATACATCCTTTACCTGTGTGTTGGCCTGGTTGAGCAGCTCCAGTAGTGTGTCTACTGTGTGGCGTAATCTGTTGCAGGCATTCAGAGCTGCTTCTTCTCCTCCAGGATTGATCCGAGCATCTGAAACCAACAGGCTCTCACAGAGCCGCTGGGTCAGTTCCAGGTCCTCTAATGACAAGTCTGCAATTGAAATACCTATGGAAAAAAAAAAAAAGTCAAAAATTGTTTGTAGAATTGATACAAATATTGGCCTCTTGGTCTCTGACAAATTAAATCTTTCTATTTAAGTCATATCTGTACCTCTAACAAAAACCTGTGCACTAGCCTGAGCCAACAGAACTATAGTTTGCAGTGAGATTAAAGTTAACAAGCCCTGTAACTTCAGAGTGAATCAGATGCTAACAGACCTGACTCTTGCGGATCTTTCATCCCTCCTGAGCTCCTCTGATGAGTCGCCTGCTGAGATGTTTTGGTTCTGGCACTTATCTTTTGTCCAATCAGCTCTTCTGTTGCAACAGTGCTGCGAACCATCTCAATCAGCACCTTACCCAGCTTTTCATTGGCCTTGTGCAGTTTATGTCTGGAAGAACAAAAGTAATATGTCAAACACACACACACACACACACACACACACACACACACACACACACACACACACACACACACACACCAAGTGCATGACCATGTTGGGAGATTAGATCTTTTGCTACTATTTTTTCAAACTAGCACAAATATTCAAGTTTCGCCAGTTTAATTGTATCTTATTTTTTGTAAATACAATGAAAACTTTTATGACATGAGGTGCACTGACATACCAGCAAAAGTTGCTGGGGAAGAAAATATTTTTTTCTTAGAACTCACTAAACATAGAGCTTGTTTAATTCTCTGGCTTAGAACTACATACTTTGAAGTACATGCCAAAGTCCAACCAAAAGTCACCAGGTAAAATTAAACAGTATGAACTGAAAGCTGGTGTTTCTCACCCTAAAGACACATTTCAAAGTGTAAATTTCATCTAGCTACAACTGTTATACACAGGAAACAATGCACACACCATACAGTAGCACACATAAAGAACATCATGTACCTTTCCTCTTTGGCAGTCCGCAGGTCATCAGTGAGCATCTTCAGAAGGTTGCCTCCCTCCTGACTTTCTCGTTCCCTTCGTTGGAGTAGGGTGTCTAGGGTCTCCATCTCTGCCCTCTTCCCTTCTAACTCTCCCTGCAGACAGCCAACCTCTGCTTGCAGCTGGGAACATGGACACAGGAAGCTTGTCAATTCTATCAACACTAACCTAAGGACTGCTGCTCTTCCACCTGTGCTACGACTTGTTTCAAAACATATCCATGTTTTGTAACTGAATCTCAAAGAGGTGAGAATGCTGAAACCAGATGTTGCAGGAGGTTCAAACCCAAATGAATCAAATGACAACCTCAAGAGTCTTAGTTACAACAGAAATAACAAAACCACCTGGTTAACAACATCCCAGCAGAGCCAGCATGACAAAAGCAGAAGGTGTGTTCTGCATACAAGAGGGAACCAATGGGAATCAAAATCAGATGTTTTAAGCCAGAGACATATCTTTAGTAAGACAAAACACTTATCTGAAGCTCATACATACACACACATACCAACTATAACCACAAAGCATGCTTGGCAGATTACTCTGCTTAAGCGCCAAGTCAGTGCAGAAGTGAGGCAAGCCCACTTCGGGATGCACTGCTGTAGTTTCTCTCTGTAGAGTGTTCTTCCAGATCTGCGCTAATTTGTCTTACCTTTCCTTCCTCAGGCAGTTCATTCTCTCCTTGTCCTTTCACCATGTCTTCCCTCTCTTTTTCCCTCCCATCAAACACGTCTCATGCAGCCACCTGCCTCAACAAAACAATGCTGTTGCCCTGACAACAGTACCCTCCCAAACTCTCTAAGCTTCTCTTTGCCAACCTCATGGGGTGCGTGTGTTAATATCTCACTATGAAAAGCCAAGCCGAGCAGCTGCCATGGAAACAAATATATATACACACACACACACACACACACACACACACACACACACACACACACACACACACACACATCACATTTATGCTGATTGTCAAAATCAGACTTAATAAATAAAATAAAAGTAGAAGAAGGGCATGGGGCTGCAGAAATCAGACATTCATGAAGTTAGTCTAAAAATGTTTTAGAAATAAACAAGCTTTAAAGAGTACAGGAATACCTTGGTAGTAACTAGGATGATCCAAGTAACTGAGTGAAATGTTCCAGCTTGCTTCAAATCTCCACAACAACAAACTGCAACAATTGAATGCAAATTAGCTCTAAAAGCATCAAATCTCCATAACAAACCAAACCAGCAAGGTTTTGCTCCAATGATTTCCAACAAGACAGATAAGATTTAATACAAGCAGACAAATCTGCACATAAATGTGCAACAAAAAAACAAAAAAGCATGTTGACTATCCAGCCATCTAAAGTCTGAATACGTTGCTTTGCCACGGCTGCAACAAATTATTTTTTACATCATCTCTAATCTTTCAGTCTATATAATATCATAAAATAGTGAAACATGTCCATCACAATGTCACATGTCATCAAATGTCTTGTTCTCTCTGACCAACTGTTCAAAAGCTAGAATTAAGGAATATTTGACATGATTTGCTCAAAAATGAAATATTTTTCCATTGATTGATAAATCAACTAATCTTTTCAGCTCTACTGCCTGCTTCAACCATGAGTGTGTGAACGCACAACACATAAACATACCCAGACCACATTGATATGGTGATTCATTGATATGATATGACTATGGAAAGTCTAGCCCACGGAGGCCATGCCCTAGCACCTATTATCTACTGATATTCACTTTCCATGTCATTGTATTTTCTCATTCACCAGATTGTCCTTTCATCCTCAGTATCCATGATACAACACATTTTTCTCAGGCCTGTCTTGTCTTGCCCCTTGCAAAGCAAAGCTGCAGGTGTCACTGTATTCAAGCTTTTCTTTTGCATTAAGAACAAATGGAGAAAAAAAAAAAAAAAAAAAAAAAAAAATCTGTAAAAACATTAGACTGGGTTGTGAATTTATGTGTGTGAGTGTGTATTCCAGTACCTGGGCCACCACAGCGTCAAGCTGCTGCAGCTGGGCAGTAAGTTGGCTCATTTTGCCTGTGTAGCTCTGCTCCTTCTTCTCTTGTTCAGAAATGAAACCCCGTCTCAGGTTCTCAAGCTCCGCCTCCTTCTGCTCTTCAAACTCCGTCTTCAAAGAGAGCAGTGATGCGTGTTCATGAAATAAAAAGATGCAGTATACTGTAGTTCCATTTGTTCTCCAGCTACAAAATGATCTCTGGCCGTGTCTCACTGGCTTATAGCGGACTACTGGCTTCACATTTCAGATGGTCAAATGCTAAATATCTGGGGGAAAAAAGTACCTTCAGCCTTAAAACCTTCTGCATCAGAGGATAAAAAGCTTAGATCCATCCCATTTAGCCACTGTTCAGATGGCAGCAACACAATCGCACGCATGAACCAGCAGCACAGATTCAGAGAACAGAGAGACAGACGGACAAGAACACTTCTACATATATGATGGTGGGATTATATGGAAACTGGGCTTGAATAAAGCTCCAATGGGACAGAGTCCAAGAGAAAGAACTATCTCTAGGAGTGAACTGGTGCAGCTGGAGCTTAGAGAGGGCAGTGCCACAACACACACAACAGCTCTCAATAATCCAGAGATATTACATAATGATGTTTCAAACAAGCACTCAGAGTCAAATAAATACACAACTGAAAATAAAAAGAATCTTTATAATATTTCCCCACATATAATGACTTAATTATATGTTGTCTCAAAATGTGTTTAATTTCAAAGATCTTAATCAAAACGATGCCACAAAACTAACCAGTCATCTTTTCCTCCCAAGCATCTCCTCTTTTACCTTCAGTTGATTAATCCTATCCTGCTGTCTCTCCTCTGATTGGACTTTGAGGAGCTCCACCTCCTCTAGGAAGTGCTGACGTTGCCTTGACGACTCCTCTTCAAGCTCCCTGCGACATGCTTCCAATTCCCGAGCAGAGATACCCCTCAATTCCTACAGTAGTACATGTATGTGTTTAATACCAGGCAGTTGGTCAAATGCTTATATTCAAAGCTTCTCAGAAAAAAAATCCAAATAAATACTCAGTGCCTCCACACACAAATACACCATTATAAAGGATGAACAATCACTGTGTAATCCCTCCTCTAATGGGCTGTAAGAGCAAGAGACAAGAACTCTAGTGACAACCATTAAAAACAACTGGCAAGGCAGAGCATGAGATCTTCATTCACCCTGTATAATACACAGATTCACTGTCTCTCTCCCTCTCTCACAATCACACACACACACACACACACACACACACACACACACACACTAATGCTCAATCATGCATTATACACACCTGTAGCTGAAGTTGGTGCTGTTCAATAAGTTGCTCTTTTTCAGCACTGTAGGTAAGTGAGAGCTCTTGGAGAGCAGCGCTGTGTTGTTGTTCAAGTTCCAAAACCTGAGAAAGCACACAGGATATAAAGACAGATCTCTTGTTGTAAATTAAAACACCAGTCGGAGAAAGCAAAGACAAATGCAATTCAATAGAATCAAGGGTTTTTCCTTTTGTGCTTCTCCAAAACACTTTGACAAAATACTGTATTGGGAAGACTAGAAACTGCAATTAAAGGATTCAGGTACAAATCACAGAAAAACATATATTGCATAGATTGCACTCATGTTATAATCAGTGTCCCTCAAGAGAAGACATTTAAAATTTGGGCAATTTAAGAGATTAGGAAACCAAAGTAATCTATGACTGGTGAAGTACCTGCTTCTTAAGGGTCTCCAGGGCTTTGCAGTGTTCAGTATCTAAGGCTTCTTTTTGAGCAGCCAGCTCAGTCTGAAAGAGAAAATCATGAAAAACATTATTCCTCAGTAAAAGTCAACAGTAGAAGTTGTCAATTTCTGTTTAATGATTGAATAATAATTCAACTGATTAAATGTTAGCCAGAGGTCCACCATCCATTTTTATTTCTCACCTTATGAACGTGGCTGAGCTCTGCTGCCATAGCACTAAACTTCTCCATGTGCACCTGAGCCAGCTCTTTCCTCAGTTCCTCCCTGATGGACAGCTGGTCTGCGGCATGGTGCTCCATTATCTGCCTATGTTCTGACTTCTGGCGATTCAGATCTTGACGGTACCTCTCTTCAAGCTGCACTAATTCATCACGCAGTGTCTGAGATTGAGAAGACAGTAGCCCTGTAAGTACTTTAAAGCCTTTCAAACTGAGAAACCCTAAACAAAGTATTTCTGCAAGGTTCACCAAGTTAAATTTATGACTTAAAAACATTGTTATACCATAAAAATACAATTATACATCACATATTATACTGTACTTAAGTATGAAAGTATGATGGTACCCTGCTGGGACAATATGGCCTTATATTATTTATCATTAAGTAATTCCAAAGAGAATAACAATAACTCTTAATGACAGTTATTTATATTGGCACAATTTGGGCCTGTGTAAGTGGCATAAAATATATGGATTGATTAATTAATTCAAATAATAATCAATTTAAGTTATTGCTAAAATCAACACTTGCCCATTATCAGAGGATGAGCTTCCTCGCTATTGTAGCTATCAGTAGTGACAGTGTTTGCTACAGGTCTGGTGGTGCTGCGCCTCCTGCAGCACAATCCACTGCACTGACAAGCCCACCTTATAGATGTATAACATCTCCTGACCCGCAATCAGTTATAAAAACATTTTAGAACTACCATTACTGCCTACAGCAGACCAGAGGAAATATTCAAGAATTTTTACTGAGGATTTAATTCAGTGCTTTTTAAGATTTTTTAAAGACCTGCAGGTACCCTCTTTAAGGCATTTCAACCATTGTCCAGATAGGGCTTGACATTATGTTTCACTTTCTATAAGCATCTTCTTACTTGCACTTCCTTCAGGTATGTGGCCTCCAAAGTGTCCATATTACCCAGCATCCTCTTTTCCAATTCATCCCTCTCTTCCTGGTGTTTGCGAGTTAACTCAGCTTCTAAAGCCTCTAGCTGAGCCTGACTGGTCTCCTGAAACACAGCCTCCAGACTTTCAAGGTCTCCCTTTTGTTTGGAATTGAGGGCCGCCTCCAAGGCAACAATCTCAGCGTTGTGTTTGGATTCAAGGTCAGCGGCCATAGCTGCAAGCTGATCTCTGTGACTGGCACTGAGTGAATCTAGCTGTGCTTTGTGTTTGGCATTTAGTGTGTCCATCTCATGGGAGTGTTTGTTCAGTAGCGTTGCTCTCTCACGTTCCAGATCAGTTTGATGTTTGTTCTTAAGCTCTGCTAGAGAGATTTCATATTTTTGGACCAAATGCTGCTCCAACACTGCTTTTTCCTCTTGGAACCTGAACAGACAAAAACATTACCCAAGATCATTAAAAACAAGGGATTTCCAAAGGGTCTTCAAGACTGAAGGCTTTTTTGTTGTGATTTAAAGTAAGACACTGTCAGTCCACAACAACAGCACTGTAGCTGAAATTGTGTTATGTACAATTAAAGTCACAACAAATTCTAAAAGGTAGCTGTCTATTTTCTTTTGGTTATTATATATACACACACTCGTGACGCAATTAGTTAATCAACAGAAAATTAATCTACAATATATGATCAGTTTATCATTTCTTAAATATGAAATTTGCTAACTTTCTCTGTTTTATTTTAAAGTGAATATGTTTGAGTTTTGAACTGTTGGTCACAAAAACAACCATTCCAAATATGCAACTTTACATTTACATACAGCTTACCATTTTATATAATAATCAGAGAAATTTGTTTTAGCTTAAGACGTTAAAATCAATGATCCAAACAATCAGTAGCCACTGACCTGCTGCTGCAATCAAGATTGTGGCTGTAATTTAGGGTATTGCTCTCAGACCGATCTCACCTCTCATGAGCTTGATGTAGCCGTTCTTCATTCTGCTCCTGGAGGAGAGTGGTGAGCTCCTTGATTTCTGTTGCCATGCAGCTCTTTGCCCTTTGCAGCTCACTGTCAAACTGGGCCTCCAGTCTCTGCCTCACAATTAGGACCTGTGGACCTAAAGACAAATGCAAAATATTATGTAGTCAAGGAGACCCATTACTTAAATCAGTAAAATTTCCAAACTTCTCATCTGACTGGAAGCTATAATTTATTGACATTCTACCAACAACCTAAGTGATTTGTTCAAAGAGTATCTTACTGTCATCGTTGTCCAGTGCAGCCTGTAAAGACTTTAACTTCTCCTTCTCCTCATGAAGTGCTTTTTCAAGGCGTGTCCTCTCCTTCTCAGTCTCCCTGTCAAGATCTGACCTAAGGACAGACATCTCAGCTTCGTGCTTCTCTTGGAGCTCTTCTCTCAACCTCTTCATCTCCTCCTCCACACACTCCCTCTCTTGTTTCCGAGCTTCCTCAAGACAAATGAGTTCCCCAAAAATCTCCTGTTTCAACCGTAGGAGTTGGAGAGAACATATCGAGAGGCATGGTTTGAGATTAGCATACTGAATAAAAATTTTTAATCTGTGTTTTTTTGTAACTATCAGTACATTCTGACCCATTTTTTTACTGTGTAAGACGAAGGCTTGTGTAAGTGTATGTACCTTCTGTGTGTTCTTCTGAATTTTTGCATCATGTTCTTTACTCGTGGCAGCCAGTCTGTTCTCCAGGGTGTGGATGATGGTCATCCTTGTCTGCAACTCCTCAGTGTGACACCAAAGCCTCTGTTCCACCTCCACCTAATCAAAATTCCCAAAAGCATTATGTGATCCATAATCTCAGTGTGTAGTTTGTTGTATAGATTATCTGATTATCTTTTCTTACCTCAACCTGCCTTGCAGCCTCCAAACGGACTCTGGTAAGCTCTACAACAAAGATATTTTAAAAGGTTGTTTTTTTTAGCTGTAGCATCATCTCATGACAAACCTGCAAATGTTTTTATTTCATAGGTGTAGGTGTGAATTACCTCGTAAGTGACTGTCAGAAAGTTTGGCTTTGAGTTGCTCTAGCTCCAGGGCATGACGAGTCTTCATCTCCTGCAGCTCTTCATAGTAATGGTCTGTGAGGTCTGATCGCACCTAACACACAAGTAATAATATAAAAACAAATTTGAGAGTAAGGATACCGTGTTCAAAGAACCTCTCTCAAAAAAAGCTTCTTAAACTGTTTTCATTAAGAAAGAGACATTAATGGTTGAAGGACTGAGTCTATGTCTGACCTGCTGCACCTCTTCTTTAAACGAAAGAGCCAGGGAGGACTGTAGGCTGGCAAGCTCCACTGAGTGTTTCTCCTCCAGTTGAAGATGCAAACTATCAAGCAATTCCTACATGAGACATAAAACAATACATTAAAATACAGTGTAATGAAGATCACAAAAGTAATGTTCCTGAAATGCACAGAAAACTTTATTCCACTACTTTGTGAAACATAAGCTAGAGAGATGCCAAAAAATTTTTATTAAGTGACTACGCAACTAGGACAGTAGCTTCAAAATTTCAAACTGCTCTATACCAGACATTTATCTAGCAGCAGCAGACCTATAAAATGTCTTTAGTATTTATTTCCTCACATATCTGTGCACCTTTACCTTGTGTTTTTCAAGTTTGAGGCTGGTACCAGAAAGAACATCTTTTTCCTCTTCAGTTTCATCTTGAAAAAAGGAACTGATACAGAGACCAAAGGCACCAGTGTTATTTACAGAACTTTATGAAAGACTGCAGTAGAAGTATCTAGACTTGATATAGACCTACTGGCATACCTGTCATTTGTGGTTTTAAGCACAGATTCCTCCAAAGCACCTTCTACCAGCCTTAGCTGGAGCAGAGCAATTTCCTCTCTGTGGCTCTCTTCTGTCACCCGCAACCGCTGCTCAAAGTACCTAAAGGAGGATGTAGGTAAAGCATGTTTAATTTGACTGGGGCCAGCGAAAGGAAAATAACTAGCAAAATTGAAAGACAACTGACAATCTTGTGAACTGTGGCCGATACATGCCATACTGTGCAAAACAAATCTGTGATGAAGAATTTGAATCTGTTTCTATTCTAAACATCACATTTCAAACATTTGGAAATGTAGGTTAAAGACTTCAGCAAGAATAATTGCATAAAAACTATGTGCTCACATACCTCCTCAGGCTTTCCAGCTCAGCCTCATTCTGCTCTTTGATTCCTCGTTTTTGTTCATTAAACTCTGTCTTTAGGCGTTCGATGTCATCAACACGAGATGAGCGAGCAAGCAGCTGCTCCTTCAGCTCTGTGAGACAATAAGTTAGACAAAGACAGAGCAAAAGAATACATGAGATGATCATACACAAATGCAACTGATGCTTGAGAGTTAAGTTGTTCAGGCCTCCTCTTCCTCTATGCATAATCACATCACAGACAAACAACCGTTGTTAAAATGTACCATATTTTCAACACCTTGTTCTTGGGAAGTTTTGAATATCGGAAGTGTATCTAATAACTACAGTAGACGAAAACAAAGTACTGTTAAGATTTCATCAATCTCACCGCCCAACTCTTGGCGACTGGCCCTCATGCTCTCCAGTTGGGTCCACAGCTGACCTACTTCCTGTTCTGAGCTCTGTTTCAGCAAAGTCTTCTCCTCCTGTAGGCGCAAAACCTATTTGACAGAGGAAATATCATTGTATAAGCAAAACTAACTGTTTAGATTTGAAGATTTGCATGTTTCCTATTGTTTTTTTTTGTTTTTTTAGAATGGTACTAGCTAAATGAGTGAAATGTGGATAATTAATTTAAAAAAAAAAAAACCTTCTAAAAAAAAAAAATAATAATAATGAAAATCCTTTAATTAATAAGGGCCTGTGAACTGAAATGAGAAATGAATGACAGCTTGACTCATGTTTATCTGTTCCACTGAACTCACTTCTTGCTGCAGTTGCTTCTCCTTCTCCTCTAGGTGTAGTACTTGCTGCTCTTTCTCCTGCAGCACTGCTTTATGACTCGAAACCAACTCCTCCAGGGAACCTGATCAGCATTCACAACATCAGAAGTATAGCATTGACAATTTTTATACATTAGAACATGAAATACTTACCATGGAAATTTTAAATGACCATTGAATTTTGCACAAATCCTTGCAAATCTATAATATTTGCAGACAGAAATTAGGTATTCTTAAAAAAAAAAAATCATTATTCATATTCATTACATATATAATTTGATACCTAATATAAAGTTTTAAATAAAACTATTGGCAGGTTTCATTATTAAAACAAAGGGTGCAACTCACAAGCAGCAGCATCTCTGTCTGCCCAGGCTTGTTTCAGCTCCGCCTCTAGTTTTTGGTTCTCCTCCTTACTGGAGGTCTGGAGTTCCTCCAGCCTGTTCCGTGACTCCTGCAGCTCTGACTGGGTCTGTAACAGAGCTGCCTGGGCTTCAGATAGAGCTTTGTTGATCTCTGTAAGGGCAGCCTGGGTGTTGGCAAGTTCTGTCTGGGTGGCAGCAAGGCTGTTCTGGGTCTCTGAGAGAGATGTGTGGAGATTTGACTGGATGCTCTCAGTCTCTTTCTCCCACTGTAACTTTAGAGCCTAAAAAAGGAAAAAAAAACAAACAGGAGCAAAAGAGAGCATGATCTGATATATCAAAATAAAAAACTATAAGGCTGGTAAAATATGCAATAAAAATTATAAAAGCATTATAAAAATTTAAATCACTACAACTTTAATCATCAAATGCAACATATGCATGACAGTTTTTATAAAGTTTTACCTGTATCTCTTTGGCCTGTGTTTCCTCCATGGAGGCTCTTTCCTGAGCAAGACAAGTCTCCCACTGCTGCTTCAATTCATCTAAACATAGACACAGACAGACACACACGGATTCACCCATGTCAAAGAATTTGAAGGTTACATTTGTTAATGCGCTCTCCATTTCACAGAACAAGCTTCTAAAGAATAAGGGTGACTCACCCATATCCACAATGGTGCACATGTTGAGTGCACCCAAAGGCAAACATGAAAAAGAACACTGACTGAACAACTGAAAAGCACTCTCGTCTGGACTCACCCATGTCTCGTTGGTGCAGCTCATGCAGTCTCTCCAGCTCCTCCTGGTTTACCTGGGAGTGCTCCAGCTGGGACATGTGAACGTTGGTCAGGCTCAGACGCAAGGCTTCAAGCTCAAGGGTCTTTTGGGCCTAAAGGAGATGAAAGCATAATGTATTATTTGTGTCAGCTTTTCCTCGGTCTAACAGGAACTGCATGTTGGGGGGGGGGAACAAGGGATCTATGTTACAGTTATATTTTAAGCATCTAAACCATTTTCCTCCACAGTTAATCATAACTGGTGCAAAGTCAAGTAAGAATAAATAAAAAAAATTCCAAAGTGCCAAAATACCAGTATCAAGGACTCATAAGACCATAAAACCTCACTATGAAATGGTTATGTAAGGGAGGAAAAAAATCTAAGGAGACAGATCTGTTAATTTGCTGCATGATGTGCCTACAGATGTTACACTGTGCCCATGTGTGTATATATAGTATACCTGTAACTGCTGCAGTTCAGCCTGGTGGGCAGCCTCCATGCTCTCTCTCAGCTCCAGGGACAGCTCTGTCTTCAGTTGACTAAGCTCCTCACTGTGTTTGACAGTGAGCTCTGACACCATCCTCTTGTGCTCACGTTCAGTCACCTGGGGGAGAGGGAACAGAATGTGAGACATGAGAAACTGAAAAATACATTTAAAAAAAAAAAAAAAAAAGTACAGCATGCAAAATATGAATTACTTAGAATGCATAGGTCTAAAGCATTTCAATCTCTTTAAAAGACACACTACAGTGAAATCTCCTGTCTCCGATACCTGTTTGATCAAGCTGATCTGTCTCTTTTGTTCTTCCTCCATACTGGCCTGCTGCTTCAGCAGTTCTGTCTCCAGGTAGGTGTTCAAGTCAGAAATCTATGCAGACAAACATCAAGGAAATTACTACAACTGCCAATTTATTCATTTTAATGAAAAAAGTTACTGAAGTAAATACTGAATCTGGACCTCTGTCAGGTTAGTGTGCCAGCTCATAGTAAAGAAATCATCAAAAAAAAAACAACAACCAAAAACAGACCCTTTGTTAAGTTTTGTTAACTAAAACTAAATATGGGTTTCAGCAACACTAAATACAGTATATATGCAATGGTTCATAGAGATGAACACTATCATAGATCTGTGAAACTGATGGTCTGTAAAGTTTGTGCGGTTTGTAAATCCCACCTCTTGTTGATGTTTTTCCACCAGGTCTTTTATCTCCTGTTGGTGAGATATCTTGAGGCTCTCTCTAAGCTCCTCAGCCAGGACCTGCTTCTCCAGGAGAGCCTTAACCTCCTCTTCCCTCTCCCTCTTCTGCTCCTCCATGAGATGTCTCACATCATGGAGCTCTTTCTCCTTCTCCTGCCTCTCTTCCTCCCATTTCTCCTTCTCTTCAGCCAACTGTAACAATTATTTTGTACATCATGTTAATCTTTGGACAGTAGTAATTCAAACAGATTTGCTCGCGTGAATCTGAGCAAAATAAATCAGCTGCACATCATCTGTCTCACCTCAACATCCTTGGCTTTTAGCAGGTTCTCAAACTGTTCAAGTTCCTCCTCCAAGACTTGTTCCATTTTTTTAATTCGCTCATCCATCTCTTCTTCTTTTCTCTTGTGCTCCTCCCTCTCATGCACTGCCTGGGCTTGGGCCTCCTCCAGGTTGGCCAGGTTTTGTTTCAGACAGACGATCTGAGATTCCAGTTCATTCTTCTCTTTCTCAGCACTGTCCAGACTGTCGTGGCTCTTCTCCAGCTCTTTC